>NC_141683.1:62257876-62882043 GCF_028749965.1 Puma concolor
GAGGGGCAGAGAGAGAGGGAGTCACAGAATCGGAAGCAGGCTCCAGGCTCTGAGCCATCAGCCCAGAGCCTGACGCGGGGTTCGAACTCGCAGACCGCGAGATCGTGACCCGGGCTGAAGTCGGACGCTCAACCGACTGAGCCACCCAGGCGCCCCAGTGATTTTCTACTCAAAATCGATTTCATCTCCGGCCATTGCTACCATCTCAGTCCAGGCCATCATCATCCCTCATCCACCTCCTGTGTGAGCCCCCAGCTTCTCCTCTTATCCACAGACAGTTCATTCTCCACATAGCAGCCACAACGGTCTGCTTTGATTTAATTTATTTTTTTATTCTTGAGAGAGAGAGAGAGAGCATGAGCAGGGGAAGGGCAGAGAGGAAGACAGAAAGAATCCCAAGCAGACTCTGCACTGTTAGCATGAAGCCTGATGCGGGGTTCGAGCTCACGAACTGTGAGATCATGACCTGAGCCAAAATTAGGAGTCAGATCCTTAATCAGCTGAGGCACCCAGGCTCCCCCCACAATGACCCTTTTAAAACATAAGTCTGGTAATTATCACTCTTCGCTAATACCTTCCAATGGTATCCCCTTGCAAATAAAATAAAATCCAACTCTTTACCAAAGGTCCTAGTTGAACTGAGCCTGTCTACCTGCCTGGCTTCACCCTTTCCCTGTTTTATGTTTTTAAATATTATCTATCAGCAACCCAAAATACACACTTTGTTTGTTCTGGGTTTTAACCTATTTATTAAATGTCAACTCCAACTACAATATATAAGCTCATATTTACCAATGTATTCCAGTGGCTGGAACCATGCCCTCACTACTGAATGTTATTATTTAGTTAGTATTTGATAGATGAATAAATAAGAGGGATGAAAATTCTCTTAAGGATATGAGCATGAAGGACATGTGACAATGGACGAAAGCTTGAGTATTGAGCATATTATGAAAAAAAGGTATTAAAGCAGTTCAAGAAGGTTAAATTACATCCATAGAGGACAAGTTAATTTTCTTGCCCATATTCTTTCTTGTGTCTTTTTGTTCACTTTCCAATTCTCTTCTTGCCCATGGGCCATATGCTAGTACTTTCTACCGTCTACCACATTGAAGGCTCTCCCTAGCCCCTAGGGGGAAAATTGCAACATAGTTAAGAGCTTTCACTTAGAAGTCCAAAGAAAACAGTGAATTCGACTTTTTTTCTTTTTCTTTTTTCTTTTTTTTTTTTTGGTCCAGTGGTGGCCTTACCTAGTGAAAAGTCACCCTCTAAGAATTGCCCTTGCCTTGCTGTAAGTGGCCGTCTGATCCTGTGATAGACCAATTAATTTCTTTTCTTTGAAGACAAGCCAAATCAAAGAGGTCAGAAGGAATCCACAGATAAATGAAGGAACTCTCATTGAGAAACTAAAGATGAAAGAAACTAAACCCTGAAAATTTTACAAAAAACCTTAATCTGAATATTTAGAAAAATCACTGTACGATTTAGACATTTTCCTCTTTCTGTGACACACTGCTTCCTAAACCCTTCTCCTGCAGATGGGATTACCTCCTGGCAGCTGAGGGATCAACCCATAAAGTCCTCTTGCCTCCTGGAAATGCCCACAGGGTTTTGTTTGCTTTTATCATATGCTGCATTCTATACAAGTCATTGATATGCATGGGTTATTTCCCCATGGAAGACATTTAACCTTCTAATTCTTGATATTGTCTTATCTTTGGGTCCTGCTCCCTTCCCTTTTATAAAGGTTATCCCAGTGCCTTATACTGTCAAACACACTAACATGTTTTGTGTGTTTGAGTTTGCTTTCAGAAGAAAGTAAGGAATCATGCATTTACAACTTGTGGGCAATCAAAAGAAAGACAATGTTTTCCATCAGAATGGTGTCATAAGGAATGTCATCCTTGAAAAAGGATTTGAAAAATAACCTCTGTGTTTCAGGCTACAGGTGTAGCTTTCCAATTCTAACAAGTTAGCCTCAGGGGAAAAAGCCCATAGAATCTTCTTTATTCTGTGTTATGTTTTCTGGTTTTTTTTTTTTTTTTTTTAAGTTTATTTTGAGAGAGAGAGAGAGAGTGAGAGCACAAGCGAGAGAAGGGCAGAGAGAAAATCCAGAGCAGGCTCCACACTCTCAGCGCAGAGGAGGATGCAGGGCTCAAACTCATAAACCGAGACATCATGACCTGGGCCGAAACCAAGAGTTAGCCGCTCAACCAACTGAAACTCCCAGGTGCCCCTATGTTTTCTCTTTTTGTAAAGTGACAAGCCAGTGAAGTCAAAAGAAAGTCTATCTAACCTGTCCAGTGTCCTCAAGCTATGTTCATCCTCAGGTCCTTGGTATTCAGAAATGCTGCTTCTGATGACTATTATCAGTGTTTAGCAATATGATAGAAATGGCCGAGCCGAAGGGCACTCTTTGGGTGACAGCTACAGCTCCTTGAGGCCTCGTTTTCTGTGTGAAGCCAGGAGCATTAGCTGAAAGAACTACTGAGGATTCCAGGCTCAGCTGTCACCACTGTTGAATGTGCCCACTGTTGTAGCACACATTCCAAAGATGTATCGCAGGGTGTCATTGAAGGATTTCTTCTGTCTCCTCTGCTGATAAGCAACCCCACTACACATTGTTTTGTGATTCATTCTCCCTATGATTGTGCTAGCAAAATTCTCCTTGAAAAGGTATTTAGAGGTTAAAGTCTTTCAAAATAGTCGATTGAGGAGAATAGCAAATTTTATGACTTGTTGTCCATAATCATGACCTGTCCGCTGGTATTCAAATCAGGTTAGTGGCCTCTGTTGATGAAATTGCCTTAGAAACAACTGATCCTTGACTCTAGGAGAGGGTGCGTGTCATGTCTATAGATGTCAGGTTCCCTCATGGATTTATAGGCTTAAAGTGGTCTTGAGGCTATATTGGCACAAGAATGTGTTTCTGTCCTGTATTCTTGGGATCTTTTGACCTCACCAGGCACTCTTCGCTCAGCTGATTGCAACAGAAGGAGCATTTGGTAATGAGGGGACTATAATCACTTGGGAGGACAGGAAATACCACAGAACACCAGATCGCTACCTCTTTTAACTCTAAAATTTGACTGCTTCCTTTTCACACTTTCTTACCCACACACCTCTAGCTTTGTTCCCAATCTGGTCTTGACAAAAGTAGAAATCAAATGTCACCTAGAATTTTTACTTTTGCCAAATATCCTAGATACGTCTAAACCGTCGATTATCTATAATCTTAGGTCAAGGCCTATAGATAGCCTGGTTCAAGTGCACACTTTTTATTTTCTGCAAATGTTAACAAGACAAACCATGTAAAGAACATAATTACTATGAGCCTTTATTCTTATTCTTATTTTATTAATATGAAAGTAAATAAAACTCTATTCACTCTACTCTTGACTTCTACTCCCTAGTCACCGAAACCTATATATGAGAAACGCTCATTTCTGCACTAATATCTATCCCTTCTTAAAATTTTTTAAAAATGTTTATTCATTTTTAAGAGAGAGCATGCGTGCACATGAGCAGGGGAGGGGCAGAGAGAGAGGGACATAGAATCCGAAGCAGGCTCCAGGGTCTGAGCTGTCAGCACAGAGCCCAATGCCAGGCTTGATCCCATGAACCAGGAGATCATGACCTGAACTGGAATTGGGCACTTAACCGACTGAGCCATCCAGGTGCCCCCACACTAATATCTATCTAGCACCTTCTACAAACAGGAGTGGAGTGGATTTCTCTGTGGCTGTAGAAGTCATCCTGAATTTGCTCTATGGCTAGGGACAAGTTTTGATCTGACTCTGTAGCTTTCCTCAGCCTCTTTTCTAGTTCTCCTTGTGCTTTGATCCCTCTCATCCAACAGGTTTATGATTAGTATTTAGCTGTATCTCTAATTCTCCAGGAGGTTTGACTAACGCTTTGAGATTTTTTTTTTTTTTTTTTTTTTGCTACCCAGACTCTTTTTTTTTTTTTAATTTTTTTTAACGTTTATTTATCTTTGAGACAGAGAGAGACAGAGCATGAACGGGGGAGGGTCAGAGAGAGAGGGAGACACAGAATCTGAAACAGGCTCCAGGCTCTGAGCTGTCAGCACAGAGGCCGACGCGGGGCTCGAACTCACGGACCGTGAGATCACGCCCTGAGCCGAAGTCGGACACTTAACCGACCAACCCACCCAGGCGCCCCCCCCCCCCCAGACAGACTCTTAAGGTGCCTCATAAACTACACTGTTACCTATGTAACACAGAGTTTGATCATTCACCCCTCAGTTTGCTCATTTACTGCTGTGTGAGCAGTACCCGCAATGGAACCAACATCTTTAGGGAGCTCAAAGCTTAACTGACTCGAAGCTTAACTGTCTGTTTTGCTTTCCTTATCATTTGTCCCCAAATACTTTTGGACAGTTTGTCCATGATCCACACATACATCTGTCCACTCAAAGAGAAAAGTCCTCACATATGAATGATTGTTGTCCCCTCATATATAGGGATCACTCACTGTTGGTGGTGACCTAACTTGGTACTTCTTTTCTGGAAGACAGTTTGAAAAACTCTGTATCTATCAATAGTCTTAAAAATGTGTGTGTGTGTGTGGGGGGGTGGATTTCAGAAAGCTGCACCAGCTATTTCGCTCTCGAAGCTGGCCTCAGAGAGGTATTGCCTTCAGAGGAACAATTATCCTTCAACCTAAGAGAGATGAAAAGCAATTAAGAATCTTTAACGTGGTCTCTCAAAAACACCAAGTCTGGGGAAATTCAAAACCTGCAACAAAACCTTAAAAATAATCTTGTCCCACACACTCTCAGTTTCTTTCACCTGCTTTGTAGCTACTCCAAAAACAAAACCAGAGAAGATCAGGCAAACTCCTACAACAGTCTAGGCTGTCAGCATCCTCTCCCCAACTTATTTCAGACCCCCTTCTTTCTCTCCACTCTATCTGCTTTCATTCCGCTATTATCTTTATTCCTCCCTGGTGCTAAGACCCAGGAACCAATGGGGCACCATTTCATTATCGCAATTTTATCAAAAGAAATAAATGGGTGCATTATGATTGTTTATAATCCAAAAAATTAAAATACTTTAATGTCCAAATATAAGGGCATTGCATACAAGGTAATGTAAAGCAATTATTTTAATATTTTGATTTAAAATATTTTCTGGGATTTCCTGGATGGCTTAGTTGGTTAAGCATCAGGCTCTTGGTTTCAGCTCAGGTCATGATCTCACCGTTCATGAGTTCAAGCCTTGCATCAGTCTCTGTGCTGATGGTGCAGAGCCTCTTTGGACTTCTCCCTCTCTCCCTCTCTCTCTCTGTCCCTCCCCTGCCTATGCTCTCTCTCTCCCAAGATAAATAAATAAAACTTCATAAATAAATAAAATAAATAAAGTATTTATGACATGGAATATATTCACAGTATACTATTAATTTTTTAAACAAAATAATAAAATAAAATCTACAATATGCTACCATTTTTAAGAGAAATATTATGTTTTATATACATAGAAAATTTTAACACTGGTTCTTCCTGATGGTAAGAGTGTGGAAGATTAGTTTTTTCCTTCACATTTATCTGTGTTTTTTAACTTTTTTATTTAAAAATGTTGAGTTCTTACTAAGTATCAGGTATTGTGGCTTGGACTAGAAATAGAAAGAGTGATAAAACATGAGTCTTCCCAATATCATTACTCTCTGGGCACTTACAGCCTATGGGAAAGTCTGACAGGAATGTAAGTAACTAATTCAGTTCATTGTGATTGATATTAAAACACATATATTCATACAGATATCTGCAGAATTATAGATTCTCCTCTTTTGGAGGAGGAGAGGCATCAAGAAAAATGGCACTGAGAACATGAGTCTTGAAAGAAGGCTAAGCATTTTACAGATACAGAAAGCAGGAAAGGACAGTTCAAGTAAAGGGAACATTATATTCAAAGGCATGGAGTATAAAAACGCATGGCGTATTCAAGAAATGTGCAGTAACTTTGGTATGCCCAAGACAGAGAATGGCAAAAAAATGAATTGAAAAGAGAAGTTGGGGTCACATGTAAGAATCTTTTAGTTCATGTTAAAAATTTGGGACTTTTTTCTGCAGACTTATGAGGAGCTAATAAAGGATTTTAAGACAAAAAAAAAAATTCATCCTCTAATTTTTGTCTCCTAAGAGACACCCCGGCCAGTGTGGAGTATGGCTTGAATAGGTAGAGACTGGGAAGATTCTTGGAAAACCATCACAGTAGTCCAGATGAAAGGTCATGACTTCTTTAGAGAAGTGTCTATTCATGTCTTCTGCCCATTTCTTCACTGGATTATTTGTTTTTCAGGTGTGGAGTTTGGTGAGTTCTTTATAGATTTTGGATACTAGCTCTTTGTCCAGTATGTCATTTGCAAATATCTTTTCCCATTCTGTCAGTTGCCTTCTAGTTTTGTTGATTGTTTCCTTTGCACTGCAGAAGCTTTTTATCTAAATAATCCAGTGAACAAATGGGCAGAAGACATGAATAGGCACTTCTCTAAAGGAGACATCCAAATGGCCAACAGGCACATGAAGAGATGCTCAATATCACTCCTCATCAGGGAAATACAAATCAAAACCACACTGAGATACCACCTCATGCCAGTCAGAGTGGCTAAAATGAACAAATCAGGAGACTATAGATGCTGGAGAGGATGTGGAGAAACGGGAACCCTCTTGCACTGTTGGTGGGAATGCAAATTGGTGCGGCCACTCTGGAAAACAGTGTGGAGGTTCCTCAAAAAATTAAAAATAGATCTACCCTATGACCCAGCAATAGCACTGCTAGGAATTTACCCAAGGGACACAGGAGTGCTGATGCATAAGGGCACCTGTACCCCAATGTTTATGGCAGCACTCTCAACAATAGCCAAATTATGGAAAGTGCCTAAATGTCCATCAACTGATGAGTGGATAAAGAAGTTGTGGTTTATATATACAATGGAATACTACTTGGCAATGAGAAAGAATGAAATGTGGCCTTTTGTAGCAACGTGGATGGATGTGGAAAGTGTTATGCTAAGTGAAATAAGTCATACAGAGAAAGACAGATACCATATGTTTTCACTCTTATGTGGATCCTGAGAAACTTAACAGAAGTCCATGGGGGAGGGGAAGGGAAAAAAAAGTTACAGGGAGGGAAGGAGGCAAACCATAAGAGACTCTTAAAAACTGAGAATAAACTGAGGGTTGATGGGGGGTGGGAGGGAGGGGTAAGTGGGTGATGGGCATTGAGGAGGGCACCTGTTGGGATGAGCACTGAGTGTTGTATGGAAACCAATTTGACAATAAATTTCATATGAAAGAAAGAAAGAAAGAAAGAAAGAAAGAAAGAAAGAAAGATCATGAGGACCCTAGAAAGAGAATGGAGACTATGAGTAGGAGGTCTATTTTGAGAAAGGTTCAAGAGGATCAATAGGCCTTGTTGCCTGATTAAATGTATATTGGCAAGTAAGAGGGGTGTTAAACATTCTCCGAAGTATCCTGGTTGGTTGAACTAGTGGGCAGAGTTGCCATTCTCTAACATGGAATCCAGAAGGTGGAGGTTTGAAGCCTGAGGGAGGGGAATAAGTTGTATTTGAGGCATGTTGAGATGGAGATGCCTGTAAGACCCCCAGGTAGAAAGAGGTTCACTAAACAGACACGAGTTCAGGAGAGGGATCAAGGCTAGAGAAAAAGTCCTAAGAACACTCACAGTAAGTGTGTGTGACATTCACTTTTTCATCATCAGAGGAGGACAATCAAGACTACTTCTTGGCTTCAAAGAACAAGTCCAGATGATACAGGCTGGAGAGTTCAGGCTAAGGCTTAAATATTAAAACATATATGCAATAGCACTCAATTCTAGCAGATGTAATCATTACTACTCAAGTATGAAGACATTTTTATGTGCTAATTTCACAGTAAGTGCAGTTAACAATCTGGTTCTTTTCATTACACTGATATGTCCAAAGATCAAATTCTTGAGAAATCAAAGTATCGTTCAATGAGTGGGAGATATAAACAGGCTTTTCTGTTTGGTGACAAACTTAGGAAGGCCTATGATTCTTAGGGAGAGTTTTATGTTTCATTAAGTCAAAAGTAGTCAACACCATTTAACATTACATTATCAGATTAATTTCAAACAGATAATAAAGAGGCATAAAATGCATGAAATTTTTATAATTATGATGCTCCTTCCTACTAGGGTCAGGATTTATAAATTAAAAGGTACAGTTTTCCTGAACAATCATTGCCAGAGAGGTCACATGAGAACCCGCAGAAACTTGGCGAATCTTCTTGCATAAAAATGAGACAGCTAAACACCAGAGATGCATACTTCAGTATTTACATAAAAGAAATTTTCAAATTTTTTTAATGTTTATTTTTGACAGAGAGACAGAGACAGAGCATGAGCAGGGGAGGGGCAGAGAGAGAAGGAAACACAGAATTTGAAGCAGGCTCCAGGCTCTGAGCCATCAGCACAGAGCCTGACTTGGGGCTTGAACTCATGAGCTGAGCCATGAGATCATGACCTGAGCTGAAGTCGGAGACAACCAAGTGAGCCACCCAGGCGCCCCTCAAACGATGTTTTTAATTAGTAAGTTAGGCATCAATATTATGGGCCAGGGTGGGGTCAAACATATGACTTGCGAAAAAGGAAGTCAGAAGAGACAGGAAAAGAAGGCAGAGAAACAGAAGAACAACGGGGTCAATCCATAATTATGTAACCAAGGAATCACCTCAGAGCTCTGTTTATGTACGAACAGGCTTGATTAGTTGTTATTAAAGCTTTTAACTTGCAAATTATTCTATGATCAAACAGTTTACTCTTGTGGACTTTTGGTGATTCAAAATAAATATAGAGACATTTCATAACTGTCTGCAAACTTAATAGAACCACCCTGTCTCCGTCAAGGCTGACCTCCAAGAACGCACATCATGGAAAGCCTGTGCTGCTCCTAGGTATCCTACCCTGCCCCATTTCTTCTCTCCTTTCACCTCTCTCATCTCTAGTTATGCTGAGAAACCAGCTTAACTGAGAGTCTGTGGTGGGCTCACAGTGGTTTACACACATTTTCCCTTCCATTTATATCTTTATGCCTTATTAGCTTTTTTGCCAGTGTAACAACTAAAGAAGGTGCTGACAGTTCCAATTAAGCACATTTTACAGAAGGTGAGAAGGGGAAATAAAGGTAGAATGAAAAAAGCACTTTATTAGCTATGTTACTAATCCTTCTAGCTGAGCTTGTATAACACCTACATATATATGAACACACTGTGGTCTTGCAGAAGACTTTTATTTACTTTTCTTCTTGTTTATTAATTATAATAAGAAGTAGTAACTCACCTCACCACTTAACACTAGAGTTAACACATTGCCAATGACATCTATCACCCTCTGTGCTAATTATAAACATTGCCCTGAATCTTGTGTTTATCATTCACTTGCATAAGTTCTATGTATATATGATATATTTATCTCCTATAAACACACATAAATAATTCACATACATGCTTCTAAAATTTACATGTATACATATATCTGTGGTTTAGGGTTGGTTGTCTTTATTTATCAGAGTGCCATGCAGAATGAAATCATCTGGGGCTTATTCTCTTCACTTATAGTACTACTAAAATATTCATATTACTTCCTTTCATTGTGTGAATATGCCATGATTTATTTTTCATTCCTCTTTGATGGCCATTTGGGCTGTTTCCAGTATTTTTGTTTGCCTGCTTTAGTTATGAAGAGTACTGCTCTGAACATTCTGACTTGTGCCCCCTAGGCATATGCCTTAAAGAGACATTGCAGATTTGTCAGATATATGAGTATTCAGTTTGACAACATCATCACTAGTAATGTATAAGAGTTTCCACTGGGCCTCATTCTCTCTAACACGTGATTTTTCATGAACCAAGATTATGTTTAATCCTATTGTGTCCACATCACTTGGCATTCCATCTCCCCTTGCCCCATGAGGAACCATGTATATGTGTTCAGTTGGCGAACACACAAGAAATGTTGGGTACTGGAGAGGGATCAATACCTGCCAACCTTAGAAAAGGCTGAAGAAGAATATCCACTCCAGGCAGCTTCCTCTCCCCAGATCCTGGAATCAATATGGGTCAAACAAAAGGAGCCTAAGAAACTCATGAAAGTAGACCAGTGGCCCCCCACTGGCTTGGAACTGAGTCTATTCTGAGCACAGTCACTGAGACTTGCTTTTACATCCTTTCTTGTAGCTGAGTTCCCAGGAAATGGATGAGGGCATTTCTTCCTTCTGTCTACTCTTAGATTATTTCCCACCTCAGGTTTTCACTGATCATTAGTCACCTAGATTGTGGCTTGTATGTGCTCCTTCTTTGACCTGTTTTCCCAATAAGGAAGATCAACTTCCACATTACTAGATGTAGCTTTATTCCAACATTCCTGACCCTGTTGGTCTCCTTATCAATATCCTTCCCAGTCTTGCTTTCCACCATAAAAGGAGCAGTTAGAACTATACACTGTGAAAGAAAGAGACATTTCTCAAGCCTTTATCTTTTTTTTCAGGGAGACTTAGTCCATTTAGGCTTTATTCACTTCTGTAATTGTTTTCTAATCTTCCAGATTTATTTTCACTAATACAAACTTATCACTACTATTGCCCTTACTAGATGTTCTTTAACACACAAATGAAAGGAATATAGATAGACAGGAAAGTTTTCATAAGTTGGAAGAGAGCAGAGAAGTAAGAAATTTAACATGTTTGTGTTTAAAAGAAGTAAATCAAAGGAGCTATAGTGGGGGAAAACTGAGTCTAAGGCTGTGCTGGAAAGAAGTTAAAAGTTATGGAAAAGATGTTAAGACACACAGTGTTCTGTGCCAGGCACCGAGTCATACTGGTAGTTGAGGCATCTTGACCACTGCTGAGAAAGTGATGCCAGAAATAGAGATGAACTCACTTCAGATCGAAGAATTGAAAGGAAAGCAATCAGATTGAGGGATTAAAAGAACAACTTGTAATGATCTCTTCAGACACATCAAATGCCAGCAAAGAATGTGTTCATAATTTCAATAGTGGCTACATGGGAAATAAATGGTTTATTTATTATGACTTTTGTTTAGAGCAGTTTTAGGTTCACAGCAAAATTAAGGGGAAGGTACAGAGATTTCCCAATATTTCCAGCTCCCACACATGCATCGCCTCCCTTGTTACCAGCATCCCCCACAAAATTGGGATATTTGCTACAATTGATGAGCCTACATTGACACATCACCATCACTCAAAGTCCGTAGTGTACATTGCAGTACATTCTGTGGGTTTGGACAAATGAATAATGACATGTATTTGCCATTAGGGTATAATATAGAGTGTTTTCAATGTCCTAAAAAATCCTTTGTGATCCATCTATTCATCCCCCACCCCAACCCTGGCATATTTATTTTAACAAAATAATTGAACAGGGATTCTTGGCTGGCCTTCCAGAATATTAAATATGTGAACTGCTTTGCAAAAAAATTAAATTTGAAACCTTTCTATGCACATAATGATTAAATAGGAGCAAAGTTTTAAAAATAACTATCATCAGTCTACAGAAATTGAATGATACGAAGGAAGTTTCGTGGCCACAGTATCAATGAATGGTGACAGGAACCCAAGCTTGAACCATTGGATTATTTAAAACAAAAACAAACAAACAAAAAACAAACATAGGTGCTTAGATGTGAAGGTGATTTGGAGCAGAGTAGGAAACACTGGCATGGAAGAAATAGAAGGCAAGGACTCGTGTTAGCCTGTGCCTGCTCCTGTACTGACATGCCCTGAACACTGAGCTGGTGCACGGCCCTCTCCTTAGCTCCTAAACCACCAGGGAGCTGCTGAGAACCTCTGAGGCCTCCCACCTCTGGGCTCCTGGAGGGAACCGTGGGGAGTACCCTCTCCCAGATGTGCCCCCATCTAGCTCTGTGATTCCTCTCTCCAACTTCTCACTGCTACCTTCCCTTCCAGAGGGTCCTCTGGATGTCAGTTTTATGGTAAGCAAAATTTCCAGTGTGTTCACTTTACTTGTTGACTTTCCCCTGAAACTCCTGGCTTTAGTTTAAAACTTGCGGCCTTCTCCCACATCTTGAGTATGTCTGGATGGGGAGTTGGCATGGTATCCTTACTCTACACTGCAACTTCTGGACTTGTAGGCTTCCGTGTTATTTGCAAGCCTTCTGAGGCTTGTGTCATCTACTTATACTCCATTCTGTTGTTGTCAATCAACCTGAGTCACTTCCCCCCAGTACTGAGGATTCCAGCACTTTCACATAATCTTTTTTCTAGATCCCAGCTCCACCATTCACCCTGAGGGACTATCAACATTCACATGGTTGACCCATGCAGTTCCCTAGCCCCTTAATCTTTGAACTGCATGCTTCCAGTTTCTTCAATTTCCACCATACTTCAGCCTCCAAGTCCCATGACCC
The DNA here is from genome assembly GCF_028749965.1 of Puma concolor. Classification (NCBI taxonomy): domain Eukaryota; kingdom Metazoa; phylum Chordata; class Mammalia; order Carnivora; family Felidae; genus Puma; species Puma concolor. The sequence continues at coordinate 62,270,323 of NC_141683.1, forward strand.
GTGTTGGACTTGGACCTTGTCATCCCACAGCACTGCTCCATCTAGGACAACAGAGCCAGACCTTGGACTCTGATTAAAAACCTCCTCACTCCCTCACACAGTTGCCTCTACTACATCTGCTCTTCACAGGGACCTCCTACTTCTCCCTGTTCGGGAGCCTTCTGCTGCTTTCCTTGCATTTCATCCAACTTGGTGGTTACTGTCCATCAGTTCAAATAAAATCTTCAAGTTTTTGCTTTCCATCCCATCCAAATGGCCAAAACCCACCCTTCCTTGGTTCCAATGGGTTTCTTCCTCTGCACAGTTCAGTGCTGCAAGAAAAAATACAACCTAACCTCACATCTTGGTGCCACTATAAATTCAGTCTTCATCTTCAACTGTATCTCCAATGGTATCCAGACACACTTCTATTTTATTGATAAAGCCCTCATATTCTGGAACCAGACTGGATCCATTTGAATCTCCACATCAACTTCAGCACTCACTAACTGTGTAAACTTAGGTAAGCCATTTCACTTCTCTGTGCCTCAATTTCTGTACGCATGAGACAAGATAACAACAGTACCTCCTGAAGGAGGTACATGGCTGAAGTGCAGATTAAAGGAGTAGAGCAGTATACATCATGACCACTTCAAGGGCACTGTCCATCATCAGTATTGTTTCCTAAATCAGATTTGTTTCATTCTCTCTAGTAGTTACTTTTAATGTTTATCATGTGCATCTTCTACTTAGAATCCTCCTCCTTCAGTTACATTTTTTCTCCTGGAAGTCATACCCTATCCCACTCCACACCCTTAATTTGACTTGAGCCTCCTTCCTCGGTACTCTCGTAGCTGAACTTCCTCCACTATATTGTTGATCACCTTGTGTGGTAATTGACTGTAATCCCCTTGAGAGGCCTGGTATATCTTGCTCTCTGTTGTATCCCTAGCACCTAGCACATGGGTAGCACATAGGAATATGTGTATGTGTGTGTGTGTGTGTGTGTCAAATAATATTAGAAAAAATTGAAGACCTACATAGGACTGTGAGCTCCCTGAGGCAGCTATTTTCTCTGGATCACTTTTAATACCTAGCAAGGAATAGATATCTTGTAATACTTGGGAAGCAATAAGTATTTTTCAAATAATAATTTTTCTGCATCTCTTGAGAGTTGTTTTTATATTTCCAAGAGGATTCTTACTCTTTATCAACTTGCTTCTTCTCTACATATCAAAATAGTCTCATCTTTCAAAGCTCAAGTCAAAAGTAATGTTTTCCAGGAAGTTCTTTACCAATCCCTTTGTTCTGGTTATCTTTTGCTATGTAACAAACCACTCTAAAGCTTAGTGGCCTAAAACAATACTCTATTACCATGCCTCACAGTTCTGTGGGTGGTCTGTCATATGGCTGCAGTCATGGAGGGCTTGACAAGCTGAACGTCCAAGATGGTGTCCTCCCATGATAGCCAATGGGTATGAGCTGTTGGTTAGTAGACAGCTCAGCTGAGGCTCTTGATGGGAACTGCATATGGCCTGCCCTTGTGACTTGGGTTTTTCACACATGGCAGTCTCCAGTTATTTATTCTTCTTAAATGATCACTGGCTTCCAGAAGGCAGGAAGCAGAAGCTTGCAGGCCACCTAAAGACTATGCCTGGAAAAAGCTCAAGTGTCACATCTACTGCATTTTACTGATCAAGGTTATCACAGACCCTCCTGGATGCAAGGAAATGGAGAAATGAATTCCATCTTCTGATGAAGGAGTATCGAGGTCATAACTGTAGAATAGTATGTAGGATGGGATATACTGTTATGGCCATCTTTAAAAAATAAAATTTGACACATTCCTCAAGGCAAAATTTATCCCTTTCTTGTGTGTTCTCTAGGCATTTACCTTTTGTTTTGTTTTGTTTTGTTTTTTTAATATTGATTTCCACCTCAGAGCCCAGAATTATTTTGCTAGGAAAGGTCTCTCAACCTATAGCACACAGAATACTTGGAAAATTGAATAAAATTACATGACTCAAACATACAGTAGACCCTTGAACAATCAGAGTTCGAGCTATGTGGGTCTACTTATATGTTGATTTTTTGATAAATATAGTACAGTACTATAAATGTATTTTCTCTTCTTTATGATTTTCCTAATAACATTTTCTTTCCTCTAGCTTACTTTATACATAAGAATACAGCATATAATATACATAACAAAATTTGTGTTAATGTGTTATCGGTAAGGCTTCGGGTCAACAGTAGGCTACTGGTAGTTAAGTTTTCAGGGAGTCAAAAGTTATAGGTGGATTTTTGACTGTGCAGGGGGTCAGCACTCCTAACCCCCATATTGTTCAAGGATCAACTATAATTATTCTTGGGGTATATGTAAATATTCTGTGATTAAATTCATTATATATATTTTTAACCAACCTATATTAGAAATTTAAATGATGCTGGGTATCTGCAAAATGTTTATGTAAAAAGTGGGCATACTCAAAAATGGTTTACTAAGTATTAGTTGGTTTATATGTTTGTCTCTTCTTAACTGAATTAGGTGTTACTGCTCCCACGGACTTAGCTTAATAACCTTTAGATCTCTAAAGTGTAGTAGATTAAATCATATATCATAGCTGCTCAGTAAATTTTGGCTTGGTTTGGTTAAAAATTTTATTTAAAAATTTAAGCTCTACCATTCATTTATACAATCAACAAATATTGATCAAGTACTTATTCTGCTACAAACACAATGGTAGAGGCTAAGGATAAAATGGTGAGCAAACCCAGTTTGCAGCCCAGGAGGGTAGACAGATATTGACCACACAATCTCCCTAAAGCTGTAAACTTCCAATTGTGAAAAGCTTTTTAGTTTCTGCGGTCTGCCAAATACCACAAACCAAGTGACTTAAAGAACAGAGTTTTGTCGTCTTAGAATCCTGGAGGCTAGAAGTCCAAGATCAAAGTTTCAGCAGAGTAGTTCCAGCTCTCTCTCCTGGGCTTGCAGATGGCCAGCTTCTCCCCATGTCTCTTAATGTCATCTTTGCTCTCTATGTGTGTCAGTGTTCAAATCCCCCTTTTTATAAGGACACCAGTCATGTTGGATTAAGGTCCATCCTAATGACTTCATTTTAACTTAATTTCCTTTGTAAACATCCCGTCTTCAAATAAGTCACAGTCTAAGGCCCAGGGTTAGGACTGCAGCATGTGAGTTTGGGAGCACACAACTCAACCCTTAACATTTTTCAAAGGAAAAGTCTGTAGCACCATGAGAACTTAAAAGAAGGGGGTTGAGGTAGCTTGAATGAGGAAGGCTTCCTCGAGGAAGTGAAACCAAATGGAATCCTGAGGATGAATGGGGGTTTACCAAGTAAAGAGGGAAAGGAAAAAGGTTCTTGGCCATGGATATAGTATGTGCTAAATTCTCTGGTGGCAGAAAGAGTGTGGTGTGTACAAGCAGTTGAAAGAAGGCTATATGATCTACATAGTTTTCAAATATTGTGGAGAAAATTTGAGGCCTAAGATGCATTTTTCTCTAGAGAGGCTTCTGTTTGCTTCTGTCAGGTGGCTGTGGTTCACAGCAGTCCCAGATGAACATGATCCAAACAGGACTAGGGATGATTCCTAGGCAGTCCACTGTCCCTTTGATCATTGGCTCATTTCCAGTTTACCTGACTTCCAGGATGTACCTGTTTAGAGTCCTGACTCAAAGCCTGGAGATTTATTAAACACTCCCAAATCAGGGTTGCCGTCCTGAGTTCCAGACTTTATCCATCCAGTTTCATGGTCATAAACTCTGTTGAAGTTCCCAGTGGGTCCTGCAATTAGTAGATACCCTCAGACATGGCTCCAAACATCAAGTTCATCTCTATGTTTCCTTTACCTCGTAGCAGAAGTTAGTTCAGATAACCCATTTCACCATTACACCAAAAGGCTGCTTGTGGAGAATAGGTTGGCTGCTAGAATAGACAGAAAGCCTGACATTGGTCAAGCATAATGCTCATGATATGATAGAAGTGTAAGGGTAAAAATGAAAAGAAATAGGTAAAGAAACATTATAAGGTAGAACTGGCAGAGCTTGGAAGGGATTGGATGCAGAGAATGAGGGGGAGAGAAGTCCCAAGGATGACACTTCGGTTTCTAATTTGAGTAACTAGATGGATAGGATAAATGGATATCATTCATTTACATAGGAATATGTGGAGAGAATTGACACAATGCAGGGCAAAATCACACGTTTCAGTTTGGAGCCATTGATTCTGAGGTGCTTGGAGATATTTAGGAGGCTATAGCAATGAAACATTGTATGCATGAGCTCAAGAAGGAGATCTGGGTAAGAGATGAAAGTCTTTGAATCCCCATGGATGTGGATGATGGACTAGGCTGGAAGCTTGAGAAACTCCAATGTTTGACGGTCTTTCCTTGCAAGGATGAAAGAGAAAAAGAAGGAATGGCCAGAGATGTATGAAGACAACTGGAAAAGAAAGGAAGGTTAGGGTGTCAACAAGAGAGTTAGTTAACAACATTCAATGTTGCTGAAAATTCTAGTGTGATCACTGAATATGGATGATCTTACAAAATATAAGTTGTTAGCAATGAGGTGGTAAATAAATTGCTATAACCTACATAAAGCTGTCAGAAGGCAACACTATAAAGTCTTCAGAAGACAACAGACAAAAAATTCTTCATAATCTCAAAGTAGGAAAACATTTCTTAAACAAGATACCAAATGCATTATTAATAATGTCAAAGATGGATAAAGGTGACTGCATTAAAATAAAGAACTCCTTTTTAAAAGCCACTGTAGAGTCTCACACTTGAAATGAATAGGACAATATGTCATCATACTTCAGTAACAAAAAAATTCTTTAAAGATATTATAAAGTTTAAAAGGGAAGCCACAGAATGTAAGAAGACATTTGCAACATTTAAAAATGATGAAGACTGTACTCAGATCTATGAATAACTCAAGTTATCTGTAGGAAAAAAAGACAGATAACCCAATAGAAAATAGGCTAGAGGCTTAAACAGGCACTTTATGGAAGAGATCCAAACAGCCAGTCAGTATATGAAAAAGAGTTTGACCTTTCTAGCAGTCAGTCATATGCAGATCAAAACCAAGTGTTTTCCTATCTTACCCATTCACCAGAAGATTTAAAAGTTTGAGAACACCAAGTGCTGGCAAAAATAGACTGTCAGAAACTGCTGTTGAGAAAACACACTGGTACAAAATTTCGAAACAGTTTGACACAATAAAGGTGAAGATACATAAACCTTTGACCAGGAATTCCACTGTTGTGTATGAACCCTGCAGAAAATTTATGCACCTCTGCGCCAGAATACATGTACAAAAATGTTCTTTGCAGCATTGTTAATATTCCTGGGCCATCATTTCACAATGTATACACTTATCAAATCATGATGTTGTGTATGTTAAATTTATACAATGTTATATGTTAATTATATTGCAATAAAACTGGATTAAAATAGGGGCGCCTGGGTGGCACAGTCAGTTAAGCACCCAACTCTTGATTTCGGCTCAGGTCATGAACTCAGTTTTATGAGTTCAAGCCCCACATTGGGCTCTGGGCAGACAGTGCAGAGCCTGCTTGAGATTGTCCCTCTTTCTCTCTTTCTCTCTCTGCCTCTCCCCTGCTCTCACTCTCTCTTTCACAAAAAATAATAAACTTGAAAAAAACTGGGAAAAATATTCCCAGAGCAGAAACAGCTCAAATGTCCTTCAACAGTAGAACAGCTAAATAATCTGTGAGATGTTCATGCAATGAAGAATCATACAGTAATGAAAGTGGGTGACCTGGAGTTTACGTGCAGCTGTATAGACGAATCTCAGAAGCATTATGTTGAGTTAAAGAAGAAAAGATACCTAAGTGTGATTCTAATTATGTGATTCAAATGCAGACAAAATTAAACTATCCTGCCTTGGGATATATACCTAAGTGGTAAAACTATAAGGAAGCAAGGATGGATTATTACAAAAGTCAGAATAACATTTACTCATAGGTGAAAGGCTGGGAATCTTAATTGGAGAGCAGGTAGGGGAGGTATGGATGGGTAGAGTGGTGGTTATATGGATGTTTGCTTTCTAACTATTCTGTAAACTGTACACATTTTAAGATCTTTATGTATGAAAGTTATATCTCACTATAAAAATTTAAAAAAAACACCAAAGCTACCTCTTGAAATGATACCGTTTAATCCTGAGTTAATCCCACTATTTTTCCAATGGTGCTTTCTGGTAGTGACTGAATAAATCGATGTGACAGCCAAATACAGTACAAATACAATGACACATTGATGCTGCACTTTACCAGTAAAAATTCCCTATATTTGTGACGTCAGATAAAAATATGAAAAACGTTGCTTTAATTCCTAGGTTGGATCATTAAATGCATGCTTCCTTGCAAAGAGGAATTTCCAAGTTGATGTATATGAAGCTAGGGAAGGTAAGACATTACAGAAAATTATGAGATGTGGTTCTGATTCTCTGACTTCTTTCTCATTACATTTTCTTTTACTGATATAACCATCGTATATCAGTGGTATTTCAGAATAGCAAGAAAAAGATTTCCACTGTAAAACATTCCTCTATCATTTTTCTCTTTCCTTGTGTGTGTGTGTGTGTGTGTGTGTGTGTGTCCTTTAGGTATTTTATTTTTTTATTTTTATTTTTTATTTGTTAAAATTTTTTAATTAAATTTTTAATTTACATCCAAATTAGTTAGTATATAGTGCAACAATGATTTCAGGAGTAGATTCCTTAGTGCCCCTTACCCATTTAGCCCATCCCCCCTCCCACAACCCCTCCCGTAACCCTCAGTTTGTTCTCCATATTTATGAGTCTCTTCTGTTTTGTCCCCCTCCCTGTTTCTATATTATTTTTGTTTCCCTTCCCTTATGTTAATCTGTTTTGTCTCTAAAAGTCCTCATATGAGTGAAGTCATATGATATTTGTCTTTCTCTGACTACTAATTTCACTTAGCATAATACCCCCCAGTTCCATCCACGAAGTTGCAAATGGCAAGATTTCATCTTTTTGATTGCCGAGTAATACTCCATTGTATATATATACCACATCTTCTTTATCCATTCACCCATCAATAGACATTTGGGCTCTTTCCATACTTTGGCTATTGTTGATAGTGCTGCTATAAACATGGGGGTGCATGTGTCCCTTCGAAGCAGCACACCTGTATCCCTTGGATAAATGCCCAGTAGTGCAATTGCTGGGTTGTAGGGTAGTTCTATTTTTTGTTTTTTGAGGAAACTCCATACTGTTTTCCAGAGTGGCTGCATCAGCTTGCATTTCCATGTCTTTACATTTTAAAAAGAAATTTTTTTTTAGAAAGAGGAACTTCATTTTTTTTAACCTCAACTATCTAAATTTAACTTAATACAAAATTACTACTGTTAGTGTTTTCTTTAAAGGAGTTAACAAGGTCTTTTAACTTGGTCCTGAATGCACCAGTTATTCAGGTGCTATCTGCTCACTCTGTCCTAAGATAATAATGAGCTGTGTGTAATACAGAGTCTACTTTCAATGTCTTAGATCTCCGAGTGGCTAAATTTGCACGTGGAAGAAGCATTAACTTGGCCCTTTCTTATAGAGGACGGCAAGCCTTGCACGCCATTGGCCTGGAAGATCAGGTACCTTGTTAATGTATTTTCCTTGTAAAAGATAATACCTGCCATTTTCCAACAATTGCATGCTCTTGATTTCATCCAGGCTCAAAGCACCAATTAATGTCAAGAACCTTTGCATGGAAACTCAGTCTACAAAGGTTTTCAAACTTCTAAATTTGGCAGGAGGGTGAACATTGGGCACTTGAGGCAGCCTGGGGAACTGGGGCATGATGAGGGCAGGGGGATCCTGTGACTCTCCCTGATGATCTCTTCCGACACTGGGTTTGCAATCCAATGGTGGGTCTCAGCCTACAGGAAGTGTGACCTGAGGTTGCATCCAGGATGACAGGAGGCTGGCCTACAAACCTCATTCTTTTGACCATACAAGTCCATAATCTCTTACCCACAATTCTGTACTCCAAAGAGCTCTGGAAACAGAAAACTTTTCATCACTGATTCAGCAGCAAACTTGACCAGATGTGACGCTTTCTATGGCTTAAAAAAAAAATCTCGGTTAGTGTGAATATGTTTTGCTACAGATATTTGTGCTCTGTTTTGGGGTGATGCCTCAGAGTCCACTGGGCATTATGTGATATCCTTAGAATTACCTATCTAAAATTTGAAAACTTTAAAATCCTGAAACTGATGTGCCCTCAAGGGTTTGGGTAAGAATTATGGGTCCTCATGTAGTCTCAGCGTTGCCAAACTTCTCACTGTCTAGCAGTAGCGTGGAAATATGAACAGAAGTAATATATTTTTCGGCTATACTTTTGCTGACAAAGTGCCTTTTCAATGATCATATAAGCAGTATGGATGTCAGTTCTATTTCCAGTTTCCTCAGATATGTGTGTGGGAAAATACCTTGCATGGGGTTTTGGGAGTCCTGGGTTTTACTCCTCATTGCATTGCTCTGTTTTGTGATCATGAGAAAATCACTCAGCCTCTCTGACACTGACCCATTTTCCTTAATTGTAATATGTGATTTAGACCAGATAAAAGTTAAGTCGATTCCAAAAGCTAAAGGTTAAAAAAATCAAAAATTAAGTTCTGCAGGAACATAGCTTTCCTTAAGTTTCTACAACACCGTGCTTCCACGGCTCTTTGCATTATTTTTTTAATTTTTTGAGAATATTTGAAAACTCACATTTTAAAACCGATATCTATCTTATTCTATGATGCCATATTATGCTAATTGAAATTGATATTTCTTGGTTTATTTCAGATTGTAGCCCAAGGTATTCCCATGAGAGCAAGAATGATTCACTCTCTTTCAGGAAAAAAGTCTGCAGTTCCCTATGGGACCAAGTCACAGGTTGGTTTACCCTGAAGATAATGTTTACTTACGTGGAGTCTAATGTCTGGAACTTGACCCTTGCTTATTGGCCCTTCCTGTCTCTAGATCTGTCTTTGACATTGCCTGTGTCGGTCTGCAATTTGGACACATACACTAGTTAATAAATTAATCCATAGGAGATGAGATGCTTACAATAGGGCTCAGTTTCTAATAACCATTCAATAGAAGTAAGTTACATTGTCATCACTATTAGGCTCTTTGCCTCTATGCATTGTTCATGGTGGCCTGGGACACCCTTTCTCTCCCATCTCCTTTCAGTTACACAGAGAAGATTACTATGTATTTATTGTCAAGCATAAAATGCAAGAACAACTCTAGAGGGTTTTACACTGTTGTTACCTTCTCCAAACTGACTCTCTTGCCCTAAATTTAACTGTAATGGAATTTAGAGAATGAACCAAAAATGTGTTTAGTGCTATATAATTTCTAAAACAACAGAGGCCATTTGGTGAAATCAAGTTTACAAAAGAAAATCCATTATTCTGCTTTGTGTTTCTATTATCTTTACACAGTAACACACGGAGTGGGGAAAGTATGTATTTTTATCTAATATTTATACCTTCTAAGTTTGTTTCTTTGAGACAGAATGAGTGTACCAAACAGCTATCAACCAGAGAAAAACTCCAACTTGCTTTTCCAGCAAGGCCTTATTTTATTAAAGGCAGAGCCCAAATGAAGTTTATATTCTTTGAGTCTCTGAGCTCCCACAGAGCTCCCACTGCAGGCGGATTCGCGATTCTCAGACTCCTCTGGGATCCTGTTAAAGTGTGGAGTCTGATTCTGTAGGGCTAGAGTGAACGTAGAGATGATGCATTCTACACACACCCAAGTGGTGTCCATGCTGCTGCTCCATGGACCACACTCTGGGCAGCAAGAGATGAAGCACATGTGCTCATGGGAACAAAGTCTGTGTGGCTCTTGTGAGGATACAAGTGGCTGAAGCACTTCACACCCGTTAGGATGCTACTCTCAGAAAACAAGAATGAAAACAGAAAATAACAAGTACTGGAAAGGATGTAGAGAAGTTGGAATGCCTGCGCACTGTTGGTAGGAATATAAACTGCTGCAGCCACTGTGGAAAACAGTGCAGCCATTCCTCCAAAAATTAAAAATAGAATTTCCCATATGATCCAGCAGTTTCTCTCCTGGGTATGTATCCAAAAGAACTGAAAGCAGGGACTTGAAGAGATATTTGAACACTCATGTTCATAGCCGCATTACTTATAATAGCCAAAAAGTGAAAGTTACCCAAATGTCCATCAATGGAGAAACAAAATGCGGTGTCCATGTATGTAAGATAATAAAAAAATCTATATTGGTTTCTACCCCTAGTTCCTGGCACAGAACTCCTAAAACTCTTGTAATGTCCTAAGTGATAAGAGCACTAGGAGATCTTTTCTTCTAATATTTGGTCTTTGATTGTAATTCCTAATCCAGAGCTCCTAAATCCCTTGGAATTTCCTGGGTGATAAGAGTGTCTTTTGTTCTAATGAGGTAACTCTCAGTGGGCTCCTGGATGGGGGCTGGTCACCAGAAAGACCAAGCCTTAATTAGAAGTTTGGAATTTTCAGCCCCACCCATCTGAAGAGAGGGGAGAGGGGCTGGAAGTGGAGTTAATGATCCAACATGCCCATGTGGTGAAGTTGCCACAAAAATCCCAAAAGTATGGGGTTCAGAGAGCTTCCATGTTCGTGAACACACGGAGGTACTTGGAGATGGCTCACCCACAGAGGGCAAACACATATCTTGCCCTACACGTTTTTCCATCTAGATGTTTATCTGTACCCTTTAAACAGTAAGTCTACTGTTTTCCTGAGTTCTGCGAGCTGCCCTAGCAAATTAATTGAATCTGAAGAGGGGCTCATGGGAACATCTAACTTACATCTGACTGGTTAGAAGCCCAGTTGCAAACTGTATTGCCATTGGCATTTGAAGTGTGTGTGGGGGGGAGTGGGGGGTACAATCTCATGGCACTGAACCCTAACCTTTAGGATCTGAGGCTATCCAGGCAGACAGTGTCAGAGTGATTAAATTGTGGGACAGCCAGCTTGTGTCACTGAGAAATGGCCTGGTGGAGGAATCTCCCCCCTCCCCCCACCCCGCGAGACACATCTGGTGTCAGAGTGTTGTGCATGTGGTAGTAAGTGGGAGGAAAGAAGACATTCACCAGAGGAGAAGGGAGGTTTTCTATACAACATACACTGGAATACTATTTGGCCTTAAAAAAGAAGATTCTGACACCTGCTACAACATGGTTGAAACTGGAGGGGACTTTATACTAAGGGAAATAAGCCATTCACAAAAGGACAAATGCCAGATTACACTTATGTGAGGTATCCAGAGTGGTTAAATTCATAGAAACAGAAAGTAGAATGGTGATTGCCAGGGCCTGGAGGGAGGGAGAAATGGGGAGCCATTGCTTAGTGTGTAGAGAGTTTCAGTCTTATAAGATGAAGATTTCTGTGGATGGACGTTGCTGATGCCCATACACAGTGTGAATGTATTTAATGCCACTGAACTGTGTACTTAAAAAGGAGTTAAAATGGTAAATGTTATATCATATGTGTTCTCGATAACATGTATTTAAAAAGTGGCAGAAAGGAAAACATTCCAACAACTAAGGGCCTATGGGAGATGGGAGGGAGTGGGGAAAGATCCATTTTTTTTCCATTTAGTGACTTTCTAAAATAGTAACCTGCTTATTTTTGGCATGGTAAAAACATAGGTACAGAGTCTTAATGTATGAGCCAGGCAGGAGAAGGAAGGGGAAGAAGATCCACTGATCATCCCTGATCAGATAAACAGTTTTGGATAATTAACATGTCCTGTTCAACAGGCCCCAAGCTGGGCTTGGCGTTGTAGGAAAGGAACACAAGGTTTACACATAGCAGTCAAGGGTAAGCTATACGTACTAAACGTATCCTGTCATAAACACTAACTCTTCTGTGTTCCATACTGCGTGCTAGTGCTGGTTACTGAGGACTGGGAGAGGAGCTTGTAAGCATTGAGGGCAGACGGTAATCAAGTTCTTGCAAAAAGAACTCTGAGAGATGGAGTGCTCAGCTGTATGGTTTGGAGAAGGAAGAAGCTTCAGTTTTCCGAGAAGACCTCACGGAAAAAGCGAGGATTGAGGCGGACATTTTGTTTAAATATTAAATCGACAGCAAAATAGTGTTCTCCCAATTAAAGGAGCATCCGTCTATGGACGGAAGTTGGGTGAGACAAGAACTCTAAAAATATATAAATGTTTAAGTGCCCAGTGTGTATTGGGTAAGAACACTTGTGATGCACTTTCGCATTACAGAATCATAGCGTGATCAGCAACCTTGGATTCCTTGAATCCAACCACCTTGTTTTACGGATGATGAGACAGGCTGCATGAGTACATGAGGTCAACATCAAGGGAGGCACGGGCAGGTGTCCTCACGGACAGTGGCCAGCGCAACATAGGTGTTGGAGGAGCTCCCAGGAGTGCTGGGCAGTATTGCTAAGTTGTATTATTGCTTTTGCTAAATTGAGAGTGACCACAGTAATCATCCCTACCTTTGTCTTGGATTCACAGGGAGTTAGCTAAGAAGGCCAATTCTGACATCATTGCCTCCCCAGAGATTGGGTCAACAAAGTATGAGTAGACAGAGGAATAAAATGTGGTTCAGAATATCGGAACATTAGATGAGCAGAGGGAAGTGGACCTGAGCACCAAACTGAGTTTCTTACCCCCAGCACTGGAGTGGGGGTGGGACAGCTTCATTTCTACTGGTGCCCAAGAGGGTGAAGGTGTTGGTGGGAGTTACCATATGGGACCTTCAACACAGAAGAAGCAGGAAGTGATCACTCACCCACGGTCCTGTCATTCTCAATTCTTAAGAACTCAGTCAGTGCTAAATTTGCAGCCACGTTTCTTTCTTTGGTTTGCATCATTACTCTTATGACAGGGTTGAACATGGGGCCTCCTTTAAGAGCTACATAAAATTGCCTTGAATCACTCAATTCCACAGCCTGTGGAAGTCCAAAGCCCTCCCCATGACCCCAGGATTTCTGCAAATCCCCAGGCAGCCCATCTTCTGTTGGCATCAACCTTCTCTGAGCCTCCTTCCTCCAGCTGTTGTATTCTCTGCCTTTCCTCCCTGGCAGGGTCCAGACTCTTCCAGTCTTGCTCATTCCAGCCATCTCCCTCCCAAATTGTCCTGGGAACTATCAAAATATTCTCTGACATACAGAGCAGGTCAGAGCCCCCCAATTTTTTTTAATTATGCAGAGAAAAAATTTTTTAAATTTTATTTTAATTCCAGTGTAGTTAACATACAGTGTTATATTACTTTCGGGTGCACACGATAGTGATTCAACACTTCCATATACTACTAGGTGCCCATCAGGATAAGTGTACTCTTAATCCCCTTCACCTATTTCTCCCATCCCCCCCACCTCCCCTAGCTCCCCAGTTCCTATGCCCCAAATAGAGGAATAGAGCCCCCTTAGTAGAACACATTCCCTTTTACAGGCTTTCAGGATATAGGGTGTAAACATGTTTTTCTAAAATATCTGAAAAAGTCAGCACTGCAACTCTTGTACAAATCTCCAAAGGAGATTATCAAACTTCCTTTAGGTTTCATTGTTAATGTTTTGGTTACAAGGACCTCTTTATACTTCCTGACTTGTTTCTTCTTTTTTTAATCACTGTTGTATTTTATTAAGGACATTTGTGAAGGTTCGTTTGAAACAACCTGGTCTGTAAAATACAACTGAGTCACTAAGCAACAACAGACAGAAGCCAGTTTCAGTCTTGGATTAATGTTGAATTCATTTATAATTACTCTACTATATGTCTAGGAAGAATACATAGGATTTTTTAAAATGCAATATGATGAGTAAGGACAGTTGAATACTGACTCACAAAATAGACTAAATTGTAGTCATTTGAGCTGCTATTTTAAATTTATGGCTGCGAGCTGACAACCAGAGTTCTTTTTTGTTTTTGTCATTGTTGTGATAAATAAGTTCAATAAAGCTATCCAGACAGGAAATGTGGAGCTGGACTATGAGAATTATTTCTTTGTAGCCTTCACCAGAGATGCAGTTCCCCCCCCCCCCCCCGCCCCAGTCTTATTGAGAAACAATGGATGTTCATCACTATATAAGTTCAAGGTGAACAACGCTATAATTTGATTAACATGTGTGGTGAAGACTTGTTTGTTCTTATTTTTTCTTCACAAGACCAACTTTTTAGAATAGGCATTGGAGAAGTGGGGCTTGATGGGGGAGGCTCTAACTTTCGCCTGCAGATGCCAGGTAGAAGGACAGGGACTCTCCACAGGACCCATGTGTGTATCAGTTCCCAAATGAGGCAGATGTCAACCAAGCCTGGCCACTGATAAGGAAAGAATAGCTTCCCTCCGTATATGAGTTTCCCTAATTTAAATGTTTCCAAACATATTTTGAATGGCAAGTGTGGTTTCCATTGAAATTAGGTCATTAATGACACAGAAGACTGGAAAACAGAACAAAAGAGGCAGAGAATGAAGTCCTGTTCATTTTAATTCATAGCAAAGACACAGGAAGCCCCTCTTCAGTCATTGCCTCTGTAGCATGACCGAATTGTTTTTACACCAACTGTAGGGTTCACTGTTAATATTAAATGTCTACTTTGGGGTGAGGTGAAGATTTACAAAATGAGCGTATTTGTATGAAATGATGTGATGTTTCAAAATTTGGGAAACATACGCTTTAAAGTTTTAAAGAATAGGTTCACCCTGAACTGTGAGGTTGTATTATGACTTTCACGGGCCCTAGGTGGGCACTTTCGCCTTTGTGGGTCCCTCTCCCTCTGAAACAATAAATATTAAAAATTAGATTTTAGGAGGGCATTGGTATAAGGATGAAAATAACCCAGGCTGGGGTGCCAGGGTGGCTCAGTCAGTTAAGCATCCAACTTTGGCTCAGGTCATGAACTCACGGTCTGTGGGTTTGAGCCCCATGTCAGGCTCTGTGCTGACAGCTCAGAGCCTGGAGCCTACTTCAGATTCTGTGTCTCCCTCTCCCTACCCCTCACCTTCTCATGCTCTGTCTCTGTCTCTCAAAAATGAATAAACATTAAAAAAATAAATAAAAATAAAATAACCCAGGCTGGATTCATTCTCATAGATTCATTACCTTTATTTTTTTTCTTCTAATTTCAGTATAAACTAAAATTAAAACATTTTCGTGAACCCCTAAAAGTATGTGGACCCTGGGCATTGTGCCCACTGTGCCTTTTGGAACAGGCGGCCCTGTTTAATTGTCCTATAAAGTCAGAAATAAAGAACACATGTCCCAGGGAGGGCTGACCCTGCTTCTATGCACAATTTCCTCACCATTACCATCCCCCCCCCCCCAACACACATTCCTTTCACATTTAATGAATGCCTTCCAGGTAGTCTCTTTAGGAAAAACCACATTTATTCCAACGTCGCTGTCATTACTGAAGTTTTTCTAACACATCAATTTGTAGATCTAAGATGAAAATACAAGATGTTGTTAAAACTATCTTAGTAAAAATAACATTTTTGCTATAAAAGAAGGATTTGGTTTTTATAATATCAAACCTTGAAAAAGCCAAAGTTGTAACTTGAACCTTGTTTTATATGTATTTGGTTAAAGTGTTTATTTTTAAAAGGCTAATTAGCTAAATGGTTATGAAACTAAGTTGGCAAACTTCTGCTAAGTATTTCCTACTGCTGAATGAATAACAATGAATAATGTGAATAATAATGAATAATATTTGTCTATTCTTCAGAAGTAAACAGTATCTACTATATTTTTCTTGCAGTATATTCTTTCTATAAGCAGAGAAAATCTAAACAAGGAGCTGTTGACTGGTAAGTCCAATGCTTTATTCCGTTGTCACTTTCAGTAAAGCACGTAAGCCTAACCCTGTTACATGATTCACTGGGATTTGCTTACTATTCCTTTTCATGGGTTATTCATGGGTGATTAAGGGCAAGGCTATGTACAATACAAAGTCCTTGAAAAGTAGTAGTGATGCGTCCTCTGGCATCTCTTTTTCATCTTGTCACTGATCTAAATAAAAATCATTTGTTCAACACACGTTGAATTCCTATTGTCTTTTCAACACTGGAATGAATGAGTGTTCACCCCGGAAGAACTCATGGACTAGAGGAACAACAGACACCCTCGAACGATTTGCAAAAAGACACGATTAGGTCTTCACTATGGAAAGATCAAAAGCAGTAGTTGAAGGCTGAAGAGGGCTGCAGTCTTCAGAGTATTATGATAATCCCTGGGTGCATAAAGCCAACCCTGAACTTAAAGCCAGAGCACAGGGGCCAATTTGTAGGAATTGTAGGAAACCAAATAGCAGAGGGTGTAGGAGGTTGAAAAAAAGGAAGGCATAAAACATACCTTGAGGACTCTAATGTGTTACAGACACACCCATTAATGGAGAAGCCACTGGATTGCAAATTAAACTTGCAGCGTGGATGATCAGTGCAATCACTTGCCAGGTAGCCCTTGGCCATAACAGCTTTTTCTCCTCTTCAGTATTTGTGCTAATTAGATTCATTCCCTGCAGAACATAACACTTGAGTAATTCTATCTTTTTTTACATTTTTTAAATATGAAATGTATTGTCAAATTTTCCATACAGCAGCCAGTGCTCATCCCAAAAGGTGCTCTCCTCAATACTATCTTTTAAATCAACTCCTCTCTGTAATCCAGCAGCCTCTGAGTTCTGGAGAACAGAGTTTCTACATGACTATCTGTGTTTCTCCCCACCCTTCTACCCAGAATGATTCTGCAGTGTTTCTGTTGAATTGAATTGAGCTGGCAGGAGGTGTGCTGGGAAGATCACTCTAGCTGATTCACCACGGACTTCAGAAATAGGGCTCAATATTCTTCTTAATTTTACTTCTTGACTTACATTTGCAAGACCATCTTTTGGATGGGTAGATGGGGGGGGAGGTGGCTAGATATACTGATATTGATCTCAAGAAGCCACAAAACAGCTTTTTAAAAAGTGGTATGGCCAACCTAAGACAATCTCTTTAGAGCATCTCTGAATTTATTAAGAATGAGAGCAAACACTCACTGAGACCCCGGGGAGTGTGTTAAGTGCTCTATAGAGCACTCTATAGATGCTCTATAGCGCATCGATTTTTATAACCCTCCCAACAGCTCTGTGAGGGAGGAGCTCCTTTTCCCTCAGTTTGACAGGGGAGGAGGCTTCTCATGTTCCCCGAACAGCAGCCCACACTGCTAATAAGTGGTAGAGTCTGTGCTGGAGCTGGATCTGTTACTCCAAAGTCCACGCCTTTATCTCCTAGAGTCAGTGCCTCCAATATTACACATGAAATATCTGCTAGCAGTAGGAGCTACAACCTGGGAAGAGCTGATCTTGGTGGACAGACCAGAAGCTCCCATACCTGGTTTTCCTTGGGAACGTTCTGCACAGTGTGCAATTTCATAAATGCCAGAAATATGTGAATAAAGTGTACACACATGGACTTTCTCTTTTTTTCATTTCACTTATTTTATTTTTATTTTATCTTTTTTTTTTTATAAGTTTCAAGTTTTTATTTAAATTCGTTAGTTAACATATAGTGTAATATTAGTTTCAGGAGTATTTAGTGTTGCATAAAATACCCAGTGCTCATCACAAGTGCCCTCCTTAATACCCATCACCCATTTAGCCCATCCCCCCCCCCCCCCCCCCCCCCCGCCGAACAGACTCTCTTAACCTCTAAACGTTGTTTGGCATATAAACTCTTTCACACAGCTGTCCTTCCTTTACACAAACATGTGAGCTGCCAGCTCCATGTGCAAACACTCCCTCCTGACTGCACAGCCTCCCCTCTGAAGGTGTGGTAACAAAATCATTCCCCTGCATCTCATGTAGGATTGTTTCATGGTTCACTGTCCAGGGCTGGGAGGGAGGGGTTTGTTAATAATTGTTAAGCAAAGCAAGCAGGAAAAGGGCATGCAATCAAGTAAGTTTGATAAATCCTGCATGAAACAAGTTTTGAAAGTTTTCTTACAGTATTTCTCAGGGCCTTTATTCAGCTAGTCTGCATTGTGGATTTTCTAGGGCAACACTGTCCAAGATTTGGCCACAAAGGCCAGCCACTTGTATAATTTAACATTTTATATTAACCACATTTAAAGGCCTAAAAAGAAACAGGTGAACTTAATTTTAACAATATATTTATATCCAAAATATAATCATTTCAATGGGTCATCAACGGAAGACAGTGATGCATGAGACCTTTTTTATTTGGTACTAAGTTGTCAAAACCCAGTGGGTGCAACACATCTCCATTTGGACTAGCCACATTTCAAGGACTTGAGCCACATGTGGTTGAGGACCAGGACCGCACAGCCTAGAAGGTCAGAGTGTTAGCATTTTTCCAATCACTCTGACCACATAACAGTTTTTTCGGGAGCATATTCCAGGACTAGTGTTCTGTGGAAAATTCTTTGGGATGTATTAGTGTACATTAAAAAATAAACGTAATTTAATTTAATTTTTTCAAGAGTTAAAACACATTTAGGGTTTATAAAAGATATCCTTAGTTGTTCAGATAAATTCTGATTTCTCCATAGTTATTTGTCAAAAGATTTCTTAAACATAGATAAGTAGATCTGACTTGTAGCTTTAAGAAGAGTAAATAACCTATAATTATAGATCTATCCATGAGAATTAATAGAGGCAAAAATCATATTTTACTGCTATGGCAAGAATATGATAATTCATTAATTTCTATAGATTGCTAACAGGCAAAATAAAAAAAAAAAAAGCACCAGAATACTTTGATTCTATTTATTGAGAAGTTTTAGATCTTGTTACTCATTTTTTCCCTCAGTGTTCCAGTGTTTGATTACAAAAAGAATTAGTATCAAAATCTATATCTGTGACTTGACTCAGAAGTCTAGAGAACTACTAGAAAGAGATATAGAATGAGGCATAGCATGAGAAGAGGAGTTTGGCTGAGTATTTCTAATCACAAAATCCGAAACTAGAGGCAAATTTTAAAATATGTGATGCCTGCTTCTTTTCCAGGGTGACAACCATCACAGTAACGTAAGAATTTGCATAATGGAATTAGTTGTATTTTTTTAGATGAGGATAGTTGATTTGTATTCATCTCTTTTACTACCAAATTATCCTAGAACATTTGCCAAATAGTTGTCAAATTACCACTTTGTGCTAATTCATTATTACAGTCTTAAGAATAAACATCTCTATCATTACTGTTCTCAGGAAATAATAACAATTTCAATTTCATTAAGTGAAATAAGAATTGGAATTTCATTTCCATTTGCTCATTTTCTTTGTCTCCTCAGCTGTTGAGAAATACCCCAATGCAAAGGTGCACTTTGGCCACCGGCTGTTGAAATGTAATCCTGAGGAAGGAGGGATCACAGTGCTTGGGTAATCAGTGGTCTTGACTGCAGAGGTGAAGGGTTAGAGCAGTGAACTGTATCTGTAAACTTTGTTCTTTGGCTTCTTTGAAAGATTTAAATGATTACTGAAAGAGACTCAAAGAAACATCAAAAACCAGCCTTTGGATGACTTCTAAATACCAACACAAGTGATTCTTCTTGATTCTCGTGCGGGCTCAGCATCCTACCATGTTCCACACTGGTAGCCACACTCTTCAAATGCTCTCTGTCCTGTGTTCCCTCTCCTCCTTCTGGAAACTATTTGCCTCTCCTTGGCTGCCTCTATGTCCTCTAAAGTTCCTAGCTCCATGTCCCATCCTTGGGACATGTCATGGATTCCCAGTCCACTCAACCACCACTTAAAAATTCCCTTTGCTAAAATGAACCTCCCCAGCCCATGCCTCTGTCTCCCCTCTCAATCCTTCTTTCAGTACTGATCCATGTTAATGTTCTGTTAAACACCTTCACAAGCACCGCTTGCCATGCTTTCAAACATATCTTAAAACTTGACCATCTATTTCTCTCCAAGCATGTCCAGTCCTGACCTCCTTAATGCCGTTAATAATTAGAATCATTCTTGGTGTGCCCTTTTCCTTACTTTCTCTCATTAAATCTATGACCCTGCCCCATCTTTCTTACTCCCCGGTTGGGTTCAGAGCCTATGTCTTTCTTCTGAGGCCTAAGGTCCCTGGGTTCTCACACTTGCACACCCAGGCTACTGCAATCACCTTGTCCTCTCCTTGTCCCCTCCCCCCAGCACTCTGCCTCCAGTTCAATACCTCCAGTGCCGAATAAGTTTTCCTAAATTACCACTCTTCATTCACCATCCCCTCAATGGAAAAAGTTATTTTCTCTTTTGCCAGAAGAATGTATTTAAACCTTTTGTCTTAACATTAAAAATTCTCTTCTTCTCCTCCCTCTTTCCTTCCCCATATTGTACTCTTTTTCTGAGCTTGTCTTCCAATACCCTCCACTCACACTAAACACACTGTTCCTGGAAAGTCCTGTGCCATCTCTGCCCTGGTCCATCCCTTCCCTCACTCTGTCTTCTTCTCAAGACTCTCCCTTTGTGCAGGGGACTCAAGCCTTAGTCACATTTCAGTGGCCTGGCATGTCCTTATTAATTGGTGTACTGGTGTTATTCTCATTCTCATGAGCAACACCACCATAGAGATGAGGGTTGTCATCTTTATATCTATCAACTCTAAGCTCAAAATCAGATACGTACAAGTGAGGAGTGGCCCCCTTGAGTTGCTACTTTTTATATCCAAGAAGAGGAACAGCATCATTTTTACCACTAGATTATTTTTTTTGGATGGTTCATTTTATTTTTCAGATCTGACAAAGTTCCCAAAGATGCCACTTATGACCTCATTGTAGGATGTGATGGAGCCTACTCAACTGTCAGAACTCACCTCATGAAGAAACCACGCTTTGATTACAGCCAGCAGTACATTCCTCATGGGTACATGGAGCTGACGATTCCACCCAAGAATGGGGATGTAAGTCCTTTCCCTTCTTTGGCTCCTTCCCATAGCCCTCCTGCCCCTTGGACTAGTGAAGATGCATATTCTAATGCACTTGTTCTCAACAGCATATTTGGATGAGTTCTGAGGTCTGCTATAGTCCTTTGCAAAGAATAATAAGTTGGGTATACAAGTATCCTTTTAATATAATTTTGGGGATCCTGGATGGCTCAGTCAGTTAAGCATCTGACTCTTGCTTTTGGCCCAGCTCATGATCTCATAGTTTGTGGGTTCGAGCCCCTCATTCAGCTCTGTGCTGACAACCTGGAGCCTGCTTGGGATTCTGTCTCCCTCTCTCTCTGCCCCTCCCCTGCTTGCATTCTCTTTCTCTCTCTCTCAAAAATAAATAAATAAACATCAAAAAAAAATAACATCACTTCTCTCCCTTGCCTTCAAGATATGCTTTCTTGAGTGGTCAGGAAAGGAGAGGAATTACAGCTACCCTACTGGGAACACAGAGGGAATTTGTCTGACATAATAATGTCATTTTTCTCTTTTTTCTTGGTAGAAAAAAAGTGGGTCAGGAATCATTCTGTATACTGACAATCCAGAGTTCTTATACTCATGATTATACCAAGTAATGATTATTAAATCAAATGAATAGCAAGCTAATGCAAAGAGATTTTCATTGCATGTTTTCTCATTTCCTGGTTCCCAGGTTAAAACCTATGGGGCTTGAGGCAAATACATCATAGCTATGTTTTATATTGTCGTAGCAAATAAATGTAGAATCTTATTAAGGGAAGTTAAAATACCAACAGAAGCAATAAGGATATTGGCTTATAGGTAAAGATAAGTAAATAGCACTAATTTAAATTTGAGTTACATAAAGAACATCTATTTTTAAGGTATTTTTAAGATGTAATTTATCCTATCTGAAATTCACACATCTATAACATAGTTAGTCAATTTGTGATAGTGCTATTATATACTAGGTATATACCAAATTGTATGAGCCAGTCAAATCTATAATATATCACTAAATCATTGTTTTCCTAGTTCTTCCTCCTGGTCAGAAAAGTATTTAGTAATTCTTAAGTGCTAATTTTACATTTTTCAGGTGAACTTTGTTCTCATGGCCCAGGATCTGATAATTCTGGTTTACAAGATAATATGATTCTGTTAAAAATTGTCCCAGACTAGGGGCCCCTGGGTGGCTCAGTCAGTTGAGCTTCCGACTTTGGCTCAGGTCATGATCTCACGGTGTCTGAGTTTGAGCCCCGTGTCGGGCTCTGGGCTGATAGCTCAGAGCCTGGAGCCTGCTTCAGATTCTGTGTCTCCCTCTCTCTCTGACCCTCCCCCATTCATGTTCTGTCTCTCTCTGTCTCAAAAATAAATAAACATTTAAAAAAAATTGTCCCAGACTTGAGTGGAATCAGGCCTTTTAATGTAGATTTAAGATAGCCATTTATTTTCTAGCTGTTCATATTTAATAGTGATAATTATTGGTTAACAAAAACTCACTGCTTTTAATTTAATTTTTTTTAATTTACATCCAAATTAGTTAGCATAAAACTCTCTGCTTTTAAATAAGAAACACCGTTTTGACATAGCAATGGGACCCAGGCATGGGAACATTTTAATACGTCCTCAAAATAATCTCAGGAAAACTAATTTCCTTTCCTCCCTCCCTTCCTCCCTCCCTCCCTTCTTTCTTCCTTCCTTCCTTCCTTCCTTCCGTCTCTATCTCTGTCTCTCTGTCCTGCCCCTTTTAACGTAACAGACTCTTTCTTTTTTTTTTTTTTTTTTTTTAATTTTTTTTTTTCAACGTTTATTTATTTTTGGGACAGAGAGAGACAGAGCATGAACGGGGGAGGGGCAGAGAGAGAGGGAGACACAGAATCGGAAACAGGCTCCAGGCTCTGAGCCATCAGCCCAGAGCCCGACGCGGGGCTCGAACTCACGGACCGCGAGATCGTGACCTGGCTGAAGTCGGACGCTTAACCGACTGTGCCACCCAGGCGCCCCAGACTCTTTCTTTAATGTAACAGACTCTTCATCTCTGAGGACTGTGGAGTGGGGGAGAAAGATTGGGTGAGGGACAATACTGGGTGAATATTGAGGGAGTGCTTTTGAGAATTTAATGGGAGGCTCATCTCAAAGCTGCTTTTGCACAGCAAGTCCCTGTTTTGCTCAGACTTCATGTTTGGAGAGACTTGTGGTGAGCGCCCAGTGGGGTTACGGGAGCCTGACTTTGGAACTGCTCTTGGATAAAGATATCTATTGAGAGCATGACTTGGTAATAAAGAAGCTGAAATTATAAAGGATTATTGTATAGCCATGAAATATGTGTGAACATCAAAATCTTCTTGGTATCATAGTTGCTACATCAAAAACAATGTACAAATCACTATACATGCCAATGGTGAGGACAGGGGGTACATATTGTCTCCCAAACTTTTTCATCAGCCATTTTAACGATTACTAATGCAGTAAATGATAAATCAATTTCAACTGCCATTTCTCCACTCTTCCTTATCTTTTGGAGTTCTAAAAGGTCGTAGAAGTGGTCAAAAGATAGCAAGAGGGAAAAGCAATGACTTGTGCCTCATCCAGACTGGTCTCCTTATTCACACTTCCTAAATTCCTTCCCTAAAACATTGTTCATTTCTGCTGCCTCTGCTTTGCTCAGCAAGTTTACCCCCACCCAGAAGCCACTGTCCTTCTCTTCTTATCCAATCAATGAATCCTTCCATACTTTTAACCACTTCAACCCCACAGATGTCTTACCTGCCCAGCTTTTATTTCCTATACTTCTACCTCAGCATCTGCCTATTCACCTGTGCCATAACCTGAGGCCAGACAGTTATGTACTCACTCATTTCTGTGTCTGTGTGTTGAGCTTTCTTTGAGCCACTGAGATCAAAAGCCAGGAAGAAAGACACAAATAACTCCAACAGAGTGTGAACATGCTGGCTAGGAGCCTAGGCTGTGCTTTATGTGTTTTTACCATGTAAGAGACACACATGGCAGGGGCTCCACAACCTTTGTAAAAAGTAATGCAAACTCAGAATGGTTGGAAATTGATTGCATGTTCTTATGTATATCATACCCCCGGGAATCTCCAGAATTTAGGTCGGTAGATATGCCCAAGCAATCAAAACTCACTCAGGCTCTTACTGGGTTGTCACGGGGTCACTAAAGAGAACAGATTTCTTTCTATTATTTATGCTGTAGGAAAGAAGTGATAAGAGGCTTGTTTGTAAAATTTTATTTTTCCCATGAAATGTAAACTTAGGACCTTTCCATTATACAAATACGTCCTCAAGTAAGGTGAAAAATAAAGTATAAAGATAGTACACACACATATATATGTACATATACATATATAGTTTGTATATGCATATATAGTATGTACATATATATATGTATGTGTATACGTGTGTTTTTGTGTGTGTGCATGGAAATAGAGAGAACATCTTATAGTATGTTCTTAATTCTTGATTATATCTGGTATCAATTATATCTGATACCACCTAAGTTACATGAGTTTGTAAAGTCAGGACAGAAAACATTTTTAAGACCATTTCTACTTTATTTATTTATTTTTTTATGTTTAGTTTTTTGAGACAGAGTGTGAGTGGGGGAGGGGCAGAGAGACAGGAAGACAGAGAATCCGAAGCAGGCTCTACTGACAGTAGAGAGCCTGATGTGGGGCTTGAACTTAGGAACAGTGAGATCATGACTTGAGCTGAAGTTGGACGCTCAACTGACACCACCCAGGTGCCTCACCAGTTTCTACTTTAAATAACAGTAGATGTGCTTATCATCATGTGTATGATACTATTTGAGTTGCTATGGAAACAATTATAACATAAGCAGAAACAGTTTTATAGATGTGCTGCATTAATGCACTAATCAAACATTATACTTTTTCCCTACAGTATGCCATGGAACCTAATTATCTGCATATTTGGCCTAGAAATACCTTTATGATGATTGCACTTCCTAACATGGTAATACAGAATTTGCCAATATAATTTTATATCTGTAATTACTGTTTTTCACTACATACTTTCGTATTTTGCATGTATGCCTAAATTCTTTTGTACTTAGCATATGTATACCTAACATTATTGTTTAGTCTCTTCAGTGATTACATCATTGCAACTTTGGGGTTCTTGAGGAAAAACCTGAAGGAATTCCAATTATTTATAGTGGAAAGGAGATTTAATATATATAAATGATAAGCGATAGATTGTGGATGGTGGTGCCTGTCATCTCTCTCAAGACGGTGTACGAGGAAATGGTGTGCAAATAAAGTCAAAGAGATTCGGGTTCTACATGAGGCAGGACTTCCAGTCTTTGAGGTCTCTGGGACATTGGAATATACATTATCAAAAAAGAGCACGGCTGTTCTTCCATTAGACCCTAGAGACATTTTATTTTTTCGTTATATATCTGGCTCTGTATTTCTCTAGTTGGTCTATTTTCCCTTGGTAGCAACGCTGATGCCCAGTGCCTCTTAACACTGTTTGAAAAGGAGAGAGAGAGGGAATCAGTGGGAAGAAATTCAATCCAACCACTATTCAATCCAACCTATTAGTAACCCAAGGAGTGTAGTGTTGGCTCGGTGAAAATGGCTGAGGTTTACCATGTAGAAATTCTAATAACTGAGAAGCTGGGGAGTAGCTGGGACTTGGTGGGGCTTTTCTCTGGGAATGAGGTTTGGGAAGGACGCCTTTCCTGTCTGCCTGGACATTCCTCCCAGGTGCCCCTTGGCCACAGCAAGAACCTGAGGGTAGGGCTCCCCACGTTCTCTCACACGCTTCGTCTTCTTGCAGAACAAATCTTTCACATGTACTTTGTTCATGCCCTTTGAAGAGTTTGAAAAACTTCTAAGCAGCAGTGATGTGCTGAATTTCTTCCAGAAGTACTTTCCAGATTCCATCCCTCTAATTGGAGAGTAAGTTTCAAGATGTGCAATTGTGCCTTTTGCTCCACTGTTTTGGTTTATTCAAGATTCAAATAAAGGTCATGCACCTAGCTTCAGTTTGGATTAAATGTGACTGATCCTGATGTGACCTGGACAGGAAGCCTGCCTTCGGGCAAAAGTCTAAGTGGGCGTTGTGCTGTGAGCAGGGATTCTGAAAACCCCGTACCGTGGTCAACTTTTCCTGAGAAAAACAAGTAACCCATGTCCCCAGGCCTTTCTGCCTCCTGGGCAGGCTCTCAGGTTGTGCTGCAGAGCTGGGCTGTGCCTCCCTCTGCTGGTGGACACACAGGTCCAAGGCCCAGCAGATGCAAGTCTCTGGTTCCCCATGTGTTGGGGCCCTCACAGTAACATGGTAATAAATAGCAGTACCTGCCCCAAACGGCTGATGAGGACTGGAGGAGTTCATGCCTATAAATCATTTGGCACAGGACCTGGCTCATACAGAGCTGCCCGACCGGTAGCCAGCTTGTTAGCTGTCTGGTTTATGACCCATGGCCTCTCTGGCCCCTGTCAGCGCCACCCACCCCACCGGCATGTCATTTGGTCTCATTCTGCTCCCCCTGTCCCTCCCTTGAATCCAGTCCATTCTCTGCCTCCAGCGATGTTTTCGTGGAGGCAGCACAATGGTGCAGAAAGCACGATTTAATGCTGCTTCTGCCCCTTACTCCCAAGCCTCAGATTTCTTATCTTTTCAACGTTTTTTTTTTTTTTTTTTTTTTTTTTTAATTTATTTTTGGGACAGAGAGAGACAGAGCATGAACGGGGGAGGGGCAGAGAGAGAGGGAGACACAGAATCGGAAACAGGCTCCAGGCTCCGAGCCATCAGCCCAGAGCCCGACGCGGGGCTCGAACTCACAGACCGCGAGATCGTGACCTGGCTGAAGTCGGCCGCTTAACCGACTGCGCCACCCAGGCGCCCCAGATTTCTTATCTTTAAAACGGGCATCAGGATAGCTACCTTTCGGGGCAGTCATGACAATGACATGCACTATGTAAAAGGGATGACCCACTACCAGCCCAGAGCAAGTCTGTTTAAAACTGTCAGTTTTCATCCTTAGCTACAGATTTGGTGTTTGCTGATCCCTCCTCTGATGTTGAAGAGAAATCTCCACATGCTGCAATTTTAGTCCCTATGTTTCCTGCTTGTTTCTTCCTCTCCAAACAGACTTAAAACTCTTGAGGGTAGGAGCTGTTTTTCTACTTAGAGCTGCCACAAAACCTAGCTGGATATCGATTGTCCGCTTCCAAGTACACATAAATTAGCACTTCATTTTAATCTTGGTTTTGGTTCATGTGGTTTAGTCAGATGCACAACATCTTAATTTTTCCAGAAAAAAACTAAAACACACCAGAATAGTTGAAAAATTGCATGACCTGGACACATGATAATAAAATCTCATGGCACATAACACACACATATTTCAAATTATTAAAATGCAGTCAAACCTATTCTTTTTGTATGTGATTAAGATCATTGCAAACAAAACAGGTAAATGGAACAATGAGATTTCAGGAACTAGGAGAAACGTCGGTTTCTCCATTTCTTGTGTTCTTCCTGGCATTTTTTTGTGTGTTTCCCAATAAAATGCAACGGTAATGACGTCAGTCCATCTGAAAGAATTACGCAGGGTTTAATACCCAATCTAACATAATGGTTATGTTCTGATTGTTTTCCTCTTAAGGCAAGCCCTAGTACAAGATTTCTTTCTGTTGCCGGCCCAACCCATGATATCCGTGAAGTGTTCTTCTTTTCACATTAAATCACACTGTGTGCTGATGGGGGACGCGGCTCACGCCATAGTGCCCTTTTTTGGACAAGGAATGAATGCAGTAAGTCCTTTCTCCCAAAGTAAGTCTCTGACATTTTCCTGGGTCGGTCTCAACTGAAAAATCTTAGCTAAGAACCATGTCTGTGACTATCCTCACCTAATCTCTGACAAAACAATCAATTCCACAATCCTGCCAACGGTTGAGATTGATCACTAACTATAGTCAAGCCTTGGATTGCTTGATCCAGTAATTTCATGCAGGAAAGAGCATAAAGCTTAACATGGTTTCTATGCAGTTAGAAAATGTATTGATAGCTTGAAATTTGAGAACTCGCCTGTCAGCAATTCAAGACTTAATTGAAAATTTTTTTTCTAGAGATTATGCCTAAGTATATAAATGTTAGGCTCAAAAAAGAAAAGAGCCCAAACTGTCTTTTGTTTTCTCCACCCTTTCTTTCCAAATGAAAGGAAAATGCATTTGACAGAGTTGAGTAAAACTACGAGGGATTCCTGAGTGGCTCAGCCAATTAAGCATCCAACTCTTGATTTCAGCTCAGGTCATGATCTCACATGTTGTGAGTTTGAGCCCTGCATCAGGCTCTATGCTGACATCGAGGAGCCTACTTGAGATTCTCTCTCTCTCTCTCTCTCTCTCTCTCTCTCTCTCTCTCTTCTCTTTCCCTCTCTGTCTTTTTCTCTTCTTCTCTG
This sequence comes from Puma concolor, assembly GCF_028749965.1. Lineage (NCBI taxonomy): Eukaryota > Metazoa > Chordata > Mammalia > Carnivora > Felidae > Puma > Puma concolor. Next base: position 62,298,658 of record NC_141683.1, read on the forward strand.
CCTCTCCCCACTTTTGCATGCGCTTTCTTTCTCCTCTCTCTCTCTCAAATACATAAATAAACATATAAAAAATTTAAACAAATAAAACTATGAAACAGATTTGATGTTGAATACTATTGCTTTCATGGAAGTTTCTAAAAAATATTTCAGGAAAGAAATAGTGCTCAAGTATTAAACATTAATTTCAAGGAATCCTAAAATGATTATCTAGACAGACAATTATTTTGTGTATGTGTGTTTGATAACTATAGCTTTATAATCACAGTCTTCTTTTTTTTTTTTTTTAATTTTTTTTTTCAACATTTATTTATTTTTGGGACAGAGAGAGACAGAGCATGAACTGGGGAGGGGCAGAGAGAGAGGGAGACACAGAATCCGAAACAGGCTCCAGGCTCTGAGCCATCAGCCCAGAGCCCAACGCGGGGCTCGAACTCACGGACCGCGAGATCGTGACCTGGCTGAAGTCGGTCGCTTAACCGACTGCGCCACCCAGGCGCCCCTATAATCACAGTCTTCTATTGTTTCGGTGATTGAGATATATTTCAAGTATAAGTAGGCTATAAATCTAATCAATTATAGTTTTCCACAAAGTAGTGGCAAACATTTTGTTTTATAAAAACATAAGAACATACCAATTTTAGTAAGCTGGATAAGGGCCCAGGCTCCGGCAGTATGAGGCCCAATTCAAATCCTGTCTCCAGGATTTATTGCACTATATTCTTGCACAACTAACTTAACTACTTTCTTGTCTGTAAAATTTGGTTTTCAATAGTGCCTATATCATAGAGATTCTTGTGGAATAAATGAATTAATTAAGTAAAAAATGTAAAAGTGTTATTATTTCAGCCTATATGAAATTTTACATCTCTAAATTCCTGCAGCAATAGTCTATATAGCTGATAAGTATCTTTATTTGCTTCAGATGTAATTTCTATAATTGATGTGAAATTTTTTTTAATATTTACATATTTTTATATTGTCAGTAAAACTATCATTTGAATTCCTAGAAAGCAAGAAATCTATCTTTTGATTTTCTTCTCTCCACTTCGTTTAGCGTACAACCTTATTAGGGTTAATTTTCTGGACTTCTTGACATTGGAAGTTTACTTTAATCTTGGCTTAAGGGAACTAAATTAATATGTGGGTTCTATCCTGTCATTAATTGCTCTAAATGTGAGTCTTAAAGACCTGATTAGTTTAAATGTGACTCGAATATTCATGGTAGAGCAATATAATTATTCTTGCTTCTTAAAGAAGCAATGGAATCCTTCAAAATTACATGAGTAATTTAAAATTTTGGTCAAATTCCAAATCATTGTAATCAATATGCACCAGGCAAAGACAATCCATCAAGCATGAAGTTGATGGTCTTTTATAATTGTAATTTAATGCCAAGTGTGACTAAGCAGCTGTTGTGTGCAGGTTGAAGGTAAACATCCTATGAATTATAGTCACTGATGGAAAGTCTGTTCTAATTGCTCAGAAGCTTTCATTATTTCCAGATGATCTTTTTCCATTTTTTCTTATTTCAGGGCTTTGAAGACTGCCTAGTATTTGATGAGTTAATGGATAAATTCAATAATGACCTTAGTAAGTAAAATTTTTCAAATGGACATGGACTAGCCCTATCGATTAATTGTGGACCTATTTTTCACGCTGGATGATCACAAACCCTTGATACATATTTCCTGTTCAGGATTATAATTTTTCTATTACCAGCCTATGCCACTGTTGCCCATGTCCAGACAAGGAACACCCAGAGAAACAGGGAAACGGTTTCTTTTAAGGTCTGTACATGGAGGCCTGTGCAGTGATCCCCACAAACAACATAAAAGCTCCCAAGACCAACATTTGGCCAAGATATGCTCCTTATTCTTCCTTTCCATGAGGAGACCCAAACCTGCACCTCTTACAGCATGCCCCAGAAACACTTTTAGGAGTTCCAGCACTTCCTTGCATGTTGCCTTATCAAAATGGCAGCTTCTACTTCTATTTGCCTTTGGTTAAAGCTGATTCCACCAAATATATTGATGTGACAGAGACTGATGTCTAAAATTTTTATATGTAATGTTGAAATTAAATTAAATGTACACCATTTCATCTGTAAAAGAAGTTACAAACAATAGCCTGAGACCTGGATAACTTTTACTGCATCTCAGAATCACATGGTCTCAAAGGCTGCCTCCGAATTTAAACCTGTTTCAGGTAAGGGATAGATCCAGAGAACTGGCTTTAAACCTACCTCCAGATTCCTGTCCTGACTTTCCAACTTATTAGCTGTGAGACCTTTGGAAAGTCATTCCAGCTTTTTAAAGTCTCGGGTTTTCTTGTTTTTTTTTCCATCTGTAAAGTGGGGACAATAATACCAACTTCAGAGAGATGTGAAGATGAAATAAAATGATTTGTGTAAAGCTTTAAAAATAAAATCCTGGCACAAAATGAGTTCACAGTAAATATTTGCTATGGTGTTATGGGAAGTCCTTGGACACTGGTGTCTGGATCTGAAGACACTAGAGGGTCCAGGGTAAAGTTCTTCCAGTTTTCTGCCTTCTTTGTTCAGTCATCTTGCTCAGATGTTCTGGATCCAGAGGCATTTATTTTCTTACCTCCCTTATCAGCCCTGGTGTGATTGGTCTGCATATGATAGGGCTGATGGGATGGAGGGTTCCTATATCAGAACATACTGTCAACACTGGTTTTGGTTACTGCATAACAACAATCAAACAGTACTGATTATGACAATGATACTCATAACTAGCATTACTGGACATTTCATATGTGTTGGGTATTTTGCTATGTTTTTTAATTCATTTTCTCATATGGTCTCCATGGAAAACATGGGGCAAGGGTACTATTCTTGTTCCTTTCTTACAAATTTAAGCTTAGAGATGGTGAAGTGACTTGCCCTAAGTCATATAGCTACAAGTGGTATAGCTGGCACTGGCAACCAAGTTCTCTGACTTTTGAAATGGCATCCTTAATAGCTAGCGTTGATTGGCCATGTGGGAGTTATATTAGTTAGTCATTAATTTATCAAATATTTATTCAGTATTTACCATTTACCACGTTAAGATTTCAGACATGAGGAAAATAGGAGGCCTCCTCTGGGAGATCACAGAAAAATGATGGAGCTGATGGTTAGCTGATAAGGTCGCTTAGGCGCAATGAAACAAATGTGCATGGGGTAGCAAGAAAGGACAAAAAGGAGAGTAGCAGATTCTAAGCAGGTCTGGGGTGGTCACTGACAGTCATTTCTATGAACCGCTGTCCATTCTTAAAATAAAAAAAAAATAATGATTTGGTAACCAACAAATATATTATGTTAACTTCATCGTAAGTTTTATTTAATCACAATAGGTAATGCCTATTACTATGAATGTGTTACCATTCAGTATTCATAGATTATCGGTCATTCAGCCTGATCATCCAATGTTCTAAAAGATTAGAGAGAACAATGGTAGAGTACACACCATTTAATTTGATCGGTGTAGAGGCCAGCACATTCTTACAGACGATAGTGGAATAGATGTATTATTCAACTTGGTTGAATGTATTTCAAATTGGTTGGATGTATTATTCAACTTGGCTCCTAGGTGTGTGTCTTCCTGAATATTCAAGATTGAGAATTCCAGACGACCATGCAATCTCAGACCTGTCCATGTACAATTACATAGAGGTGAGTGAGGAGGTTGGGCTCCATTCCATGTTAAGTGTACTCTTACACATAGAATTGTTGAATCACTGTATTGTATACCTGAGACTAATGTAACACTGTATGTTAATTATACTAGAATTAAATTTTTAATTTTTTTTAAAAGAAAAGACTATTTGTTAGAATATCAGTGAATGATCTCGTCATGTTAAGTGTACTCTTAATGCCCTTCACCTATTTCACCCATTCCCCCCCCCCCCACCTCCCCTCTGGTAACCATCTGTTTGTTGTCTGTAGTTAAGAGTATGTTTTTTGTCTCCTTTTTTCTTTGTTTTGTTGCTTAAATTCCACATATGAGTGACATCATATGGTGTTTGTCTTTCTCTGACTGACTTATTTCACTTAGCGTAATACTGCCTAGCCCAATCCATGTCTTTGCAAACGGCAAGATTTCATTCTTTTTTATGGCTGAGTAATATTCCATAGTATATAGATACCACCTCTTCTTTATTCATTCATCAGTTGATGGACACTTGGGCTGCTTCCATAATTTGGCTATTGTAAATGATGCTTCAATAAACATAAGGGCACATATATCTTTTTGAATTAGTGTTTTCATATTCTTGGATAATCCCAGTAGTAGAATTATTCATTCATATGGTAATTCAATTTTTAATTTTTTGAAAAACCTTCATACAGTCTTCCACAGTGGCTGCACCAGTTTGCATTCCCACCAACAGTGCATGATGGTACTTTTTTCTCCACATCCTTCTCAACACTTGTTGTTTCTGTGTTTTTGATTTGAGCCATTCTGACAGGTGTGAAGTGATATCTCATTGTGGTTTTGCTTTGCATTTTCCTGATGATGAGTGATATTGAGCATCTTTTCATGTGTCTGTTAGCCATCTGCATGTCTTCTTTGGAGAAATGTCTATTCATGTCTTCTGCCCATTTTTAATTGGATTATTTATTTATTTATTTATTTATTGGTGTTGAGGTATATATTCTTATATTTTGGATACTAACCCTTTATCAAATATGTCAAATATTGCAAATATTTTCTCCCATTCAGTAGGTTGTCTTTTAGTTTTATTGATTGTTTCCTTTGCTGTGCAGAAGCTTTTCATTTTGATGTAGTCTCAATAGTTTATTTTTGCTTTTGTTTCCTTTACCTCAGAAGACCTATCTAGAAAAATGTTGCTAAGGCCAATGTCAGAGAAATTACTGCCTGTGCTCTCTTCTAGGAGTTTAATGGTTTCAGGTCTCACATTTAGCTCTTTAATCCATTTTGAGTTTATTTCTGTGTATGGTGTAAGAAAGTGGTCCAGTTTACTTCTTTTGAAGAGAGCTGAGCAGTTTTCCCGACACCATTTGTTGAAGAGACTGTTTTTTCCCCTTTGTGTATTCTTGACTCCTTTGTCAAAGGTAAATTGGCCATATAATTGTGGATTTAGTTTTGAGCTTCCCATTCTGTTCCATTGATCTATGTGTCTATTTTTGTGTCAGTGCCATACTGGTTTCATTACTTTAGCTTTGAATTATATCTTGAAATCTTGGATTGTGATACATCCAGTTTTACTCTTCTTTTTCAAGATTGTTTTGGCTATTTGGGGTCTTTTGTGGTTCCATAAAAATTTTAAGATTGTTTGTTCTAGTTATGTGGAAAATGCTGTTGGTATTTTGATAGGTACTGCATTAAATGTGTAGATTTCTTGGGGTAGTATGGACATTTTAACAATCTTTGTTCTTCCAATCCATGAGCATGGAATATCTTTCCATTTGTTAATGTCGTCTTCAGTTTCTTTCATCAATGTTTATACTTTTCAGGGTATAGGTGTTTCACCTCCTTGGTTAAGTTTATTTCTGGGTATTTTATGATTTTTGGTGAAATTGTAAGTGGGAATGTTTTCTAACTTTCTCTTTCTTCTACTTCATTATTAGTGTATAGAAATTCAATGGATTTCTGTATATTAATTTTGTATCATGCAACCTGACCAAATTCATTTATCAGTTCTAGTAGTTTTTTGGTGAAGTCTTCAGAGTTTTTTATATATAGTATAAAGTCATCTGCATTTAGTGAAAGGTTTACTTCTTCCTTACCAATTTGGATGCCTTTTATTTCTTTTTCTTATCTGATGCTGTAGCTAAAGACTTCCAGTGCTATGTTTAATGAAAGTGATAAGAGTACTATGTTTAATGAAAGTACTATGCTTAATGAAAGGACATCCTTGTCTTGCTCCTGATCTTAGGGGAAAAGCTCTCAGTTTTTCACCATTGACTCGGATTTTTCATATATGGCCCTAATTATGTTGAGGAATGTTACTTTTATACCTACTTTGTTGATGGTTTTTATCATGAACAGATATACTTTGTCAAATGCTTTTTTCTGCATCTATGGAAATGATTATATGGCTTTTATCTTTTCCCTTGTTGATATGATGTATCACGTTGATTGATTTGTGAATATTAAGCCACCCTTGCAACCAAAGAATATATCCCATTTGATTTTGATGAAGGATTTTTTAACGTACTGTTGGATTCAGTTTGCAAGTATTTTGTTGAGGATTTTTGCATCTATGTTCATCAAGAACATAGGCCTATAGTTCTTTTTTTTTAGTGGAGTCTTTATCTGGTTTTGGTATGAGGGTAATGCTGGCCTCATAGAATGAATTTGAAAACATTCCTTCCTCTTATATTTTTTGGAATTTTTTGAGAAGAACAGGTATTAACTCTTCTTTAAATGTTCGGTAGAAGTTGCCTATGAAGCTGTCTGGTCCCGGTCTTTTGTTTGTTGGGAGTTTTTTTTTTTAATTTTTGATTCAATTTCATTATTGGTAATTGTTATGTTCAAATTTTCTATTTCTTTCTGATTCAGTTTTGGGATGTTATATGTTTCTAGGAATTTACCGCTTCTTCTAGGTTGTCCAATTTTTTGACATCTAATTTTTCATATTTTCTTTGTCTATAGACAATTCTTTGTCTTTCTGTGGTGTCCGTTGTTATCTCTCCTCTTTCATCTCTGGCTTTGTTTATTTGAGTCCATTCTCTCTCTCTTTTTATGAGTCTCGTTAAAGATTTATCAATTTTGTTTCTCTTTTCAAAAAATTAGCTCCTGGTTTCATCTGTTCTATTTTTTTAATTCTTATTTTATTTATTTCTGCTCTCACCTTTATTATTTTCTTCCTTCCACTTTTGTTTGTTCTTTTTCCATTTCTTTTAGGTGTAAGGTTAAGTTGTTTGAGATTTTTCTTGCTTCTAGCGGTAGGCCTGTACTGCTATAAATCTCCCTCTTAGAACAGCCTTTCTGCATCAAAAAAATGTGGGGACCATTGTGTTTTCATTTTCATTTGTCTCTATGCATTTATTATTCCGTCTTTGATTCCTTGGTTGACTCATTCATTATTTAGTAGCATGTTACTTAACTTCTATGTATTTATGTTCTTTCTAGATTTTTTTCGTGTGGTTGATTTCTAGTTTCATAACACTGTGGTCAGAAAAGATGAATGGTATATGACTTCGATCATTTTGGACTTGTTGAGACTTGTTTTGTAGCTTAATGTGTGATGTAATGTGGGGAATTTTCCATGTGCACTTGAAAGGAACGTGTATTCTACTGTTTTAGGATGGGTGTTCTGAATACATCTGTTAGCTCCATCTTGTCTAATATGTCATTCAAAGCCATCCCTTGTTAATTTTCTGTTTGGATCATCTATCCATTGATGTAAGTTGGATGTTAAAGCTCCCTACTATTACTGTATTCCTACTGATTACTTTTTTTATGCTTATATTAGATTCTTTATATATTTGGATACTCCCATGTTGGTGCATAAACATTTACAATTACTTTATCTTCTTTTTGGATTGTTACCTTTATCATTATGTAATGTTCTTCTTTGTCTCTTGTTACAGTCTTTGTTTTCAAGTCTATTTTGTCCTGAATAAATATTGCTACCCTGGCTTTCTTTTCACTTCCATCTGCATGGTAAATGCTTTTCCATCACTTTACTTTCAATCTGCATGTGTCTTTAGGTCTGAAATGGGTCTCTTATAGACAGCATATGCGTGAGTCTTGCTTTTTTATCCATTCTATACCCTATGTCTTTTAATTGGAGCATTTAATACATTTACATTCAAAGTAATTATTAATAGGTATGTATTTATTGTCATTTTGTTGTTTGTTTTATGGTTGTTTTGTAGTTCTTTTCTGTTCCTTCTTTTGCTGTCTTAACTCATGGTCTCCTAGCTTTTGTTAGTAATATAATTGGATTCTTTTGTCTTTATTTTTGCATATATATTACTGGCTTTTCATCTGTGGCTTATACATAACAAAGTATGCATATATTTTATATTAAGTCTATATTAAATATGCATATAAGTCTATATTAAGTTGATTGTCTCCTAAATTTGAGCCCATTCTAAAAGCACTAATTTTCAATCTTCTCCCCCTACCCCACATTTTAAGTATATGGTATCACACTTTACATCCTTTTATTTTGTGGATCCCTTGACTGATTTCTATAGATTTACTTATTTTTACTGCTTTTGTGCTTTCTACTTTTCTTACTCTTGTTTATGGTCTTTCTCTTTTCATTCAGAGAATCCTTTTTAACATTCCTTGTAGGGCTGGTTTAATGTCATTAATTCCTTTAACTTTTGTTTGTCTGGGAAATTCATTATCTTTCCTTATATTCTGAATAATAGCCTTGTTGAATAGTGTATTCTTTGCTGGAAGTTTTTTCTTTCAGCACTGTGAATATATCATGCCATTCCCTTCTGGCCTGTAAGGTTTCTGCTGAAAAGTCAGCTCATAGCCTTCTGGGGTTTCCCTTGTATGTAACCATTTTCTTTACTCTTGCTGCTTTTAAAATTCTCTCTTTATTACTATTTGCTATTTAGTTACTATGTGTCTTGGTTTGAACCTTATTTTTGGGGTGCTCTCTGTGCCTTCTGGATCTTGATATCCATTTTCTTTCCAAGATTTGGGAAGTTTTCAGCTATTATTCAAATAAATTTTCTGCCCCCTTTTCTCTCTCCTGTCCTTCTGGGATCCCTATAATACAAATATTATTGTGCTTAATGGTGTCACTGAGTTCCCTTAGTTTAATTCCCTCTAGTGGATTTTTAATTTCAGCTATTGACTTCTTCATCTCTGATTGGTTCTTTTTTATGTTTTCTGTCTATTTGTTGAGGGTTTCACTGAGGTCCTCCACTCTTTTCTTAGGTCCAGTGAGTATCTTTATGATTATTACTTTAAAATATCTATTAGGCATATTGTTTATCTTCATTTAATTTAGGTCTCTTAGTCTGATTTTGTCCTGTTCTTTTATTTGGGACTTATTCCTCTGTCTTCTCACTTTATCTCACTCTCTGTGTCTGTTTCTGTGTGTTAGGAAAGTCAGCTACATCTCCTGTGCTTGAAAGTAGTGGCCTTTTGAAGAAGAGGTCCTATAGTGCCCTGCAGTACAATGTCCCCTGTTCTCCGGCACCTGATACTTCAGGGTGTCTCCTATGTTCGTTGCCTGTACCCTGTTGTGGCTGAGCCATATTTGCCTTCAGTCCTGTCATCTGCAATGTCTCTCTTTGCCTATTGTGAGCAGAGTTTTGTCACTGTGTTGTTAGTGGGCCAGTCTGGGGTTACCTTGGGTTTGAGTTGAATCAGAACAGGTGTTGGCCAGAGGTGTGGTACCATCAAACTGCAGGGCTCTCTCCCTGTTTGTCCCCTGAGAAGCTATTTTTGATGGGCAGGGCTTGCAGTCAGATCAGATGTTTGCTCCCAGCCCACTGCTAGGGCTGCAGTTGGACTGGTATGTGTGGTTATATTCCTCTCTCCCAGGGCAGGAGTCATTTTGGAGTGGAGTTGGCCCATTGGGGCTGCTTGCCACTGCCAGGCTTTGGCACTGATTTGGAAGGACTCCTGCCAAAGGTGTGTTGGAGGGGGCGGGTCTGCAGGAGAATGTGGGAGTGGATGTGCTCTTAGCAAGGTAGGTGGAGAATGTTGATGCTGCCTTGGTTTCACCAGGTGTCCATGGGTTGAGGCTAGGGGACAGGGGAGGGAAATGGCATGCATCAGCTCTTTTTTTCTTGAAGAAGTCTCCCAAGGATACCTGTCCCTCCAGCATATGCTCTGAGATTACTAAATAAATCTTCACATATTTCCCAGGTATTTTGCAAACTGTTGCTTCTGTGCTGTGTTGTATATCAGTGGGGATGTTTGTTATACTATCTCTTTAAGGGTGGGGACTCAGTTTCCATTCACCCTCTGGCTCTCCCCCAGTAAAGCCCTCTGATTTTTGAGGTTCCAAGCATTAAGCCCCACTGACTGTAAGAACTCTCCAAGATAGGCCCCTCTGGTTTTCAAATCCAAATGTTATGGGGATGCCTGGGGTGGCTGGTGTAGGGTCTCCTCCTCTACCCTCTCTGTGCCAGCAGTGTCCCTCCCTCTTGCAGATAGTCCTGTGGGTCAGTTTGGCTTCTGGCTGTGTCTCTGTCCTTCTTACATTCTTTGATGTGACCTCTTCTCTACTGTGGAGAGTCTGTTCTGCCAGTCTTCAGTTAATTTTCTGAGGTTTTTACACTGATGTGGTTGTTATCTGGGTGTATCCATAGGACCAGTTCAGCCTGGGAACTCCTACTCTGCCATCTTCCCCAGAAGTCACAAATGTCCTTTAATTTTTCTTTGCCCCAGCCCCATTGCATGCATGCTGAATGAGAACAAAAAGAAAACACACACACACACACACAAACACACACACACACACACACACACACACACACACACACACAGAGCCTTCCCTACACATGCATGGATTGTGATAGTAGACAGTGACAATGACCCACACACATCATCTCCATCTACATTTTAGGGACATTTAGGAGGTAACAAAGATGAAAAATTATCTGGTTTCAATCACTGATAAATTCACAGGCTTAAACCTTAAACATTTGGTAGAGCTAGTAATATGCTATTTTAATGAAGATATAATTTTTATATGTATTAATGTATTAACAAATTGGAGGGATGAAGAGATAGTAAATGACCTTAGCATTCTTAACATTATAAGTTGCAAGTTTAGAATAGCTTTAAATATTCTTTGGGGCCTTATGCACTGAAAAAAATACGTATATATTAAAGATATTCATGGTCAGAAGATTAACACTCAGAAGAAAAAACACAGTTACATTTTGAGCCAGTCACATGAAAAGCTCACAACAAATACTTATGGTTACACTTTTTAAATGATCAAATGAAAAAAATTTCAGGATAAATTTAAAGAAAAGAGTGTAGCTGTTTTCCTTCTTTCCTGAAGAGAGATAAAAATAAAGTGGACTTTAGTTTGAGCAGAATTATTACATATGTGGTGAAGGAAGTTCTGTAAGATACCGAAAATCTTCACTGTTGTAACTTGCTTATGTCTTTCTTTATTTTTTGAATCTTACAGACATTTATTTCCTGAAATATGGGCATCACTTATAAACAGAGCTTATGATTAATAACAAATGAACAATAAAAAATAACAAAAAAAATTATCTCACTTTTTCTTCCCTTCCCCTATGCTTATCTGTTGTGTTTTTCAAATTCTACATGAGTGAAATCATATGATATCTGTCTTTTTCTGACTGACTCATTTTGCTGAGCATAAGACACTCTAGTTCCATCCACATTGTTGCAATTGGCAAGATTTCATTCTTTTTCACTGCCAAGTAGTATTCCATTGTATATATATATATATATATATATATATATATATATAATCTTCTTGTGTCCTTAAAAATGAGACAGCTACAACAGAATATTTGTTCTGAATATGGAGTAAGTCAAGAAAGACATACCTTCAAGGATCTCTTCTTTCCATGAAGAAGATTACAAATTAATCAGGAAACAATGACAATTAGTCAAATCTTTGGTCCCACAGACTATCCCCAGATCTGACTGAACAAGATTTTTGCTGAAATAGAGTTCCCATATTGCCCCCTGAGCAAAATAGAGTTCTATAACATGTTTTGTGCAATTGCTCAACCTTTTCAAGGTAATGTCTTATACTTTTACTGAAAAGGATTGGAAATAACTGCTAAGGAAACAAGAATTTGACTACTTCGTGTCCAGATTTGCAGTGAATAGGAATGAAGTATAATAATAAGTTGTAGTAAATAAATAAAGGCTATTCATTTGAGATATTCGTTAAGACTCTTACATTATTGCAGATGCGAGCACATGTCAACTCGAGGTGGTTCATCTTCCAAAAAACCATGGAGAGATTTCTTCATGCTATTATGCCATCTACCTTTATCCCTCTCTATACCATGGTAAGGTCTGGATTTAAGACATCTCCTCATTTTATTCTTCTGTTTATCCATTAAAGAATCACAAGAATACTTTTTTTAAACTTCCTTATAGGTTGCCTTCTCCAGAATAAGATACCATGAGGCAGTGCTGCGCTGGCATTGGCAGAAAAAGGTCAGAATAAATTGAAGTTCATAGTGGTATGGTTATGATTCTTCAGGCAAATACAGAAATGATGTGATAGACACTAAAAGTTTGCTTCCAAATAAAAACTGTCCTGGGTACACAGAGGGAAAAGTGCCTAATGAACAAAATTACAAAAAGAGAAAGAGAAAGAGGGAGAGAGAGAGAGAGTGAGGGAGTGCTTCTGAAGGGAAGAAATTCAAAAAAGAAACAGATGCTACTATTTCTAAACTTCTTCCTTTATTTTAGCAACATGACTACTTTTATTTAGCAAATTGGCTCTTGCTTCTGAAATACTCTTATGGATTTAATTTCTAAAATTGGACAGAATTGAATCACTTATAAAACACAATCTAATTTCAATGTAATGCCATAGTTTATTTTGGGAAGTTGACCCAGAGATGTCACTAAATAGACATTCAGAATTCTGATCTTCAGATTTGGAAATCTAACAACTTTATTCATTCAACAAATGATTTTATTTAACATGTAGAGACAGAGCTGAGCATGGTGATGAATAAGCAACAGCCCCTCTCCTCATGTAGCTCAGAAGCTGGTGAAGACTGGTGGAGAGGCAGAGCTGCCCTGGAGAAGAATGGGAGTGGCCAGGGTGGGTGGGGATCCATGGGGCTGGAAGGCAGCCCACAGGTGTGAGAATGGCCAGAGATGCAGCTGGGACGGTAAGAAGGACCTCAAGGATTTTGAATATTATATTGAGGGAAGCAGGGAGACCAATGGAGGCTAATAGATTCAGGTGTGGATTTTAGAAAGATTGCTTTGCTGTGTGGAGCCTTGATTGGAAGAAATCTAGATTTATTCTTACAAAGATGAATAAAATAGGATCCCTGCCCTCAGGGAGCCAAAAGACTACTAGGAGAAAGACAGTGACACCAATGAGAATGCAGGAAACTTAGTGCCAAGTCAATTCTCATGGAGACTTTGTGCAGGTTCTGAGCAGTGACTGAGTCATTTGTGGCTTCAGCACAGTACTCTTCTAAAATAACACTCATAACTCTTTTTTTCTAAAGTATGTGGGGTTTTTTTTTTTTCATGGCTATACACAGGGAGACTGCAAAGAACTCTTTATACAGAACACATGGACTCAGTTATTTCTGGGAATGGAGAAAGGACAGAGATAGGAGGAAAGCTCCAAATTCTAGACCTTACTGGTCATTGTAGGCCTTGACCTAGTGGTCATTCAATTAAATTGCTGTTTCAGGTTAAAGAATAAAGAAGAAATTGTATACTCCTTGGTTGTTTAAGAAGGAAGTCTTAAGATTTTAATCTCTGGACAAATGAAATGAGACTTCTTGCTGTTTTTACAGGTGATAAATAAAGGACTCTTTTTCTTTGGAACACTGATAGCCATCGGTAGCACCTACCTACTTATGTGCTCCATGTCATTGAGACCCCTGCACTATGTCAGAAGACCATGGGACTGGCTCACTTACTTCCAGAAAACAGGACCTGTTTTCCTGCAAACTCCATGGAGTCACTAAAAGAAATTCCCAATGTCATTAGCAGGTGACATAAAGGTTCTGAAGTAGCAAATAGTTTAATTTCTTTATAACCAAAACTAAGGATCAAAACCATGTTTCTATCATCATATTTAATTCACTAGTGCAAGATATATGCCAGCTTACAATGAAATTCAGTATAGGATTTCTCTGTGTTCGTTGAAATTATTGGAAAAAAAAAAAAAGAAAAAAAAAAAAACAACCCGAAACCACCAGTTAAAGTTGCAAAAGGCAGTTTTCCTACAACACTACACATAGGTGTGGTCATTCTAAATATAAAAATGCAATGACTAAGATCTCTTTCACTTCTCCAAAAGTAAAACACCAGAGGCCTTGAGGAAGACAGACCACATCCTTTCTTTAAAGGACATAAAGAAGGTCATCATAAGATTGACTCAACACCTAGGACTAAAAATTACAATTTGGCAAACATGTTAAGTTCACTTTTGATCCCCTGGATGGAACTTCTCCAACACAGAACTCAGATTCACGTGCTAAAACTAGAAATGTAAATGAGGAATTTGGGGCACTCTAGAGAGTTACAAAATGAACAAATTTTACTTCACAGTCTTCAAAGGCCAGTATTACCTTTTGAAGATTAAAAAAGGGCCATTAATGCCATACTAAGTGAAGACTAAGAAGAGTTTTATTTACAAATTAAATAATATATACAACAGAGTGGAAAGGAAATAAGGGAAGACAGTTTTCATAGAAATTATTCCATTTAAGACTCCCAGAAGCAGTTTACTAACTTGCTATGGCAGAACCAGCAATAAACTTGATTTTGAAAATTTCATTTAGTGAAAACATTTTCTTTGGTTCTTCCTTCTTCAATAGGCCAACTGAATTACTTAGAAGTCTTTCAAACATGATTATTTATGTAGATGCTCCACTAAGTGGGATAGTCATCTAAGAAATAAAAACTAGGCAATACAATAAAATGATTCAGTTTCTGTTTTACATTGTCAAAGAAATCTTTGAGTTCTAATAATCCATGTTAAGTCTAAACAATGACTTATGGGGAAATGGCCTCTTTACTAACACTGAGCATTGATTGTCCAGTAGACTGATTGAAGAGCAAAAGAGATTAAATAATACACTTTATGAGTACTGTTTTACACTTACTTTCACCCCCTTCAAATTAGGTTTCATTTTTTGCTTGGAACTTCTTTTCTAAACCCAAAACTCTTGGCAAAATTGTGGCAAGTTGTTAAAAAGGATAATCTGGCCAAGTTATGTTTGAAATGAAACAGATGGAGATACCTATCTGCCATCAACACATCCTTCTTCATGTACACCCTCTGATAATGTATGATATCTTAGATGCTATGATTAGCTTGAAATTCACCATCTTTGCTGTGTGCGTTTTAATAACCCTTCGATAGCTTGCTTAGCAGCATATTCATCTGAAACTCATCTTTATCATACTGCATATATGGCAAGTCTTTTGTTTTGGAGGAATCCAGGGCACTGAATTTCTTTGTCACCCTAGAATTGACTCTGATAAATTTTATTGGTCAAACATAGGATGTGACAGTGATTAGGATCCAACACTACAGAAGATTCGAGATTTCCTAGTGATTTCACATGTGTATGATACAAAGTTATTTTTACAGCTATTTTTGAGCTGTAAATACAGCTAAGTATTTTTGAGAAAAACATCTATGTGCCTTGGAAAATAGTGTCATTTAAAAAAATATATTCAAAATGAAAATTTCCAACATGTTAGAAGTTGATGGTGCCAGATGCCCATCTTGTGCCATAAGTGATTTTTCATTGTGGTAAGCACCCATTGAATTAAAACAATTTGTCTTGCTCAGTTGTTTCCAGTGGCCAGAAAGCATATGGGCAATTCATACTTCCTGCTGGGCCACAAAAGTTCTGTTGATATTGTGGGGCCCTAGGGTAGGCTGCCCCAAAATATGCCACAATCGCATAATGATTACTTTGAATTCAAGTTATTAAGAAACAGCAAGTGTATAAAAGATGCTCTGACCTTCCTTTGTTCCCCTGAAAGCAGGAAATCTCTCACGCGAAAGATACCTCCCTGCACCAGAAGGTTAGAGGGACATCTGTATCATCAGAGACAGAGAATTCAGGGCTGAAGAAGTCTACATAAGCAAACCTTGTTACTTTTACTAAATTACTACCCCAGCCCAAATTCTGTTTAGAACTCTGCTAACTGAAGCTCCCAAACATAAGTTTCTTTGTCCTGACAATTCCTTATAGATTTATGTTTCTTTGTCTAAAACGTATGAAAGCTGCATGCCTTGCTCATTTCTTTGGGTCTCAATTTTATTACTTGGCCTCCTTGCACACAGAATTAAACTTTTTTTTCTCCTGTTAATCTGTCTGATGTTAATTTAATTCCTAGACCAGCCAGAAGAATCTTGTAGGGCAGAGGAAAATTTTTCCTCTCCAACAATATTAACATAGAATGAGGATTCCAAAACAGTCCTTATAATGGAAGCCTAAAAGTGGTTTTCAATACAAGGCCTTGTCTTTCATTACCACTATTCCTTCCTATAAAGGACGGACTTGGATTACATCAACTTTTGACACACTGGTTTTGTCACTGTCTTCAACTGACAGTGATTCATCACTGGTGATGATAAAAATGATGGAAGAAGAATTAAAAGTCACTTTTTTCTTTGGCCTGTCCCCATCTTTTTGTGACATCACAATGGGTCTGATCTGCATTTCACTCCCATTGGTTGGTAGGTCCTTAGCAGGCCTCTGGCATCTCAGCAGTCGGAAACATAGCAGTTGCAGAAGGGATCTTCGAAACTGGGCAGGGAAAAAATAAAGTTGAATATTAAGGCCCTTAATCTGGATTAACATTCAATAAAATTAGTTGAGTTTAATTTTGGTTGTTCTTTTTTATTTGTTAGCTTATGTGTGTATGGGGTTAGGTGGCAATGCTCAGATGTACCTAAATAAACCTGGAGTCTTATGTTTTCTATTTATTATAATTCTCATTAACAAAATCATATAGGACTATTATAACCTCTATGGATTCGAGTTTCATGCACCTTCTATGAGGGCAACTAAGTCCATTTCTTTAAGGAAGTTTGAACATCAATGCCTTCCACAAATATTCAGTGAGCACCTACTAGGTGATAGCCACTGTGCTACAATTTGGGAATATTTTAGGGCAGCAAAGAATGACAAGGCCCTTCCTGCAGAGTTTACAGTCTGCTGTCTCACTAATTTTCTGTTAACTAGGAAAAGAATTTTTTTTCTATCAAGATTACAAAGCATTTAGAGAAAAAATACTGCAGTGGAGAATGCTAGCATTCACCAGTGCCCATGATTCTTCCCTCTGTCCTGGACACAATGCTGAACCATAAGTTATTTAATTTAACTTTTATCCCCTTTTTTCAGAGCAAAATACATGGGCTTATTATACATAGGCTTTCACAGATCAGGGAGTAGTAATGAAAATTATGATAACCAGCTACATTGGTTTCTGTCTTCTTTAAACCCCACTTATATACAAGTTAGTATTTAGTTTATACTTACACTCAAAAATATTTGAGACTATTTCTTCATCAAATTACTGTTTATCAGGTTAAGTGCTAAAGATACATCATTATAAGGGTTTAGAATATGTATGCCAAAATATGTTTTCCCACATAAATGGTGAGCTCCTTGAAGATAAGGACTATTGTTTTATGTATTTGTTTGTTTTTGTTTGTTTATTGTATCTTTTAGACTTCTAGTTCAAAGTGTGCTCCTGGGAACCAGAAACATGGGAACCATGTGGAAACTTATCAAAATGCAGAATCTCAGGCACCCAGCATAGCAAATCTGAATATGCACTTTTGTTTTCACAATCTCTCCAGGTGTGGTGTATGCATTTTAAAGTTTTCCAAGAACTAATGTATGACCTATTGGCCCAGAGGAAGAACATAAAAAAACAATTGTTAGGTAATATATTTAAAACGTACTTATTTGCCTGTCGAGGTGGTAGTTCTTAAAATATGGAGGTCTTATACTTCTTCAGAAAATCAGTTATAATCTATCTTGCTAAAAACAATTCACATGTGAACATTCTTAAAAAGTTTTACGAGCAAGTTTCAGGGTTCTCATGACTCTCCTAAAGTCAATTCAAGTAATTCTCAGATTGTAAGGACTCCAAGTTGAAATTCTCTGGGTTCAAGTAAACAGTTAATGAAGGCAACATGAGAAAGAAAGATCAGTGAATACAGATCGAAACCATACGAAAGTAAGAAGAGAGAGGGAGATTTAGCAGTGAATATTATAAGGTTAATTGAAAAAATGCCGTTATTCCAAATTCTTGAGCATTAGTAGCCTGAGTAGTTATTATTATCTGATATTAGTGTGATCTGTTAACTTAAAATTCCAATGGAGTAATTAACTATTATTCATAACTTTTAAATTCTCTGATTTTTAAACTTTGCAACTTAGAGGCTTAGCTTCATAGCAATCATAATGAGGGCTTTCTTAGTTATAACTGACAACCACCAAGTCAAAACCTTTCTACCAAAGAAATAAGCTTCCCATTAGATCTAGAGGAGTTTCTGAAGCCAGATTAATTTGAGCTACACACTGGCCATGGTACATGAATAATAACCCAACTAATTGTTAATAGTATCTGTAACCCCAAGTGGGGAGCTATGTGTGTAGATTTTGGTATTCAAGCAAACAAGATTGGAATCCAGGCACCAATAATTCCTGGATCAGGCAAGTCATTTAACTTCTTTGACCTATGTTATAATTTATAAATAAAGTAAGGAATAGTATTGGTGCCTGTCTCATGGTGTTTTGTAAAAATAATGGGTAACCTCCATAGTACTATAAGAATTTTAAATGAATTTTAACTTTGAACATAAAATGTTTTCTGATAAATGTTAATTTCAATAGATTTTTACTTAAGATCTATTGGTAGATCTTAGAATTTTTACTATTTTCTTTGGGAATATCTTACATTTCTTCCTGAACACTTTAGTTTCCTCTAAAATTCTTGATTTAGGTTTTTATCACTGAAGCTCTTCTGAATAACCTCTATAAAAATATTATATTTCCAACAGTCACATATGTATAGTGAAAACAATGAGTTTATTATTATTATACTTACCTTTCTTATCATGAAGATATAAATAACTGGATTATATACAGTACTTGATTTAGCAAAGAGATATGAAACAATTGAGACTGTTGGAGTGACCAGGTGTCCATAACCATTAACCACCAAGAAACAGATCACGATATAAGGCATCCAAAAGATCAGGAAGGTAGATATCATTAAAAAGCACATTTTGGCCACTTTCTTTTCATATCTTAAAATCTTAATCACTTGAATTGTCTGAAGATCTTCAACACAACGAAGCTGCAGAAAGAAGAAAGAAAAGGTTGAAAATGAAAGAATCCTTTTCTTATGCTGTTTCAATAATAGATATGCAGACAACAAACCATAATGCTCCACTTCTCAAACCAGGCAGAAAGCATGTGATGTCAGTTGTGCCTGGTTAAGCTAGTCTCGATGAAACTTAATTGCCAGATGAATTCTTACTGCAAGCTATGGTGACTTCCAACTCCGAGCCAATGACTATACTACAAAGTGGGATCTGATGGGGACCTTGCTTATGCTTGGTTTCATCAGGACTCAGGTGCAGAGAATGCTTGTAGCCATATCCGTGTAAACTCAGCATATCTGATCTTAATTTATCCCCAGTAAAGGCACTGAGGAACAATGGTCTACAGTCTGAAAGTCGTTCAGGTTTCTTAAAGTTTCCTTAGAAGTTCCTTTTATTGTTATTATAAATGTATTTTTAGGGGGTGGGGGATAATATTCCTCTACACCAAAATCATGTTTTGAATAAAATAGTTTTTTCTGACCATTCTAAAAGGCTAATTTTGCTACAAAAATACAAATTTTTTTTTAAATTTAAAAAAGGTATTGTACATACTGTTTATACTTCATATATAATTTTAAACTGGGAAATTTATTGCATTTCAACAAATGTTCCTTTTGAACAACAAATGTTCAAAAGGTGTTACTTTTATTCTAGCATTGTCATAAAAATTAAGGAAAAAAATTCCAAATAAATCAGAACATGTGCTTATAGTATTTAAGAGTATATTTGAATTGATGTAGCTAAATTATTTATACTATCTAAAATTATATTTAGGAAACTATATTAGTAGAAACACATATTCATATCCACAGAAAATGGAAGGGTTAATGGGTGATTAAAGTGATTGAGTTTTTTAAGAGTAGAGGGAATGTGTAGGAGTGGGCGTGGTTGTCAAATGTCTGATACCATTATTTTCTGTGTGTGCAATTCTATTTAAATTTTTTTCATGTTTTGTTTTATTTTTTGAGAGACAGAGAGAGACAGAGTGCAAGCAGGGGAGGGGCAGAGAGAGAGGGAGACACAGAATCAAAAGCAGGTTCCAGGCTCTGAGCTGTCAGCACAGATCCCAGCGTGGGGCTTGAACCCACAAATACAAGATCATGACCTGAGCCAAAGTTGGACGCTCAACCAACTAAGCCACCCAGGTGCCCCATGTGCAATTCTATTTTAAAAGAAACTATTTTATTTAATATGATAGGATATTATTCTATTTTCACAACAGCATTTTTTGGGGGGTGGGTGGGAGATTTCCCCCCAAAGTTTTTAAGAAGGTTGTGGAGTTCTAGTAAAAGCTCTGGATTTGGAATTAGTTCTGGGTCCATATCCCAGATCCACCACTTTTGCCCTCTGTGTGACATTAAGCAATCAATTACTTCCTCTGAGAATCAAGACTAAAGGACATTCAAATGAATAACCTATTAGAGTTAACAGAAGTTGGGTCCCACTTCCATACATATGACTTTGTGGGATTGTTCTCAAGATTATTTGTTTACATTGGAATTATATTTGAAACTAATATACTTCTATGGATTTGTACTTTTATGATACTATAGGATATTAGGAATCATGAGTTTTGGCTCCTCAAAGTTTCAACTAACAAGTAATAAGATGACAGTTCAATCATCCATCCCCAATTCCCCACCACCTAGGGACCCACAGACTCATCTCTACCTTTTCTGGGTAATTCAGTCCCCATCCTCTTACCATTTTTCAAAGCAGAGCCCGCATTTATCATCTTGGGATTACATGTATGCTGCAGAAGTTAATTTAAGGAAAATATTGGGCTATACTTTCACAGTTCCTCTTTGGCATAAGGATATGATTCTAATGTTTTGGATTATTTGGGTTTGTATATGTGAATATACAAACATATTGACATATTTGACATATTGACATATTTGAATATGTCCATGATTATTTTTCATTTATCTCTTTTTTTACCTCTCTGTTTTATCATTATCTATTCTTTCACTCTATTCTTTCAATATTTTCCAAATAAAGAGCTCTAGTTCATGTCTCGCCCTATTTGTTCAATCATTTGAGTGTATTTTTCAAAACTGTTGTGGATGAAGCAAAAGCACATGCACAGTTGAATTTGTCCTGAAGGATGAACCACTTAAGACGATTCCCCATGTAGTTCCAGTAAAAGTGTTCTCTCCCTACACAAATAGTGCTTATTGATCCAGACACCTGCAGATTTTCAACAACTTCACTGTGAGTCCTCATTCTTATGTGAGAAGCTATTTCTCCATCACTGCTATGCATCACACCTCTGGATGAGGAAATAGAGGTGATTATGGTGCCAGGTTCTGAGTGGAGAATATTGCTGTCTAGAGTCAAATCTCTTTACCCTTGTACCACTTCTCCTTCCTATGAACACTGCCTGTAGCTCATTCCAAAAATAGTCTTTGATCAACTATTGTTTGAAAGTATTGTTCCAGCTATAGGTGAAAACTTAAAGACTGGGTCTCTGCTTTTAAGGAATTCACTGTATGCTGAGGGTGACAGCACACATGTTACTTCCGTAGGTGATACATGCCATGGAGGAGGTGACCAGAGAGGGATATGGGAACACACAAGATGGGTAACTGATTCAGATTGGGTAAGGGCTAGAAGATCCTGAGCTCAGACTTCTGAGGTGAGTAGGAGGCAGCCAAGTAAGGTGGGACAGAATGTTCCAGGGAAAGGAAACGTGTCAAGGCAAAGAGGTAAAAGAACCCATGTTAAGTTCTGGGAACAAGAAATACTGCACTTGGCTGGAGCCTGAGGTAGCAAGAGGGAAGGCATATTAAGAAATAAAGCTGGACATGCAGATAAGAGATGGCCTTGCAGGACCCTGGTAGTCATACTCAGGGGCTTTATATTTTTAAATCATGAAGGTAGGGGAACCTCTAAAGGATTTTAAGCTGGGAAATGACTTGAGAAAATTTGTATTTGAGAACAACTACTCTAATGGAAGTGTATAGAAAATGGATTAGATGAAAGCAAGAATAAAGGAAGAAAAACTAGGGCCCCTTTGAATTGAGTCTGTGGCAATAGGAGAAGGGATAAGGGACATATGGAAAAATATTTGAGGTTGAATAGATGAAATCGATAATTGATTGGGTGTAGAGGAGACCTGGATGAGGAATAGTCCAAGATTTACTCTATTATTTTTGGCTGAGGAATAATGACCATTTACTGAGAAAGGGAATGTGGAAGCAGCAGATCTAGGGGGAGGGATGACCAATTCGTCTTCACACACATAGAATCTGATGAGTCTGGGGGCTATTCCAGTGGAGGTGTGCAATAGGCAACTGACTATGGGATCTGACAGAGGTCAGAAGAACATCCTGGGTCAGAAATAGAGATTCCAAAGTCACCAAGCTATTGTTAGAAGGAGAAATCCTAAGAGCATATGAGATGCCGAAGGCCAGTGTGTAGTATGAGAAGAGGGCTAAACACAGAATGCAGGTAGGCCTATGGGAAACAGCCCTTGGCAGAGACCTAAGAAGATGGTCCGGAGTCAACAATAACTATAGGAGAGAATGGGGTTCTAGTGGAGGAGAAACCATAGTTCGGTGGAAGTTGTCAATAACATCACAAGTGTTAAATGCCACGGATGCCAGGAAAAAAATAGAAATGTGCCCATTGGAACTAACATTTAGTATATTATCAATTACCTCAATGAGGGCTGTTTCTGTGACAGTGTGATCAAGGAAGGAGACCAATTTGCAACGGGTTAAGGAATAACGACTAGCTGAATGTAAACTACAAACTCTTTGATACAGGAGCTATAAATTACACAGTGTTGTATTCTCAGTGCTTAGTAAATATCTTAGCTTGAGCTCCCCTAACAATATACCCTAGACTGAGTGGCTTAGACAACAGAAATGTATTTCTCACAAATATGCAGGCTGAGACGTTCAAGGTCAATGTGCCAGCATGGTGGGTTTCATTATGGGACCTCTTTTCTCAGCTCAGAGATGGCTACCTTCTCAATGTGTTCTCATATGGTAGAAAGAGAGATGGACAGAAGGGTGGAGAGATGGAGGGAGGAAGGGAGAGAGAGACAGAGAGACAGAGAACCAGCCACTGGTTATGATTTAAAGTGATGTATGTCAAGGCAAAGAGGTTTTATCTTTTTCTTTCTTTCTTTTTTTTCTTTTTTAATAAAACGTGAAAGCTAGAGGGGATTATCAAGATGAGCAGGAGACTGATGAGCAGGAGTTCTGAGGAAAGAAGACACAGAACAGGAAGACACAGTGAGTGAGTAAGGAAAACATACATGGGTAAAGTAGGAGACTGGCATATGGAGTGTGCCCCATACTGTCACTTCAGACTCCTTGCTAGCACCCAACAGGAACCCTGCTGGCAGTCAGTTCTTATGCTTTATGATTCAAAAGTGATTTCCAGAAAAAAATATCTGTACTATTCTCTAGTGGGTTTATGTGACCTTTGAATGAATAAAATGATAGGAAGTGTGGAATTTCCTTGGTTAGAGTTCTTGAAGTCTACGAGTGCTGGAGAATGCAGGTGTTCTTCATTGTTGTTGATTTTGTCTGTCTAGAACCCCTTTCCTTCCTCTTTGTGGTTTAGAGAGTGGCGTATATAGAGTAGATGTCATTCCTCATGGGTCTTTTAGCGTGCACAATTATATCAAGTGGGAAGTCCGGTAGAGCTGTTTTAGCTGCAGACAACCACTGTTCATGTAGGAAGAGTTTGACTGTTTTCCACACAGAATTTTCCACCCTGGACATAGTTTAGGGGAGGGACATTTGAAGTCTTCAACTCACCATGCGAACGGAATACAGAATATGGCCATAGCAATGGGCTATGACGCCCACAGGCACCACCAGGCAGCCAAGAAATAAGAAAAGCACAAAGGAGGAGTCATTGGCGTCCTTGGATTTCCAGTCCACAGAGCAGCCTAGTCCGTGTACATCCAGGATGTACCTGTTCCAGCCCAGCAGAGGTGCTCCAGACCATGCCAGTGAGTACAGCCAGATGTAGGTAATGGCCCTCCAGGCCCAGGAAAAATTGATCACTCTGGCATGGACCACGCGAATATAACGTTCATAGGCCAGCACAGTTAGGGTGGTAATGGAAACAGTCCCTGAAAGAAGAGAAAGTGGGACAGTGTAACATGGAGCAGGGGAAGACAGACATAACAGACAATTCATTGCCTACTGGAGACACATTACAGAGTATATGGAACCAACAACGGCTCTAAAAGCTGACATATCTAAGAGGAATAATGCCTCACAGTCTCCAGGAAATTTGATTGGACACATATTTACCCAGAGAAGAAAACAAATGGTGTGTGGATTGCAGCAGGACAAAAAAGCCCTAAAACCAGCTCCGCCCCAATGATACAGGTATTGTGTTATACTTCCTGCCAAAGAGAAACTCTGAAGAGAGTCGGGGAGAGTCACTGAGTGTCTCACTTGACTTTACCTTTTCTCAGTTGTGTCTGACTCAGGATTGAAGATAAAATTAAAGTGGGCTTCACAAGGATGAACTGGCCCAAGTTATGGTACAAGTATTCAGGGAGCTGCATTAACCTTCCTGCTAGCAGATATCAGCCTATGAACTATTCTCCTGCAAGACTGCTAACAAGGGAGTGAAGCCTTCTGTGTTCCCACGGTCTTCATTTATACCTCCGTTTTGCAACAGATACATGAAAACAATATTATTTATGTCTCTGCCTCTTCCCAAAGAGTGATTTATACATTCAGTAAGCTCCTACTGAGCACCTACCACGTGCCAGTCACTTTGCCAACACTGGAGGTTTAGAAGTGACAGAAAAGTGGAAATCTAGGTGCTTAGAAGGAATCCAGTTGTGTAAATAACAGTGAGATGGCAGGAGGTGTAAAGGCTACAATTCCCATACAGTGTCCTGTGGGAGTCACAGAACAGGGGGCCTTTGTCAACCAGGCAGGAGAGGCACATTCCAGGAAGAATTAAGAATTACGTACTGGAGCATAGAGACCATTTAAGGGTCTAAACCAGATGAGAGAATACAGAGGTGCCAGGGCTCAGAGCATACCGAGGAGAGAAAAGGTTAAAAGGAGCAGATGAGACCATACATAATGAGAAAGACTTTCAATTTCTTGATAAGAGTTTTTGTTTCTTTTTTTTTGGTTCTTAAAAAACAAAAACAAAAAAACTTTTCCTGTATAAAATAGTAAATTATAAAATCTGTTACTCCATCATGTGTTTTTTAAGTGTGAAGTAACAACAGTTAAGTTCTCCTTTTCCTCCTCCTTCTCTTCTTTCCTCTGAAAGGGCACTCATTCCTGCAGTGGTAGAGAATTCCAATCCTAGTTCAATGTATGGAGATCAGCTTGAAGGCCATTTCAGTAGTCCAGGGGCCCGAATTAGAGTACCTTTAAAGGTATGAACAGCAAAGTCTAGCTGCCAGAAACAATTGGTGATTGGTATCAACAGAACCCATTGGTTTATTGAATGTGAAGAGAAAGGGGAAAAAAGGAGTCAAGAATAACTCGAGAGATTTATAACCTGCGTGATGATTTGAGGGTGATTACATTAACAGAGGTCAAAACTACCAGGTGTGATGAGCAGATATAGGGGAGAAGATGAAATGTGAGCTCCCTAGAACACAACCAGCATAAATATTTGTTGAATGAGTGAATCAAGAGGGGTTGTATGAAAATGGTCCTAATGGAGAATGAAAATAAGACCTGTCTCAGGTAAGTAGGGAGAAGTGGGCAGGGAGTGGTGGTGGCGAGCTTCAAGAAGCCTGGAGTGATCCTAGCTCTGTGACATTGGCAATTCATACAATCTCTTTAAGTTAGTTTTGTTTTGGTACTCATATAATTGAAAAGCTCTTGACATCATCAAATTTTGTGACTATGCATCTATAAAGGTATGAAGGGAAGAGGTCCTAGACTCAGAAAGCCATTGTCAGACCACAGTTAATATCCATTTATACTGACAGGTTTGTTATTGTGGGGAGGACAGCATCCCAGTGTCTGATACCTGTGATGTTTAATAAATGTTCATTGAATAAATGAGTGAACGTTTAGTAAATACGCAAGTGACTGGAAGAATAAGACTGGGTTTTGTCATATGGTAGAGGAAATATTTCAGGAAGTAGTGTTATAATCATAAATAATGAAGTTCAGATTATGTTAAGTAATTCTGGACACAAGGAAAATACCAAGTTAGATATTCTGCCTTCTGAACTAAGAGTCAACTTTCACCTCATTAAATTTTTACGTGAAGAGTGATACCATCTTTTCTTTAACTGACCACATTCCCAGAAGGTAACCAAAACCCTAAAGATAGTGACATAATAAGACTCTCATGAAATATTGATGGTTTTATTTAGTTTACAAACTTTCTTATCAAATATAATGGTATTTAATTATATAATTGCCTTTAAATATTAAAATATAATTTTTGGCCTTCAACTCTTAATTTACCTTGAGTATGATTTAGGTCTTCTTCGGCAAGAAAACTTGCTGCAATTATGTTGTAGGTTAGCAAATCCCAGTATACCTTATAGATGCATAAGTAAGTTCTTCTGATTAAAGGAATAAGCTGCTATAATTTTAACCATCAATCACGTATTCATCCATGCATCCATCCATCCATCCATCCATCCATCCATGAACATACTGCTTATCCACACGTGTCAATCAGTATGCTAGGAAATAGGTACAAAGGGGAGTGAAATAAACGCCTCATAGAACTTACAGTCTGCTAGATAAGAGTGATGATGTAATCAAGTCAAACACGTAAATTAATGACGTGGTATCGAGGAGAGAGAACATGTGAGGGAGGAGGCGGCAGACCTAGAGTATTTTTTTTAAGTTTGCTTATTTATTTTGAGGGAGAGAGCATGTGGGGGAGGGGTGGAGAGGGAGAGAGAGAATCCCAAATAGGCTCTGCTCAGTTCAGAACTCTATGAGGGGCTTGAGATCATGACCCTAGCTGAAGTCTAGAGTCAGACGCTTAACTGACTGAGCTGCCCAGGCATCCCAAGGATGTGGCAGTATTAACTGGGAGTCGGGAAAAGCCTCATTGTACCCAGAGCTGAAGTATGGAAAAACCCCAGCTCTGTGATAAGTCAGGGTACAGGAGTGGAGGAATTTTCCCTCTTATTATTTAGGTCAAAGAGGTAAGAGATTTTTTTAAATGTGATAGTTTTTGGCCATGCCTGTATCATAGCAGGCACAATGAGCTTCCAAAGCCTGAATTCAGTTGCTGACATTCAGCACCATAACCAGTTAGTAGTCCCTGAATTTCCCAGTTTTTCAGGCCTTCCCTGACTGCATGGGTACATAAATGGTAAGCTTGTTTGACTAAGTCTTCTGGGGTGACCCATTTGAAAAGACCTAAACTACATCCCTTCCTTAAAATTGTTTTTTCTCTTAGCAATTATTTACTCATAAATTTTGGTCCTGCCTGAGTCAAAATTATGTTCTGTATTCTGGAGAATGAGAACAAGAGGACTGTGTGACAACTACTTCATACATACATCATAACTGATGTGGAGCCTAGCTCTCTATTCCCTTAACATTGTGGACAGGGAAGGGGAAGGTGACGGCCCCACCATGAGCACCCATCATATGTGAGGCCCCGTAATGGTCACACTACATACAGTGTCCCTCTTTGTGAAAAAGGAGTTTGGTGGCTCACAACGTATAAGAAATCAATAGGTGGCAGAGACAGTTTTGAGAACCTAGGACTGACTCCAAAATCCATAATTCTGCCTTTATCCACCTGTTCCCACAAGCTCTGCTAGGAGTAGCATGATGTCCCTGCTCTCCCTGCAAAGCTGTAGACTGATCACATATGTACTGTGTCTCCGCGTGCTGAGAATGGTCTTCTAGGAGGAACCAGAGATGCACGGTGCCTACCCTTGAGGAGACTGCAATGCTGTACATTCTTGTAAAGCCGAGACCAGCTTGATGCAACATTTGAGGGCAAGATAAGACGATAGGAAATTGGATGTTAAGTTTACCGTGCAACAAGCCTGAAAAAGTAAGACTCCAGTGGATTATGCTGTGGGGATGGCATCATGAAGATGAAGATTAAGCTGGGTCTTCAAAGATGGAATACGATTAAGAAACAGAAAGGACCAGGGCAGGCATGCTGGGGTGGAGGAACTTCTACAAAGGCAAAGTGGCCCTCCTGGAATTCTTGCACAACTGTCAGACTCCAGATGTGTGGAGAGGTACAGAGGCCAGGCACGACCAGGTCTGTTGCAAACCTGCCTGTGTCTTCTGTGGCTGGCTTTGGACCACAGCAGAGATCTTCGGCTTTCTTTCCTATTGCTTTCCCTAATAGAGTTTTGAAAACCTGTGTGCAATCTCATATATTTTTTTATTTTTTTTTAATGTTTATTTATTTCTGAGACAGAGAGAGACAGAGCATGAGAGGGGGAGGGGCAGAGAGAGAGGAAGACACAGAATCCGAAGCAGGCTCCAGGCTCTGAGCTGTCAGCACAGAGCCAGGCATGGTCACTCAACCGACTGAGCCACCCAGGCACCCCTGCACTCTCATATATTTAAAAAGCTATTGTGGGGTGCCTCGCTGGTTCAGTTGGTTAAGCGTTCAGCTTCAGCTCAGGTCATGATCTCATGGTCCATGGGTTCAAGCCCTGTGTTGGGCTCTGTGCTGACAGCTCAGAGCCTGGTGTCTCCTTCAGATTCTGTGCCTCCCTCTCTCTTTGTCCCTCCCCCACTCGCACTCTGTCTCTCTCCCTCTGTCTCTCTCTCTCTCAAAAATAAACACTAAAACAAATTTAAAAAGGGGCGCCTGCGTGGCTTAGTTGGTTGGGCGTCTGACGTTGGCTCAGGTCATGATCTCACAGTTCGTGGGTTTGAGCCCCACATCAGGCTCTGTGCTGACAGCTCAGAGCCTGAAGCCTGCTTCAGATTCTGTGTCTCCCTCTCTCTCTCTGCCCCTCCCCTGCTTGTACTCTGTCTCCCTCTCTCTCAAAAACAAACATTAAAAAAATTTTTTTAAAGATATGCTAAATTTTTTCACCTTAAGTTTAAAGAGTTGTGTAATATAAACACTTTAAAAGAAAACTATTACCCTGTTTTTTCAAATAGATCAAGTAATTCATAAATATGTTAGTGATTTCATATTTACATCTCTATCTATACACAGATATATATAGAAACACACACACAGAAAAGATCAATCATTTAAACTTACATTTCCATCCCACTTTTCCCCTAGTTTTATTCTAGTGTAATATATTGGTCTGACTAAAAGATTTTAAATTATTTGTCTTTTTCTTCTCTATTTAGAAGTTGAAATTTTAAATTTCTTGGATAGTAAGGCTCTAAACGTCAAAAAAAAAAAAAGGTCTTATAGAGTGGGTTATCAGTTCCTATTAGTATACAACTGATCAAAATATTCCATTAAATATTAGAAGAATTAATTAGAAATACCTCTCTTAAAGTGCAGCTTTCCCTCCCCACAAAGAATAGACCTATCCACAAGTTGTTCTTCCCTATGCTAGAATGATAAATTCTCTTCCTACTTTTCCTGTTTATAAAGTTAAAAAAAGATTTCTTGATCACACATGTATCCAGATCCGATGGAAGGAATTTTGTTATCTTTAATTCTTACTGATTATAAGACCATTCCTTCTATATTTAATTATTTGAAGTCTCCTGAATTTATATGCCAAAAATCACAGTGTGTTTATTGTCAAAAGTTGTATTTAATGATCAATTTTGTTAACAGCAAGTAACTGGAGGAGCACCTGGGTGTCTCAGTAGGTTGAGCATCCGAGTCTTGATTTAGGCTCAGGTCATGATCCCAGGGTGGAGGATCCAGCCCCACACCTGGCTCTGGGCTGAGCATGCAGCCTACTTAAGATTCTCTCTCTCTCTCTCTCTCTCTCTCTCTCTCTCTCTCTCTCTCAAATAAATAAATAAATAAATAAATAAATAAATATAACGCATAAAATTGGAAACCACCTAAGTGGTCATTCACTTCCTCTAGTTCTTCATCAATATTTTAAATTGTCCCTTTGTTTGCCATCCTGGAATTTCCTTTCACCTCTCCCTGGTAATTTTCCACCATAAGAGTTGGGACGGGCGAGGGGTTTATCTTTCGGTGTGAAGTGGGAGATGGGTGATGGAAAATGGGAGATGGGAGGGTCTGGATCACAGGGAGCTGGTTTCTAATACAAATTAAAGTTGAGAATTTCGAAGTTGATTCTCTTAAAACTGCCCTTGCCATTAGAAAGAGTCGCTATCGGGGCTCCTGGGTGGCTCAGTCCATTAAGAGTCTGACTTCAGCTCAGGTCATGATCTCACGGCTCATGAAATTGAACCCCACATTGGGCTTTTTGCCGTCAGCACAGAGCCCACTTCTGATCCTCTGTCCCACTTCTCTCTGCCCCTCCCCACTCGTGCTCTATCTCTCACTCAAAAATAAACACTAAAATTTTTTTTTAAAAAGAGCTGCCATATCGCAAGCAGCATGTATACTTCAATTTGAAGACAGAAGTCTATACAAACTTATCTCGTTGTCATATTATGGAGACTCGCCTTAATCCTCGGCATGCCTCAAACTGCCAGCCACATTCAAAACTGGCTGCTTTGACACCACTGTTCCCTCTACCTGAAATGCTGCCAGAGATCTCACAGCCTGAGGAGAAGACAGACATGTAAGGTAGTAATTTCAGGAATGGGGTAAGTACTAAACCAGAACTGTGTCTGCAAGCAGGAGGATGCAGTTGAGGAAGAGCGTATCTCTGCCTATGGAAATACTGAGGAGGGTTGAAGTGAAAGCGATATTTGAATTGATGAGTGAAAGAGAGTTTATCAAGTTGACAAGAGTGAGGATATTTCAAGGCCAAGGATATAGCATACAAAAAGCGTGGAAACGAAAAGAGGTATCCAAGGGTTAACTCTGCGCATTCGCTTGAGTCAAGTCAAGTTCTTTGTGATATAACTTGATGACAATGCATTCACTTACAACATTTATCAACAGGCCAATATCATGCACATGCAATATACCAGGCACTGTGCTAGGAAATGGGCAAAGATAAATTATGAAAGAAATAAACAATAGAATGATAAATTCTATAAGAGATGAATGTTTCTGAGGCCAGTCTTGGATTCAACTTCAGTTTCCATACATAAATACGTATCACTCTGGGAAAATTAACATCTATGAACCTCGATTTGCTTACAGTAAAATAGAAATAATAGTACCAAAATGCTGTCTCATCATGAGTGTGTTTGTATGTGTATTAAGTGAGAATATGACTGTATTTAGTAAGATGGTAATATATAAGGTATCACTATTATTATTGAATAGTTGAGTATCTAGGGGGAAAATTAAGTGGTAGAAATTGGACACAAGGAACAGAAACAGTCAGAAGAGCTCTAGAGCTTAAATATATGAGGACATACGGGCACTGGGATGGCTCAGGTGGTTAAGTGGCCAACCCTCGATCTTGGCTCATGTCCTAATCTCACAGTTCATGAGTTCGAGCCCTGCTTCGGGCTCTGTGCTGACAGTGCAGACCCTGCTTAGGATTCTTTCTCTTTTCCTATGTCTGCCCCTCCCCTGCTCTTTCTATCTCAAAAATAAATAAATGTTTAAAAAATATGAGTATATTAATAATTCACACAAATACTCAAGAACAGTCATTCTCCCACTTTGGCCACTAGATGTCCACATTGAATCGCTTATTTATAGTTCAGTGGTCTAGACTCTGTCATGCACTAAATAGAATAAGTGCATGGAAGATATAGTGACTGGACCTGACTCCAGATCTGTTAATACCTGTTAGATTAAAAAGTTAATAGGACATGGTCTATGTCTTCAAGGAGCTCACACTCCAGAGAAGGGCGCATAAGGAGAAACTACAAATCCAATAATACAAAGACTCTCCAGTTTAGATTTCCTCTGGGAAGAAGGCACTGAGTCTTGTGGATCAAGTACATTTTAACCAGGCAAGTAAGAAGGGATTAGAGGGGAAAGGACTGTCAATCCTATTCCAGGAAAAGGGTAACAGCTTCTGTAAACACATGAAGACCTGAGGAAATTTGCACAATTTGGGTTTCTGCAAATAATTCAATATGGTAGAAGCAGAGAGCTCTAGAAAGAGAGAAATGAAAGACGAGGGACTCTCCCAGGAAGACCCTTGAATGTCATGAAAGGAGTTTGGGATATAACCTGAGGACTCCAGGGAGGCATTGCAATGTTTTTGTTCTCTTACATCACTATACTATTATTACTATTTCAGAGAATTTTGTTTTACTTTCTTTTGGTTTTGCTTTTGCAGATTTTCCTTCTGTAAGGTCCCCTCTGGATGAGATGTGGAAAAAGGATTGTGGGGAGGGACAAGTCTGGCTATTGGGAAACTTACCGGAGACACACCATTCTGGTGATGAGGAATGGAACTGATGCAGAGACACTGGGGAAGGAGTGACAAGGAAGGTCAATAAATTTCAGGGATGTGAATCTCTTCAGACTGTGGGAATGAATGAAGAATCAGGACAAGTCTTGGGTTACTGGTTCGGGTGAATGAATGGTTGGTGTAGCACTGATTTGGAAGGAAAATGGATGAGATGGATCTGGGAAGGAAGATGATTGGGGGATAATGCACTTCACTGTGGGTTTCCTGGGTGATTTTGAACAAATCACTCAATGGTCTGTGTTTCGAATTCTCTACCTATAAAACGAGACAACTATTAAACCTACCTTGTAGCAGGTAAAATCTTACAGATCATACAGTAAAATCTTGCAAACTAACTGTGTGTACATTTTCTCCAACCAATGAAAATCCTAATTTTGTTCATTCAAAAACATGTAATGATTTGCAGAAAATTTCTAAATATGCAGCTTAATTACTTTCATACATGTAGTAATGGAAACAAAACTCTTTGAAGTTGCTTAATAAAGATACTACTTCATTAATTAGTGACCTCCACTTATTTGAACATTAAATAAGGAAAACAATATATTTAATATGCCTGAAAAAGCTTATTCTCTTAGGCAAGTAATGAATTCTTCTTTGAAATCTTTACATTGCTTGGTTGAGTAAGCTTTCTTGCTCCCTTTTACTTAATTAACAGGTAATTTCACCCAGGTAACATATTGGGCGTACTTCCTGGGCATCAGGTACTGTTAAGCAGTCTGTCTGCTTAGGACAGTACCTGCTTTAATCCTCACAGCTCTGTAAGACATGTGGAAATTATTATCATCCCCATTCTGTAGGGGAAACTCAGGTAAAAATGAGTTAAATAACTTGCCCAGGTCTCAAACTAATAAAAAAATAGAGCCAAGACTCAAATCAATACGCTTTCAAAGTCCACACTATGCTATCTCATTTTCTAAATCCCTTTGGTAATTACCAAAAATTTATACCAGTATAGTAGACACTAGAGAAAGCATATATAATCCATGTGTTACCTACTACATATGTTCTGTAATCTTGTCTACATTTGATATTAAAAAGGTAATTTTTTAAACTCAAGTTTTTAAGCTGAAGAATGTAAAGGAAATTAGAGATGACCATGCTAATTTGAATAGATCCCCAACCATTGGAAACCCCAGTTTCCATTTGATCAATAAAAGCAGTTCTTAGAAACACCCAAATGATGCAGGGTCTTTAGTACACATATTTTAGGCATTCATCAGCTGTCTATTAAGGACGAAACTTCGTTGTAGTTAATAATTCCTTCTTCCATCTCTGTTTCCCTCCCTTTTTCAAATTGCATTTTTCAATTGTTTGTTCCCAAGACAAATTTACTGTTCTTCAGGGTCAGTACACAGACTCAGTTTCAAAGAAATCAAGCATATCATGAAGGTTACAGCTCTGTGGGTTAAAAAGTTATGATTTCAGGTAAGCAGCTTAAACAGAGATTTTGTGTTGACTGCCATGTGGAAATCCAGCCACCATATGCTTGTTGTGCATTAAGAACTGGGACCATAAGAAACTCTTAAAAACTGAGAATAAACTAAGGGTTGATGGGGGGTGGGAGGGAGGGGAAGGTGGGTGATGGGCATTGAGGAGGCCACATGTTGGGATGAGCACTGGGTGTTGTATGGAAACCAATTTGACAATAAATTTCATACTTAAAAAAAAGAAAAAGAAATTATTTAAACACACACACACACACACACACACACACACACACACACACACACACAAATGGAACTGAGACCAAAAAAAAAAAAAAAAGAATAAAGAAAAGCTTGGAAAAAATTTAAAAAAGAAAAAAAAAAGAATTGGGAATCCCCCAAACACAAGGGTCAGTGAATCCTCAGAAGCGAGGGATTCCACCAGGCATCCCTCAGCGTGGGGTCTGTGGGTCAACTTCTCAGAGTTGACGATGTCTGCAGTTGATCGTGTCTGCACTATCGTCTCAGTTGTCCTTGCTCATGCTGCCTTCACTGGTATTTCAAGGGAGTGCATTTTCGCTCCCATTAAATCTAGTGATTTTTCACAGGGGAGGCAGGAGCAAATAGTTGTTGATGTTGTTGGCAAAATACAGGAGAGTTTGTCTATCATGTGTGTCCCTCCACCGAGGCTACCTTGGCATCTGCACAGTAGCTTGGAAATCATCCCAGGCTCATCTCCCCAAAGTTATCTTTGATTCTTTCAATATCAGCACCTCCACCTCACCTTCTTGGGCTTCAAACTTGGCTCCTTGTCTTCCTATTGCTCCATTTGGAAAGATAGCCCAGTTTTAGACTGTTTACCTTGTCTCTGATTTGACGGTTTTAGGGTTTGTTTTGGGGAGAGGGGAGAGCTCCATCTTGGGATATGTTCTCATTAGAACTTACTCTATATTTATGTCTGTTTGCCGGGGGAAGATATTGAAGAAGATAGCTCACACTGGGGAAAAAATGGATAATCATTACACTAACAGACCCCCAAAATACCCATTATGACCAGTGTGTACAGGTCCAGTGCAAAAGGACAGTTTGGATATAAAGTAACTGCTCTGCGGTCTGAAAGAGTGACAACATAAAACAGTCCAATGGAAGAATCTGTCAGGAATTGCGGTATTCTAAATTCTAAAAATTCGATTCTAAATTCTGATCCCAATTCAACTGCACTCATAGAATGGGAATGGCTATCACAAGTAAAATGGGAAGCATACATTCTTTATTTTTACCACTTAATCAAAATGACTTCTTGAACACGGCAATCTCGATCTCATGATAATCCGCTGCAACCTACCCAGGAAAGCTGCATCAGAGAACGCTCCTCTGACGGGACCTTGCCTCTTCTGGTCCATGTTAGGAACATGTAGACTTGTTAAGACTTCCGCTTCTCCTCTTTCCTCTAGCTCGCGTTTCCATTTCAAACTGACAGAAAGCTTTACTTTTGAAAAATCTCTAAACTTATCTCCGTGCTTCCTACCTCTCACTATTCTCAGGCAGGCTCACATCCCACAAGTGATTGCTCTGACTCTATTCCTAACTGATCATTTTTTTCCCTTTGTCCAGAC
Source organism: Puma concolor (assembly GCF_028749965.1). Classification (NCBI taxonomy): domain Eukaryota; kingdom Metazoa; phylum Chordata; class Mammalia; order Carnivora; family Felidae; genus Puma; species Puma concolor. The sequence continues at coordinate 62,334,120 of NC_141683.1, forward strand.
TCATCGTCTCTCTTGCACAAAATACCAGTTAGAGGCTGGACTTGGTTTATGTGTCCTCCCAGATTTCCTTGACCCAGCTCACAAGCCCCCATTCTCCAATATGGGCCGTGACTATCTGCCTCACTCCCCAGAAATGGGAGTTCTGACTACAGTCACACCTCAGCTGGTGCTGCTGCTGCTGCTGCTGCTGCTATAGCAACCACAGGCCTCTGTGCACCTTTGCCCTCACTGGACTGGACACACAGAGGCTCTGGCTTCCCCCACTGCTGCTCTGACCCAGTTAGCCCAGCCCAGAGGCAAGGGGTTGTTAGTACCTCATGGAGCATAATGGCACCGTATGAGTCAACAGACAAGAAGGGGCCAGTGATTAAATTGCTTGCACCCCCTACCCATTCCATGGGTTATTTCAAGGTGTGCTAGCTTCATACAGCCTCTCTAAAGATGTCCTGCAGGATGAAGCAATCAGCTGTTTTAGGGGAAGTTATGGGCAGCCCAGTGGTGCATCCTTTGATATTTGGAATCCTTTTTTCCTTGCCTCTTCCTTGACTCTCTCATTCTTGATTTCCTGGATATATACTCCTCTATAAATTATTAGTCCATATGTTTTGCCTTAGGCATTATTTGGGGGGAACTTGTAGTAATAATCTTACAACCTTCGTAATCTCCCCTCTGGCATAATGACCTGCAAAGCTCCCTCTGCTTAATGTACTGGCATTCAAGGAACTCTGATTATTTTTTCCACTACCTACCCCACCTATTCTTTCACTATTTCTAACTTCCTTAGTGCATACTACACCCTGCTCATGCACGGCACAGAGTGTACATTCATGGTTGCTGTTTACTGTGTCCTGTATTGTGGTCACCATTCTATATTCTCATGTCTTATCTTCCAGTTAACTTGTAAACACCTCAGACATAGGGATCATGTCTTTTGTGTCTTGGCATCCTTCCTCGCTTCTGCAATGGTTAACAAGAGATTATTATATTTTTTGATGATAAAAGTTATGTATATATGGCCATATTTCTTCTCAAATAAAGAATAAAAACACTGGAGTAAACACAGGCACCCCTGTAGGTAAGCAAACACTAATGTGAAATGACGCTTAGCAACAGTCACAGTCAGATTTCAAAGAAAAGGAAAATATTTCTTATGGAATATAGCAATATATAGAAGAACAAAAAACCAAACCAGCTCTCTGCTATTTTTCCTAAGGGATCCCGATCTCAACTCAACCCACTATTCAATAGTCATCACTTGATATCTTCTGACTATTAAAAAGTCCCTACAAAATATTCATTTTTATAGATATCATAAAGTCAAGTGGTATTCCTGTTAGATTTGTCATCTCTTGTTCTCCAGTGACAATAACAAATTATAACACCAATTTCATATGGTGTCTTATAATTTTCAAAGTACTGCCCCATGTATGTTTATCATCAGTTCTTCACAGACCTGTGAGGCAAGGCTCATGTCCTCATTTGGTTAGGGTGTGAGAAAGGGGGCTGGGATTTGGGATGAGCCTAAGGTCATAAGACAAATAACATCTTGCTTGGAGGAGAGCCCACCTCTTCTGACTGCTAGTCCAGAGGTCTATTCAGATTTTCCTCAGAAAGATTTGACTAAGTGAGTTGGTTGTGATCAATAAAGCAGCATGAAGTCTTATGTTAACTCTATGGAAAAATTCAACACATGAATGAATTGTGGGATAGCCATGTGACCCCCTGCATGCAACGAAGATTCTAGTTTTTAAGTACTCCTTCCTGGATTATGAATCCGGCACCAAGATATGAAAATCTGAGATAGCCCAGAAGAGCAAATTAAAATATGAGGAAATCTGAGAAATACAGAATGAAATCTTAATTCAGTTATTCACAATTTACCAAACCCTCAAAGGGCTCTCAGAGTTTAGGTTTTACAGCAGGTGGTAACACCCTGCTTCCATTTCAAAATCATTTTCTATCACCTTGTTGCTGATGCAAATGGAGAGTACTGAAATACAGCCAATGACCAGTGTCACTTTTCTCTCAAGGATGAATACAACACACTCAGCTTTAAGTGTGTGTGTGTGTGTGTGTGTGTGTGTGTGTGTGTGTGTGTGTGTTAAGTAACTAATCAACTAAAAAGTGTGCTATGAGATACCTAATGACTATAAAAGGAGAATGGTTACAAAAGATAACAAGCTTGGCAGAATGTGTTAAGGACAAATATAATTGCTGTGTCCCCTGGGCCGTGCAATGCTGGGACACAATGCTTGAGGTTTAAAAGGCACATTTGAAGGATGCCTGGGTGGCTCAGTCAGTCAAGTACCCGACTCTTGATTTTGGCTGAGGTCATGATCTCACAGTTCATGGTATTAAGCCCACATTGGGCTCTGGGCTGACAGCGCGGAGCCTGCTTGGGATTCTCTCTCTCCCCCTCACCCTTTGCCCCTCCCCTGCTCACACTTGCTCTCTCTCAAAATAAATAAATAAATATTAAAATAAATAAAGAAAAGGCACATTCAGGAGGTGGGCATGTAAGGTAAAACCTATCTGTGACTACTGTGGAACAGTTTGGATAGGCAAGAAAAGATCATTTTCTTGTGAGTCATCCTGAGCTGGGAATATCAAGTGGAAAGAAGCTAAAGAAAGATTTACAAGTATTCTGCCTAAGGCCACAACTCAAAGCTAGCAGGTGCTGCAGTGGAGCTGATTTCCAGACCCATTCGTATGCTACTGTTTCCACCTTCTCTCCCACATTGTCAGATTGGGCTTCATACGGATTCTCCCTTGATGTTTAATTTAAAACCTTCTACATCTGAGTCTGTCTCCCTTGGTGGGAAGAGTGACTCCAAATGCCAGCTCTTGAAATAGCCACAAATGAATCTCCTGGAGAAGTTGTTTAAACGTCGGTTCCAAGGCCCTGCCCATGAAGATTCTGCTTTAGGGGGCCTGGAATGCAACCCAAGTATCTGCATGTTTAAGAGACCCCCCTGATGATTCTGACTGACTTTGGGAATGGTAGGTCTAGATTAAAATCAAATCTCCTTTAATATAATCTCTCTGTGGCTATTTGCTCATTTCCCAGGTTTTCCTTCATAGACTCAACACCAGTGGAGGAACACAAGAAACTAGTACTTCATTTCACAAAATGGAATCCCACAGGGATACCGAAGGCTGCGTCACTCACAAAGCTCCAGCTCTGAGGGAGGGGACCTTGTCTATGTAGTATCGACAGCTTTAAGTTTCATCATAGTTTACTCACCTCTAGCTTAATTCCTGTCTGCCCTTGCGTTTTGCAGTTCTGTATAAGCTGCCCCACTGCCATGTTTAATAGAACCAGATGTAACATAACGGGAAAATAGCTGAAGGTGATGTCATTTGGAAAGGAGCTTTTATAAACCTAACTAAATGGCCTTGTACACGTGAAGCCTGCCCTGGCCTAGCCAGTTACCGAGACTCCAGAACCCATTAGAAGTGAGAAGTGTGTTGGAAAGATATGAACAGCAGTTTCTTCACAGAAAGGGAAGCAGAGTAAAGACTAATGTTACTTCCTAGGCAATTTTCTCATAGTAGGGAGAGTAGAGTAAATCCTGTATGCATAAGAAACTTGAGGCATATTTTAGGCAAATAAGATAAAATTATTCCAGGACAAGTCACAGCTTAAAAGCAGACAGGTACCATGCCAGGAGCGTCTAAATCTTCCTTAAATATTTAAGTTGCTCTAAACATGTGGGGCTCTGAGCTTACTACTGGGAAAGCAAAGTCATCATATATGGTCCCTGATGTGAAGGGGAAAAGGCAGCACAGAAAGACAAACCAAAATACAAAATTGTATATTTGAAATTCCAAATGAGACATTCAAACCTATGTGCCATAGGAGCTCAGAGAGAGAAAAGATCACCAAGAAACTTGGGGGGGGGGGCTTTATATAAAGGGGTGGGACTGAAAGATAATTAAAAAAAACCCATTTGAAAATTTACCCATGCCCACCAGTTCCAAATTTACTTATATGCCCTAGAGCAGTGCTGTTCAATAGAAGTATGTGAGCCATATATTATTTAAGTCTTTTAGTGGCCACATTTTATAAAGCAAAGAGAAACAGATAAAATTAATTTTGATAACATTTTATTTAACCCAACATATTTAAAATATTCCAATTTGTTATCAACATAAACTAATTCATGAAATATTTTGTATTTTTTTCATACTAAATCTTCACAATCTGGTGTGTTATCTCAGTGTAGACTAGTGACATTTCAAGCACTCAAGAGGCACAGAGTAGTGTTACCATGTTGAACAGCACAGATCTAGAGAAACTCTTGTACATTGAGTAGAAGATGTAACTAGGATGTACTTTGAGGCACCATTTATTATGTTATAGTGAAAAACAGGAAATAGCCCAAGGTCCATCAAAAAAGGGAAATGGGTGAATAAATTGTGAGCAAAAGAACGGAAGCACTGCTTGGCTTCATGTTACATTCATGTCTGCAGTGACCTCTAGGAGGGAGCAGGTGGATTGAACTAAAGAGAGAAATACATAGATGTAAATGTTATCTGTAATTTTTAATTCTTTAAAGATAGGTTAAAATAAAATTAGGAAGGTTCATCTCTGTCCACTGTGGGTGGCAGATATATGGGCACTTTATCACACCCTTTGCACTTTTCTGTATTTAAAAAGTTTTAAATAATTTACAAAATGAATAAAATTCCTTGAGAATATGGAGGTAGCAAGTGGGAGGCAATCAGAAGACAGGCTCTTTAAACAAAGAACAGAACGGGGTGGTCACAAATCAAGAGGCAGCTGGGTTGGTGGCTAGACGGTAAACTGGTGGGGATGATCTGGGAGTGGGAGAGAAGACTCTGAATATGAACCAATAGCCTAAGCTTTACACCCCCTGCCCTTCTGAGTGACAGCTGAGTTCCATTTGGCAGCCTCCCTGAGGGCGAGTGTAGAGGGACCAAAAGATTTCACAGGGAAATGAGGGAGTAATGCTTTGGAAGCCACAGGGATACTCAGTGGGTCACCTTCTCTACTCCCTGGCCCTGAGGTCTACGGGGTATGTCAAGAGTTCAGCTAAGCTACTCCATGCCATTGCTGCCTCAGCATCCACTTTGTTTGGCCAAACAGCCTTCAGGGACTTTCACAGCAGCCCCTCATGCACCCTAGCCCCAGGAAGTAGCCTACAGACAGAAGTTCCTCATGTGACTTTCCCAACAGCCCTTGCAAGCAACAGTCTCCCCTCCCTGCCTGCCTCAGATAAGACCTTTGTGTAGCATACCCACACCACACTCTTTCTGGTTTGAATTGACCCATCTTGCCTTGACTGGGGAACCCCAAAGCACTCTGCCCATGGACCCTAATAAAGGCATATGTGCTAGGGTCCTGCCTCTCCCTGCCAGCACCCTGCCTTGATCTCCCTCTGTGACCCCTCAAGGTATGTCATGTGCTTCCTCCAGGACCTATGAGTAATAAACTATCTCAGCTTCTCTTGTGGTCTGTTGTTGAACCCCAACTCACCATCCAGCACCCTCTATTCTATTTAACAATGTTCACTTAGCAACATTATAATAAGGCATTGCGGCAGCGGGGGGTGGAGGGCAGTTTCTGCTTGGTGGTGGGAAACCAGGGTCCATGGGGGCTGCCAGCATTAAGGAAAAGTAAGGAAACAGAGATGTTCAGGGAAGAGGCTGAAGATACAAGAGAATTTGGTGCTCATGAGGAGAGGCTGAGCACACATGGCGGGAGCTCAGGATTGGATCAGATGGAGAAACACACCGGTCCATAAAGATTCGGGTCGTCACTGACCGGAGAGCCTTTCCCTTTTGGCACCAACTGGTCTCAGCAAGGATGTGAGGTATGATGGGATTTGTTCTGATAATCTTCAGGGGCAAGAGGAGGTCAAGAGTGTTTCCAGAGTCTGAGTCCTGAATGATTTGCTTGCTGGTATGTTGATTTCTGAGACATCTGCTCACTGCATATCTTTAGATTACTTTCAATTTTTGACTATCCTAACAATTCTGTGAGGAGAGACAGTACAACATAACCATCAAGGGTTTCAGTCTTATATCCTCCACTTTGTATGAAGCCTTGAACAAATTAATTTTCTGGGGCTTAACTCTCTTTAACTGAATAATGGGGTAATAGTATCTAACTACCTCACAGTGTTGGGATAAAGATTAAGAGTTAATATGCATAAAGCACTTATAACAATACTTAGCATGTAGTACACACCTAATAAGCATTAGTCATGGACATTATAATCTATCAGCTATATATTTCCATACATCTATGATTACCTCGTTAGGATAAATTCTTGGCAATATGATTGTTGGGTAAGATGATGGACAAAATTTTAATGCTTTTAATACAACTTGCCAAAATATGCACCAGAAGAAACATTAAATCCCATTGTATCCAACTAAATACCATTGTATCATCAGATACTTATTTTATTCCTACTTATTTATGTCACAAGGCATGACAACCCACTACCCACCCATCAATCAATTACAGTTGTCCTCTGTATACTCACCAACCCAGAATGAGGGAGTGGTGCCTGGTAATCTGTAGTTTAGAGATGTTCCCATTTGATTCATAAATACTCTTCAGTTTAAAGCCATTGTTCTAGAATTTTATCAACTGATAATCAACTGATAAATGTTATCAATTTAAATCAATTGATTAATGCTAAAACATTAGTATACCCAACCTTTTTGTAATACCAACACCTTAGACCAGGCTCTTTTTGAAATTCCCCTTGGCTTTTATAACACCTCTCCTACCTCATTTCCTATTTCTATGTCACTGTTTTTTCCTTTAGGGGAAAAAAAACCTGGATATTTTATATAACTGGGAAGTCTAAAGTGGCACTGGCTGCAGGCACATTGTCCAATAGAAACAGAACATGAACCATGTAAACTTGGGGTCTGAAATCATTCATCAGAGTGCTGCCTCTCTCCTCTCATCATTGGCTTGCTTGCTCTCTATGTGGCCTAAGTCTTGGATGGGCTCTCTGGTAATCAAGGTACTGGTAGCCTCTGACTCACACCCTTGAGGCTTAACAAGCCCAGGAGAAAAAAAAAAAAACAAACAAACAAAAACAAAAACACACAGACAAAAAACAATGTATACCCAAGAATCCTAGAATAGGAATCTTCCCCACCAGGAACTAATCCAGGAGCAGGAGTAACCACATCAAACCCAGCAGAGTGCCATGTTTACATTCCCAACATGTCCCTATCTACCAGTTCCTTCTCGACTGTCTTCTGATTTCTCTTCCTTCCTCAAAGCATTCACAACCAATCACTGAGTCATGCTGATTTAATGTCCTCAGTTGTTCTCAAGTCTGTCCTCTGTCCTAACTGCTATGACCTTGGTTCAGACTCTCATCATCTCTTTCCGTAGCCTTCTATCCGGTCTCCTTTCTACATTTCTGCTGCCCTTGGATTCATCCTCCATACATATCCAGATGCAGCCCATTTCCTTGCTTAATGACATTAAGTGCAATACCATTAGGACAAAATCAAAAATGCCCTAGCATACAAAACTCTCTAAGACCTTCCAGAACTACTCCTGATCCTTGTACGACCAAACCAAACTCGTTTGTTTTTCCTCAAAACCTGTTTCCAATTTTGGTTAAATGTGTTCCACTCATTAAGTACCAATGCTGAAAATTTAGTCATTCTCAGCTCTTTTCTCTTTCTTTCTATGTCCATGTTTTTCTGTTGCACTCTGACCGCCCTGCCCAGGCCATATATTTCTCCTCTTTACCAGTCATCCGCGGAGTCTCTGCACCTTCCCAGCTTCTCTCCACATTGCCATCAGGTATCCCTTTAAACACAAGCTTTACTTAGAAAAACTTCAGCGGCTCCTCATTATCCACTGAATACAAGTCCCCTGGTATTGAAAATATCACAGACTGGAAATTAGTATGATTCAACACAACTGAAAATTATCATGGTTCAACATGATTGATACTTTGGGCCCTATCCCCTGTGCCCCACCTCTCCACATCATGCAGGCAACCTCATTGTCCCCATGCCTGTTTCCTCTGTTCTCCGTGTGTGGAATGCTCTTCACAATGGCCTTTAGAAATCCTTCTCAATCTTCAGGGCCCTGGCTTTTTCTTCCATGAAGCCTTCCTAGATTTCCCTAGTCAGACAAAATAAATTCTCTGTGCATCCATTGAAGTTTGTCTATACCCATACCTATATCACAGAAGTGATCACAGCCTGATGGATGCAGTAGTGCACCAGTGTCAGCTCTAATGGCATGGGAGTTCCACTATTTCCCAATTCTATAACTTTGGGGAAATTATGAGCCTGATTTCTCATCTACACATGGCAACGTTAATACCTGCCTTATCTTAAAAATGAGATGATATGTATAAAGATATTAGAATAGTTCCTGGCACCTGTTCCTGGACTTGCTCTGACCCCTTCTGAAAACCCCACATCACATCTCAGTTACACCTGTGCATTCTGGAGTCTGACTCCCTGGCACTGAAGCCCAGCTCTATCACTTACCAGCTGTGTAGTTTTGGTCAAGTTCTTTGTCTTTGCAGTGTCTGTTTCCCCATCTGCAAAACGGGGATAATAAGTGCATGTACCCAACTGGGCTGTTATGAGGATTAAGTAAGAGGAATATAGCAAACACTTAGAGCAGTGCTTGGCATAGAGGAAGTGCTCAGTGTTAGTTACAGTTACTATCTCTGCATTTCAGGGATCCAGCAGAAAAACTGGAGGACAGTGTTCCATAAATGTGTCATTGTACTGAACCCTGTTTCTCTTTGCAGTGTAATTTAGTTAAGGTTCTTCCCCACATTAACAATGCAAACCCATTCCATTACAATTTAGGTATTGTTTTGCTAACCCCTGTTTATAAAATGTCAAGCTCTACACTCTCTCATTGCTTGGTGAACCATTAGTGAGTGTAAATGTGGGTACAAATCAATTATGGGTGGTTTATTTAGTCTTGGATTGGCTTCTCTGAAACTCACAAGATATTATTATATACATGTAATTTGATTAATTTGCCTATAGCCTGTCAAGTGAACTGCACCCCTCTAAAAAAAGTGTATTAAAATATTTTTATGTTGATTTTGAGGTAGTTGTTTGCAATATATAGAAAGATATCATCTAAAAGAATAAGTTAATATTACAAAAACACTAAAATAAATATCATCCTGCATTTCTATAAATGTTTTTGCAGAATTATTTTATTTCTGGATGTAATGATTAAAAAAAACCCCACAAAATCTCTAATCTATACTGACAATTGGGGCAGGATGAGATATATTCTCTAATTCTCTGAGTTTTGTTTTGGAGTTTGAGTTATCATAATGCTTCAGAAGGAAGCCACTGTTGATTATTGAGAGGGGCAGACAGGGGTGTGGGGGGGAATACAGGGGAGCAGCCAGGACTGCAGTTCCCACTGACAATGACCCTGCTGAAGAAGCACTTATAGTCAGAAGATGTGGAAGAAAAAAGGTAAAAGAAAGAAAAACAAATTCATTATAAATATTCAAAACTTGACTATAATGAAGTTTCTCAACCTTGGCACAATTGACATTTGGAGCTGGATAATCCTTGGAGCGGGGGGGGGGGGGGGGGGGCGGGGAGGGGGGGGCGGGGAGGGGGCTGTCTTGTGCACTGAAGAATGTTTAGCAGCGTCCCTGCCTTCTACCCACTAGGTGCTAATAGCACCCCCTTCCTAGTTCTAACAACCAAAAATGTCTCCAGACATTGCCAAATGTCCCCTGAAAGGCAAAATCACCCAGGTTTGAGAATAACTACCTTGATGGGAGAAAATTAGTAAAGGTATTAGGTGGAACATCTTATAGATTATTAAAAACGTTCCCTATTTTTAGGTATTTTTATTGACACACGTAGGCTTATCATAAAACTGATGATCTGTACTACCAATAAAAAGACCCCAGACCATGGTTCTGATACATTTCCCCAGAGATTAGCACCAGGAGTCCTCTGTCTGGGATGAGGTGATGAAGGTAAACGGGTGACAGGGAAGGAAAGAGGTGCTTTAAAGTGCCAGTTGGTCTTTCCAACCAGCAAATCTATTTTTGCCCACCTGTGAGGTGCAAGACACTGCAGAGAATGTGGAGGTACACTGCACTCAGACTTTCCTTTAAAGATTATACTTCCATGACAAATGACTTCCCACCTTCTGCTTTTTCCTTTTAATAAACACCTGGTTGGTATTTGTTTCAACAGAGGCCATTAAAAATAGTGTTATGCAGTCAGAAAACGGGACTGTTAAAAGAACAGAAGGACATACAGTTCATTTCTCCATAATACTTCACTGAAATCATTTTAGGAAATTAACAATTACATTAATTGCCTAAAAGCAAGATTCTCTGCTCTTCCTTGGCAGTACATTTCCCCCCAATTTCTTCTTTATAATTGGTAATAGAAATGCTGAAATTAGGATAAAGACTTTAAACTTGTCATCATGATGAAATTAACTTATAATGCAAAAATAACACTTCCCTATACTGACTTAGCAATATTTCTACTTTTAACTATAGGGGATGAATAAATAAAGGAACACAAGTCTCAAACAGACATGGTGTGCTCAAGAGGTTTAATTATGTGGCGAGTAATAAAAAGAACTGGCATAAAGTCCATGGCACTAACATCCGCAAGCATTCCTATTTCCTGAAAACTAGAACATGCCGAAAGATGGATCTCCTGACCCAACTGCAAACAGGTATTTACTTCCTATTAACCTTTGTCAACACTGAACTTCTGAAGCCATTGTTTCCTCTGACGGCAGACATGCCTTTATTCATATTAGTTTTTCAGAGTGTGTTAGAGTTAAACACATATTTAGCAACAGCAAAAACAGCAGGGAGACAACAGCAGGAACCAGCAGACACTGCCTATGAGAGATGAAGCTCTTGAAATAAGTACCAGGATACAGTCTGCTTTGATTTCGGGCGTGAGCTTGAGTAATCCTAGCCCTTCACCCACTTCCAACCCATCGTCCCCCACTTTAATGACACAAATCTTAATTTATAGGAAGATCTTTTGCTTTTTTTGGAAAACAAATGTACGCTCAGATTCTAGGAGCCACTTTTATAATAGTGATTTCTGTGTTACACACTCTTACATGCGACAGACCGCTCTGCTGAGAGTCAGGCAACCTGGCAAGTTCGACTTCGATTCTAAACACTTACTACAAGTGCGTCCAGGTCAGACACTCAATTCCTCCTGGTCTTATCTAGAAAATGGGTATAAATACCTGCCCTTTCTTACCTGACATAATTGTCCTGAGGTTCATGTAAGAAAAGGTAGTTGTCAAGAGAAAAAAGCACTGTGTTCCTACCGGTGCTGTGGCAGAATTGCTCTCATAATATGCATGTTACAGTCCAATTCTTTCAGCTGAATCAGCTTCTTTGTTCATGCCTTAGAGAGCTGGCGGTATTGTATCCCCTGCTGTTAAAATGTGAATACATTAGGTCATTGGTTAAAAGAATAAGAACTATACTAGAAGCAATGCCTCTTTATGATGAAGGTAAAAATACTGAAATAAAAATTTTAAAGTCTTCAAAGATGAGGCAACTACCCTAATGCAGTAAGAGAATGACTTCTGTTTGTGCGCCCAAGGGGAAGGAAATAAAAATAATCCTAATCAGAATTTCTTGACCTTGACACTTTATGATCTGCTTCATCGTTTTGGTTTATTTACACTTCTGACTCCCGGGGCTCTCAGTGCCCTGGGCTCCTGGGACCCAATCTCTTGTACCTTCTCTTTACACCTTCCCCTGAGCAACACAAAAAACCTCCGATTAATGTCAGAAACTTAATTAACTGAATGTTAGCTGAAATCGATTTCAGAAAGTATTAACTGATCTACCTTTTAACTCTTAAACTACTTGTTTCCAACTGTAGTAAACGGTTTGGGCACCCTACAAAGGAATGCTGTGCATCTCAAATCAGATTTCTCTTTTTCTTCTGGGGAAGGGAGTGGTGGTAGTGATAATGGAGAGTATGATGGATAGAAAACGTTTATATTCTCATTAAGATAAGAAGGTTTTATGTTCTCACAGAATGGTTCTCAGGTACAAAAGAACGTATCCATTTTTCTATTTTGAACTCTTAGAGTAATGTCAATTCATAACCCATAGTTGATATTCGACTGATGTTTGTTGAAGTCAATCATCTTGTTTTGGATCTGTCAGGCTGACAGGAAGAAAGGGTCTGGTAGCATCCTCAGTCCCCTGAGATTTGTCCTTAGCTGGTCTCCCTGAGAACTCCTGAGATGGAGGCTTAGCCATGTCTGTGAATCCAAATCCATCCTTCAGTTCCCTGGCATTCTTGGATTTGGGTCCACACTTAACTTAGTATTTAATGTCTTCATATTGATGTCCTAGAATGCCTTAATATTATTTCTATTATTTCCACCCTTGGTTCTGGGGTTTCCATTAAAAAAAAAATTGTCACAGTGTACCTTCTTATTTCTTAATACTGAGCAACGAAGAAAAGATACAAAAGATACAAAATCCATCCTAACCAAGAAGTCCCTTCCATCAAGAGTTGTAAAACATTCTGTCCATGTGTTTGGAATTATCTTTTGACTTTAACATTTTGACTCTAACATTTCTTTTTTTTAATTTGAAGGAGAATTTTAGAAGTTTCCAAAAAAAAAGTAACTTTATCACCAAATCAGTAAACCATGTTACCAATTATTTTTTATTTGTATTGCACACAATATTTTACAGAAAAAAAATAAAGAACCCCTTATTGTTAAACTCCAATTAATTACATGTTTTCTTCTGATTCTTCTCAATGTAGATACCTAAATTTTTACATAAATATAATCAGTACATAAAATAATTTAACACTTTTGAATCTCACTTAACATTTGTTCATACAATTTTACATATAGCAATATCATTTAATGACTATATAACAGTCTACAACAGCAATACCAATACATCAAAATCTGCTCATCCATTTCCCAATTTGGGGCTTTTTTTTTTAAACCCATATGAATGAAATTGCTAGAAATATCTTTGTATAAGTAGCTTATTTTTCTTTTAAATACTTCCCTAGGCATATGCTATTCGAAGTGAGTTGATCTAGCAAAAAAAGATTGGTTACAGAGCTCTTGTTGTAATCATCTATATAATTCTTTTAAAAATTACTAATATAATAATGCTACTGACACGAAGATACGTGAATTTTAAAATGTTTTGCTGTATTAGCATAAGCTAGGTCAAAGTTGTTTCAATTTGCATTTTTAATACTATTTAAATCTGAATTATCATTCCAAGAATTCACTTTTATTTGTAGCTTCTCATTTGTACTCTATCTTTTCATTAATATGCTTAGTAAAGAGTAGAAAGCCTTATGGATTTGCATCTACTTTTTAAAAAACATTAAGCACTTTATTCATGTGTAATGCTAGCAGCTTTTTTTTTTAACCCAATCTTTTCATTTTCTTCCTGTTTGGTGTCCATTTTTCATTTTTCTTTAGTTGATCTCACCTACTTTCCCAATAATGTTTTTCACTGCCATAAAGTTTTTTTTGTACTGCTGGGATGAGAATTGTAGTCTTTTTATTTTTACCTTTATAATCAACGTTTTAATTCATCTGGAATGAATGGCCTTATCATATGTAAAGTGGGCCCGATTCTTTTTTCATACTGACATCCAGGCTAGTCTTTCCACCAGTAGTTATTTCATAATTACTTGTTTTTTAATTGGTTTGTCTTTAAATCCTAAACTTTCTAAATATACTATGATGCTGAGTAGGGAGTTTAAGGGCAAGACTCTCATCGTTTTCCCCTAAGTTAAAAAGACAAATGTATCTTTCCTTGCCTATTTTCCTACTTTACACAATTCTGTCAAATTATTCAAAGTATCAGTTGGAATGGTGAGTGGAAGTGTAATAAATGTATATATTAATGTCATCTAGGGGCATTCCTTTGGATAGGATTTCATACATATTACCTAACTTAATCCTCACAATAATTCGGCAAAGTATAGTTCTATAGATGGTGAAATTATCTTGATGGGTTTAAACCTAAAAATATACCCCATAAAACCACTTTATCACATTCAAAATATGCATAAATATTAAGACCAATTCACGACTTGTTTCCAGTAAGCTGTAAATTTCTTAAATCTTTTTCTCCTTTTCCTCACCTTTTAGCCTAGTAACATCTGCATTTCTTATAAACATGTTGTTCAGATCAAAAGATACTCTAAAAAGCATTACTTTGTCAAAACTTAGCCAAATTCTGCTGCCAGGAGCTCCACTGCTCTAAACTATATTTTTAATTAATCCTAATCTTCCCATTTCCCTGATGAGAATCAGCTGAGAGACCCGAGTCTGGAGCAATGCTGCACTGACTTCCAGGAGCATGTTTCCCCTCCCGCGGTACAGGCACTCTTATAACAGTTAATGTTAGAAGAAAGCCTAGATTCCACTGTTGGCTCTTCTACACGTACCAGACCCTGAGCAAATTATTAATAATTGTCTTTCTTCTTTAAAAATCTATTCACTATCAGCCTCACAGGGTTGTTGAGAAACTGTAATTAGAAAGCACAATAAGCGCCTAACACATAGAAATGCTCCATTCCAGAACAAAAAATTGGCTTAATGGGCTCTCTTCCTATAGGATTATCATTCTAAGGAACAGAAACAGGAGACTGAAGTGGATGGAGTTTACCTCTTCTCGCAACTCCACAGATATTCACAACTGTAGTACAACAGTTTTGGCTTCTGATGGTTCTAGAAAAAAAATGTTTCTGTTGTTTAGAAATCTATGGATGGTTTTGAGAAACCATCTGTAATCCCAGGTTAGAAATGCCTCACTCCATTTCTTCTTAGGAATTTCATAACAGCCAATCTGAAGTACCTTTTCCTGGGGGCAAGATACTTTTTCCTTTTGGCCTGAGTTAGAGTTGTTGGAAGTTCTTTTCTTTTAGGTGCCAGCACAGGGCTCTGCAGCAATTTTCTGAAGTATTAAATCAGAACTAACCTTACGCCCTAGATTTCCTTTGGGACAAACTTCCCAAGAATGAACTCTTCAATGACTAAATGAATTCTCCAGCACTTTCTGTAATCTTTTGATTGTGGTGGTGTCCCTGACTCATAGGTTAACAAGAGTCAAATGGGGGAACTGAACAGCAAAGTGGAACTGAACTGCAAAGTGTATTGTAAACACCAGACCTTGACAAATAAAGGAACATGCAAAGCTAATCTTCTAACAGTTGGCACTTGCGTAAGTTGCTATTGCTACCATCATGTCTATACATTGATATCATATACAAAACACCCACATAATTTACTGTGTAACTATTCAGAGGTGGTAGCAACTGTAATAACTGCAAAACTAATTAAAATATTCCTTAGGTATTATTGTTGTTATAGACAAATACAATCGGAAGATCATTAGTAGATATATATTACCTGCCATTAAGCACAGTTGCTAATATGGAACCCTCACTTATACACCCAATACTAAAATAAAGTTAACCTTGTCCAACAGTCAATCAGTTACTGATAGGTTAACAAAGACATCCAATGACTGATGTCTCAAACAGAACTAAAGACAACATCTACACAGCATCCATCATATAACCAGTTCTAATTACTCATATAGGAAACTGTCCTCTAAATGAAAATACTCTGATGCCAGGACGAAGGCCCAAAATAGCACTTCCAGTTTGCTTCTTCCTAGTTTTCAAGATGTTTCCCTGGGCTTTCTAGGTTTTTGCTTCCCTCAGAGGAGTCTAGTTTGGCCATGATTATGTTATTGGTTCCAGAAACCTCTGGTTGTTTATCATCACCATCAAAGATAATGTCTTCTGGATTTGGAGGTGGGGGACAGAATTCTTCACTTGGAAAGATCTCCCGGAACAGTGTTTCAGCTTGCTTGACCGCATGCTCATTTCCCAGTCCACAGTCAGGCCCAGAGCAGACATAAACATTGGACGGTAAGCCATTATATGAGCTTCTGCTGACTCCGGAGGAATCTCTCATATTAAAATAAAGAGCCCACAAGAGTCTTGGCTTTGTAAGTTCCTCCTCATTTATTGCTGCTTCAGTATATGGAGTGAATAGTTTCTTTACTACTGACTCTAAGTCTTCTCTTGCTGTTTTAGAGGAGGAACAGGTCAGATGTACCAGATAAGTGTCTTTCATGCATGTCATGGTTGAAGAACATAATTCAGTGACACGAACGGCACATGTTCCTGAGTCCGCTGGAGGCACTATCAAAATGGAAATTTGCTGATCTGAATCTGTCTTTAGTATAGATTGATCTGTAATGAGCACTGCCCTGGAGATCTGCTTATACTGTATATTTGAGCATGTTTTCTCAGAAAGGTAACTATCCTCCACAATAAAATATTTAGCATTTATTCTTTGACCTAAGTGATCTATAATTGCTTTACATCTTCCAGATTCTTTGTCAACTACAAGGCATTGAACTTTATGGCGAAGACAATAGATTCCACCAAAAACTGCACACATCCTGCAGAAACACTGGGGAATTTCTCCTTGGCCATATAAGGGAAATAAAAAGGGAGTGTTGCCAAACCGTCCAAGACACTGAAGGAAGTTTTTTGTTGCTTTAAGGCCATCTATTGTAGTGCAAGATGATTCTGTCATTGCAATGGAGTGCAGTACAAAATGCTGGAGGTTGGGGGTTAATTTTTTAGTTTTTAAGTACTCTGAAAATGAGCATTGCATGAAAGCTTGGTATTGGTCAGGATGTTGTTCATAGTCTAAACAAAATGTAAGAAATTTCATTAGTATCCTCTTTTCAACCATAGTGAGTTCTTTGCTATTGAAGACATCTGCTCTGGAACAAGGCACCTGTTCTACTTTTCCTTCTCGAAATGCAAGAATCCTAGTGACATTTTTAAATTCTGCATAACGACTAACATTTGATTTGATTAAAAGATCAATCAGCAACCCTTGAGAATACAGGAGCTTTGATACCAAATCAATATTAAACCTCCTGCTTTCTTTAACTATTTGAGAGTAAGTAATCCTCTTTCTCTTTAGTTGATCAGTGTTGTCTTCCTCTATAGGTTTGTTTTCATCTGTATCTCCACCTGAAACTGTGTGTCTACAAGTTTCATCTCCACAATATTTTTCTTCTGCCAAGGTGCCCTCTACACCACTTACTTCTAGTGAAATCTCTCCATCATTTTTTGGAATGTCTTTGGCAGGCATTTCGTAGCTAGTGACATATGAGTGTGTTTCTTCAGACAAGCATGCAGAATCCAGAGGTTTAGTGAGAGTACTAGATGTCAGTGAGGAAGGATTTTTCTGCAGAGCATCAGTCTCTTGAATTTTGTCATCCATATCCTGATTGGCGTAACAAAAAACTTCTGTGTGTTGAATGGTTTCATCCGTCTTGCGCAGAGTGATGGCTTCTTCTGTTTCATGAATCAGGCCTTGCCACGAGGCAGTACTTTCTTCTGCAACATCACTCTTTTGCTGGTACTCCTTCAACCAGGAGAGCAATCCTGAAAAGTTGAAACTTGCCCAGTTTCCTCCATAGTAGCTTCTTGAATCGAGATGCAGAACCCTCTGACCACTTCTTGAACACGCAGCTGCAAGGATGGATTCAGGCAGACCTGTCCCTATTATGATCACATCGAATTCTGTGGGGAGACTGTCCGCCATTCTGGAAGATAAAGCGTCTGCTGACAACTGCCGATAAAGGAAACACGTATGAGTCTAGGCTGAGGGCTCAGCTGGGACGTGAATGTGCCGTAATAAATCTCTCCTTGTGGTATTCCAGTTCATCCCAGAAGTACTGAGGCTGCAGGTCCTAGCTGTTTAACTGTCACCCTTTCTTAATACTGTTTTCCTTAGGTCAGTAGCATAAAAATATGATAAAATATATCTAATCACATCTGAGAACACTAAAACGGATGTGTGGTTTTCATTTCTGTATTTCATCTTAGCAGTAAATGTCAAAATGCATCACACATGCATTTGTGACTGGAACTCTTCTCTGAAAGAAGAAAATTCAAGAAAGAATACAATTGTAAACAATATTAAGAGAAAAGTAATTTCATGCAACAGCAATTACAATCCACTGGAGTCTGATTTGTTGTTAGGACATAAGCCTCTATGAAAGCAAGTCATTAAATGCTTTCTTACATATTTTCTAATTTCTTGAAAACAACAGAGATTTACCCCCCAAATTACATAATAATGAAGAGGGGACATCATAATGTCCCATAAAAATAAAGAACTTTCGTAATACAATTCTAGAAGTTTTGCTTTTCTTTTTTTAAACATATATATTTTTTTACATTTATTCACTTTTTGAGAGACAGACAGAGTGCGAACAGGGGAGGGGCAGAGAGGGAGGCACAGAATCTGAAACAGGCTCCAGGCTCTGAGCTGTCAGCACAGAGCCCAATGTGGAGCTCAAACTCATGAGCGGTGAGATCATGACCTGAGCTGAAGTAGGATGCATAACCAACTGAGCTATCCAGGTGCCTATAAGTTTTGCTTTTTCTAATACTAATATCTGAATAAAACTATACAGAACTGTGAGCTTAGACTATAAGAAATGCGTGGTTCCACCTGTTTATGGAAACAGACTACATACTATGTGCACATTGTCATGACGAGGAATATTTCTGTGGCCAATTTAGTCAGTGGGTGTTTTTAGAACAGCTGAATGAAAGACATTTCCGTGCCAAAGCCTCCCGTAGGATCTCGTGGTAGCATCATGAGACTATTTTAGTGAATTAACCAGATTATTGCAAAGGGATTAATTCAGTGAAACAACCAGCATTTTGAAATATTTAGGTGCATAAAAGGTCTACTGAAGGGAACATGCATTTATAACAAATCTTTATATGAACGTACATACACACGTGTTTTTAGGTGTAAGTTAAAAAGGAGAATTTCTGCCTTTCTAAGTTAAAATATATTTATATAAATAATACCTACTTGTGAAATCCAAGTGAGCATGAGGTGGCTTGCATTTTGCCAGCCTCTGGCTCTGTGACCCTGAATCTCTGTATCCCAACATAAAGGCCTATCTAAACATCCTCTGCTAAGATTAATATGTTATTTGGATTTTTGGAGGGGGTGGGAGGTGGCAGTGAAGAAACCACCCCCCACCCCCCCCGTTAACTTCTGGCATAACGCTGGTTATACACCATGCACAGAACATTTGTGTGGCTAAAGGGGCAACAGCGAAGGGGGTGTAAGGCATACTGCCCTGGCAGTTTTCAGGCTGACACACTACATATACACCATGTGATGTCTCAGCCGTCATCGTCATCGTGCAGCTAGAGGGGGCGTTCTTTGAGCACTAATGTTCCCTACCAGTACACTCACTGAAATCTAGATCAGTACTAAATGGGCCTGCCTAGGCTAAGATGACAAATTACCTTGGACATTTGTAAAACAAGCCATTCGACCGAAAATTGGATTAAATCGACTAGTTCACTGAATGGACTGGTCAGTTTAAGTGAAATGGCGATCTTAACAGTCCTGTCTCGTCAAAGCCTCTGCCTCAAGAATATCAGGGATTCTACTTGCTGTCAGCATTCCCTGAAAAAACAGGAACTGAGCGGTGAAATGAGGCAGCCGCCCAGCCTGTTCATACATGTGTGTATGCATTACTTACCCTGCTTTCTCCCAGCAGGGTGTGCAGAGGAAGACAGAACCCAGGAAGGTATATGAGGAAGTGTAACCACACCATGTGCTTATTATTGGCTTAGGAGACAGAGCAGAAGATACAAAGCATAAGTGCTAAAACCAGGCGCCTTCTAACCCACAGATGTCCAAAGAGTCCTCAAAACGCCAAGCACATAGGACAGAACCACCTTAAAGAACATTTAGCTCACTCCTCCATGACATAACAAAACTGATGGCGGGAGAGTTTAGTGACTGGGAAGCTCCATACAATCGGTTAGCCAGGCGACAGAGCAGAACCCACTCTCGTGTCATCAGGCCAGTGGGCTTTCCACTTGATACGGCAGTGGAAACAAGCAGCCACTTTGGGAATTTTTAAATTTCCTCCCCCTACAACACTCCATGTTAGTTCTTGCTCAGGGAGAATGGGGGGTGGGGGGATGTACCCTCCCTTTCTTCGACTTTAACTCTTATCTAGGAGCACAATCCTTGGAATTTACTTCACGCAAAGAAATTCTTAATCCTGGCTAAGAACTTTTTAAGTTCTATCATAACTCCACTGTTGACTTGTCTCCCAGGGCTTAAACAAGTCTCTGAATCTCTTAGCCCAGAGTTTCCACCTCTAATTTAAAAACAGGGATAAAGTCATGGTCGAAAGCGTAACTGTATGCGCAGAGAAACACAGAAGTCAAAACACCATGTGGTGAACGTTTCTACCAGTTTTAGATAATCCCTTCTGACTAGGATGGGACCTGAGCAGGGAGAGGAATGAAGGAGGAAAAAGCAATGAAGAGAAGGAGACGCAGCAGCAGAGTGAGGTCACAGAGAGGAGATAAGGAAGAGGGAGAATGCTAGCACTAATAAAGAACTCCACACACCCTGTTTTTAAAGCCCCAGGCACAAAGTCCAGGTAGAAACAGAACTTCCCAGCACATAAAGAGCGCTTCTTGGAAATAAGAAATTTCATGTCTGTGATCAAACACCTGTTGCCCATCTCAGGGAGCGTTACTGATGATACTTCACAATTAAGCTTCGATCACCCTCTTTCTGAAAACTTAGCCTGCCTAAAAAATTGCCTGGCAGGTATTTTAAATATAAATAATATAATCACCTAGCCATCTATATTACCACCTACGTACACTTAACAGCCCCCTCCCAAGTTTCAAATCTTTGTATAAATGAAATTCTCACATTAATGCTTATTGAGGAGGGGGGAAGTAGTATTGGAATATTAGAATCACTGAATCAATCAAATAAATGAAATCATGATTTCTATTACTTTTTTTCTGGTTTCCTTTAAAATACCAAAGAGTGAGTTATATCAAATATTTGGGTTTGCCACAACATAGGAGATTGGTGAATAAGAAAATTTCTGATAATGCTGCAAAGATTTTGTTCTCAAAAACCTGCCAAGATAAAAGCAGTCATAAATTATCAATACATTTCAGGATTTTTTTTTTTTTTAAGGAACTTTAAGACCTGAGAAATACACATTCTCATTTCACAGCCTGTACAAATGAAATGCCTGGAGCACACACAAAAAGGTACTTGCCAAGCTTAGAAAATCATGTCCTCAACGATACATTGGGTAGATCATCCTTCAAAATGTCAAGTCTCAGTGAGACTTGAATCTTCCACAGGATTAGGAATATGGTTGAAATGAATCTTCATTTTGACAATCAAGTTCTACTTTAACGAAATCTACTGGCTGCACAGCTAATTATTTGTCCATCTAGGGTGGGATTCTCAGAGCCAGATGTAATCTCACCTTAGATTTTGGTGTGCTGGAACCACTAAGGAGGTAAAATATAGTAAAAATAGCTTATGAGCCACAAGTCAATTTGCATTCTGAAGACCTGAATGAAGCTCTTTCACTTCCTAGGAAGCATTCAAAGGTTTACATCTGCTAATGAGCAAAATTAAAGAAAAGAAATACACACTGCCACTCGGCTACATTTCTACTTCTCATTTTAGAAAACAGTATTGAGTGAATTAAATCTCTTCTCATCCCCCTCTCCAGCTTTCATGAGTTACTTTTTCTTGAATCTGTTGACTCTACAGCCCCTCGTTTCTTTCCTCAAAGTGTAAAGCCGCCGTTTCGTGGCCTGTTGAATTATATCGGGAGGTGAAAACAGAGAAATGAGATGAACTGGACAGTGGCTGGAGGGAGCTGGGAAGGAGCTGGGGCTGAAGCCGGGCCGGCTGCGTTGCAGAGGGGCGGCCACAGGCACAGAGCCGGGGCCGCCGCAGGCCGAGAGGAGGTGAAGGAAGGAGGAAGGAAAAGCCATGCGGCGCGGGGCGGACGAGCGGAGGCGAGGCCGGCGCGGGAGCTGAACCGCAGGGCGGGCTGGAGGGGAGGCCGCGCGGGGAGGAACTGGGAGTGGGCTGGGTGGCGAGGGGACGCGCAGAGACGGTGGCAATGCAGGGAACGGGAAGTTTTCAGAGGGGAGGATGCTTTCCTCCCAGCCCAACTCACCGAAAAGGCTGCTGCTAAACCCGTCCCACACGCAGCCCACGGTGTCCCAGACCCAGCCGTTCCTCAGGCAGGACACGAAGGTAAAGGTGACCCCGAAGAGGGACACCAGCAGGTCGCTGAGGCTGATGTTGACCAGCAAGAGGTGGGTGGGAGTGCGGAGCCGCTGGAACTTGTAGTAGAGGACAAGCACCAGCAGGTTGTTGCCGACGCCCAGCAGCCCGATAGAGCCAAGAAGCAGCGCCAGGCGCTCATAGGTGCCCGGGCTGAACAGCGGCGCGGGGCTGAGCGTCCCCGCCGGTCCCGGCCCCTCGGCGCCCGCGGCCCCGCCGCCCTCCCAGTGGCCCTGGCCGCCGCTACGGTTCCCCGAGTACATGGCCCGGCGCCGGCGCGCTCGGCGGCCGCGGGGCTCAGCCTCCTGCGCGGGCCGCGGCACGCTCCGCACTGGGTGGGGCTCGGGCTCCACCGCCCGCCCCGGCCATTGTGCGCGCCAGGACCTCGACACGTCACCAGAGGCCGCCCTCCTCCGCCCCTTCCGCCCGGCCCGCCACTGTAGTCCCGCCCCCTACCCCGCGCGTCGCGTTCCCGCCTCTCCCCGCTCCCCCGAGGCCCCGCCCCCTTCCCCTGGGCGCTCTCCTGTAGCCCCGCCCCTATCCCCCGCGTCGTGCGTTCCCGCCGATCCCCACACCTCTAGCTCCCTCTCGTAGCCCCGCCCTCTTCCGCGCCGCGCGCCCGTATAGCTCCGCCCCCTACACTCCCGCCCCTCAGAGCGTCTAGTTCCCTGCGGCTCTGCGCGCTCTCAACCTCCTCATAACCCCGCCCCCTCCTTCTGGCGCTTTGCAGCAGCTCACCTCTGGCGTATCCTCTGCTTTGCTCGCTTCTGGGGCTCCAGACTCTCCTTCCTGGCCCCAGCACCCACTGCCCCAGCGTGTGCCCGCACTAGTGGACAGCAGTAGGCGAGCAGCGAGGAGAAGGCAGTAGGGAGGCAAATCCACCGCAGTGGCTCCGCACATCCCATCTCCCTGCACCCAGCTTGAAAGCATCACACCCATGCACCCAATTCACTCGTGCATTTTCTCGTTTATAAACATTTATGAGCGCCTGCGCCTAACACAAGCTAATGAGAGGGTAGGTGAGGGCCTCCCATCTTGGGTTTCTCACCATCCCAGGAAGCTGTAATAACTTACTGCTAGCCCGCAACATTACTCTCATCTCACACAGGTAAGTGAGCCCCAGGCTGGACCCCTAGGCCCGCCATCGTTGTCCTTCCTGTCCTGTTACTGAGGCCTGCCAAAGCTCTTCACTGGTGGTGACCATCCAGGCTGTGCTGTCAAAGCTTCAACCTAAATCTAGCTGCTATAGAGAGGTAGGTGCTATATTTAGAACACACATTTTCCACTTGGCCTTTTCCCCAGTAGCCATGAAAATATAGTACAAGTCAAATATAGGTTGTGAACGTGATCATAGTCTGCGAGGGCTGCACCGCTGTCCCTGCACAGCCTGTAACAAGGTCCCACAGGAGGACCACAGTCCTGAGCCAGACCTGAAGGTGGCCCTGGGTGCTGGTGACAAGCACAGTGTGGAAGGGCAAAGGAATTGTCCTCTATGAGGGTGTTTACCCCTTCTACCCCTGTTCAAAAGACCAGTAGAAAATCACTAGCTTCACTGAACCCCCATCCTAAATTCCCTGGAAATGCAGAACCAAACAGGGCGGGGTGATCTCTCCACCCTGGTGCATTGAGCAGTAGCTGGGGGGGGGGGGGGGTTCCGCCCTCAAAACCTTGATTTGCCTTTAAAGATTCCAATCTGGACCTTTAAAAAATTCATCTAATTAAAAATTATTTTTTAATCTTTATTTTTGAGAGAGAGAGACAGCATATGAACAGGGGAGGAGCAGAGAGAGAGGGAGACACAATCTGAAGCAGGCTCCAGGCTCTGAGCTGTCAGCGCAGAGCTTGATGCGGGGCTGGAACCCACGAACTGTGAGATCATGACCTGGGCCAAAGTCGGACACTCAACTGACTGAGCCACCCAGGCGCCCCTCATATAATTTTATATTTTAGATGTATGCAAACATTTAACAAGTTCTAGATGTTTAATATGTTTAATGTTCACTATGTTTTCATCACACTTCCTATCTAGTCTACAGTAAGTTCTCAATAAATATTTGTTGAATGAATAAAGGGCTCACTATATTTTTTTCTAAAGCATTCATTCATTCATTCGTTCGTTCATTGGTGCTGAGTCCCTGCCCTCACAAAGCTTACATTCTGGTAGTGCTGGGATAGATAATAACCAAGTAAGTACATGTGTAGTGTGTCAGATGCTGATATGTGCCATAAAGAAAACATAAGGCAGAGAAAGGGTATGGGGAAGAGAGCGCAAAGATTATTTTATACAAATGGTTATGGATACATGCTAAGTTCTGCAGGCACAGGGAGCATGTACTGGGTTAGGACTGTTCGTAGCATTTTGGAGGAAAAACAAGGAAACCAATGTGGCTGGAGCAGAGGGGAATTAAGAAATGAGGGCAGAAATATGGGTGACCAGTGACTGGGCAGATCATGCAGGGCCATGGCCATTTTGGGAAACCTATATGGAAGAAGAATAATAGCAAGGAAGGAAAAAGAGGAGTAAGAGGCTTTTGGCAAATGCGTAAGGATTTTGATAGAGTCATTATTATAATACTATTAACTGCTAAAGATATTTATTGTACTCCACAGAAGCAGACTAATACCAGAAATATGATTTATATTGTCAATAATGATGTATATTTTTATTTATTTCCAGAAGTATGTTATGATAGGAGATGGCAAAATACCACACCTTAAAAAGCAAGTGCGTAAGGACAGACATAGACCAAGGGAACAGAATAAGCAAGTGCATAAGGACAGACATAGATCAATGGAACAGAATAGTCAAGATATAACCCTTCACGTATATGGTCAATTGATTTTTGACAAGGCTGTCAAGACCATTCAATGGGGAAAGGAAAGTCTTTCCAACAAATGGTGGTAGGAAACCCTGATGTCCAAATGCAAACAAAAAACAAACAAACAAAAAAATCAAGTTGGACCCTTCTCTTATACCATTTAGAAAAATTGACTCAAAAAGCAGCAAACCACTAAACTTAAACACTAAAACTGTAGAACTCTTAGAAGAAAACATAGGAGAAAAGTCTTCATTGCATTGGCTTTGGCAATGATTTCTTCAATACGGCACCAAAGGCATAGGCAACATAAGAAAAAATACATAAATGAACTCCAACAAAATTTAAAACTTTTGTGCATCAAATGACACCATCAAGAGAGTGAAATGACAGTCAATAAAATATTTGTGAATCATAGATCTATGAAGGATTAATATATAGAATATAAAAAGAACTCCTGCAACTCAACAATAACAACAACAACAAACCCCAAGCAACCCAATTCAAAAATGGGCAAAGGACTTAAATAGACATTCCTTCAAAGATATACAAATGGCCAACAAGTGCATAAAAAGATGCTCAATATCATTAGTCACTACAGAAATGCAAATCAAAACCACAATGAAATATCACTTCACACCTGCTAGAATGGCTATTCTCAAAAAGTAAAAACTAAAACAAAAAATGGAAAATAATAAGTGTTGGCAAGGATGTGGAGAAATTATAACCCTGGTGTGCTGCTGCTGAGAATGTAAGATGGTGTGGCCACTATGCAAACTGTGTGGCAGCTCCTCAAAAAGTTAAGCATGGAATTATCATATGATCCAGTAATTACATATATCTATCTATCTAATCTCCAAAAGAATTGAAAGCAGGGACTTCAACAGATATTTGTACACTGATGTTCATAGCAGCCAAAATGTGGAAATGAACCACATGTCCATTATCAGACAAATGGATAAACCAAATGTGGCATAAAATGGAATTGTATTCAGTCTATAGAAAGGAATGAATTTCTAGTACATTACAACATGGATAAACCTTGAAAAAATTATGCTAAGTGAAATAAGTCAGACACAGAAGGACGAATATTGTATGATTCCACTTACATGCGGTACCTAGAATAGGCAGATTCATGGAGATGGAAAGTCAGGGGCTGAGGACTGAGGTGGGAGGAATTGGGAGTTAGTGGTTAAGATCACAGAGCTTCAGTTTGGGATGATGAAAAAGTTCTGAAATAGACAGTGGTGATGGTTGCATGACATTGTAAGTATGCTTCAAGCCACTGACTTGTGTACACTTTTATGTTATGTATATTTTCACAATAAAAAAGTAGATGCAAATTGTGCCTGCATTTCTCAGAGTAGGAAAAGGAAACAGATGCAACCAGCTTATTGAGCAAGCCGGACTCAGCAGGTGTAAGCAGAAAGTAACTTTACTCCCTCCCATTACTGATTTCAAATGTCTTCTCTGCACCTGTTCTTTAACTGCCTTTGAATGATATTTTATGAGGTTCCAAAGCCTGTCTTCCTTGATTGGTAAAGTTGTCATCTGATGTTGGCACCCTCAGATTGTGGCAGATTTTAACTGCTGTCATTTTCTAGGGTGATTCGTGGGTTCTTTTGAGGACCTGAAGTGACAGAGATCTTTCTCTCACAAGTCCCTTGACAGAGGTAATGCCTTTGCCAGCTGTCTGCTTGCATCTCCACCTAGGACCCTGGTTAGGGCCCCCGGACCCTGCAGGCAGTCTTCTCCAGTAGGGGCCCTCAGAGTCTAGCATCTGCTCCTCTCGCAATGTATGCATTCTAGTCACACCAAATTCTGGGTGTGGACTGCTGTGGAGAACTGGCCAGCCTCAGTTTCTCCCCTCTGGTGCCCACTGGGTAGAAAGAAATCGAGAAAAGTCTCGGCCCTTTGACTGCTCTGAAATTCCAAGGAACTGTTAACTAGTGCTCTCCTCGATCTCCTAAGAAACTACCTTCTCTTCAGTAGTTTGAAGGTGAGAATGAGCTACTACCTGCAGAACTGGCTTCCCAGTATCTCTGTGCATCTTCCTGCATGGACTGTGCAGCCCTGTCCTTTAGAATGGGGGAGTTCTTCAGTTGTATTGTGGGGCCCCTTCCAAGGCATCAAGGGGTCCATTTTAATATCTTCCTACAGTGGAGCATTAAATCATCCATGTCCCTATATTCCAAGCAAATCCTTTATAAAATACAAGGGGGCAGTGAGGGGGAATGGAGACATGTTTTATCTGTCATTCTTGCATGGGATCACTGATAACCCCCAGCCTTCCGCATCATACACATGTCATGTGAGAGGGAACTTCAACACTTGCACAATCAAGTAAACTTCCAAGGACTGGGATGCATGCTTCCCTACTCTCTCTAACCTTGGTCCCTGGTGGGAAACAGAGCCCTTACAGAAATATCTTGCCACCTTTTGGGATGAGCACTGGGTGTTGTATGGAAACCAATTTGACAATAAATTTCATATATTAAAAAAAAAAAGAAATATCTTGCTAAATATATCTGCATCTTTTCCTGCCTTATGAAACATAATTTAATGAATGTAGTTGAATTAAAAAAGAGAGGGAGAGAGAGAATCTTGCATGTCTTCAGTTCTGAATGTCAGTTCTCCTAGTGCATATAGCTCCTCAGATGCATAGGAATCAGCTTGATGTATAAATTGTGTATCTGTCCACATTCCCCTTCCCCAATGCAGACGTTTAAACAAATGCATACATTTGTTTAAAAATGAAATTTCACTTAGAACCTTGCCCTTAAAAGCAGAGAGAGAGAGAGAGAGAGAGAGAGAGAGAGAGAGAGAGAGAGAGAGATCTCCACACCAATACCCATTGTAGTGAAATTTTTATACACTTGGGAGAAAAAGAACATGTATAAGCTTCCTTGTGTGCATGTGTGTAAGGGGCAGGGGATAAAAACAAGTTATGTACAAAGAATCAGGGATAGACTAGCTTATGATTAGCAGCAGAAACTGATTTGAAAAGACTTCTTGTAACAACATGAGAAACAAAAGACAGCGGAATAAAATCTTCAGAATATTAAACGAAAGTGATTTCCAACCTAGGATTCTATACCCAACCTAATATTAATCAAATGCAAGAGAAGGTTAAGAATATTTTCAAACATGCAAGGTATAACAAAAATGTATTTCCCAGGCACTATTTTTGTACGTAAGCCACCAAAATGAGGGAATAACAAGAAAGGCATAGGAGATTGGATAAGGAAATTTCCCAAATGGTGGCAAAGGTGGAGAGCAGTATGGCAGCTATGCCCTGATACACAGATGGCATCAGTCCAGGCTTCAGGAATGTGACTCAAGAGACAGGCACATGGAGGAGTGACATCAGGATGCCTTCTCTTGTATCATCTTTTTAGACTAGCTCGGGGAAACCATTTCACCTTGTAAATGTACTTTATTTTTTCAAGTTTATTTATTTTTTAGCAATCTGTACACCCAACATGGGGCTCAATCTCATGATCCTGAGATCAAGCATCACATCTTCTTCCAACTGAGCCAGCAAGGCACCCCTCTAGAACAGTTTTTGATTTACTGAAAAACAGAAGATAGTGCAGACAGTTCCCATATACCTTCTCACCCAGTTTCTCTTTTTATTAACATATTGTACTAGTGTACTTGTTACAACTGAGGAAACAGTTTTGATACTCGCTAATAACTAAAGGCCCCAGCTTAGCCAGATTGCTTTAGTTTTTACCTAATGTCTTTTTGTGTTCCAGGATCCCAACCAGGATGCCACGTTACACTGAGTAATCAAATCTCCTGAGGCTTCTCTTGACTGTGATAGTTTCTCAGACATTCCTCATTTCTCATGACCTTGATAGTTTGAGAAGGGCTGGTCAGGGTTTTCTGTTTTGTTTTGTTTTACTGAAGTATAGTTGACAAACAATGTCGTATTCATTTCAGGTGTACAACATGTGGCTTGACATTACTCAATGCTCACCATTATAAGTGTAGCTATCATCTGTTACCATCCTATATCGTTACAATATTATTGACTATATTCCCCATGCTGCATTCAACTAATAACATCTTGAAGAACTTTCCTCTCAATCAAAAACTACCCCTTCCCCACTCCTGCCTCACTTGATCATTTCCACTGAAGGTCAATGCATAAAGGAAGAAGAAACTTCTTTATTCCCTAGGACCTCTAAAGATAACTTTATTTGGGACAGAAATGACAAATGCTGAAATATACCTTCATCTTGAGAAGTTTTTGGTTCCATATCCAGCAAAGCTACAAGAATGAGTGGTAAGGTGACTCTCCACAGCATTTTGAGGAAGGCAGATGGTTTGAGGTAGGAAGAGATCTAGGAGAGGGAAAGTAATGCCAAGTTTCTTTCACTGGCCTTTACCTATTCGACTTCCCTCCAGATAGTGTACATACACACACACACACACACACACACACACACACACACACACACACGCCTGCACACAGTTTGTGGGGAAGGAAAGCTTAATGCCCTCCTTATGAAGGAAGGGGAGGTGACAGAGATATTATGATGCAATGAGGGCCGTTTGAAGGACACTGGTAACATTATGAGGTCAGGATACTTACTGAAATGTTTGCATATGTGAAATGCATTAGATTAAGTCAGCGTTCCTCCCTGCTAACATCCTAGTGACGACTCTGACTCCTACCCACAGTATGGGATTTTAAGACCGAAGGAATGAGACCTGGGACAAAACTGAGACAGCAGGGAGGCATTGTACCAACTGGAAGGTTTTCCAAGTTGGCAACTTTGTGCTATTTATTTCTGTACAGAAATAAATAACTCTATGTCCCTATGGATATCAAGGAGGAAAAGCATTTAAGCACTGCACTTCAGATTAGCAATTTCAAGACAGCCTTGAAAGGGTTTGAAAAATTGATTGAACATGTAGCAGCCCAGAAAAGAGATGAAAGAGCAGGCCTGTTTATACAAAAAGAAGGTAAGATCAGTGATTATAGGGCACCCAATTGGGTCTGTGGATTAGAACTGTCCAATGTTTTAAGCCATCAAAGAGAAGCAATGTTGCTTAATAGCAAAGACATTGACTGGGAGGCCTGAGTTCTGACTCTGTCCCTAACTAGCTAAGTCGTCCTGGGGAAGCTTTGTTCATTTCCTTGAACCTAAATTTGAGACATCAAAAGTAAAATTAAGGGGTTTCATTAAGTGGCATCTAAGAATTCTTCTGTGGGATCTACCTCTGATGTCTTGCTGGTTGACCTGGGATTCCCAGTAGTGCACAGTGACCATTAGCGAGCCATAGAAGCTGCCCTGCCACCTCTTAAGGGTATCATGAGACCATAAAGACATTCATAAGCAGGGCAAAGTTTTTCTGAAACTTTTGTTCACTGCCTGGGCCTCCCCTTATGTCTCTAGGATGGAATAATTTGGAGCATGCCAAGGTAAGGGGAACAAGGTAGGCAGTGGTCTGCCATGATCATTAACAGCAGAAATACCAACACAGAATGGAAAGTACACCACCATGGTCAGGACTCAAGGGGACAACTTCGGGGCACTGAGGACAGCAGTGACAAATAAGGCTTAACAGCAGAGTAAAAGACTAATGGAACAAACCCTGCTGTTACAAGAAAAGCAGCAGAGCCCATACAATTAATTGCAAAGGGGTCAGCATGGCCAGCCTCTTAATGTGCCAGGCTGGACAGCCACAAATGAGTTAAATTGTTGACTTTCCATATTCAAACACAAAACTGGTATTATTTGAATAGTGTTTAACAATTTGTAAATCACCTTTAAAAATATAATTTAATTGATTCTCACAACAAATATTACTGTTATTGCTATCACCCCCATTTTACTTGTTAAAGGTTGGGAAGTACAGGTACATCTGCCCAAGTCACTCAACCTCTATGTGTTAGAGCTAAGACTCAGGGCTTCTGGATGTAGTATTTAGATGATTGTGAACTTGGCTGGGCTTTCTAAACCTGTAGACAAAACTTTTATTTTTTTTTTTTTTTTAATTTTTTTTTTCAACATTTATTTATTTTTGGGACAGAGAGAGACAGAGCATGAACGGGGGAGGGGCAGAGAGAGAGGGAGACACAGAATCGGAAACAGGCTCCAGGCTCTGAGCCATCAGCCCAGAGCCTGACACGGGGCTCGAACTCACGGACCGCGAGATCGTGACCTGGCTGAAGTCGGACGCTTACCCGACTGCGCCACCCAGGCGCCCCAAAACTTTTATTTTTTAATTTTTTATATAGTTAAAAAAATCTTCCCCAGTCTGTTTACCTGTAATTTATCTGTAATTGATTTTCCAAACCCTTACCACTTTTGTTGAATCCTGTCTGGATCTCAGCTCCCCTTGGCCAAGCTTACATCATCATAAGAAAAAGCAATGCCAAAAGACAAGAATTCTCTCAAACTCCCTTTACTCCACTTCTGAGTTTCCCAAACCAGCACCTGTCATTCTTCGATCCCTCCTCTTCTCCAAAGCTATCACTCTACTGCAACAACTTCAAAATCTCCTTTTTTTTAGCTTTGTCCTCTCAAACTAAAAATACACCCAAACGTCCTGACCTTGACTTGTTCTTCCCTATAAGCTACCACTGTATGCCTTTCCTTTGATTCACCGCTAAATTTCCCCACAGTGTCACCACTTAATTTTCAATCTACTCAAGTCTGACTTCTCTCATCACTTTGCTGAAAATGCTCTTACCAAGGTATTTCATCACCTAATGCGGCTGCCGAATTCAATCAATTGTTTTCATTTTCCAGCTTACTTGGCTATTTCACTGCATTAGCATCTTGCTGCCTCTGCTTCCAGAAACTGTCTCCTTCTGCGTGTCTCATCACACCTCTCTTTTTTTCCCTTTCTCATTCTTTCTTTGCCTCCTTTTTTTTTTTTTTTTTTTTTTGAGCCTTGCCTGTGTTCTCTATCAACCTTAAAGCAGAGACTCCACCTACATAGTCTCCTGAGCCAGATATCTTGCTATATCCTTTGACTATTTCATGATGGTATCTCACTCTTGGGTTATTACAACAGCCTTTCAATATAATAGTCTTCTTGCCAAGTGTTATTGCCTTATTTTTGAATTTTTTTAGACAGAGAGAGAAAGAGAACATGAGTGGGGGAGAGGAGGAAAGGAGGAGAGAGAATCTTAACCAGGTTCCATGCTCAGCTGGAAACGAAGGCTCGATCCCACAACCCTGGGATCATGACTTGAGTCAAAATCAAGAGTGGGATGCTCAACCAACTGAGCCACCCAGGTGCCCCAAGAGTTATTCTTTTAATTTTTTTTTTTAAACTGCCACATTGCTGGCTTATTAACTCAGCTTTAAAGTCCATACATGTTGGGGCGCCTGGGTGGCTCGGTCGGTTAAGCGTCCGACTTCGGCTCGGGTCACGATCTCACCGTCCGTGAGTTCGAGCCCCGCGTCAGGCTCTGGGCTGATGGCTCAGAGCCTGGAGCCTGCTTCCGATTCTGTGTTTCCCTCTCTCTCTGCCCCTCCCCCGTTCATGCTCTGTCTCTCTCTGTCCCAAAAGTAAATAAACATTAAAAAAAAATTAAAAAAAAAATAAAAGTACATATATGTTAACTTGACATTCGGGGCTATTCTCAGCCATGCTTCAATCTACCTTTCCAGCCTCAGCTCCTGGAACTTCCCTTCATAAACTTTCTGTCCTAATATGAACTTTTCAGCATTCCCAATGACTTATGACTCTGATTTTGCATGTGTCATTCCCCAAGTGTAGAGTGCCTTTCCTCCCTCTTTTGTGCCTATAACTTTTGCTCATCTTTTAAGACCCAAATCAAATGTCATCTCTTTGTCAGAACTTTCCCCAGGCAAAGCCATCCTTAGCACACTGTTAACTTGCCATCTCGAGGAATTTCCCTGCTGCACCTAACCTGCTGAAATGTGTGTGTTCCTGCCTCTTCTTTGCCATAGCACTTGAACTGTGAGTGCTTTGAACGCTTTATAACCTTATGGTTAGCCCAGAGTCTTATATCCAGGAAGTACTCTTGAAATGTGTGCTAAGCAAACAAGTTAACCTTGCTTTCACTTAAAGCTTGCAATCACAGGGGCGCCTGGGTGGCGCAGTCGGTTGGGCGTCCGACTTCAGCCAGGTCACGATCTCGCGGTCCATGAGTTCGAGCCCCGCGTCGGGCTCTGGGCTGATGGCTCAGAGCCTGGAGCCTGTTTCCGATTCTGTGTCTCCCTCTCTCTCTGCCCCTCCCCTGTTCATGCTCTGTCTCTCTCTGTCCCAAAAATAAATAAAAACGTTGAAAAAAAAAAAAAAAAAGCTTGCAATCACAAAGCCACATTGAAAAATTTCCTTCCTCTATAGTATATATGTTTATGTGTACGTATATGTAAATATGTATATATTTTAATAGATATATAGCAATATATATTTTATATAATATTATACTATAATATGCCACAGTATAATGTACAATAGATATATAGATATACAGTATAGATTTGATTAAAAAAAATAAGTACAGATAAATTTCCTTCTATGAGAGAGGGACTGACCTAAAAGATTGAGAAAGAAGAAATATAATCTTAACTTTCATCAGACTTCTAATACTAGCATATATTCATATTTATTCATAAGTACTGGAAAATAGGGTCTACTTCTCATGACAGGCAAGAAGCTAAAAACTAGAGAGAATGTTTTTTTTTTAATTTTTTTTTCTTTTTTTTTTTTTTCAACGTTTATTTATTTTTGGGACAGAGAGAGACAGAGCATGAACGGGGGAGGGGCAGAGAGAGAGGGAGAGACAGAATCAGAAACAGGCTCCAGGCTCTGAGCCATCAGCCCAGAGCCTGACGCGGGGCTCGAACTCACGGACTGCGAGATCGTGACCTGGCTGAAGTCGGACGCTTAACCGACTGCGCCACCCAGGCGCCCCGATAATGTTTTTAATGTAACAGTGTCTATCTCAAAAATGATGTCAAGGAATTCACCCAAGGAATTCATCTGTGTAATACTACTGTTCGATCATCTTGTCAAGTGACCTGAGAGAATTAAAATCACCCAGGAAAGGAAAGTTTCATCATCCTCATCCAGTGGCATTTACAGTGAGACTCATTTACAAGGAGACACATCATACTCACAATGGTGTGAATTTAAAGCAGCTAAACTATTTGAATATCTCATAGGAATTTTACATTTAATATGACCAAGAGGGAATGCTTTATTCTCCCCCCTCCAAGACCCATGGTCCTTCCTCAGTTGCTTCTGTTTTGGTAAATAACACCAATACTTGCTGAGTTTTAAAACCAAAACCATGAGTGTCATTCTAGACCAGGATTTCTCAACTTTGGCACTATTGACATTTGGGGCTGGATGATTCTTTGTTCTGTGTATGTGTATGTGGGGTGAAAGAGGGGCTATCCTGTGCATCGTGGGATGGTTAGTATATCTGGCCTCTACCTACTAGATGGCATAGCACTTCCATTCCTAACTGCAACAATCAAAATTGTCCACAGTCAACATTGCCAATGTCCCTGTGGGAGATAGACGGCAAATCCTCCCCTGGATGAGACCTGTTGCTCTGGAATCCTGCTTGTCCTTCACTCCCCACTCCTGCCCCCAACAGCTTCCAGTTATAAGTCTTTGTCATTCTACTTCCAACTATATATCGCCATCGCCAGTGCTACCTCTCAGTGCCTACATCACTTATCACCCAATTGAGGACACTTTCAAGAGTGAAAGGGGTTGTTATTATTAACTAAGTTGAGAATATCAGTATAAATTGGACTTTCCAAGACAGCCCAGGATGTACATTGGCTAGCGCATCGTTCTGGCCAAGGCTCCACTACCTGAATCCCAGATTAATGCACTAGCCCTTGCTAGGTTTATAGCTGTCGCTCTTATAGCTGTCACTCTTATAGCTGTCCTTACAGCAGCCAGTGTGCTTTGAGAAAAGTTTAAGGCAATACCTTACCATCATGCTTACTCTCATACTTAGAATAAATTACAAACTACTGACTCCAGCTTAACCCTCCTTCTTGGTAATCTCACCTCACAGCGCTTTCCCTGTCCTCACTATACTCCATATCCATAGACCTTCTCAGAACATGAGTCTTTGGTTGGCCTCTGCCTAAAATGGTGTTATCTAGCTTTACACATGGCTGAATTCTTTTTGCTTATTAGGTCTTAGCTTAACTGTTTTTACTTGTGTCCTTAGAGAGGCTTCCCTGCCCACCAACACTGATAGATAGAGAATTCTCTCATAGCTCCCTATTGGTTTCCTTCCTAGCACTTAGCTCACTCTATACCTAATAACTTTTACTTTGCTCCTAAGGTATAATATGCATACATTGGAGCCCAAAGAACACAACTAATCTTAAGTATATAGCACAGAAAATTTGGACATTGGTAAACATACCTGCAGCCGTCAACCAGATCCAGACAAAGAACATTTCTAGCATCCCAGAGTCTCCTCATGTCCCGTCACCTCTCACATTACATAACCATTAATCGAATGTCTATCTCTAGTAATTAGTCTTGCCCATCACAATCTGTAAATACTTTATTTGTTGGTTTACTTGTTGATTTGCTGTGTCTTCCACTAGGACATAAATTCCCACAGGAAGGGAACTTGTCTATCTAATTTTGCATTCTAATTCCAGTGTCTAGCTCAGTTCCCACACATAACAAATTCTCAATGCACCTTTGCTTCTAATTCCTTCTTGCCTTTAGACAGAACAGTAGCTCCCAGGTGAATCACCAAGTTTGGCAAAATCAATATTCAAGTATAGTGTGTGTGTGTGTGTGTGTGTGTGTGTGTGTGTGTGGTGTCCAAATAGGTTCAAAGAACCTATCAAGAATTACTCCCTTTCCTTGAAGATGGGCTCTAGCAGACACCCTTGATTGGTAAAAATTTTCCTGACAGGAAGGAAGTAATTCACCTTCCGATCTTTGTATTCCTGAATAAAACTCGTAAAATAGTTGAAATATAAGTTTTGGAGGAAAAACTAAACACCAAAGTAAAATATTTTCTTCTAATATTTTAATCGACTAGTTCTGTTTCTAATTAAAAAAGAACCTTAAAATGCAGCATAATCTGGTTTTAATAGGTTGAAATAATGAAATAGATTAGAAAATAGAAAAAGGAGCTGAGAAATGCAATATAGTCCTTGGAGTCTGATAACGATGTTCCTGCACTTTGTTACGATGCAGATGCAATTGATTATGACAAGTTTTATGCAGCCGTGGAGCAACTCTTTGGTCCAGAAGTGAAGAATCAAGATGTGAAATGTTTTTACAGGAAGCTCTGCAACAACCCTGATGTGTCTGTAGACTGGTGTGAGGTAGTCATTTTTCATGTTCATTGTATGAAATCTGGGTATTATTTCTCTTTATTCAGGATGAATAATTTAATCAAAAAGTTACTCCCACAGGGGTTAAGCTCACAATGTGTACATGGTATGTGTAAATTCCATAAAGATATGGCCACCATTAGGGTGCCTGGGTGGTTCAGTCCATTAAGCATCTGACTCTTGATTTCAGCTCAGTTCATGACCTCACAGTTGGTGAGATCAAGCTCCGCATCAGGCTCTGTGCTGACAGTGTGCAGCCTGCTTGGGATTCTCTCTCTCTTCTTCTCTCTCTGCCCCTTCCCTGCTTGCACATGCTCTCTCTCTTTCAAAATAATAATAATAATAATAATGATAATAATAATTTAAAAAATGATGTGGCCACCATCCCTAACTGAAAGTGAGTTAGAGGTTTAAGTGTATTATTAATAGGTAACTCTTAGACTGAGCCGCCAAATGGAAGAAGTATACATGCCATAACAATAACCAAGATGTTAATTGCCTTGTTACATTCTAAATGAAATACTCCTTTTCAATTGTTTCATTGTATACAAATATAATACAGAGAAGAAAGAAAAGGATTATTGTTGACCACCTCTTACATTTCCTGAGTCTCTTCCTTGTCAATGTATCATTGAATGCCTTCCACCATTGCACATAGAAGCATGTTTGGTGAAGTGATCTATGTATCATGGCAAAGGAGAAAGGATGCCTCTGATCTTTGTTTAAACTCACAGAAGGCTACACTCTGTAGATATTTTTACAAACCAGATTTTTCTTATTCTAAAAGGATTAAGGTAGCTTACAATTTTAAAAAAATTGCACATGTGCATACAAAGCACTTAAAGTAATATTAAAAATTAACAGGCTCTTTTTATTAATCAGTAGATACCATAGACAAAATGAAAAGATTTAGAGGATTTGACTATCACTTATAATAAGCTAGTAGATATATAAAAATAGAACTTTGAACCCAAGTTATAGGTAAGACACATCTTCTCAACTATATGTGAGGCCATCAGAAAACTCTACGTGTATAAAGCTAAAAAGAACATTTCAATAAATTCCAATATAATAAAATTATAAACCAATAATAAAGATAGCCCAAATCCCCAAGAACCAATCAAACAAGAAATAATCAATTAGCTTTGGGGAAAAACTGCAAACAAAAAAAGTCTATCAAGCCTTTAAAGACTACATAATTCCCACATTATACACATTTTTGTACAATTTAGGAAAGGCTGAAAAGCTATCCAACTCATTTTACGAGACTAAAATAACATGAATTGAGCAAAGATAAAATGTCAGGGAACTATAGGCCAATAGTACTTATTAATACAAATGCTAAAGTCCTAAATAAAAGTTTAACAAGTTGCATCCAGCAGCACATTAAAAAATCATTCCCGGGTAGAATTTACACCAGAAAAAGTAAAGGCAATTTAATATTAGAAAGTCCCATAACAAATTTCATTTAACAAGTTCAAGGAGAAAAAATAATACAATAATCTTAATTAAAAGTTAGCAAACCACGACCCGTGGGCCAAACTGGACAACCATTGTTTTGTGAACAAGGTTTTTTGGAACACAGCGACACTCTCGCATCCACATACTGTCTGTGACTACATCTGTGCTACAACAACAGAACTGAATATTGTGACAGAGTCTGCAAGATTTACTACCTGGCCCTTTTCAGAAAAAGTTTGCTGACTCCTGATCTTAAAATAACATAAAAATTAAAAAAGATATTTGATAGAAATTCAATAGCTATTCTGCTTCTAAAAAGAAAAAAATCTTGGCAGAATAAGAATGATAGACATTCCCTTTAATTTGATTTAAAAAAAAAAAACTGTGCTCATTTTCTGTAGCTGCTGTAAAAAATTCCCACAAATTTGGCAACTTTTGCCCTCAGCTTTATTGACAAACAACATACTGTGTAAGTTTAAGATACACAACGGATTAATTTGTACATTTATCTATGTCAAAATGGTTATCGCCGTGGGGTTAGCTAACACTGCGATCATGTCACATAATTTCCGTTTCTTTTTTGTGGTGAAAACATGAAAGATCTACTCCCTTAGCAACTTTGAAGTGTATAAAGCAGCATTTTTTTTTTTTTTTCAACGTTTATTTATTTTTGGGACAGAGAGAGACAGAGCATGAACGGGGGAGGGGCAGAGAGAGAGGGAGACACAGAATCGGAACCAGGCTCCAGGCTCTGAGCCATCAGCCCAGAGCCCGACGCAGGGCTCGAACTCACGGACCGCGAGATCGTGACCTGGCTGAAGTCGGACGCTTAACCGACTGCGCCACCCAGGCGCCCCTAAAGCAGCATTTTCAACTATAATCGCCAGATTATAACTATGATCCCCAGAATGTATTCATCTTATAATTGGAAGTTTGTGCTCTTGGCCAGCATCTCCCCTCTTCTCCCATCCCCCATCCCCCAGAAACAACCATTCTAGTCTCTGTTTCTGACTTCAGCTTCTTTTGAGTCCTCATATGAGACCATGTCTTTCTGTGTCTGAGTTAAAACCTTAGCATAATGCCCTCAATGTCTGCCCACGTTGTTGCAAGTGGCAAGATTTCTTTCTTCCTAAACTTAACAACTTCAAGAAACACATTTATTATGTCACAGTTTCCATGGATCAGGATTCTGGGCACAGCTTAACTGGGTCCTCTGTTCAAAGTCTCACAAGTCTGCAATCAAGGTGTTCTCATTTGGAGATTCAACTAATGAAGAATCTGTTTCCAAGCTCATTCCAGTTGTTAGCAGAAATCATTTCCTTGTTGTATGACAAAGGGACTAAACTTTGTTTGTTTGTTTGTTTATTATTTTGAGAAGGAGAGAAAGTGAGACTGGGGGAGGGGACGAGAGAGAGAGAGAGAGAGAGAGAGAGAGAATCACCAGTAGGTTTCACACTGTCAGTGAGGAGCCTGATGCAGGCCTTAAACTCAGGAACTGTGAGATCATGACCTGAGCCGAAGCTGGACGCTTAACCCACTGAGCCACAAGGCACTTACTAAGGGACAAAGCTTTTTATTGGCTGGAAGCTGGAGACTAGAAGCTGCCGTTATTTTCCCAGAGGCTGTCTGCAGTTCTTTGCCATATGACCCGCCACATAGGCAGTTCACAGTTTTGCTTCTTCAAGGCTGGCAGGAGAATCTCTTCTCCAGAGGCCCCCCCCCCCAAGACAGTCTTATACAATGTAACAATCATGGGAGAAACAGTCCATCACATTTGCCTTATTCTTTTGGTTAGAAGCAAGTCACAGGGTCTATGCATACTCAAGGGATAAGGGTTATGCAAAGGGGTGACTCATTGTGTAGAGGGAGGGGAGTTACTTAGGATGTGCTCACCCTAGAGACTTATAGAAATCTATTTAAGTAAGGACCATTTTT
Organism: Puma concolor; assembly: GCF_028749965.1. Classification (NCBI taxonomy): domain Eukaryota; kingdom Metazoa; phylum Chordata; class Mammalia; order Carnivora; family Felidae; genus Puma; species Puma concolor. The sequence continues at coordinate 62,373,875 of NC_141683.1, forward strand.
AATGGTGAAATGCTAGAAACACTCTCATTAAAGTTAAGAACATGAAAAGGATGCCTGTTATCTTTACTACCCTTCAACATTTTACTGGAAATTGTAAGTAATGCCAAGACAAAAACAAAACCAAAAACAAAAAAAGGAAAAGGAAGTAGCATGTAATAAAAGTGTAATAAAAATATATAAATATATATAATTAAAAATGCAAATTGTCATTATTTGTAGATAATGTAGTTGTCTACCAAGAATACACAAAGGAATCACATGACAAACCCTTAGAACTAAGAGAGTTCAAGAGAATTCAAAGAAGATAAACATGTCAGAATCAATAACTTTCACAAACATAAACAATAACTCACTCCCAACATATGCACATAAATGTAACAGGAAGTTTCCATTCACAAGAACAACAAATAGGGGCCCGGGCGGCTCAGTCAGTTAAGCATCCAATTTTCGCTCAGGTCATGATCTCATAGTTCATGAGTTTGAGCCCCGCATCAGGGCTCTGTGCTGACAGCTTACAGCCTGGAGCCTGCTTCATATTCTGTGTCTCCTTCTCTCTCTGCCCCTTTCCTGCTCACGTTCTGCCTATCTCTCAAAAATAAATTTTAAATTTTTGTAAAAAAAAAATTGTTAAAAAATCAAGAATAACAAATAGTAGAAAATGTCAACAGATAAATCTATCAAGGAATGTATAAGCCTATCACACTTAACTGAAGGATTAAGAGAAGATCTGGAAAATTATTAAGGCACTCAATTTACAAAGATCTCAATTGTCCCCAGTAATTTGTTAATATTTATAAATGTAATAATTCAATAAAATAGATTTTTGGAATTAATACAGCTAAGCTAATAGATACCCAACACATCAGTAATTGAATTTTAATACATCTCTTCTCAATTTAATAATTCTTATAAATATTTCAGGTTGCTTTTAGAAATTGAAAAACATTCTCACAAACTTCTGGTGAGTACTAACAAGCCTGGAAGCTTCCAGTCTCCAGATTAGCATGAAGATTCTACTGTGTACCATATTTTTAAAGCTTTTTCTTTTTTCAAGAAATGAAAAGTAAAAATACGATGTTCACTTAGATCTTTACTTGATTATGATATCAAAAGCAAATATATGAAAGCACCATATGTATAAAAATATATATCTAGGTGGAAGTGGAAAGGGATTACCAGAGAACAAGGCTCATGTATCAAAGACAACGAATTGTAATTGCCAAGCTTACTTCTTTTTCCTTCTTTCTCTCCCTCCTTTCCTCCCTTCCATCTTTCCTTTTTGTTTCTTTTCTTTCTTTTTTTTAAAAGCCTGTTGTGCCCATGGAAATGTTTTAGCAGAGCTTGCATTATAAATATTTAAGCCTTCTGGGGGCGCCTGGGTGGCTCAGTTGGTTAGGCGGCTGACTTCGGCTCAGGTCATGATCTCGCGGTCAGTGAGTTCGAGCCCCGCGTCGGGCTCTGTGCTGACAGCTCAGAGCCTAGAGCCTGTTTCGGATTCTGTGTCTCACTCTCTCTCTGACCCTCCCCTGTTCATGCTCTGTCTCTCTCTGTCTCAAAAATAAATAAACGTTAAAAAAAATAAAAATAAATAAAATAAAATAAATAAATAAATATTTAAACCTTCTATTCAATGGTCACTTTTCCAACATGCCTTGGGTTTTCAGCTGAAGATTTCTGAGATTTCCAGCATGGTTACCTGATTTCTATACAATGGTGACCTGTTTTTCTGGAACTACCACGAATTAATGTTTGTGTTGCTAAAATTAGAGTGAATTATGGTCATCTTGTCAGAATACACTAAATGGAACTTTAAAGTAACTGCTGGTTATTCCTAAAGATAGAACACCTGAAATGAAGGTTGGGCCAGGACCTGATATGCTCCCTGCTTAGATGGTTCAGGTCAAACCAGACAGCTGTATTAGTAAGACAGTCAAAGAATGACTGAGAAACATTGGATTGTTTTTCCTCAGTGAAGGTACAACACAAAATCTCAAAGAAGCTTCACTAGGAGAGACCATCATCCTTGAGGTTGAACCCTTAGAAACTCTAGACCTGCACTGCCCAAAACACTTTGTCTAGCTACATGAGGCTATTTAGTACTGGAAATGTAACTAGTCTCAATTGAAATATGCTGTAATTGTAAGATACACACCGGATTTCAAAGATGTAATACACAAAAAGATTATAAAATATCTTACTATTGGTTACATGTGAAATTATATTTTGGACACATTGGATTAAACAAATACACTATTAAAATTAATTCTTTTTTTTTTTTTTACATTTTTTCATGTGGCTACTGGAAACTTTAAAGTTATATATATTGTTCTCATTATATTTTTATCGGTAAGCACAGAAAATGTCAAAAGAGACATAGAAGGAATTCCTCCTCATCAACAAAGATGGATTTTTGTTGACAAACAACTGAAAGATGGACAGACCATAGAAAGTATTCAACTTTGTTCTTTGGGAACAGTATCAGAAAAAAATAAGAAGATATTTGTCGTTGTTCTCCAAGAGCATAAGAATAAGAGAAAAAAGTTTAATATAGTGTGTTTAAATATCACAAGTTCAAAGAACATGATATAAGTAGCCACCATGATTGGAAATGTTTATCTGAAGAATGCGATGTCAAATTCTTTACTGTCAACTAGTTCTACAGAGAAGTCAAATGTACAAAACGTCCCTTTTATTTGGGCACAAGTATAAATAGAGGCCCAGATATCAAATATGTGAATATTTGATATATTCATATATCTATATATATATATAATATATATATGTGAAATTATAAATTCACATATATATATAATATGTGAAATTATAAATTCAGCTAATTGTTAAAGCAAATATGTTTTATCCTCCAATTTTGAAAATATGCCTTGGGGCACCTGGGTGGCGCAGTCGGTTAAGCGTCCGACTTCAGCCAGGTCACGATCTCCCGGTCCGTGAGTTCACGATCTCCCGGTCCCGCGTCAGGCTCTGGGCTGATGGCTCGGAGCCTGGAGCCTGTTTCCGATTCTGTGTCTCCCTCTCTCTCTGCCCCTCCCCCGTTCATGCTCTGTCTCTCTCTGTCCCAAAAATAAATAAACGTTGAAAAAAAAAAAATTAAAAAAAAAAAAAAAGAAAATATGCCTTAATAATGCCCTGGAAGTCCACGTTAGAATTTAAAATTCTCACACCTTGCAGTTTCACACTAAAATATAGAGACAAGGAGAGAGTTAACGCCAGCCCACCTCCCTTAATTTTGCACCAATGGCCCCATCCCACATTATGGGGGACCATGCATGCACATATATGGATACCTCCAACCCATATGTCTAAGCTCCTTCTCCATCAGCACTCTGCCTTGGGAACTCTTCAGTCCTAGGGGTGCACAAACCAGTGGTGTGTGGTCCACCCTCATGAGGATGTACCTAAAAGAGACTTCATGGGCCTGAAAGGAGGCTTGGAGCCCTTTAGGCAGGGAATTCTGGGGCCTCAGGAATCTAGGACATGGTTTAAAAGCATGAACTCCTGGTGGACAATGGCCCCTTAGCATCATGAACTAGAGTGGACCCTCTAAAGCTGAGCTAACCAACAGTAGCCACAAGTGCTAGTTACATTTAAATTAAATTAAATTAAATTAAATTAAATTAAATTAAATTAAATTAACAATTCAACTCCTCAGTTGTGCTGATTACTTTTCTAGGGTTCAATGAGGCCAGAGACTATCATATTGGATAGGAGAGATTACAGAAGAGTCTTGCCATTGCAGAAAGTTCAAATGGCTCTATAAGCATGGGTCCCAGGGCATGGATCTAAAGCAAGATTGCAAGTGCAAAGACAGTTGTTTTGTCCTTTTTAATCTACTAATTCAATAAAATAGAAGATAAATACACATATGAGCTATCTATCTATCTATCATCTATATCAACAAAAGCCCTTAACCACTGAAAGACTCAAAAAGTTTGAGAAATCAAATGAACAATAAAACAGTCAGTAATTTTGCAGGAATACAGAAATGGCTGTCTTTTTCCTAAATTTTGTAAGTGTACAAAATGAACGTGTATTTCCAAGGATCTGGGCTCAGTCACACTGTGTAAATCCTTTGGATATTGTCCCACCTATTGGTACCTTAAATTCTATGTCACTAAACTTTGAGTAGCCATGGTGTTGACAATCATCCTTACTGTTCTCAATTTTTTAATGAATATTTCTCACACACTCAATGGTTCATGTGCTGGAATTTCTAATGCGATATTTTTGGATCCCTAAAAATATGCAAATGAGTATATAACAAATGATTCATGTTGGGGTGCCTGGTGGTTCAGTCGATTAAGCATCCAACTCTTGGTTTCAGCGCAAGCCGTGATCTCACGTTTTCATGAGTTTGAGCCCTGCATTGGACTCTGCAATGATGCTGTGGAATCTGCTTGGGATTCTCTCCCTCTCTCTATTTCTCTCAAAATAAATAAATAAACTTAAAACAAAAACAAAACAAATGATTCACGTGAACATCAAATAATTTATGCATTTCAAGAAATAAAGAAGTCTGTTTATATTATATCACACACCTAGATTCAGGAAACCGATGCTCAAACCAATTAACTCTGGTTAATCCACTTACCTGGAGTTCTACATTAACGGATAATTTGGCCTCTGTGTATTTTGTCGGGTTCTCTGTTTTGAAGAGAGAGAAATATGTTACAAATGATTTGTTGTAAATAAACAAAACACTCTTTTGTTCTTGAAATAAATGAGTGAATGGATGAATTCAGTCAATCCAGATTGTTTCATTGCGTAGATGAGGAAATGCAGCCTTGTTCTTTCCCACATCTACTCTCTCTTTCTCCTTCTCCTGACCTTTCCTGTTAGAACACCAGAATTATCTCACATTTGTTTTTTCAGACACCTCCTTTTTATGTTCTCATTTAATCTTCATGACAATCCCCCCCCATGTAGATTATGGAGGATAATGTTATTACAATAATAAAGACGAGGACAATGAAACACAGAAAGGTTAATTGACTTACCTAAAGCCACAGAAAAAATGAGTTTTGATCCTGGATCTGAGATTTTCTCCTTCTCTGTCCAGTAATTTAATATGACATTATTCAGTCACATCACTTGGGTCCTTATAAATCACACACAAGTTTAATACAAACACTTGTGACCAGCCTCTGCACACTGTATGTATATAAAGGATAATGAGGTTGGAGAAAATAGTTCAGGAAGCCTCTTTTATTGTTCTGTCATTTTCGTCACAAACTATCTGTGCCAATGCTCCTAAGAGGCATTTCTATTTTGAGCAATGTGACCTAACCTTTCTGAGCTTCAGATCCATCATCTGTAAAATGGAAATTCAGTGCTGGAAGATTAACTTTTTTTCAGTTTGGATTACCATTTTTTTTTATCAGCCAGTGTTAATCTTATCAGGTAATAAGAACTAGGTTTATTCTTTTAAAGTCAGGCACCGAATATACAAAACTGTTTCTGAATATAAATTTCTTTATGGTACCAATGTCACAAAAAGGTACACTTTGTTTTTCTAGGTTTTTAGATGCAAATACACTTTTCCCCCTAGGTTTTAGATATAAACACAGTTGGAAAAACGGACATTTATAGAATAGCAAAAAATTATAATTCAACTAAAACATCTAGATCTCCCTTTTTAATTTATAAGGAGAAAAATTAGATGTAAAGAGATCTAAGTAATGTGATTGTCTTAAATTTATCAAACTAGTCACTGGGAGATTCTGACACAACAACACAATGTTAGTCTATGTTTCCAGTGGGCGATTCACAAACACATTTTTTTTCTGGGAGCAGACTCAAACTAATTTTAAAAAGAGGCATGCAACACCATATGGAATGCCTATAACGGTGTTCTCCCAAAAGTGAATTTAAAGTGAGTTATTATAAATCTAAAACTGTATCTGCTAACTTCAAAAATATTTTTTAAATGCTCCAGGGTAGGCTAAAAAAATAAGGTGCAGAGAGGCTTTCATTTTCTTCTGCTTTTTATTTTCTTTGAATATTCTACATATTCCTTATGTAATCAGGAAAGGTATAGTTAAATAGATGAATCACTTAAAGCATGGAGCAAGTCCTTTAAATAACATAATTAAAAGAAAATTAATATTCTAATGCATTCTTAATAGTTATATAGTTATAAAGTACTCTAAGCATGTCACATGCACAATTACCTGTCTAAAATCTGAATTGTTATGCAAAAATTCTCAATAAGATACTAGCAAATTGAATTCAACAGCATATAAAAAGAATTATTCACCATGATCAAGTGGGATTCATTCCTGGGATGCAGGGCTGGTTCAACATTCGCAAATCAATCAACGTGATACATCACATTAATAAAAGAAAGGATAAGAACCATATGATCCTATCAATCAATGCAGAAAAAGCATTTGACAAAATTCAACATCATTTCTTGATAAAAACCCTCCAGAAAGTCGGGATAGAAGGAACATACTTAAACATCATAAAAGCCATTTATGAAAAGCCCACAGCTAATATCATCCTCAATGGGGAAAAACTGAGAGCTTTTTCCGTGAGATTAGGAACACGACAGGGATGTCCACTCTCACCGATGTTGTTTAACATAGTGTTGGAAATGCTACCATCAGCAATCAGACAACAAAAGGAAATCAAAGGCATCAAAATTGGCAAAGCTGCAGTTAAGCTTTCACTTTTTCCAGATGACATGATATTATACATGGAAAATCCGATAGACTCCACCAAAAGTCTGCTAGAACTGATACATGAATTCAGCAAAGTTGCAGGATACAAAATCGATGTACAGAAATCAGTTGCATTCTTACACACTAATAATGAAGCAACAGAAAGACAAATAAAGAAACTGATCCCATTCACAATTGCACCAAGAAGCATAAATACCTAGGAATAAACCTAAGCAAAGATGTAAAAGATCTGTATGCTGAAAACTATAGAAAGCTTATGAAGGAAATTGAAGAAGATATAAAGAAATGGAAAAACATTTCGTGCTCATGGGTTGGAAAAATAAATATTGTCAAAATGTCAATACTACCCAAAGCTATCTACACAATCAATGCAATCCCAATCAAAATTGCAGCAGCATTCTTCTCGAAACTAGAACAAGCCATCCTAAAATTCATATGGAACCACAAAAGGCCCCGAATAGCCAAAGTAATTTTGAAGAAGACCAAAGCAGGAGGCATCATAAGCCCAGACTTTAGCCTCTACTACAAAGCTGTCATCATCAAGACAGCATGGTATTGGCACAAAAACAGACACATAGACCAATGGAATAGAATAGAAACCCCAGAACTAGACCCACAAACGTATGGCCAACTCATCTTTGACAAAGCAGGAAAGAACATCCAATGGAAAAAAGACAGTCTCTTTAACAAATGGTGCTGGGAGAACTGGACAGCAACATGCAGAAGGATGAAACTAGACCACTTTCTCACACCATTCACAAAAATAAACTCAAAATGGATAAAGGACCTGAATGTGAGACAGGAAACCATCAAAACCCTAGAGGAGAAAGCAGGAAAAGACCTCTCTGACCTCAGTCGTAGCAATTTCTTACTTGACACATCCCCAAAGGCAAGGGAATAAAAGCAAAAATGAACTATTGGGACCTCATCAAGATAAAAAGCTTCTGCACAGCAAAGGAAACAACCAACAAAACTAAAAGGCAACCAACGGAATGGGAAAAGATATTTGCAAATGACATATTGGACAAAGGGCTAGTATCCAAAATCTATAAAGAGCTCACCAAACTCCACACCCAAAAAACAAATAATCCCGTGAAGAAATGGGCAGAAAACATGAATAGACACTTCTCTAAAGAAGACATCCAGATGACCGACAGGCACATGAAAAGATGCTCAACATCACTCCTCATCAGGGAAATACAAATCAAAACCACACTCAGATATCACCTCACGCCAGTCAGAGTGGCCAAAATGAACAAATCAGGAGACTATAGATGCTGGCGAAGATGTGGAGAAACAGGAACCCTCTTGCAGTGTTGGTGGGAATGCAAACTGGTGCAGCCACTCTGGAAAACAGTGTGGAGGTTCCTCAAAACATTAAAAATAGACCTACCCTATGCCCCAGCAGTAGCACTGCTAGGAATTTACCCAAGGGATACAGGAGTACTGATGCATAGGGGCACTTGTACCCCAATGTTTATAGCAGCACTCTCAACAATAGCCAAATTATGGAAAGAGCCTAAATGTCCATCAACTGATGAATGGATAAAGAAATTGTGGTTTATATACACAATGGAGTACTACATGGCAATGAGAAAGAATGAAATATGGCCCTTTGTAACAATGTGGATGGAACTGGAGAGTGTGATGCTAAGTGAAATAAGCCATACAGAGAAAGACAGATACCATATGTGTTTACTCTTATGTGGATCCTGAGAAACTTAACAGAAACCCGTGGGGGAGGGGAAGGAAAAAAAAAAAAAAAAGAGAGAGAGGTTAGAGTGGGAGAGAGCCAAAGCATAAGAGACTGTTAAAAACTGAGAACAAACTGAGGTTTGATGGGGGGTGGGAGGGAGGGGAGGGCGGGTGATGGGTATTGAGGAGGGCACCTTTTGGGATGAGCACTGGGTGTTGTATGGAAACCAATTTGACAATAAATTCAAAAAAAAATCTAAATTGTTGAAAGAGAAATTTGACATCCTTGAGGCTATAGATCATCATACGAAAGATGTTTTCTGCTCTTTAAAAACATTACAGGGGCGCCTGGGTGGCGCAGTCGGTTAAGCGTCCGACTTCAGCCAGGTCACGATCTCGCGGTCCGTGAGTTCGAGCCCCGCGTCAGAGTCTGGGCTGATGGCTCAGAGCCTGGAGCCTGTTTCCGATTCTGTGTCTCCCTCTCTCTCTGCCCCTCCCCCGTTCCTGCTCTGTCTCTCTCTGTCCCAAAAATAAATAAACGTTGAAAAAAAAAATTTTTAAAAACATTACAAACATTGAAACATTTCCTTTCAAAATGTAAAGCTTTAGCTGTGTCTTTTTTTTTTTTTTTTGAGAGAAAGAGACACAGTATGAGCAGGAGAAGGGCAGAGAGAGAGATACAGAGAGAGGGGGAGACACAGAATCCGAAGCAGGTTCCAGGCTCTGAGCTGTCTGCACAGAGCCTGACCTGGGGCTTGAACTCACGAACTGTGAGATCATGACCTGAGCTGAAGTCGGGCGCTCAACCGACTGACTCACCCAGGCTCCCCTTTACCTGTCTCTTCTGAAGGAGTTTATCTGGTAAAAAGGTTTTTAAATTTTTCCTCAGAAAATTGTAATTTTTAGCATCCTTTGGAAATCGCTTATGGTAAGCATTGTACTATTGTGTAACATTATAAGAAAAAGTAGCACAATTTGTCATTTATAAGAGCAGATGTCCTGCAAGAGGGCACGTACCTATCTATAGATGTGACTATAAAACACACGTATGACTGACTGCATGGACAATGTGCTGTCTGTGCAGGTAGCAGGGGTGCCCAGTGGACAGTTTTCAGCTAGTAAAGAGGACACCTGAGCTCTGCTTCCCGTACTGTCTCATAAAATTGGGAATGATATTTACTCGAATGTTGACTTCGATTCAGTTCCTACCCAGCACGTGGTGCAATCTAGGAACTTTCTAATCTTCCGAGTTCCTACGTAATCCAATCATGATTCCCTCATCTGATTCTGACACCAAAGCATAAGGTTGGGGAATTATTAGTATTTTACAGATGGGAAAACTTAGGCACAGAGAAATGAAAGAATGTGCCCGAGGTCACATGACCTGTAGGTTTGGAACCTGCATTTGGACCCAAGTGCTAGTCTAAAGCACCAGTGTGGCCCCTCAAAGGACATCCTCCCACATCTGTTCTCAGACGTTTAACAGATATGTTCTCACTGTCTCTGTACGAATTTCACCAAAATTACAAATTGAGTTAAATGGCTATCTGTAAACTGCTTTTAAAACAGGGGCGCCTGGGTGGCGCAGTCGGTTAAGCGTCCGACTTCAGCCAGGTCACGATCTCGCGGTCCGTGAGTTCGAGCCCCGCGTCGGGCTCTGGGCTGATGGCTCAGAGCCTGGAGCCTGTTTCCGATTCTGTGTCTCCCTCTCTCTCTGCCCCTCCCCCGTTCATGCTCTGTCTCTCTCTGTCCCAAAAATAAATAAAAACGTTGAAAAAAAAAATTTTTTTTAAAAAAAAGAATCTCTTGTGGTTTGCCTCCCTCCCTCTCTGTTCGTAACTATCTTTTCCCCTTCTTGTTCTGTTAAGTTTCTGTTAAGTTTCTCAAGATCCACATATGAGTGAAAACATAGATCTGTCACTCTCTGATTCATTTCACTCAGCATAATACCTTCCGGTTCCATCCATGTTGCTGCAAAACGGCATGATTTCATTGTTTCTCATTGCCAAGTAGTATTCCATTGTATATATAAGCCAATTTGACAATAAATTATATTCGTAAAAAAATAAAATTATAAAATCAAATATAAGTATCATAGACACATAGAACGTTGTTTCAAATTAGGTGACAACAGTTCTCCTACCCCTGCGAAAAACTGGAATTCATCAGCACAGAAATAACATCATTAACATCATCATTTCACATTATTATCTAAAACTAATCTCACACTATTATCTGGAGTTAAATTGGTTGCTAGTGTTTGTCATTTTTTGTTGTATTTTGCACAAGTAATTTAAGTTATACTGAACTGCATTTTTATTTATTTTACTTATTGTTTAATGTTTATTTATTTATTTGGGAAGAGAGAGAGAGAGAGGAGTGGGGGAAGGGACAGAAAGAGAGAGAGAGAGAGAGAGAGAGAATCCCAAGCAGGTTCCACATTCAGTACAGAGCCCGATGCGGGGCTCAATCTCAGTCACCATGAGATCCTTAGTCAAAATCCAGAGTTGGACACTTAACCAACTGAGCCACTCAGCACCTCGGAACTGCATTTTTAAAATGAAGATATGATAGAGAGAATTCTAAAGGTGCCCTCCCACCAAGATTCCTGTGCCCTGGTTATTCAATCACACAGTGATTTTGCCACAAAAGGATTTTGCAAATGCAATTAATGTTACTAATCAGCTGAATTAAAGTAGGGAGATTATCCTGGGTTTTCTGTGTGGGCCCCATGTAATCACAGGAATCCTTATGAACAGAAGTGGATGGCAAAGGGGCTTCCAGATGCGAGGGGGATTTGAGGGGCCATTGCTGGTGTGAAATGGAGGGCCCATGTCCTCGTCTGAAGAGAGGCCTCTGGGCACTAAATGCAGCCCCAGCTCAGCCAGCAAGGAAACAGGGACCTCAGGCCAACGACCTGAATGAGCTTATAACAGATTCTTCCCACGTCTTCAATAAAGAACACGTCTCTATGGATATCTGGGTTTTAGCCCATCAAGACCCATGTTGGCCTTCCATGGAGCTATGAGCCACTAACTGGGTGTTGTTTGAAGTCCCTATGTTTGTAGTCACTTGTTTTGGTAGCAGCAGCAAACCGGGAGAAAGGGGAAAGGTGTCAAAATTCAAAAAGAGTGTGTCTGCTGTTACAACTACGGAAAACCAATATGCAGCTGTAAGAGGAACTCAAGTTCAACAGCAGTGGGAGGAGTTACAGCACTTGGAGCAGGAAGGTGGAGATGAGAAAAGCAAGACAGGGACTAAGAGTTATTTCCCATGATTGCCCTTCGGAGGCTTGTGGTATTTGTGTTTTTAAGATGTGCAACATTTGAACATGCTGAAAGGAAGTCCGGAGAAAGGGAGAAAGAAGGACTGATAAGGGGAGAGGTGACAAGCTCTGAGGGTGGCATGGAGGCAGAGAGCAGGTGGAGAGATTAGGACAAGAGAAACACATCTTCCTCTGAAAGGGATGGAAAGGAGAAAGGGCATGTCCAAACCCAGGTTGGGTTTGTACATAGGGTGGCAAGAGATGCTGGGGAAACTCTTGCCTGGGGCTTGCACTGTCATTTGAAGTGGGAGGTGAGGGCAGCTGTTGAAAGTGAAATGATGGTGGGTGTGTGTTTGGGACACGAGTGCAGCAAGCTGGACCCTGGTGCTGTGCACCATGAGCCAGATCAGCTAGAGAAGCACAGGATGACAGTCACCAAAGCCCCAGGAAGGTGGAGCTCCTCAACGATTGGTGGCCACGTCCAGCAAGCTGGGAGTTTTTCTCTGGGGGTGACCAGCCCCAGTGGTGTGGGTGCAAGGCACACAAGGGGTCGTATTTACCCAGCAGTGGGGGTTCGATTCCTCCCTCTTCTCTCCTTCCTTCCTTCCATCCTTCCTTCCTTCCTTCCTTCACTCCTTCCTTCTTCCCTTTTGTCTATGCATTATACGTGTGTATCAAGTGCAACAGAAACCATAAATCATATGGTTTATGATTGCATAATCATTTCATAATGAAATCATAAATTTCAGAGTTACTCCAAAAAATAAAGCCAGAGAAATATTCTGTGTCATTAGTTTATTTGAATTATACTTCTGCTTATTCATAAGACAATTGAAGGAAGCTATCTAATTTTTCAAATTCCTTGGAATTACATAATTTGACAATTTATTCACAAATAAAGACTACTTTTCCTCCCCAGGATTCTTTCCTAGTAATTTATTTTCATGCCTACAGACTAGGATTTGGAAAGGTTAAATAGAGAAACTGCACTGTCTCTTAAATGCAAAACTTCGCTGAGTAGGGATAAAAAACTTGCCCAGGAAGATTTATGGAAAATGGGCAAGAGTAGTCATTTGAGAGTGGCCAAATTCAATGTTAAGCTTCTCGGTTGGGACCCTGTATGATGACGGCTGATTTGCCTTCCAGACAAAAGTTAGCTCCTAAAAGAACTATCAGTCTGAGCGAGGACATCAGCCTGGTACACCAATTCATCCATCAGAAAGAAGAATCAGGGGGCACCCGGGTGGCTCAGTCAGTTAAGTGTACGACTTCAGCTCAGGTCATGATCTCACGGTATGTGAGTTCGAGCCCTGCATCGGACTCTGTGCTGACAGCTCGGAGCCTGGAGCCTGCTTTGAATTCTGTGTCTCCCTCTCTCTCTGCCCCTCCCCCCTCATGCTCTGTCCCTCTGTGTCTGAAAAATGAATAAACCTTAAAAATTAAAAAAAAAAAAGAAAAATCAATAACTGTTCAAAAATCATGCACCATCAGCACATGGTGTGTTGAACATAATTAACTACCTTCTCTTGCTATGGGCCATGCACTGGCATTTATAAAGCAAGGTGTTGACTATTCATCCAAATTAAACTTTAAATTTAACCAACATCAAATCTGTGACTTTACAGCCAGTTTTGAGATCTTCTACATGTTCACGTGTGTTGTTTGGCATTTTAGATCTTTGGATACTTCTCCTCTGAAGAAGATACTCTTGCTTCCCAGATGGATGAAGACAATTTGGTTTTCCTTGTTTCTAGAAAACAGCGAGTTGTCATTTCAGGTGATATTTTTAATTTCTTTTCCAAACCAATATGGGTTTTAATATTTTCTCAAAAGTAAATATTAAGAGTAAAATAGAAATTGTACGTGAGGTTAGGTTTGAAATATGATCATTGCTCTAAAGGACCCTAAATAAAGAATGTTGGGGGGAAATAATTCACATTTTTCTGGAAAGGTTCATATCTCAAGTGAGTGCAAGCTCTGTACGATGGCACCTCAATACTGCATGCCCAAGCACAAGATGAAATCAAATTTCCTTTAAAATTTTCTTAAATTTCATTTTTTTTAGTAATTAGAACTCCTTCCTACACTTCCCTTAATTATCGCATGGAAGTTTAACCCTATATCTCTAAAACTGTGAACTTGGGCCAATCACAGAGGAGGGTCATCTCAGCATAGAAGTCTCAAGAACTTACGTCATTTCTTTTTCAATTTGAGCCTGGGACCCATCCCTCCCCTCTGTTGACACTTTAGGTTTTCTTTCCTTTCTTCCCTCTGGGGAGGAAGAAGCCCACAAGGAGGAAGGCAAACCCCAGAATCTGCCCCTGCCCTCCATTTCATCCCAGACATTCTGAGATGAAGCATGTAGTCTAAGTCACATCTGGTGTCTCTTTAAAAAGAGCCTGAACTTCCTGCAGTCACTTGTGAACCACGCCCACCTTTGTCTTCCAACCTTCCTCAGCCCAACCCTTGGACCTCACCAGAGCTCATCATCAGGCCATGGAAACGATCATCAGACAACCGAAGCTAGGCAGCTGTCCCAGCTGCATATATGTGGTTTTATGAATTCAGTACATAGGCAAAGGAAAATGAAAGCGTCCAACGTTGTTTTCAAAACAAAGTAAAAACTAATGAACAAACAAACAAAGAAAAAACCCTTAACAGTATTAAGGTGGTTTCATTCTTTTATGCTGGAAAGCCTGAGATCATATTAGACTTTTATTCTGTGTAAACCATGAGGGTGACAGTTCAAAGAAAGGATTCCTGAAAGATGTGGAAATCTCAAAATGGAATGATTCATGAGCATATACACATTTTCTCTGGGAATCCATGCACCACATTGAATTGGAAAGGGTTACAGGTTCAGTTTAGTATCTCTGGGGATAATTAAAAAGTAACACTTGCTGGTTTTTATGGTTTTATTCTACTTTACTTTTTCAGCAAAAAGGTAAAAAAGATGCTTTACTCTTTCTTTGAAAACAAACCTAACAAATTAGTTTTAGGATCTTTAGTGCTGGGAGATGAAATGAATATTATGTTGTTGACAGGTAGTAGAAGACGGGATGTGATTAAATGCATCGTCAAGATCCCTCAGTTCGATTTACTAGTAACAGCTTCTCAGAAAGGATTAATAACAGTCTTTAATAGCCAGGTAATTTGAAAGTTGGATTCTTCCCTCTTCTCTCCCTTCCATCCTTCCTTCACTTCCTTCCTTCCTTCCTCCTTCCCTTCCTCCTTCTTTCTTTCCTTCCTTCCATCCATCCTCCTTGCTTCCTCCCTCCCTCCTTCCTTCCTTTCTTCCTCCTTTTTTTTCCTTCTTTCCTTCCTTCCTCTTTCCTTCCTACCTTGCTTCCTTCCTCCCTCCTTCCTTCCTTGCTTCCTTCCTCCTTCCTTCCTTCCTTCCTCTCTCCTTCCTTGCTTCCTTCCTTCTTTCCTCCTTTTTTCTTTCCTTCCTTCTTCCTTCCTCCTTATTTCCTCCTTCCCTCCTTCCATCCTTCCTTCTTCTCTTTTGTCTATGTGTTGTAGACACATATGTATCAGGTGCAGCAGAATCCATAAGCCATATTTCAGAGTGACTCCAAAAAGTAAGCCAGATGTCACTAAAATAAGGAGATTGCCAAGTTTTGGAGCAATTGCTGAGATTTTGGTAACTGCGTCTGGCAGTCTTCCTCAGGGAGTCTTACTGAACCATGTGGCATCGGCACAACTAAAGGATGATCCTGCAAAATTTCTCGGATAAAATCAGAAAAATTCACAAGCCACGTGATTTTGTCATAATCTTAACAAGTACAGAAGGTCCCAACAACAACCTTGGACGTGGAGTTAAAAGGTGGCTCATATTCCGGCTCCTCTGTTTTACCAGCTATGCTGTTAAACAGGAAACTTAATGAGCTGGCTGACATGTTTTCATGTCTCTCTCGCGTTTACAAAATGAAACACCCAGACGGGTCTTCCCTCCCTCGGAGCGCTGTGGGGGAGGTAAATGAGATAATGAACACAGAAGCACTTTATGAACGATAAGTACCCCTGCTCCTTACAATTATTGTCACTCGGTGCTAAATTTGTAGGTTTCAGGCTTCCACTTTCAAACTAGGAGAGATTTTATTGCAACATATAATGTTACAGACTACACAGTGTTTCACTATAACATTGAAAGGAATGGTGTTAAAGATCGAAAGCAAATCATTCCACCTATTGGTTCATTTTCAACTAGAGACAAGCTTTATACGAGTAGAATATATTTAAAAGAACCATCCCATGATTACAATTTCAACAGTAGTGGTTAGCCCTTCCGTGATCAGAGCAGCTGGGTTCTGGCAGTGGAGAAGGCTGCCGGGTCCCTGAGGAGGTGTGGTGGCAGGTGCCTGGTGGGGGATGCGGGGCTTGGCTGCCCTGTCCAGCAGGGCCCTTGTCATCTGGCACCTGGGCATGTTTACTTATTACCTCCATGCCCGACTCCTCTCAGAACCTGAGAACTTTTCTCCTGAGGTAGCTATGCTATTGGCAGGAGTTAATACGTACAAAGTGCTTGTTTGGCATCACTGTAAGTGCTCAGGAAGTGTCGGCTCTTACAATTATGGACAAATAGTGTGAAAACAGAAATGGATTGCCTCGTATAAATATGAAAGCTTTTCTCCACCTCTTTTTCTCCCTGGTGCCTTCTAATTTTTTAGCTTTGTTTCCTCAAAAATAGAGTAAGATGATATGTAAAGAAGAACATGAGAAGGAAAATAATGAACTTCATAGTGAAATAGTTCAGGATTATGTGAAATAAGTGAGGCGGCATTTTCATATTTCCAGAGACATCACGCCCATACATGCATGCATGTGAGCACACACACTCATTTACACGTTTATAGATGAACACGTGCCTACTCACAAACATGCAGACACATCTGTTTCTTACAAAAACCATGCAACTGGAGAGAAAAATTGCTTAAAAACTAATTTTTTTAAAGATTTGATACACCAAGAATAAACAGCATTTTGAAAGTTGCATGTTTTACAAATAGGATGACACATTCTGTGAACAAAATAATTGGTAGGGTAGGTCACAGGAATAGTTTATTAAAAGGTAGTCATTAATAATGCAAAATATCTCAGAATAGGTTAATCCATAATTTAGGCTCAATGTAAAGTACAATAAACACAGTTAAGGATATTCACGATGCTCTCTAGAGGGGTTGGTAATATAGACTGTAAATGTCATTAATAAAAATTCCTGCCAAAAGGCTGAATTTTAAAAATTCAGAAGATATTTATAAGGGTTATTGAACTTTTAAACATGATAAAAGAAATTTAAACACATGCTTTCCACTAAAGATAGAGGTAGAGAAATAGAAGAGGAACACCATGGGTGTTCTGTTCTCTGCTCACCAATTTCCTGAGGGCACTTAATTCCTCCCATCTGGAAAAAAAGTCCCGGTTGGAAAAAGCCTCTTTGAACTCTTCAGATGAAAGAGTCTGATGACCGTGACTAACAGTTTTAGTGATCTAATTTACTTTTCCCCCTTTTCACGTCTGTTCCTTCTGGGCAGCCTTTTTCTGTACTTTTCCCAAGACCACATGACCATGCAAAAGATATCAGGTCATTAATATACTTCAAATACTTACCTTGACCTTGAAAGCAATTAACATGCCCTAAGGGGAGATGAGTCTGATCAGGTTCATTATAGCTCTGCAAGGACTAAGTCTATGATTCTCAACCAACACAGTACAGGGCATAAGATTCATGCAATAGATACTTAACCCAGTAAAAGAGGAAGCACACAGGTAGAATGTTCCTAAGTCTCTCAGGAACCTGAGAGACAACTTTCAAATGAAACAGTATTTCTCTTTTCCATTTCAAGCTGTATTCATATTGACCTATCTAGCATTCCTTTGGACTACTCTTGACATTGCTGTTAGTATTGTTTTGCATTCCCAGTTTTTGATATCCAGTGTTGCTCCGAATAACTAAAGAATGTAAGGCAGTCTGCAAACAGGGAAAAACCATCAGTACAGTGTGAGACTCTACAGGCACAGTCACCAGGCTTTAATGACAAGCCACAGAAGCACAAACTGTGCCCGAAGCAAATAGTGAATTCTTCCACAGAGCTAGGTTTTTAGGGGAAAGGAGGAAATGCACGGAAGGCATACATGACAAGAGAGAGGAAACTGTGGAGACAATGTGTTGTTTTAAAGCCAAAATTCTCCATTTTAATTGTAGTGTCAACTAATTTTCATTATTCTCTTCCTTTGTTCATAGATGAGAGTCCAGACCAGCACCACTGTTAAGGTGAGTACATTTTATAAACTCCCAGTGCAGTCAGATTTGGGGCTGAGGGCATGGATCCTCAATAACTAATCACAAGCTCTATGCAGTGCCAAGTAGGCCCTAAGAAGATGTTTTCGTATTGTATGTCTATTGACTAGGACCAAAACTAGACCTTGAGCAACAGCAGAGGACCCTCACCTTGCTTCCTGAAGTTAAATTTATTTCAGAGAAGTGTTCAGAGATATCAGTCCCTGGAAGCTTCCATTTAAAAGCCTCACCAAAGTTTTTCCGGGCAGCTGCTATTGAGGAATGTAAAACCTGGACACAATCCAAGCTGTGAGAACAACAGGGAAATGGCCAAGGGATATAATTTGAAAATATTGTATTGGAAACTCGAAAATAGCATTGAAAACTTTAGTGCAACTTGTAATTTATTTAATCCATATCTCTAAGTGGAAAGTGACCTTGTGACGGTTGTAAAGCTATGATGAGCTGGTTTCAGAGTCGCACGATGGCTTTACGAGAGATGGGGACATGTCTGCCTTTCACCCTGCTTATAAGCACTGAATGCCCTGAACTACACAGGATGGAGCCATGCCGTCTGGCAGAGGAGCCTTTGCTTCTTAAGCTGAAACAGCTGTTGGAATCCCTAACACGCGTCTGGAAGGCAGTGTCCAGCACAAGTAGGCACTCATAAGTGGGAGCTGTTGTGCTGGCTTTGTCCTGTGTCTTTGACATGACAGATCCCACCTGTGCCAACTTGGTGACTTTAGGCAACACAAGACAAACTCATTGGACTCAACTTAGTTATTGACCAGATGATCACTAAGCTCTTTTCTGGCTAAAAATTGTATGCATGGGGACAGGATCAGAGAACTGGCTTAACTTGGGCTCCCCGTGTCCCCATGAAAAGGTGTTCTCACGAAAGTAAAGAGTGCTCACGGATGCCTGCTCTGTGGGTGGCTCTGTGCATCCAGGGAGCTGCAACAGACATGAGCTCATCATTCTCGCGCTGATGGTGCTGGAAAACTCAAGAGTCAAGTGTGAAAGATGAGAGCCTCTCTTCTAGACATCAAACCAGAGATGTTGCAAGGCTCCCCTGCAAATACTGGGGCAAAGTGAGGCTTAAAATGGAACTAACATACCCTTTAGTAACCATCACCAAGTGATAGACTAAAACATATTATGTCCTCCTCCCCCAATTCTGTGTTTTTCTACCAGGACACCTCCTGGATCACAGGATGTGATTACCTCTCACAGCTGAAAAGAATTGTTGCCACTACAGAAAGGACCATCATTGTCTGGGATTATAAAGCTCAAGGCAGTGGCCAGGTACTGTGCCCAGAAAAATACTCCTGGTCCTGAGGTTGTCTTTTCCATCCTGGTAGGATATGAGCTATCCACTTCCTCTACTGAATGTCAGTTTCCTCATACATAAAATGAGGCAGTTTAACTAATCAAGTTCATCATTAAACAAGTTCAGCATTAATATTCTGTGAGTCTAATTAAAAAGGAACATTCTTTTCATTTAGTGCGTATTTAATTTGGTGAGCAAAATAAATAATTTTGTCTTCTTTTGTTTTTGAGAGAGAGAGAAGCTGATTCCTTTCTTCTTTATACCCTTCTCTGAATTCAAGTATTAGCTTTTTGATTATGCTCGTGTTATCAGGTTCATAGCCCTTCTTTCCAGTTCAGCTTCATTTGGTAAGAAAATTACTAAAAATGAAGTGACCAATTCTGGTAAAATATCTAAGGGGAAAGATGTCAATATTATCCCTTCAGTGGGCGGAAATGTTACCGTTTAAGCAGTTTACAATATTTATTGAGCATTTGCAGACATATAGAAGTAACGAACACATTCCCTGCACTCAAACAAAACTGGTCTTGAAGGATCTCATGAAAAAGCATAATATGTAATACAACGGTGCAACAAATTATGCATTTAAAAAAAAACAAAAACAAAAACACAAGGGCATTAAGAGTTTGGGGAGAGGCAAGATTGTAAAAAATGCCCTCAGGAAGCAGGATCCTTTGAAGGATGAGGAGGATTAAGAAATAATTAGCCTTCCTCTGTGCCTTACTTGTCCCTAGGCTCAGTGGAAAACTAAACTTCTCATTCTTGTCCCCATAACCAGCTAGTGATGCCAGGATGACTTTAAAGAAGATAGGTTCTTGCTTCATGTACTTTATTATGTGATGTGTTAGGTCTCATGTTCTCTGCGGTTTGATTGCAATGTCTTCTCTGTCCAGTTCTGTCCAGTTTTCACTCCTGTTTTCCACCCCATAGAAGCTTCCAGATCCTTGAGAGCATCTTCTTCCACTCTCTGTCCCCTTGCCTCCTTCTCTGCCTTCTTGTCTTCACGACCTGGATGGAGCATCTGGGCTAAAGCCATCCCCACCCTCCATTTTCCTAAATCCTTTGAAACTCTAGTACTGATAGATGTGACAGCTTTTCTCTGCTTCTTCACGGCGGCTAATACCTCCTGGAGAAAAATACGAAGTCACACTGTTTGGCAGCACTACAATTCAGGGTCCGCAGACTCATCTGAAGACTCACTGGCTTCTGTCAACCTCTTTCTTGCCCCTGCAAATCACTTTCCCATCCCTGTCAATATTCCAAAAGGCCATTATTGTCCTCAAGCTCTGTCCCTTTCAGCAGATGGACTTGACCCTATTTTCCTGAGGAATCTGAGTCTATGAGGCTTATCCTCTTGTAAATTCTAGCTCTCCCACCTACAGCTTTAATGAGGACATTCTACTACCTTTCTTTCTTCCTTCCTCTCTCTGGGGGCAAATATCCCATCCCCTCCACCCTCATCCAGGACAAGGCTCTTTCCTTTCTATCTTTTTGACATTCAATTCTCCTTCTAAACCATTCCTTTCAACCACCTCTGAATCTTTCTGTCAACCAGTTCATATCCCAGATCAAAGGGCACCTTCCCTGACTATGGGACCTACAGTGGCTTCTCCAGTCACCATCACAGCACCCTGCTTTATTTCTTCAGCGCACTGCCCATGATCTTAAATGATCTGCTTCTTTATACCTGTATTCCTGCACTAGAATGGTAGCTCCGCAGAGTCAGAAACTTGACTTGTTCATTCCCACATGGCCCATGCCTACAATAGTTCTTGGCACATTGTAGTTGCTCAATAAATATTTGTTGACTGACTGAATGAAGCTCTAAATATATTCAAGTCTCACACATTCTAAATAAAATAAAACAAAACAGTTGTTTTAATAGTTTTTTTTTTCCCCTCTCTCTTAGGTAGAGAGTGAATTCTGAGAGAGCACTCGATATATAGCCCAGTGAACCCAATCCAATAGCCCAGAGTCAGCTTGATAAATGCTTGCTGACTATTTCTGGATGAACTTGGCTGTTAGGATATGTTTTTCCTGATAACTCCTTGTAAAATAATTGGGGTGTTAATACTTGATTTTCCTATTTACCATCCAGGTTTATGTCCCTGGTCTTGTAACACCCCAACCTTGTTACTTCCCATAAATTTGGGACCCAGTAACACTACAGAAAATCTCATTACATATTGAACCAAAGGTGCCTCAACCTTTTCCCTACAAACCCCCCAAAAGCACACTGATGGGATCATGGTGAATGGTCATTAACTTTTACTTGGTTAACTTTGGACATTTTTTTTTCAAGTTTCTTGAACACCGTGGGAGTATCTAAAATGAGATACATCAGAAAGTAAAACTTGTATCAAATAATAGGGCAATAGTTAATATGTGGATAGTAGAGCAATGTAATAACTTATTAAAAGCATTCTTCTGTTCCTAGGAAAACTATTTTGTCATAAAGCCTGTGGATCACTGCCTCCTTTGTGTGTGCGTAGTGTCTCTGCCTGACCAGGTCTGCCGAGATGACATCCTCTTGGGGGATGATGGTGGTTTCGTAAACAAATTCACAGTAAATAGTGATGACTTTGGACTGAAGCAGGCAAAAGCCAAAAAAAAATTACAAAACCAAGTCTTAGACTCAAAGAACTTTAAAAGGTAAGGGTAGTACATGGGCAGCTCAATTGTTTTAATATAGACTGTGTTCAAGTATTTATATAGTGAGCACAATGTGCTAGACCCCGTGGTAGAGATCTAAAATGCCAAGCTGAACAAGAAATGACTCTTAGGTCAAAGAACTTGCAGTGTAATTGGGAAGAGAAACGAGAAAATAATTAGCCCCTGAAATTTCAATTAACAATAAATCTATAGGTAATTGAATAAACGAAAGAGTTAAGTGAAAAAATTACATCATGAAAAAACTATAAAAGACATGTATGACTGTTTACTAGCACCTGAATGAAGAAGAGTATAAACATGAAAGCAGTGAATGCAAAATTCAAAGAAAAAATTGGATATTTGACAAAATCAAAATTTCTGGACATCAAGAGATAACATTTTAAAATAAGCTAGCATAAATATTTATAATAAATATGACAAATAATGGGCTAATACTCTTTAATAGATGTTGGAGTTTTATTAAAAAACAATAATTCCCTGAGAAAAATGGTCAAAGACTATGACCAGATAATTCACACACAGGCACTCACAGTACAAATACTCAATAAACATTTCAAAATGGTCATCAGGCAAAAATACTAACAATTATGTCCAAGTGATGAGATTATAGGTGATTTTTATTGTCTTTATAATTGTGTTGTCTTTGAAGTTTTTAGAGTAAAGCATATATTACTTTTATTAGCAGAGAAACAAATTTTGTATTAAATATATCCTCTCTCTTAATCAAAAAAGTACAACTTAAAATAAGATACAAATTCTCATTTATAAAATTGGAAGAGATTAAAAATGGGGGAGATTTTATGGATGGGCATTCTCCCACACTATTGGTGGTAGAAAGTATGAATTAGATCCCTTTCTGGAGGGAAACTTGAGCACACACATCAAGTGTCTGCATAAACCTTTACACATTAGGACCCAGGATGTACATGTGTTTAAAAAAAAGTATGGTTATCACAGCATTATTCCCAGCAGTAAAGTATCTAGTGTCCAACAATGGAGGAATGATTAACTTAAATGATTAAGTCAGTTCAATACTGTATAAATGTATAAAAGCTCTAATACAGTTTCTACAAGTATATATTTACCTATCTTATAAATATGTCCACATAAATATAATACACTTATATGTAAAATATATTTTTTGTCAGACTCCTGTTTTTTGTCAGATATTTAAAGTATCAAGAGCATTCAGTAAATCATAGTATTATCATAGTAGGGAATGCCATGCACTCCCTGCTTGTTTTTTGGGTGTGGAGCTTGGTTTTGGGTGTGGAGTATTGGTATACCTAATATAATATTAGGTAAAAAAATTAATTTTTCTATGTACATATGAATTCAGTTTTATAAAAAAAACACATAGATGTGTAGTATATTTCTATTTAGGAAAATATCGAATGTAAATATCTCAGTATATTAATAATGATTCTCTGTGGGACTTTGAAGAGGTGATTTTTATTTTCCTCTTTATGTTTTTCTACTTTCTAAATTATGCAATGAAAATTTTTCTTTTCTTTTTTTGAGAGAGAAAGAGGGCACAAGTTAGTGACGGGCAGAGAGAGAGAGAGAGAGACAGTGAGAGAGAAGTGGGGCTTCCCTGAAGCGGGACTCGAGCTCACCTATGTGGAACTGAAACTCAGGACCTGTGACATCATGACCTGAGCCAAAGTCAGATGCTTAGCAACTGAGCCACCCAGGCACCCACAAAATTTTCTTTTAGAATAAGAAAAAAAAAATACTTTTAAAAATACAGGATTATATTTTGTCGTTAATGTAACAAATATTTTATCCCAGAGTTAGAATATGCAATTTAAATCTCAAACTATTACAATTAGCCAATTTCTTAAAAAAAAAAAAAAAAAAAAACAATTAGCCAATTTCTGAAATCCTGATAATGACACAATAATTAACTATCTGGCTCCATTTTCCATTCTTCATATTACTTAGTTGCACAAGAGTATTAGAATCTGATGGGGAATTCCTAATATGTGATGTGCTACTGTATACACTATCAAGAATTTCATTCCACGAGAAAGTCGGGATAAAAGGAACATACTTAAACATCATAAAAGCCATTTATGAAAAGCCCACAGCTAATATCATCCTCAATGGGGAAAACCTGAGAGCTTTCCCCCTGAGATCAGGAACACGACAGGGATGTCCACTCTCCCCGCTGTTGTTTAACATAGTGTTGGAAATGCTAGCATCAGCAATCAGACAACAAAAGGAAATCAAAGGCATCAAAATTGGCAAAGATGAAGTCAAGCTTTCATTTTTTTGCAGATGACATGATATTATACATGGAGAACCCGATAGACTCCACCAAAAGTCTGCTAGAACTGATACATGAGTTCAGCAAAGTTGCAGGATACAAAATCAATGTACAGAAATCAGTTGCATTCTTATACACTAATAATGAAGCAACAGAAAGACAAATAAAGAAACTGATCCCATTCACAATTGCACCAAGAAGCATAAAATACCTAGGAATAAACCTAAGCAAAGATGTAAAAGATCTGTATGCTGAAAACTATAGAAAGCTTATGAAGGAAATTGAAGAAGATACAAAGAAATGGAAAAACATTCCGTGCTCATGGGTTGGAAGAATAAATATTGTCAAAATGTCAATACTACCCAAAGCTATCTACACATTCAATGCAATCCCAATCAAAATAGCACCAGCTTTCTTCTCGAAACTAGAACAAGCCATCCTAAAATTCATATGGAACCACAAAAGGCCCCGAATAGACAAAGTAATTCTGAAGAAGAAGACCAAAGCAGGAGGCACCACAATCCCAGACTTTAGCCTCTACTACAAAGCTGTCATCATCAAGACAGCATGGTATTGGCACAAAAACAGACACATAGACCAATGGAATAGAATAGAAACCCCAGAACTAGGAACCACAAACGTATGGCCAACTTATCTTTGACAAAGCAGGAAAGAATATCCAATGGAAAAAAAACAGTCTCTTTAACAAATGGTGCTGGCAGAACTGGACAGCAACATGCAGAAGAATGAAACTAGACCACTCTCTCACACCATTCACAAAAAGAAACTCAAAATGGATAAAGGACCTGAATGTGAGACAGGAAACCATCAAAACACTAGAGGAGAAAGCATGAAAAGACCTCTCTGACCTGAGCCACAGCAATTTCTTACTTGACACATCCCCAAAGGCAAGGGAATTAAAAGCAAAAATGAACTATTGGGACCTCATCAAGATAAAAAGCTTCTGCACAGCAAAGGAAACAACCAACAAAACTAAAAGGCAACCAACGGAATGGGAAAAGATATTTGCAAATGACGTATCGGACAAAGGGCTAGTATCCAAAATCTATAAAGAGCTCACCAAGCTCCACACCCAAAAAACAAATAATCCAGTGAAGAAATGGGCAGAAAACATGAATAGACACTTCTCTAAAGAAGACATCCAGATGTCCAACAGGCACATGAAAAGATGCTCAACATCACTCCTCATCAGGGAAATACAAATCAAAACCACACTCAGATATCACCTCACGCCAGTCAGAGTGGCCAAAATGAACTAATCCAGAGACTATAGATGCTGGCGAAGATGTGGAGAAACGGGAACCCTCTTGCACTGTTGGTGGGAATGCAAATTGGTGCAGCCACTCTGGAAAACAGTGTGGAGGTTCCTCAAAAAATTAAAAATAGACCTACCCTATGACCCAGCAATAGCACTGCTAGGAATTTATCCAAGGGATACAGGAGTACTGATGCATAGGGGCACTTGTACCCCAATGTTTATAGCAGCACTCTCAACAATAGCCAAATTGTGGAAAAAGCCTAAATGTCCATCAACTGTTGAATGGATAAAGAAATCGTGGTTTATATACACAATGGAGCACTACATGGCAATGAGAAAGAATGAAATATGGCCCTTTGTAACAATGTGGATGGAACTGGAGAGTGTGATGCTAAGTGAAATAAGCCATACAGAGAAAGACAGATACCATATGTTTTCACTCTTATGTGGATCCTGAGAAACTTAACAGAAACCCGTGGGGGAGGGGAAGGAAAAAAAAAAAGAGGTTAGAGTGGGAGAGAGCCAAAGCAGAAGAGACTCTTAAAAACTGAGGACAAACTGAGGGTTGATGGGGGGTGGGAGGAAGGGAAGGGTGGATGATGGGCATTGAAGAGGGCATCTTTTGGGATGAGCACTGAGTGTTGTATGGAAACCAATTTGACAGTAAATTTCATATATTAAAAAAAAAGAATTTCATTCCAATTATAATAGGTTCTTGGAGTAGAAGCTGAGACATATATTTTCTTTCTCTGAGATGTGTGTCACCTGTCAGAAAATTACATGGCCTCTTTTACATTCCTGCTTCCATTAGCTGAATGTTAGAAATTTGAGGAATCTGGGTACAGTTAAATAAATGCTAATTCACATTGGTTCTTTTGGGTGATTATTTACATGTAGATGATTTACTCATGTAGATGATCATAATGTACGTTATTTAAATTATTAAGACTGACATGTATAGATAAGCTGAGTGTTGAGGCATATTCTTACACCAAACAGATTCTTAAACCCAACAGAATGAAAAGGACTAGGGCCAAAGGGGTAATTAAATTCTGGAGCCATCATAATGTTTTCCTGCAGTTGATATCCACATAATACATTTATATCAGATGGGTGGTGGGGGGGGGTGTGGATAGGAAATACTGGTATGCAAAATGTTGTGCAAATTAAAGAAAAAAGTAGCCAGCACCCAGAGTCCAAAATTAAACGCAATCCAGTATGGAAAAAAGAAAGCTCTCTATTCTGTTTAATCTCATATTGTCAAACATCCCTGCCTTGAGTTATAAACACGTCCATTCCTCAACTAGAATCTAAAGAGCTTGGGAACAAGGATTTTGCCTTAGTCATGCTTATGTCCTTTTAACTGGGATACAGTAAGTGCTCAATAAGTGTTCATGAATGAGGAAACAAGTACACTGTAATATTTGAGTAAAGATAACACCAGGAAGATGGCTTCTTCCAGTTGAGGTAAGAATTTTGTCATAAAAATTTTGGCCCGTAATGCTAAGCGTCTCACTGAAGTGTCCTGTGAACTGGTGAGCAACACTTTGGCAAGGCTGTCGCAGCTTCAGCTTCACCAGTGACTGGGACTCCAAATTTCTCAGTTTTCCAGTTCTGAAAGTGTTCATGGAAAATACGAAAGTGCATTGACTCACCTAAAACCATATGAAACACAGTCCTTTTGGATGACCAGAATTTACCAGTAACGTAAGGATAATAGTGCCCATATTGAACAAGGATTCTTCTGGAGTATTCCTTTAATTCTGAATCTACAGCTCAAAATTTGATGATAAACTTTTATTTTTCCTTTAAATACGCCATATGATAAAAATTTAGTTAAACAGTTAAAAGTGGTATAATGCATTCGATGGTCTTGTGGTTGCAGGCTTTACCACAGTTCAGAGTTTTGACTTGGTTAAAATCAAATGAAATGCTCAATAGGAACTCAACATAATGTCTCTGTGTGTCTAACATAACACCTCCTTTTTTTCTTTTAATTCCCAGTGTTAAAAGGAAGCTGCATAATGACTGGGTTATGAAAATTAGATACATTGCAGCCCTAAGTTGCTTTGGGTCCTGCTCCTTAGACAGTGTCCATTCATTGGTTTTGGAATCCTTGAAGAGACTTGAGGATAATTTGTAAGTACAATAGTTTGTACACATGAACATTCTGTGACTTTCAGACCTTTTACAAGTAATAAGCCTATGACAGTATGGAGCTTTTTTAGAAAACATCAGATCTTAATGATTTCATTTGTTTGACAAGATTAGATTTTTAAGAGGAAACTGAAATCACTCATGCAAATCTGAATATGATGTGTCCTTCTCACAACAATTTTGCTCATTTGTTGTTTATTGACACAATGTATTGGAATAAATCAATACAGATATATCTATAGTTTCCCAGTATAGTTCGGTTGGTAAAACTTTACACTGTGAGGGGCACCTGGGTGGCTCAGGTTTAGCATCCGACTTCAGCTCAGGTCATGATCTCACAGTCCATGATTTCGAGCCCCACGCTGGGCTCTCTGCTGACAGCTCAGAGCCTGGAGCCTGCTTAGGATTCTGTGTCTCCCTCTCTCTCTGCCCCTCCCCCACTCACACTCTGTCTCTCTCTCTTCCTCAAAAATAAATAAACATTAAAAAAAATTTTTTTAAGCCTTTACACTTTGAAAATTATTCTTACAGGTCAATTGGCTAGCCTGTGACTATCTATAGCACAAACATCATGTTCCATGTGTAATAAATACATGAAATGGCTTTCTTATAGACAGGTGAATTTGAATAGTATGTAGCTTTATTTTTTATCTTGTTAAATATTCATTAATAACTATTAATATGTAATAACATTATAACTATATAGTACCTATGTGGGTTTCTTAAGTTTGTTTATTTATTGTGAGAGAGAACGTACATGCAAGTGGGGGAGGAGCAAAGAGAGAGGGAGGGAGGGACTCCCCAGCGCGCTCCACAATGTCAGCGAGGAGCCTGACCCAGGACTTGATCTCAGGAACCATGAGGTCATGACCTGAGCCAAAATCGAGAGTCACACATTTAACCAACTGAGCCACCCAGGTGCCCCACTACACTACTTATGTGTTAATTACATTAATATATGCTAACTGTAAAGCAGACACTATATTTTAATTTTCAGTTTTAAAATGCATTGAGTTATATGCTTCAACACGGATAAACCTCAAAAACATTATGCTAAGTGACAGAAGCCAGACACAAAAGACTGCATATTGAATGATTCCATTTATATCAAATGTCCAGAAAAAGCAAATTTATAGAGACAAGAAGTAGATCAATGAGTGCCAGGAAGTGGCAGTGAGAGCAGGGATCCCAAGTGGGCACAAGGGATATTTTTGGAATATTGAAAGTGTTCTAAAACTTATTTTGGTGATTGTTATACAGCTGTATAAATTCACTAAAAACAATTGAACCTACACATGGGTGAATTTTATGTTATATAACGTATACTTTAACAAAACTGTCTTTAAAAATACATAGACACTTCTAGTTTCCAGTCTGGCACATAAAAAGTTTGGAAGTCATCACTCAGCCCTAACAACAGGTAAAATAAATAAGTAAGTAAGTAAGTAAATAAATAAATAAATAAACCAGAAAATCAACACTTCTTCTTAAATCCATCAAAGAAGTGAAGTCACAGATCAAACTGCTGCCCCCAAATTTAGAGAGACAAGCAGGTATTTACTAAGAATCACAACTTACCAGAGCAGAAATCCACAAGCAGATACCTCTAGGAAACCAACATACTGTGATAGGAAAACATAAATCCCTGGGGGCTCAACATAGACAAGTCTAAGAGTTAAAAACTCCAGGGACCCAGTTATAGGGGTTCCCATACTTTTGTGCATTTTATTTCTGGGACCAGTTTCTCACAGTGAATATTGGACAAAAATCCTCTCCTGCTTCTGACAAGGGAAGAGGAAAATGCACCACATTCTGTTCTTTTTAACAAGTTCCCTTCAGCAAAACTACCGTACCAGAGCCTAAACTATTGAGGTTTTATCAGAGAAACTGATAGAGATCAGAGAAATGATCTGATCAGGGAGATCAGAAGGGAGACGGGAAATATCCACCTCTAGCCTACTCTAGCTTTCCACAATGGAGAAGGGACAAACCCAAACCTAGCCCACTCCAGCCATCCTGACCTACCTAAGGGGGAGGAGGGCTGCAGAACATTTGTGAAGTCTTCAGTTCAGAGGACAGTCTTACTAAAAGACTGAAATCTAATCAAAGGACTGTAGACCACTTCCCTTTCACCCCACCCACCTTACAACCACATTACTAAAGGATTATTTGCAGCAATTCCTTTTTTTACACAATACATTCAGTCCTACTATCAAGGAAAACAAATTACAAGGCATACTAAAATGCAAAAACACAGTTTTAAGAGATAGAGCAAGCATCAAACCAAACTCAGATATAGGTGGGATGTTGGAATCAGCAGACCAGGAATGTAAAATAACTATGAGTAATATGTTAAGGGCTCTCATGGATAAAGTGGACACCATGCAAAAAAAGATTGGGAATGTAAACAGAGAGATAGAAATTTTAATAGAGTCAAAAAAAGGGGTGCCTGGGTGGCTCAGTTGCTTAAGCGTCTGACTTCAGCCTAGGTCATGATCTCATGGTTCGTGGGATCAGGCCCCACATCAGGCTCCGTACTGACAGCTCAGAGCCTGGAGCCTGCTGCAGAATGGGTCTCCCTCTCTCTGTGCCCCTCCCCCGCTCTCACTATGTCTCTTTCTCTCTCAAAAATAAACATTAAAATTTTTTTTAAAAATCAAAAGGAAATGCTAGAAATCAAAAACACTGTAATAGAAATAAAGAATGCCTTTGACTGGATCAACAGTAGACTGACTACTTGAGGAAAGAATCTCTGAACTTGAGAATATGTCAATAGACACTTCAGAAATGATAAAACAAGGGACATCTGGGTGGCTTAGTCGGCTAAGTGTCTGACTTCAGCTCAGGTCATGATCTTGCAGCTCACAAGTTCAAGCCCTGTGTTGGGCTCTGTGCTGACAACTCAGAGCCTGGAGCCTGCTTCAGATTCTCTGTCTCCCTCTCTGCCTGCCCCTCCCTCACTCTCTCTCTCTCTCTCTCTCTCTCAAAACTGAATAAAAACATTTTTAAAAATTAACAAATGGTAAAACAAGAATAAGAGGTCTGAAAAAAAAAAAAGGAATAGAATATCCAAGAACTGTGGAACAACTACAAGAGTTGTAGCATATGCATAATGGGAATTCTAGGGAAATGAAGAGAAAAATGAAAAGAAGAAATATTTGAAGGAATGACTGAGAATTTCCCCAAATTAATGTCAGATACCAAACCACGTATATAATAAGTTCAGAGAACACCAAGCATGATAAATGCGAAAATAACAACAACAACAACAAAAACACTGAGGCATATCATATTCAAACTCGAGAAAATCAAAGATAAAAATTTTTGAAAGAAATCAGATGGAAAAAAGCGCCTCACCTTTAGAGGAGGAAAGGTAAGACTTACATCCAACTTCTCCTCAAAAAAAACCATGCAAGATGGGGGCGCCTGGGTGGCGCAGTTGGTTAAGCGTTCAACTTCAGCCAGGTCACGATCTCGCGGTCCGTGGGTTCCAGCCCCGCGTCGGGCTCTGGGCTGATGGCTCAGAGCCTGGAGCCTGTTTCCGATTCTGTGTCTCCCTCTCTCTCTGCCCCTCCCCCGTTCATGCTCTGTCTCTCTCTGTCCCAAAAATAAATAAAAATGTTGAAAAAAAAATTAAAAAAAAAAACCATGCAAGATGAAAGTGCAGTAAAATATCTGAAGAGTTGAAACAGAAATATACCAACGCAGAATTATTTTTTCTGCAAAATTATCCTTTCAAAGCGAAAGATAAATGAAAACATTTTCAGACAAACAAAAATTGAGTGAATTTGTTGCCAATGGACCTGACTTGCAAGAAATGTAAAAGGAAGTTCTTCAGAGTTGGGAAAAATAATGTATGTAAGAAATCAAGATCTAGGGGCGCCTGGGTGGCGCAGTCGGTTAAGCGTCCGACTTCAGCCAGGTCACGATCTCACGGTCCGTGAGTTCGAGCCCTGTGTCAGGCTCTGGGCTGATGGTTCAGAGCCTGGAGCCTGTTTCCGATTCTGTGTCTCCCTCTCTCTCTGCCCCTCCCCCGTTCATGCTCTGTCTCTCTCTGTCCCAAAAATAAATAAACGTTGAAAAAAAAATTAAAAAAAAAAAGAAATCAAGATCTACATAAAGATAGGAAGATCATTACAGAAGGAATAAGTGAAGGTAAGAATAAAAACATTTATTTCCTTACTCTTAATTTATCTAACAGATAACAGTTTGTTCACAACAATGGCAACAATGTGTTGAGATATATACAAATATATGTGATCAAGGTATATACAACAGCACTGACAGGAAAATTTATAGCATTAGATACATATATTAGAAAAGAAAGATCTAAAACTAATACTCTAAGTTTCCCTTAGGAAACTAGACAAAAATAGAAACTGTCCAAAGTAAGCGGAGAAAAAAAATAAAAATTACAACTGAAATCAATAAAATTAAAAACAGGAAATCAATAGAGAAAGTCAATAAAACCAAAACCTGGTTTTTTGAAAAGATCAATAAAATTGATAAGCCTCTAGCCAGGATAACTAAGAAAAGAGAAGACACAAATTGCTACTATCAGAAGTAAAGAAAGTAACATGACTACAGATCCTATGGACATTAAAAAAATAAAAGAATATTATGACCAACTCTATGCCCACAAATTTGATAATCTAGATAAAAATGGACCAATTCCTTGAAAGATATAATCTGTCAAAACTCACACCAGAAGGTAAATAATATGAATACGCCTATAATTTCTTAATGAAATTGAATTAATAATAAAACTTTCTAAAAGAAAAAGCATCAGGCCCATGTAGATTTAATGGTGAATTCTACTGTACATTTAAGGAAGAAATTATACCAATTCTCTACAATCTCCTGCAGATAATAGAAGCAGAGAAATACTTTCAGACTTGTTCAGTGAAGCCAGTTGTACCCTAATACCAAAACCAGACACAGGCATTACAAAGAAAACTACAGACCAGTGTCTCCCAGGAGTATAGATGCAAAAATCCTTGACAAAATATTAGCAAATTGAACTTAATAAGATATAAAAAGAAATATACACCATGACCAGGTATGCAAGCCTGGTTCAACATTTGAAAATTATTTAATATATCCATCATATCAACAGGCTAAGAAGAAAAATCAATTATCACATCAATATATACAAAAAAGCATTTGAAAAAAATCTATTCATGTAAAAACTCTAAATCAAGACACAGACCTTGTATTTCTCTCTCTCTCTCTCTCTCTCTCTCTCTCACACACACACACACACACACACACACACATCTCAAAATGGGCCAAAGATGTAAATATAAAACCCAAAACTATAAAACTCCTAGATGAAAATCTAAATAATCTTAGTTTTGGCTGTGACTTTGTAGATTCAACACCAAAGGCATAATCCATGAAAGGAATGAATGATAATCTGGGCTTCATTAAAATTAAAAACTTATGCTCTTCAAAAGACACTGTCAAGAGAACAAAAAGACAAACCATAGACTGGGAGAAAATATTTGCAAAAGGCATATCTGATAGAGGACTCTTAGACCAAGAACTCTTAAAACTCAAGAATAAGAAAACAAACAAATTTTAAAAATGGGCAAAAGATTTAGACAGACACTTCACCAAAGGAGGTATACAGATGGAAATAAGCACATGAAAAGATGTTCCACATTATATGTCATTAGAAAAATGCAAATTGAAGCCACAATGAATATGGCAAATCCACAGCTAATACCATACTCAGTAAAAGCTCAGTTTTTCCTCTAAGATCAGGAACAAAGATGCCCACTTTTGCATCTTCAACATAGTATTTGAAATCCTAGCGAGAGTAAGAAACAAGAAAAAGAAATGCCTTTTAGGCATTCAAATTGGAGAGAAAGTAAAACTGTCACTATTTCCAGATGACATGATATTATATATAGAAAGTCCGTGGGGCGCCTGGGTGGCTCAGTCGGTTAAGCGTCCGACTTCAGCTCAGGTCACGATCTCGCGGTCCGTGAGTTCGAGCCCCGCGTCGGGCTCTGGGCTGATGGCTCGGAGCCTGGAGCCTGCTTCCGATTCTGTCTCTCCCTCTCTCTCTGCCCCTCCCCCATTCATGCTCTGTCTCTTTCTGTCCCCAAAATAAATAAACATTAAAAAAAAAAATTTAAGGGGCGCCTGGGTGGCGCAGTCGGTTAAGCGTCTGACTTCAGCCAGGTCACTATCTCGCGGTCCGTGGGTTCGAGCCCCACGTCGGGCTCTGGGCTGATGGCTCAGAGCCTGGAGCCTGTTTCCGATTCTGTGTCTCCCTCTCTCTCTGCCCCTCCCCCGTTCATGCTCTGTCTCTCTCTGTCCCAAAAATAAATAAAAGTTGAAAAAAAAAATTAAAAAAAAAAAAATTTAAGAAAGTCCTAAAGACTCCACCAAAGAGCTGTTAGAACTAATAAATTAATTCAGTAAACTACAGGATACAAAATCAATATACAAAAATCAGA
Organism: Puma concolor; assembly: GCF_028749965.1. Classification (NCBI taxonomy): domain Eukaryota; kingdom Metazoa; phylum Chordata; class Mammalia; order Carnivora; family Felidae; genus Puma; species Puma concolor. The sequence goes on from NC_141683.1 coordinate 62,407,991, forward strand.
TGTGTTTTTATAAAATAATAATTAACTATTGGAAAGAGTAATAAGAAAATAATCCCATTTACAATTGCATCAAAAACAATGCAATACCTATGAATAAATTTAACCGAGGAGATGAAAGATTGAACACTATAAGACATTAATGAAAGAAATTAAAGAAGATACAGATAAATGGAAAGATATCCCATGCTCATGAATTGGAAGAATTAATATCATCACAATATCCATACTACCCATAGCAATCTGAGGTTCAACATAATCCGTATCAAAATTCCAGTGGCATTTTTTTCCCCACAGAAATAGAGCAAGCATTCCAATATTTGTGTGGGACCCCAAAAGGCCCCCAAGTAGGTGAATCAGTCTTGAGAAACAGTAACAAAGCTGGAGGCATTATGCTCCCTGATTTCAAATTGTATTGCAAAGCTATAGTAATTAAAACAGTATAGCATAGGTCTAAAAACAGACACACAGATCAATGGAACAGAATAGAAAGCCCAGAAATAATCCCACACAAATATGATCAATTAATTGTGGCAAAGAAGCCAAGAATGCACTATGGGAAAGACAGTCTCTTCAATAAATGGTATTGGGAAAACTGGACAGCCACATGCAAAAGAATAAAATTGGACCCCTATCTCACACCATACACAAAAATGAACTCAAAATGGATTAAAGGCCTGAATGTGAGAACTGAAGCCATAAAACTCATAGAGTAAATGTAATGTAAGTAATGTAAGACATTAATCTTGGCTGTGATGTTTTAAATCTGACACCAAAAGCAAAAGCAACAAAGGCAAAAGTAAAAAGTGAGACTATATCAACCTAAAAAGCTTCTGTGCAGCAAGGAAGCCCTAAGAAAAATGAAAAACCACCTACTGAGTGGAAGAAAATATTTGCAAATCATATAACTGATAAAGGGCTAATATCTAAATATTATAAATATTTATACTTATATAAAAATATTTAATTTAATTTATTTATATAATTTGTTTACATATTATATATTTATATATGTTTTATATATAAAGAACTCATACAACTCAAGAGCAAAAAACAATCCAATTTAAAAATAGGCAGAAGATCTGAATAGAATTTTTTTTCAAAGGAGACATACAGATGACCAACAGGTACATGAAGAGGTGCTCCACATTACTAGTCATCAGAGAAATGCATATCAAAACCACAATGAGACATCACCTCACACCTGTTGGGATGGCTAAAGTCAAAAGTACAACACCAAATGTTCATGAAGATGTAGGGAAAAGGGAACCTTGGTGCATTATTGGTAGGAATGTAAATTGGTGCGGTCACTATGAAAAACAATACAGAAGTTCCTCAAAAAATTAAAAATAGAACTACCACATGATGCAGTAATTCCACTTCTGGGTATTTATCCAAAGAATACAAAACATTAATTCAAAAAGATAATATGCACCACCATGTTTCTTATAGCATTATTTACAGTAACCAAAATATGGAAACAAAGTAACGATCCATCGATGGATAAATGGATATGAAAGTTGGTACATAAATACAATAGAATATTATTCAGCCATAAAAAGAAGGAAACCTTGCCATTTGTGACAATATGGATGAACCCGGAGAGTCATACTAAGTGAAATAAGCCAGACAGAGGAAGACAAATACTGGATGGTATCACTTACATGTGGGATCCCCCCCCAAAAGTCAAACTCACAAAAACAAAGAGTAGAAAAGTGGTTGCCAGGGGCTGGGTTGGGGGAAATAGGGAAAAGTTAGAAAAATGTATAAACTTGCAGTTACAAATGAATAAGATCTGAGGATGTATTGGCGACTATCATTAATAACACTATATTGTATAACTGAAATTTCCTGAAAGTAGGACTTAAATGTTCTAGAAAGAAAAAAAAGGAAGGAAGGAAGGAAAGAAGGAAAGAAGGAAAGAAGGAAAGAAGGAAGGGAGAAAAGAAAGAGGAAGGAAGAGGAGAAGAAAAGAGAATGGAAGGGAATAGAAGGGAAGGGAAGGGAGAGAAGGGAAGAGAAGAGAAGAGAAGAGAGAAGGAAGGAAAGAAAGAAAACAAAGAAAAATACTCAAAGTGATGGTTATGTTAGTTAACTGGATGGGGAGGAATCCTTTCACAATGTATATACATATCAGATCAAAAAAAAAAAAAACCTGAAAAGATAAAAACAAAACAAAAGACTAAGGGTCAAAACTTAAAACAATAAAAATCTCTTCTTGATAATTTAATTCCCTTCTTTAAAACTCACTGTAATCATTTTTTATGAATTTCAGCTCTTCTATGTAAAGAACAAGAGATTGAGTCTTACCTATAGGACTTGGCTTTTCCCCTTTTACATTAGGGTTAAACTAAAATACATAGTAGAAAAAATAATGAATAGTGTTTCCCTAACAAAACACAAATGGTAACTTCCAGGTCCTTCCTATTGAGTTTTTTAACGAAATTCACAAAAAGTGAGAGAAAAAGATAGCCTCTACACATACAGGGCTAGAATTTTAATTTAAGAAACAGACTAACAAAATTAGAAATGTTATGGAAGAAGAGAATATCACATCTCTGAAATGACTGACTGCCCTCCATTTTCTTGAAAGTTGTAATCTTCATGAAACATATTTTCCCATCATCCAGAAAAAGATAAAAAAATATTTATCTTGACGTATAATATATTGCACTGAGAAGTGAATTAAAAACTTTTCACAGAACATTAAAAATAGTTTCATTTCTTAACACCAGATCTGATTCCATAAATATCATTTCTATGGCATAATTAATTTTCACTTAGTTTCTGTAACATAATTAACTACTAGTGATTGCACTCTGACGTTTTAAGGGAGTGCATTTCTGAAACATTTAATTAAGAATAGATGCAACTTAATTTCTAATTGATTTTGTATTGTGTTGGCAATTCATGATACATTTATAACCATAAAGAAGCATTTGTGAAAGCACATGAAATATAATATGCCCTGTGTCCTTATAGTAGATATATATTCTACTTCAACATCCAGAGAAAGGATTTTCATTTCCAAGATACACAAATCTACACACATGATTTTACCCACACAAATATTTCCAGTACATTCACCAGGGTAATTCTAACCATCAATATGGCGACCAGAAAGCTATACAGGCCATGTAGTTCAGCCTTGAATCCAGAAGTGTATCAGTAATTCAACAAATATTTACTAAGCCACTATGTGGTAAGCACTGTGGACAATACAAATATGTTTAAGTCGTGATCCCTGCCTTTAAATGCTTAAAATCTAGGTAAGATGACAAGAAATACAGACATAAAATCAGTGCCATGCTGGAGTCAGCTCATATCAGTTTATGAGAGCTGATTGCTAAGATTTCAGGAATTTGGCAAATTTCTTAAACACTGCCATCATTTAAAATTTATATAAGCTCAGAATTCCAGTATATTAAAACCAAAAGCAATAAATACTCCAAGCTCATCACTTTTTATTTTACTACATTTTACTATTATGTATATCCTCAAGGATTTTATGTCCTTAAGAACATGGGAATACTATATAATGGTGTATAACTGTGTATCTTTTCCAGACTCCAAGTTCAGAGACGTCACATTACTCATTTGAAATTGGCCACCATAGGAATATTTATACAATGAAAAACAGCAAATGTTATAAACAAATGCCTTCCCCCACCTCCACTTCCCTGGCCCCTGCTGAATATTAAACATTTACCAGCACACAACTGCATAGGATAATTCACATTGCAAAGCAAAGCATGTTAATTTCAGTTGAATGGTTTATGATTATGGGCAAATAGGAGCTTAGAAAAGAGAGTGATAAATGATAGCCCTCAAGGAAGCCTATTGGAGATAAGAACAAGCCTTATATAGGGGATGATGAAAATAAATTTAACAGAGATTCTATTAAACAAGAAAGGTCATAGCAGCTAACAATAAACATGCCAAGTCCATTTTTGGATGAATTAGGTGGCTTATTTCTTCTTAAAGAATATCTTTACATTGATGTGTTTAGTTGGGTATTGTCAATCTCACATTACAAGGTAGAAGCCCAGGGCACCTGGGTGGCTCAGTCTGTTGATCAGGGGCCAACTCCTGATTCTGACTCAGGTCATGATCCCAGGGTCATGGGATCGAGTCCTGGATTGGTTCAATGTTGAGTGTAGAGGTGTGCTCTCTCTCTCTCTTAAAAGAAATTAAAACAAAATGGAAATCAAAAGATTAGGCTGAATAATATTGACAAGCACCTAGAAGTTTTGTCTTCAGAATCCCCGGTATCCCTCTCTCTGGCCTCTCTGTCTTACACTGTTGGCTCTTAAAAGCTGTGACTCTCTCTGCGCCTTCTCAATGACCTCACTGAGGCCTCTAATACTTCATCTCCAAATTTTGTCAGTTCTCTCCTTGACTTTCTTGTCTCCTTCCTTACCTGGACCCCAGGTAAGTCATCTGAGCTCATGTATCACCAGCATTCTCTGCCCTGCACCTCATCTACCATGCACCCCATCTGTCAAGCACCAATCAGAATCCCAACCCTACTGCTCCATAAAGTCCTTATTTCACCCTCTCTGTTTACCTCAGACTATCCCCACCTCCATTGATGTTGGCCCTTCATGACCACAAAACCCTAAGGCCTTTGGAGTAATTCCCAACATCCCACATCATTTGGAATTTTCTATATCCACACCTATCCTTGATCTTTCTTTTTTGTTGAAATAGAAAAGCCTCCATTGGTGGCCTTGCTTTTTTTTTTTTTTTTTTTTTTTAGCTTGCTAATCTGTTTGTCCTAGTCTCTCATTTCCACCTACAATACTTAAGTCTCTTCTGATGTGAGTGATGCTTTTCTTGACCTATAACCTCCTTTGAGCTTTCATACGACACTTTCCCTGGAAAAAGTACTCCACAGTCACCACTTCCACTACCTCCACATTATTTGTTCCCTCCATAACCTTTTCTCATGCAGCGTCTCCCCTTCTACTCTGTAGAAGGGACTCTCAAGTTGGCCAATGATGTCTACATTGTCAAACCAATGGAAACTTAACATATCAGATAGCCTCAGGGCATTTGGCATTACTGATCTCACTCACCCTGAAACTCTATCCTCTTAGCTTTTGGGAAGCCAGAGTTTTCTCCTGGTATCTTATTATTCTTTTTCCTATGACTCCTCTTTTTGTATTTGCTCTTAAATGGGGTGTTCTCTAGAGTTCTGTGCTTAGCTAACTTTATTTTTTTTTTAATTTTTTTTTTTCAACGTTTATTTATTTTTGGGACAGTGAGAGACAGAGCATGAACGGGGGAGGGGCAGAGAGAGAGGGAGACACAGAATCGGAAACAGGCTCCAGGCTCTGAGCCATCAGCCCAGAGCCTGACGCGGGGCTCGAACTCCCGGACCGTGAGATCGTGACCTGGCTGAAGTCGGACGCTTAACCGACTGCGCCACCCAGGCGCCCCACTTTAATTATCACTTTCTAGGAACTTCTTGGGTGATGTTCCTATTGTCTAACATACGAACATCTATATGCTATGAAACCCAAACTATGTTGAACTTTGTACTTCGTATACCTGCTCACCATCTCCACTTGGATATTTCATAGCCCCTCAAACTCATGTTCACGACTGAACTTAAATCCTTCACCTCTTAAGCTATATATTTTACAGGATTTTTAAAATATTTTTTCTTGGTCCATCCAATTACTATGATCCATCAACTCATAGGCAGAAATCTGACAACCCCATATGATTCCTTCCTCTGTGCCCGCAAACAACCAATCAACATATCCTTCTATGTTCTCTTATAAACACTCATTGAATCTGTCTTATCTTCTGTATCTCTATATCCCTAGGCTATCTTCAACTAGCCTCTTGCCTCAGTTTTATCCCTGCCAAGACTACTGTCCCTTAATCTTCCAGAGTATTCTGATAAAGATGATATCCAGCCATCTCAATAACTTTCACGTTTTCCATCCCCTGCCATAGCATCTCCATGGTCTAGTCTCTTCCAGCCTCTCTACCTCATCCCCTTCACTGCCTTTCACTGCCTTGTACTTAAGCTCCTGTAACTCTGAGTTCGTGGCGGCTCTCAGGGTAGGAGCATGTACATGCTGGGATTTTATACCTGTTTGGTGCCTTAAATACTCTCCCCTCTCTTCCTCTCACTTCTATTCCCTCAACCTCCACAATCCTTTTGTTTGTTTGTTTGTTTGTTTGTTTCATGGAAAAGAGGAAAGTTTTTTGTTTTTAACTTTTTTCCAATTTTATTGAGGTATAACTGATCCCATAATCCTTCAAGGATCAGTTGATACCAACTCTCGGAAATTTTCCTGACCTTCTCCCAGAACCTCCTTTCCCAACTGATTTAGGTATCCTTTATGTGCCTCAGTCTTTTTATTTATCTTTTAATTATGATTAAGGGTGTGCCTTCCCAAGACACTAAGTTTGTCGAGAGCTTTTACTATATCTAACATTGTCTAACCAATTGTCCTATAATTTGAGGAATTTGATGAAACAAGAAGAAGCTCCAGAGTCTGAATCTTCATTTGTTCAGTAAATACTTACTTATGAGTTAGTATATTTGAGGCATTGTACTCTGTGCTGGTAATTTAAAGATGAATAAGACTAGTTCCTTGATCTTGTATCTGATGAGAGAGAAAACAAATAGATTCCCACAGAGGCTGATAAGTGTCATGATATAGATATTAGAGAGGTGTATGGGAGCAGAAAAGAGTTCTTAGAGCATCCTACATAGGATTTTGAAGGGAGAAAAATTGGGGAAGTCTTCCTGAAGAAGGGCTCATGCATGCTGAGTTTTGAAGACCTGATAACAATTAGCCAGGCAAAGCTATTGCATTGAGAGTGGATAAATAGCCCCATTAAAGAAATGACATTTACAAAGGTGTGGAAGTGAAAAAGAAAATGGCGAGTTCTAGAAACTGTAAGTGGATCAATATTATTGGAACACAGAGAGGGAGAAGTGTTGGGAAAGATGAGGAGGGACAGGGAAAAAATGAAAAAGCCAGTATATTATGCTGAAGAGTTGGAATATTAACCTGAGAGCTATAGGAAGCTATTGAATGCTTTGGCAAGCAGAATGGTCAAAGAAGTATTTTTGACAGACCACCTTAGCAACACGATGGAGAATGGATTGGGGAAAAGCAAGTTGGAAAGGAGAGAACTGGGAATATAGGGTAATAATTCAGAAAGGAACTGATGAGAGCTTGAACTTAACCAGTGGAAATAAAAATGGAGAGAGAAGAGATTCATGTAAAATTGATAAGAATTGGTGACCTACTGGATAAAAGAAATAAAGAGAGAAATCTAAATTTCATTTTTTCACTTGTAACAATATTCATTGAATGACTATTATAGACCAAAAACTGTTCCAAGAATTGATATAATGGTATACAAAAAAGATCAACTCTCTCCTCTCCTGGAGCACATATCCAAGTGGGAAAGACAATCCTATAAATAATAGAAATTTAGGAAATGAAGTAAGGTTACAGGATAGAGTGACTGCAGATAGTATTTTGGATAGGATCGTCAGGAGACACTGCTCTGAGGAGCTAACATTTGAGCAAAGAACTGAATGAGGTGAAGAGCAAATCATCCAAGATCCAGAGGAAATCTTAGGGCAGTAGCAGGCTGCTGGGTTTCTGTCTGGGAGGCCCATTTGCGTGGCTAAGCTATTTATTAAGAGAGAATGTTAGTAAAGGAATAAGTTTATGAGGAAGCAAATGACTTCTAATGTCACTTCTGCCACTTATTTCTTGGCCAAGTGGTCTTGGGCATGTTACTTATCTGAACCTCAATAGCCTCATTAATGAATGGGGAAAATAGTAACTTTGTTACCTCCCAGGACTTTTGCACTGCTCAAATGAGCTGAGATGAGTGAAGGTCCCTTGAAACTGTAAAATACTGTAATAATTTAAAGGTTTATTATTTGCTTATAGATGTTCATGCTCTTTCACAAAGAATTGATTTTTAAAGAACACGTTGATTTCCATGCACTGTCAAAACCCATAATAATGACAATACTGGGAGGGAAAGAAAAGCACTAATATTTTTCCTTGGGGAACAAGTTATGATGGGGCACATATTCCCTTTTTCCAAAGCTTAGGATCTATCTATCAAGTGGTGATTCTTGTGTTAGATTTTAAACAAGATGGTAATCTTCCTGATCTCATTTAGATTGTATGCCTTCTTTTTGTGAGGGAAAATATGCCCTTCAACTAGCATGATTCTAAGCCAATCTAATTTCTTTTCTCCCCCAGTGGAGTAACCTCAAGAGCAGGACTAAGTTGTTTACATTCTCCTTCACTTATTGTATTCCTTTTTATCCTGGATTCCAATCCATTTTCCCATGCATGCATGCACAGACATACACACACACACACACACACACACACATACACACGTACACACACAACACCATTCTATTGGGTTCAATGTATCTTTTTGTTTATACATTTTCTTCAAAATCTATATTTGTATGTATTTCTAATTTATGTAATGGTATTATAGGGAATTTAAATTCCTAGTCTCCACAGTGTTCCATAGATTTGGTACTTAGTAGTCATAAACAGATTGCTAGAAGATTTTATTTTCAAACTAGCCAATACTTCTGGTCTTTGCTCTGAAATCATCTATTTTGCAAGAGTCAGGAGTTTGTCTTTGAGCCCAATTCTGAGCTTCCTAGTATTTACCATAACTTCTGGAATGTGGTTGATGATACATTCAGCCTGAGGGAGTCAGGAAACTGAGATAAAAATACTCAGCCAACCTCAGCAAACGGTGATCATCGATCCATTCAGTAAGATTATGGCTGAGTTTTTCAACTATTTCCTTGGGCCACTCTCCTAAATCTAGAAGCTAAAGAGATTTCTCAAGTGATACAGTATAATAATGTTTTCCTGAACTGTCGGTGCCACTGGAGAGTCATCTCAATAGAAGGAGAGTCAGGTCCATTTCATCCCTAGATTCAACATATTCCTATTTCTGCAATTTCCTATAATGAGTCTTAAGTTGAGCCCGATGAAACTGCAATTATCCTAATACGTAATTGGCCAGCTGTTAAAATGGGAGCTAGCACAACTCCCAAGAAGGCAGGAAAAAACTCCTCTCAAAAAAATTTCCATTTCAAACATGATTACCATTTTGGTTATAATTTTGTATGGTAATTTCACAAATGGAGTTTTGTACCAGCAAGAAAATGAACATCTGCAATTAATTATACCATGTAAAGCATATGGGCCTGTTGCAAGACATAAGTTGAACCTTTAACCCTTCGATAGCTTGACAACTTCCCAGAGATGAACAACTAACTATTCAGCGTTACTTTTTCTCAGTTACCCAACTCAGAGGCAGGTTTTTATACTTGGAAGTATATACTGCCTCATAATAGGGTCGCTGTGGACCCAGACAGAGCTGGTTTCCATCCTAGTACCACTAGCTTTCTGAGCACTGAACACCGTGAACACAGTAACATTACCTCTTCTTAATCTGTTTCCCCGTCATTAGATGGGAATGAATGTACCTACCTTATAGTCTTAGGAAAATGACCTAAGTTAACTCATGTAAAGTGAGTACATGGTTAGTACTCAATAAATGTAAGTTCTTTTTTTGTTCCCTTTGTAAAGATGCTGAAAAGCAGCAAAAAATGAGTGTGAATACTAAGAACAGGTGAAGCTACTATAGAGCTGTCGTGGTTTGGGCCTTGTGCTCCGGCATTGAGAGTAGGGGTCATAAAACCACAAGGACCAAATCCATTAGGCCATCTGTTTTTGTTACATCTGCAAACCAAAAATTATTTTTACATTTCCAAATTGTTGAACAAGTCAAAGGGATGACCCATTTCATGACCCATGAAAGTTATGTGAAATTCAAATTTCTTTGCTCATGAAGTAGTATGGGAATACAGCCATGCTTACTCATTTATGTATTATTTATGGCTGTTTTCATGCCACAGTAGCAGAGTTGAGTAGTTGTGACAACAGAGACTATATGGCAAAGTCTAAAATATTTATTATTTGGCTCCTTAAAGAAAAAGTTTACCAACTCCTGATTTAGTTTTCTATTGCGTACTTACTTGTCCCTTGGGAATGGGCACACTATGGATCAGTGGCAGGTAACAATGCAGAGTGTGGGCCACTTAAAAAAATACCTTGATGTGAGTCACTCTGAAATTTCCTATTTCACATTCTCAAGGAGAAAACAAAAATACCTTCTTCCTTGCATCCCGCCTTCACTTCCACTAACTATCCTTACGTCCAAGGGAAGAAAAGATAGGAAGACACCCTACTTGCTCAATGGCCCTTCTTCATCGATCACAGGATCTCCCTGGAGTCCCTTTGTGTCTGGGCACCATCTTCCATCCAGTAAACAGCACCAGTCATGTGACACACATGCGCTAAGAGTCACCCCTTTAACTTCCTTAACTGACCTCTTCCCTCCCAGGCTTGGATTTGTGTAACAATAACAGGGAAGCTGAGGCGAAGGACACTATCATTCAGTCAGGGCCTTTTGAGAGTAGAGTGAGTTTTTATTTTTACTTTTTAAAGAAATTGTTAGAAAATGTTTCTCTTTCAGAAGTGCCATTGTCTCAAGAGTAGCAGGGAAAACTTCAGAGAGAACTTCCCAGAATCAATACATTTCTATTCTCTGTGATTCCAGAAAGGGGTGTTGTCTATCTGGTGTTCATATCTTAAGGATATTCAAACAAATATTTATTGGGAGTCTTCTATGCTCAAAGTGCCATGGTGGCTACATTTTCTTTTCTATGGAATGGACCATGTGGGCCTACCTTGTACATGAGACTGAGGCTGGTGCCATCTTGCTTTGGGGGGTGTTTACAGATAAGGGTTCACTGAGGCACCCTGGCCCTGTTCTTAACCTTCTGATTAAGAACAACTAGAACATTTTTGTAGGATGCTGAAAGTACTGTGAGCCTGAGGTGATGTGCTTTCCATGCCTAATGGACACATTCTTCTCTTGCCAGAGGGACCCAGGACAATGGGGAGGGGTGACACCTTTCTGTGTGGTGAGGCAGTGTGAATGTCCTGTGAGACACAGTAGATATCTTAGAAGCTGTGCTAACACAAAGTAGCCCAAGAGGCTGTGCTGTTGGTACAAAGTGACACCATAAGAGACCGTGTTTGGAGACAAGGGTAGAAGAGAGTGATGTCTTTCCTGGTGTGTAACCCCATAAAGCTTAGTTCAGTCAGTCAACCAACTACAGTTACCAAGTGTGTCATTGGCAAAACTTGAAATGAGTCACCCGCCAAAACTTTCTATTTCTTATCTGGGACATTTAAACATTTTAAAAATTCTAAATTCCGACTTTAGATTTCTGTTACTACATTGAGGCTTCTTTTCATGAACTTTGGGGAAAAGAAAGGGGAAGTATTTTATGTATGGATTTGGATCTTCAAGATATAATATGAAGTGAAAAAGCAAGGAACAGAATGATATATGCTGCCATTTGTGCTTAAGAAAAAAGGAAAGGAAATAACACACACATCCAAGGCAAGAGGAGATGAAGGCCAGCTGCTGTCTTTCCCCTCCCTCCCTGCTTCAGTGCCTCATTAATTCCTGATCCAGGGCTCCCTCCAGGTGTCCCTCTTCACATAAACACGTCTCTTCCTTCACCCCATCTGGTCAGATGCAGTAACAGCTTTCAACTATTGCTAGTATCAGAGGTCAGTATTATTATTATTATCTCATCTAATGAACAAGGAGGCATAGAACACCTGGGTGGCTCAGTTGGTTGAGCGTCCGACTCTTGATTTTGGCTCAGGTCATGATCTCATGGTTTGTGGGATTGAGCACCGTCTCTGGCTCCATACTGAGCATGGAGCCTGCTTGGGATTCTCTCTTTCTCCCTCTACCCTTCTCCTCCACTCATGCTCACTGTCTCTCTCTCTCTAAAAACAAAAACAAAAACAAACAAAACAATAAGTCAGAAGGCACAGTGATGAAGCCAGGATTTAAGCCCACACATTTTCACTGAAGCCTGGGCTCTTTTAAGTACAGCACAATACTACTCACAGATACTACATTAGCACTCAAAACCTATATACTAAAATTATATGGTAGATGCTATATGCTACAGGGAAAATAATATGGCACCAGGAGAGACAATAACACAAAAAATACTGCTTAGTTGGTGGGGGCAAGAGGGTGGAGTTGAGGCAAGGCTTTTCTGATAAAGTAGCTTTTGAACTGATGCTCACAGAAGGATGGGTGGAGAAAGGCCGGGATCTCAAGCAAGCACATCTTTGGCCTGTGCAGAATGTCTTATGGGGGGAGTGAAGGAGCTTAGTGTGGCCAGAGGGAGGGTGGCTAGAGTAACATGGCTGGATCACAGCATGAAGGGAAAGGAGAAGGCATGGAACAAGCCTGGCCACCCAAGGCCATGTGGGCCAAGTGGGCCAGGTGAAGGAGCTTGGATCCTCTTAGAACTTCAGGAAATCCCTGGACAGAAGTGGTGTGCTCCGATTCAGGTTTTAGGGGTCACCCTGGCTGTCACATGACAGCAGAACTTGAGGTGGGAATGTGGACAGGAGAATGGACATGGTGGAGGCTAAGAAGTTAGCAGTTTGTTGTAGAAGGTCTGGTCAGAGGGAATGGAGGCTTTAACCTGGACACTGTAGTGGAAACAGGAAGCAGGGGTAATATTTCAGTATATTTTAGAGGACTTGACAGAAGGTGGCGTGTGGGTGGTGGTAGAGGAGGATGTGTCCAAAGGCATTCCTGGTGTCGTGTTTACCAAATGGACTCAGTCAGCCGCCCAATAGCCTTTCTGGATTGAGAATGGTCGGTGTCTGACAGTCCTTCCATGAGCACAAGCATAGTTCCCAGGGTGGAAGACTTGATTTCCCACTAAGCAGAAAGAATACAAAGCGCTGTGGTAAATCACATTATGGAATGAATGGATTCTGTGGGCCAGTGAAGATGTCATCATTACTTACCATACTTCCTGATTTACAACCAGCTTAGAAATGAGTCTACTGAACATAACCTATGTATAAGTTAGAATTCGCTTTATAAAGAAAAATGTAGAAGCTTTACATCTCATTTGTGTTTCCCAGGCCTGTCAGAGAGTTCTCCATGCCAAGAGGAGCAAACACTTTTTGTTACTGTACAAAGGCAAACGTGATTGTCACTGGAGGTAAGGAAATAGTTCATATCATACAGAGATTTTCTACTTGGCAAACAGCGCTCTCCTTGATTAATATGGTGGTCCTCATAAGCCTACAGAATTTTACTCCTAGGAAAACATTTTAGAGAATTAAAAAATTTGCCTAAATCTGTCAGACTTTTTCTTTGTGCCTTCTGGATTTGATGGCACACTTAGAAAGTTCTTCCTTAGCACCAGAATATGTGATACACTTTCTCCTGTATTTACTATAGTTTTTTATTGCTTTATTTATATTTTACCTTCAGACCTTTAATCTCTCTAGAAGTTATTTCAACATGTGAGAGCATGAGTTCCTAGACTGGGTCCCCCAGGGTTTTAAAGGAGTTCTGGAGGCCCCTGAAAGCTAATGACACTTGTGTGTCTATGTGCATTTTTCTGGAAAGGTAGTTCCAAATTTGATCAAATCTTCAATGGGATACATGACCACCAAGGTCAGGGGCCAGTGTTTTAGAGTTAGGAGAAAAGAGGCCAGGGAGCAAGCCTTGAAACACACTAGTATTTAAGGGTTAAGTATGGTGTAATATAGGATACAAGGTCATCTGTGGAGAGTAAGGGAAAGATGATATTATAAGAAGCTTGAAGGGGAAAGTGGAGGATGAAGAGGTTCCTTGAGCCTCAGACTCATCGCCTATAATCCTGGGGGTTATCCAGGAGGATGGCTTTGAGCCTGAGCTCTGGAGTCAGACCTTTTGGCTGCAAATCCTGGTTGTCTTTCCAGCAAGTTGTGTGGCCTCGGGGAGTTTAGTTCATTCCTTTAAGCTTCCATCTACTGGAAAGTGAGACTGATAATAGTATCTATTCATAAGATTATATTAAGAATTCAAATTCAAATAAAGTACTTAGCACATAATAAGTGCTCAATACAAATCTACAAATAATAATACTAACAATAACAAAACCCACATATGGTGGTGTTTAAGATTAACTGAGATAATGTATGCCTGGCACATAGTTGCTTTTCAATAAGTATTAATTCAATCCATCTATAACACACAGGCAAAGTCATTTTGGCAAACATATGGGGGTTTTATTGGAATAAAAAGAACTCAGAGGTTCCAGTTAGGAGGCTGTTCCAGAAGTCATGAGTGAAGTGGTGAGGGTCTGAATTGTAGGAGCAATGGAAAAAGAAAAGAGAGGGCCAGTCCCAAAGGCCTGGGAAAGAAACTAGTCATAAAACCTGAAGTAAGAATGGCATTGGGATTAACAAGACGGATCAACCAGCTGCAAGTGTGTAAAGTAGGAGAAACAGAAGAGCAGCAGCTGTATTGTCACCCTCAGAGATCAGGAAGAGGTTGCTTACATGGGAACGAGAGCAAGCAGATCTCAAGTTTGAACTTAAATGTCACATGTGATTAGACACCCAAGAGGATGCTCCTTTTGGTGATGAAAAAAAGGCCTCGTTGGATGTAGGGGATGTGGCGGCCCCAGGCTGCCTACATGTGTGAGAAGAAGAGCTCCTGGGGTACCTCAAGGAGATCGGAGTCACCTTAAATAAAGATCACATAGACTTGAAAGATGTAAATGAACAAAACAGAAACTCAAACAAACATCAAGAAAATGGCTTATACTGGAGATCTGAACTTTATCAAGGGAAAGAGCAAACAAGATTTTTAAGAAGCAAGCTGTCACCAACAAACATACCATTTGGTAAATTCTTAGAGCAAAAATATTTATTAAAAGAGCAAAACTGTTCAGTGAGTAATGCAACTGGATCCTTCAAATTCCTTCCCCCAAAACACACACACCTTTATTTTCCTATCAAGAGTTTCCTATCATGCCTCAGCCCTGAAGTGCAATATTGATAAGTACAGTCCACCTTTCAACAATGCAGTGGTCAGGGACACTGACCCCCTATAGTAGAAAATCCCTACTTTAAGTGACTCTTAACTCCCACAAAACTTAGCTACCAACAGCCAACTGTTGACTAGAAGCCTTACAGATAACCTAAACAGCTGATTAACACATTCTTTGAATGTTTGATGTATTATACACTGTATTCTTACAATAAAGTAAGCCAGAGAAAAGAAAATGTTATTAAGAAAGTCATAAGAAAAAAATACATTTATAGCTCCATAGTGTATTTATAAAAAAAAAAATCCTCATATAAGTGGACCCACGCAGTTCAAACCTGTGTTGTTCAAGGGTCAACTGTGTAAAGATAGTCACACTGTCTCTGCACACCTGGGTAATCTCCCCCGAGGACATAAAGCTAAAGTTTTCTTCAAGTTTATATTTGAAGTTTATATTGAAATTTGTGCTCAGGTTTGGGCCCTTTCACAACACTTACTTAAAACTAGTTTATGGTTTGAATATTATTTTTAAAAAAATATACAGTAGTCTATCGAAGAGCAAAACAAGTAAAAACAATGCACTAAAAGTTAGAAGAGCTGGGTTTAGTCATAACCTGGACACTAACCAACTTTCTGATTTTCAGCAATCATGTAATCTCTCCCATTGCTCACTTTCCTTATCTGGTAAACAGAGGAAGTTGAACTACATCAATTCCAAGATTCCCTTGAGCTTAAAATACCCTGATTCTATTGTTTAAGGAAATTCCTGTTCATAGGGAGATAAATTAAAATGTTCTTTGGAAATTTTGGAACCCAGTCTGCTAATTAGGTATTACTCAATATATAGTCAGAGCTTTGTGTACTCAGAAAACTGAGGCATTAATGCGCCACAGACTTCTAAATTTCAAGCAAGGACATCAAGAAAGTAAAGCATATGTATAAGGAGTCTGCAGAGTAGTATGTGGGAGTCATGGCTTGCACAGGGGGCGAGTTTCCTGATGCATGGTGATGATAATTCTCAAAATGAACAGGGATCCAAGTCTTTAAGCTGTGCTAATTGAGGTTATCTTTTATTTATTTTTTTAATTTATTATTTATTTTGAAAAAGACAGAGATGGTGTGAGCGGGGGAGGGGCAGAGAAAGAGGAAGAGAGAGAATCCCACACAAGGCCTCACGCTGTGAGCACAGAGCCCCACACAGGGCTCAAACTCAGGAACTGTGAGATCATGACCTGAACCGAAACCAACAGTGAGATGCTTAACCCCCTGAGCCACCCAGGTGCACTGAGGTTATCCTTTAAAGAGCCCCGCACCGAAGTCTAGAACACATAAGAGATCACATGTTTTCAAAAGAAGTGATGTCCTTCTTTCACAATTTCTTGATCCCCATTGCCCTTTGCTGAGCCAATGACTGTCTTGGCTTATTCCTTGTGAGGAAATGATGCTGACCACTCATCAGAAGGAGGTAGGGGTGTTCTGGGGATGAGGGCAAGAGCACAGTGGTCCTGGGACAGAGAATAGAACTACCATGGACTCTGTCCCCAGCATGGCATGTCTTGAGTTTGGTGAAAATATAGTGGCCTCTATCCTAATTCAACTCAGACCCTCCTCAGGAAACCCTATAAGAAAGCAAAATAGCACAGCTATAGTGAGTTCTGATTCCTAAATTGGATTCTTCTGAAAAGACAAACTGTCACTTCCATCTTAATCGACTCCTTTGAACAGCCCTTTGTTCTCACACAAAATAATTCAAAATGTAAGAATTGACCAGGTTTCATATATTTTGTAATATTAGGTATTTTAATCATTTCTGAGGGGGAAAAAACACAAACGTGTTTGGTAAAATTCTGGAACTCAAACCACTTCAGTGTTTATGGAATACGGTATTTGACCTTCATTATAACTTCAGTGGTCATTATATTATAAGATGCCCAGCTATAGCTTTGAAATCTTATTAATTATAGGTTTTCTAGCTTTCTTACAAAACCAAAACATCTAGCAGTATGACTGACAGGCAACTGATACTTTTCACCATGCAAAATTTATTAAATTGTCACAGTTACAGAGCTTCTATTAGTAGAAAATGCAATTCCTCAATAACTGAAAACACATTTTCCTCAGGAGAATACTCTTGTTGATTAGTGACTCAGCCAAGCACATTGCTAAATGTACTGTATGTACCAGCTGATGACTCAAAATATACTATGAAAGTAGCTTTGCTAGGCATAGTTGAATGTGTGAAATATGCAGGGACATTTGATGAGCTTGAAAAAATAGAAGCTCTTGCAGGGAGGTAAAAAAAAAAAAAAAAAAAGCCAAACCAGGACAAGGTATTTACAAAAACAAAACAAAACAAACAAAAAAATTGCAAACTTCCTGAGCATTGTTGTAGTGACCATGAAGAATTTTTTTTAAAGCTAATACCCATCTCTATTGGCATTTTAAGAGCTAAACTCCTACTTTGGAAGTTCCAGTGTATAAAAACAATTCTCTGCCATCCAAGGTAACTTGGAGGCTCTGCATGCACTTGTTAATATTTCATTCAACAAATATTTCTTGCACAGCTTTACAGACTAGACATTATGTGTCATAGAGATCAGGTTGTATTTTAACCTTCTAGAATTCTAAATTTAATCATACAAATAAGACATATTAATACATAACTATAATACAACATCGATCATGAGTCAACAGATTAATAATCGTAACAATAACAATACAGATTAAGCACTGTAGACATTTAGAGCTTAGTATCATGTCCCTTTCTGATCATTCTGGCTCCAAATAACCACCACACAGACCACGTAAGGATTCCATTACTATCAATAAAAAACAAACCCAACTGGAAGACTCTGGTAGCACACAATGGGTTTCTTTCATAATGCACACTGGACAAAACTCTTCGTTTGCCACATTTCTCAAGTCATAATCTTTTATTGTATCCCTCTTCCTGTGTCATACAAGTCACAGATTTTCTTCTGAGGATAGCCTGGCTTCATCCTCCAGGAGTGGTAAAGCCCAACTACCTGTGGGCCTGAGGCTCAGGTTCTGAACATACTTGCCAATGAAAAGAGAATGCAAGGAAGATACTGCATTATAGGAATTATTCAGTATGAATCATGTAGCTGATAATCTGGAGTTTTTCTCATTACCTTTACAAATTCCTGGTTGCTCTGTACTCTCACTGTAGTAATACCCTCCCTCCACAGCACAAAATCATAAAACTTTAGAATGGGAAGGAATCTCGGGAGATCAAAATTTTGCAGATAAGGAAACTGAGGCCCCAGAAAAGAGAATGGTTTGCCTCAATTCATCATGCAACCGGTCGTCTCGGAAACCTGAGCTCGAGTCAGTTCTCTTTGCTCCCAGCCCCTTTTTGCAACCCCTGGACCACAGCAATCTGGTTGACACAGTCTCTCCCTCCCTTGCTTTTCTCTCTGCATTGAGCCAGCTCATCTCATCAAGAGTGAGGCATTTGGATCCACTGACTCACCAGCTGAAATAGGAGCTTGCTAAAGGAAAGAAAATCCTATCTTTGTATGTGGCCTTATCTAAATCACAGTGGAAAAAAAAAAGGAAGAGAGAAACTAAAATAAATGAAAAATAACAAAAGAACAAGGAATTAACCCTTTATGACCCATAATATATCATTTATAGTAGAAAATCCTACCTTCAGATTTGAAATATTTTCTATGAATGCTTACTTTACATCCAGATCACTCATGCTTGCCTTAGTGGTTCTACTAGATTATAAACTCTCAAGAGCAGGGCATGTTTTGTATCACTGTGAATGCATTCTTCTCTCTCTCCCCCAAACATTTCATATAAAATACATTGCACATGACAGCGATTTAGAAGAAGAAGAATAGAGTCGTAGTAATAGTCCACTCATAGTCCAGGAACTGTTCAGATTATCCATGTATGACCCCATTTAATATCACAATAAGGTTATGACAAAAGTTCCAGTCATCTCTGATATATATACAGATGAGAAAACCCAGATATAGAGAGATGAAGTCACTTACTTAAAGCCATAAGGCTAGTGAGTGATAGAGCCAGGTTTCAAATCAAGGTAGATTTTCCCCACATACATATTTTGTAAGCACTCCCTGAGTGACTCTACTAGCCAATTCATTCGCTTAGCAAACATGTATTAAGCACTTGCTATTTGTCAAACCCTGCTGTAAATGAGAAATATAAGACTCGCCAGATAATGAGTAAACAGATATTTAAGCAAAAAAATAATAATAATTAAATAGGGTTTGTGCTATAAACAAAACAGGAAGAAAACAACCTTAGAATGGGGAAGAAATCCTAACACCATCTGAGGCTGGGGAGAGTGATCAGGGGCAGCTTTAGGGAGGAAATGTTGGAAATAAGTTCTAGAAAGTATAAGTTTTGGTCTTCTGAAAAAAACTTTCAGTAGGGTCAGTATCTAGAATTTTTTCAACATCTAACAAAATGCCAAGCATGAAGTAATTTCTTAAGATATTTTTTTCTTGTTAATAAGAGCAACATGAAAGTTTTAAATTTAACAAAACATCCCCCTTACCCACTTAAAATATCTTGGTCACCGTCTTGGTCAGCTTAGGGTACCATAACAAAATACTATAGGCTGGATGGTTTAAACAACAGAAATTTATTTTGTCAGTTTTAGAAGTTGGAAGTCCAAGATCAAAGTACCAGCATGGTCAATGTCTAGTGAGAGCTCTCTTGCTGGCCAGCACAT
Source organism: Puma concolor (assembly GCF_028749965.1). NCBI lineage: Eukaryota > Metazoa > Chordata > Mammalia > Carnivora > Felidae > Puma > Puma concolor. Next base: position 62,427,690 of record NC_141683.1, read on the forward strand.
GGCCATTTTTTCCCTCTATCCTCACATGGCAAAGAGAGAGAAAGAGAGAGAGAGAGAGAGAGAGAGAGAGCATGAGACCTAGCTCTGTGGTGTCTCTCCTTATAAGAACAGTAATCCCATCATTAGGGCCCAACTCTCAAAACCTCATTTTAACCTAATTATCTCCCAAAGACCCCATTTCCAAATACCATCACATTGGGGGTCAAGGCTTCACCATAAGAATTCTAGGGAGACATGATTTAATCCATACCAGTTGCCTGAGAAATAGAAGGTAAGAGTCAATTGTGTCCTGAGATTTTTCAGCCTGTCTCTACTAAGATTCCATAACCCAACGACTTCTGGAGTGGAAGGAATCAGGCGAACATTCAACAAAGATTTATTTTTGTTTGCATACATGTTTTCCCAGTCTTGTGCCACTTGATAGTTAAACTTCTGAGCTAGGATTCAGCATCCCAAGGTTGAAGTTGTGGAAGTTGTTCAATAAATATTTGAACTCCCACTGTAGATTACACACTTGAGATACTATGATAAAAAAGAAAAAGTTCTGCCCTCGAGTGGATGGTAGAGAAAAATGAATAATTAATTATAAAACATGCTGGGGCAGCGAACACATAGGCAGGGGCACTTGGTTTTAAAGAATATGAAGACATTTTGAAATATTCTTGGAGGTAAAGGTATGCTAAGATTTGAAGAATGGATTGGAATACTCAAAGGAGAGAAAGAAAATACTATGTTCCTTTTTCTTTTTATGGAACCTGGCAAAATAGTCATAGAATTATGAAAACATTTGTGTCTAGAACATTTCTTTGGTCTATAAATGTCCAGCTGGTAAGTTATCTAATTCTCCTCCCTAACTGACTGGTGTGGATAAGTGTATTTCCATAAAAAAATCCAATTTATATCAGCAAATTCATCCTGTGGGTGGCCAAATATGTGATACCTGATTAACTCACATGGCCACTTTGAATTTTGTATTTTTTAATACACAAATTGTGTCTTATATAACGTATATATAAATTATACCTTAAGTTATAGTGTTATTGTACAATCTTATTTTTCTAGTGCCCTGAAGGTCCTTGATAATAAATTATCAAGAATGTGCCATAATATTCCTAATGTGATACCATTTTCTGATATGTGATTCTGGACAAATCACACTTAAATCATTAAAGTAAAGTAAATCATTTAATTGAAAATCACTTAATATGTAGGAGTTAGTTTCTTTTCTGATATAAGAGAGTTGGATTATATATTCCTAGGGTTCCAACTTGAAATTCTTTGATGATTTTATATGACTCAAAATGAGATTTAATTATTTGTGAAATGGGACATCCAATATATTAAAAATATTCTGTATTTGGGGGGCAACTGGGTGGCTCAGTTGGCTAAGGGTCTAACTCTTGATTTCCACTCAGGTTATGATCTTGTAGTTCATGAGTTCGAGCCCCGCATAAGGCTTTGCACTCTCAGCATGGAGCCTACTGGGGATTCTCTGTCTCTGTCTCTCTCTCTTTGTTCCTCCCCCACTCATTCTCTCCTTTCTCTCTATCTCTCTCTCTCTTTCCTAAAATAAATAAGCTTAATAAAATAAAAATATTCTATATTTTGTAAACTATTATACATGGTTTAGGTTGCTTGTTTAAAATAGATTACAACTACGCATTAGATAATGCTGTAACAAATTGTCACAGACTTTGAGTCTGGAGTTCTCTCTTGTCCAGCAAGAGAGTGGACACAAAATTGAATACGAGAGAGGCTAATGTCCAGGAGGATACAAGAACCCTGAGTAAAGATCTTTGCTCGGTATTTATTAGGATCAGAAGGCTTAAAAATGTGATGGACAATAAAACAGTGATCATTAAAGAGACAATAAAACAGTGATCATTAACTCATGTGTGTGAGAGAAAGGGGGTTTTAAAGGTATGAGGTGTTAGGTGTTAAGATCAATACAAATCAAAGTCCTGGCACTGAGCACATGGCCATTTACTACAGGCACCAGGTCCTGTATCTGTTTATCTTAACTTTTCTAGGTGCTAAGACAAATAGAACATGCTACCTCAGGGTTAACAAGGCATTTTTGTTGTTAACTAGCTCTCAGCCCTTTCACCTTGCTGCAGCAGCTTTCCACCTCTATCTGTTCTTGGACAGTTTCCTCCTGTGCAAGGGGCTTTCCACTCTGCTCTATGCTTTGTTCTACTCTGGAGGCACTTTTACCCTGTCGCAGCTTTCCACTCTAAGCCTTGTTAACCCATTGGTGCAAGGTCAGAGAATTCTTAAACTTATTCCTTACAATAAATCCCAAAATGTATAATGACTCAAGCAAAATGGAAATGTATTTCTCTTACTCATGTCAAATCTGATATCAATTATCTTAGTTCACTGGCTTAAAGTCAGTAATCTGATCACACCTAACTGCTAGGGAGTCTGGGAAATATAGTCCAGCTGTGTACCCAGTAAGAGACAATAAGAGTTGGTAAACAACTAGCTAGTCTTTATCATAAAAGTGGATGTGTGTGTGTATGCATATGATAATAAAATTTTATTAGGTTTTAATTTTTAAGATCATCAGAATTCTAATAGACCATGGGTAAAGTCTATGATTAAATAATTCATAGGAGGAGATACAATAGCAGATATACGTGGGAGAAAAAATTCAGCAGCATCAGTTGTCATATAAATTAAATAAAAACATAGTGTCATTTTAGACATTAAAATAGCAAACATTTTAAATTATGATAAAATCCATTTGCTGGCCCAAGTTTGATGAAACTGGTATAATCATATATAGTTGATGGCTTTGGAATTTGGTATGACCATTTTAGAAAACAACCTAACAACATGGAAATTTATCCTCAATAACAATATCCAAAAGAAGAAAAAAATACGTAAGTTGCTGAATAAAGTGAAAGACTAGAATTAGCAGGAACATTTATTGATAGGAAATGTTAAAAAATGATGATGTAGCAGCCAAAATGATAATTATGAAGGTGTGGACCTGTGCTTTTCCACAAATGCAAAAAAAAAAAAAAAAAATGGTGTGTGTGTGTGTGTGTGTGTGTGTGTGTGTGTATAATATGAATTATATTGAATATATAAAATTTGTATTTTACAAAAGGATACAAATTTCCAGTGATAAGATGAATAAGTTCTGGGGATATAAAGTCTACATGGTGACTATAGTTAACAGTATTGTATTGTAGAGTTGAAAGTTATGAAGACAGCAAATCTTAAAAAGTTCTGACGACAAGGAAAAAAGGTAACTGTGAGGTGGTCATGTGTTAACTAACCTCACTTTGCAATATATACTTATATCACATAATCATGTTGCATACCTTAAACTCACACAATGTTGTATGTCAATTATATTTCAATAACCCTGGGGGAAAAAACAGAAAGCAACTTGCCTTGTAATCCCCACATATAATAACATGGTTGGCCTCTCTCTGCATTCAAGATAGCATGCTGTGATTTCTTGGTAAAAATACATTTTAAAAAACAGTGATTTTTTTTATTTTTGAAACATTTATATTATATTTTTTAAATGTGTATATCAAAGATAAAAGTAATAGTGATTTTTTGTTGTTGAGAAATGGTAATCTAAATACCCCCTAAAAATAATTCAACGCATTTCAATACGAATGGAAAAGTGTTTTCCTTAACTCTGAAAATAAAAAGTTTATTTTTAAAAAAGAGGGAGAAAACAGTTAGCAGTGATTATCTATAGGGAGGTGAAGTAGGGATTCTGAGGGAAAAGAAGACATTTTTGACAAAATTATAGCCTTTTGTGTTGTTAAATCTTTTACCGTGTATGCATATGATTTTAACAATTAAAAAATAGTATGTATGCTATGATAGTATGTGTAAATTATAGATGCTTATGGATATGTGCTAGAAGGGAAGATGGAGACAGGAAAACAGTTGATTTGTTATAATGGTAGAGATTATGTGCAGTTTTCCTCTTCCTCTCAATGTGAAGACAAAAGAACATCTGTCTAAAATACCTTGGGAAGTAAATAAAATATAAATAATACATTAATGCATGAATGAGTGGGAAAGTACTGAATCAAGAAAAGGACTCATAAAATATTTATAAGAATTCACATTCGTGTGTGTAAATACAATTATTGCAAAACAGCCTGACAGGAGGAAGTGGCCCTGAAGCAAGCCTGGCCTCTTAGCAAGTCGATCATAGACGGCATCCTGGAAGAAGAAGAATGTGATTTGGTATTAGAAGGTTGAGAAGGATATGATTGAGTGAGAGGCACTTTTTAAACTTTGACCAGCTGTCCGTACAGCTGCCTGTATCCCTGAGAAAACGAATAACCTCCCCATGTCCTCCTTGTTAGGAGACGACAAGGTACTCCGGTTGTGGCATCCCAACATCAGCACCAAGCCGGTGGGGAAACTTGTGGGGCACATGTTCAGTATCACCGAGATTGTAACCAATGAGAAAGATCAACACATCATCAGCCTTTCCTCTGCAAAGGTAACAGAAAACAACATAAATGAAATAGACCGTTTTTTCCCCTTAAAATCAGCCACTGGAAAATCTAGAATACATACAATTTTTGACTGAAATAGCTGCTTGACACTGAGAAAAATACTGTCGATGTGGAGAAGGAAATGATGAGCCACTGTTCTGTTTCTGCTGATGAGAGCATGTAAAAGAACATGATTAAATATAAGCGTTAAAGGAAGGTCGTGCTGGAAAGAGACCAGGCATGGCTCTCCTGTTGCAGACAGGACATCATCAGCAAAGACAGAAAGCATGACGGTTCTGTTGCTGTTATTACACAATGTCTTAAATGTTCTAACCAATGTGCTAAAATAAGAAAAAATGAGTTATGAATATTAGATATATAATGACTGAGTCATTATATTTGCAAATAATAATGATTACCTCCTCAAAAAATACAACAAAATCAGGTCTTAATTTTTTATTTTTTAAATTATTTTATGTTTATTTTATTTTATTTTTATTTTTTAATTATAATATTTGGAATTTATTTGCCTGCTGATTAAACACATAGACCAAATATATATGTATGTTGTCTGTGTAAGACAGTTGGGGGAAATGAGAATACTAACTGGATTTTTATTTATTTATTTATTTATTTATTTATTTATTTATTTTTAAATATATGAAATTTATTGTCAAATTGGTTTCCATACAACACGCAGTGCTCATCCCAACAGGTGCCCTCCTGTATACCCATCACCCACCCTCCCCTCCCTCCCACCCCCCATTAGCCCTCAGTTTGTTCTCAGTTTTTAAGAGTCTCTTATGCTTTGGCTCTCTCCCACTCTAACCTCTTTTTTTTTTCCTTCCCCTCCCCCCTGGGTTCCTGTTAAGTTTCTCAGGCTCCACGTAAGAGTGAACACATATGGTATCTGTCTTTCTCAGTATGGCTTATTTCACTTAGCATCACACTCTCCGGTTCCATCCACGTTGCTACAAAGGGCCATATTTCATTCTTTCTCATTGCCATGTAGTACTCCATTGTGTATACAAACCACAATTTCTTTATCCATTCATCAGTTGACATAATTTGGCTATTGTTGAGAGTGTTGCTATAAACATTGGGGTACAAGTGCCCCTATGCATCAGTACTCCTGTATCCCTTGGGTCAATTCCTAGCAGTGCTACTGCTGGGGCATAGGGTAGGTCTATTTTTAATTTTTTGAGGAACCTCTGACTGTTTTCCAGAGTGGCTGCACCAATTTGCATTCCCACCAACACTGCAAGAGGGTTCCTGTTTCTCCACATCCTCGCCAGCATCTATAGTCTCCTGATTTGTTCATTTTGGCCACTCTGACTGGCGTGAGGTGATATCTGAGTGTGGTTTTGATTTGTATTTCCCTGATGAGGAGCGACATTGAGCATCTTTTCATGTGCCTGTTAGACATCTGGATGTCTTCTTTAGAGAAGTGTCTATTCATGTTTTCTGCCCATTTCCTCACTGGATTTTTTGTCTTTCGGGTGTGGAGTTTGGTGAGCTCTTTATAGATTTTGGATACTAGCCCTTTGTCCGATATGTCATTTGCAAATATCTTTTCCCATTCCGTTGGTTGCCTTTTAGTTTTGTTGGTTGTTTCCCTTGCTGTGCAGAAGCTTTGTATCTTGATGAGGTCCCAATAGTTCATTTTTGCTTTTAATTCCCTTGCGTTTAGGGATGTGTCAAGTAAGAAATTGTTACGGCTGAGGTCAGAAGGATCTTTTCCTGTTTTCTCCTCTAGGGCTTTGATGGTTTCCTGTCTCACATTCAGGTCCTTTATCCATTTTAAGTTTCTTTTTGTGAATGGTGTGAGAAAGTGGTCTAGTTTCAACCTTCTGCATGTTGCTGTCCAGTTCTCCCAGCACCATTTGTTAAAGAGACTGTCTTTTTTCCATTGGATATTCTTTCCTACTTTGTCAAAGATGAGTTGGCCATACTTTTATGGGTCCCACTTTGGAGTCTCCATTCTATTCCATTGGTCTATGTGTCTGTTTTTGTGCCAATACCATTCTGTCTTGATGATTACAGCTTTCTAGTAGAGGCTAAAGTCTGGGATTGTATTGCCTCCTGCTTTGGTCTTCTTCTTCAAAATTACTTTGGCTATTCAGGGCCTTTTGTGGTTCCATACGAATTTTAGGATTGCTTGTTCTAGCTTCGAGAAGAATGCTGGTGCTATTTTGATTGGGATTGCATTGAATGTGTAGATAGTTTTGGGTAGTATTGACATTTTGACAATATTTATTTTTCCAACCCATGAGCACGAAATGTTTTTCCATTTCTTTATATCTTCTTCAATTTTCTTCATAAGCTTTCTATAGTTTTCAGCATACAGATCTTTTACATCTTTGCTTAGGTTTATTCCTAGGTATTTATGCTTCTTGGTGCAATTGTGAATGGGATCAGTTTCTTTATCTGTCTTTCTGTTGCTTCATTATTAGTGTGTAAGAATGCAACTGATTTCTGTACATCGATTTTGTATCCTGCAACTTTGCTGAATTCATGTATCAGTTCTAGCAGACTTTTGGTGGAGTCTATCGGATTTTCCATGTATAATATCATGTCATCTGGAAAAAGTGAAAGCTTAACTTCATCTTTGCCAATTTTGATGCCTTGGATTTCTTTTTTTTTTTTTGTCTGATTGCTGATGATAGCACTTCCAACACTATGGTAAACAACAGCAGTGAGAGTGGACATCCCTGTCGTGTTACTGATCTCAGGGGGAAAGCTCTCAGTTTTTCCCCATTGAGGATGATGTTAGCTGTGGGCTTTTCATAAGTGGCTTTTATGATGTTTAAGTATGTTCCTTCTATCCCGACTTTCTGGAGGGTTTTTATTAAGAAATGATGCTGAATTTTGTCAAATGCTTTTTCTGCATTGATTGATGGGATCATATGGTTCTTATCTTTTCTTTTATTAATGTGACGTGTCACGTTGATTGATTTGCGAATGTTGAACCAGCCCTGCATCCCAGGAATGAATCCCACTTGATCATGGTGAATAATTCTTTTTATATGCTGTTGAATTCGATTTGCTAGTATCATATTGAGAATTTTTGCATGCATATTCACCAGGGATATTGGTCTGTAGTTCTCTTTTTTACTGGGTCTCTGTCTGGTTTAGGAATCAAAGTAATGCTGGCTTCATAGAATGAGTCTGGAAGTTTTCCTTCCCTTTCTAGTTTTTGGACTAGCTTGAGAAGGATAGGTATTATCTCTGCTTTAAACGTCTGGTAGAACTCCCCTGGGAAGCCATCTGGTCCTGGACTCTTATTTGTTGGGAGATTTTTGATAACCAATTCAATTTCTTCGCTGGTTATGGGTCTGTTCAAGCTTTCTATTTCCTCCTGATTGAGTTTTGGAAGTGTGTGGTGTTTAGGAATTTGTCCATTTCTCCCAGGTTGTCCAGTTTGTTGGCATATAGTTTTTCATAGTATTCCCTGATAATTGCTTGTATTCCTGAGGGATTGGTTGTAATAATTCCATTTTCATTCATGATTTTATGTATTTGGGTCATCTCCCTTTTCTTTTTGAGAATCCTGGCTAAAGGTTTATCAATTTTGTTTATTCTTTCAAAAAACCAACTCTTGGTTTCATTGATCGGCTCTACAGTTTTTTTAGATTCTATATTGTTTATTTCTGCTCTGATCTTTATTATTTCTCTTCTTCTGCTGGGTTTAGGGTTTCTTTGCTGTTCTGCTTCTATTTCCTTTAGGTGTGCTATTAGATTTTGTATTGGGATTTTTCTTGTTTCTTGAGATAGGCCTGGATTGCAATGTATTTTCCTCTCAGGACTGCCTTCGCTGCATCCCAAAGCATTTGGGTTGTTGTATTTTCATTTTTGTTTGTTTCCATATATTTTTTAATTTTTTCTCTAATTGCCTGGTTGACCCATTCATTATTTAGTAGGGTGTTCTTTAACCTCCATGCTTTTGGAGGTTTTCCAGACTTTTTCCTGTGGTTGATTTCAAGCTTCATAGCATTGTGGTCTGAAAGTATGCATGGTATGATCTCAATTCTTGTATACTTATGAAGGGCTGTTTTGTGACCCAGTGTGTGATCTATCTTGGAGAATGTTCCATGTGCACTCGAGAAGAAAGTATATTCTGTTGCTTTGGGATGCAGAATTCTAAATATATCTGTCAAGTCCATCTGATCCAATGTACTATTCAGGGCCCTTGTTTCTTTATTGACCGTATGTCTAGATGATCTATACATTTCTGTAAGTGGAGTGTTAAAGTCCCCTGCAATTACCACATTCTTATCAATAAGGTTGCTTATGTTTGTGAGTAATTGGTTTATATATTTGGGGGCTCCCATATTCGGCACATAGACATTTATAATTGTTAGCTCTTTCTGATGGATAGACCCTGTAATTATTATATAATGCCCTTCTTCATCTCTTGTTACAGCCTTTAATTTAAAGTCTGGTTTGTCTGATATAAGTATGGCTACTCCAGCTCTCTTTTGACTTCCAGTAGCATGATAAATAGTTCTCCACCCCCTCACTTTCAATCTGAAGGTGTCCTCAGGTCCATAATGAGTCTCTTGTAGACAGCAAATAGATGGGTCTTGTTTTTTTATCCGTTCTGATACCCTATGTCTTTTGATTGGCGCATTTAGTCCATTTACATTCAGTGTTATTATAGAAAGATATGAGTTTAGAGTCATTGTGATGTCTGTAGGTTTCATGCTTGTAGCAATGTCTCTGGTACTTTGTCTCACAGGATCCCCCTTAGGATCTTGTAGGGCTGGTTTAATGGTGATGAATTCCTTCAGTTTTTGTTTGTTTGGGAAGACCTTTATCTCTCCTTCTATTCTAAATGACAGACTTGCTGGGTAAAGGATTCTCGGCTGCATATTTTTTTCTGTTCATCACATTGAAGATTTCCTCCATTCCTTTCTGGCCTGCCAAGTTTCAGTAGAGATCCGTCACGAGTCTTATCAGTCTCCCTTTATATGTTAGAACACGTTTATCTCTAGCTGCTTTCAGAATTTTCTCTTTGTCCTTGTATTTTGCCAGTTTCACTATGATATGTCGTGCATTAGATCGACTCAAGTTATGTCTGAAGGGAGTTCTCTGTGCCTCTTGGATTTCAATGCCTTTTTCCTTCCCCAGATCAGGAAAGTTCTCAGCTATTATTTCTTCAAGTACATCTTCAGCACCTTTCCCTCTCTCTTCCTCCTCTGGAATACCAATTATGCGTAGATTTTTTTCTCTTTAGTGTATCACGTAGTTCTCTAATTTTTCCCTCATACTCCTGGATTTTTGTATCTCTCTTTTTCTCAGCTTTCTTTTTTTCCATAATTTTATCTTCTAGTTCACCTATTCTCTCCTCTGCCTCTTCAATCCGAGCTGTGGTTGTCTCCATTTTATTTTGCAGCTCATTTATAGCATTTTTTATCTCCTCCTGGCTGTTCTTTAGTCCCTTGATCTCTGTAGCAATAGATTCTCTGCTGTCCTTTATACTGTTTTCAAGCCCAGCGATTAATTTTATGACTATTATTCTAAATTCACTTTCTGTTATATTGTTTAAATCCTTTTTGATCAGTTTGTTAGCTGTCATTATTTCCTGGAGATTCTTTTGAGAGGAATTCTTCCCTTTAGTCATTTTGGATAGTCCCTGGAGTGGTGCGGAACTGTGGGGCACTTCCCCTGTGCTGTCTTGAATAACTTGCGTTGATGGCCTGGGCTGCAGTCAGACCTGATGTCTGTCCCCAGCCCACCACAGGGCCACAGTCAGACTGGTGTGTACCTTCTCTTCCCCTCTCTTCGGGGCAGGATTCACACTGGGGTGGCATGGCCCATCTGTGCTACTTGCACACTGCCAGGCTTGTGGTGCTGGGGATCTCGTGTATTAGCTGGGGTGGATCGGCAAGGTGCACAGGGGCGGGAGGGGCAGACTCAGCTCACTTTTCCTTTGGCGATCCACTTCAGGAGGAGCCCTGGGGCACTGGGAGTGAGTCTGACCCACCGCTTGAGAGATGGATCTGCAGAAGCTCAGCGTTGGGTGTTTGCTCGGTGCAAGCAAGTTCCCTGACAGGAACTGGTTCCCTTTGGGATTTTGGCTGGGGGATGGGCAAGGGAGATGGCACTGGCGAGCACCTTTGTTCCCCACCAAGCTGAGCTCTGTTGTCCGGGTTCAACAACTCTCCCTCCCGTTGTCCTCCAGCCCTCCTGCTCTCCGAGCAGAGCTGTTAGCTTATAACCTTCCAGATGTTAATTCCCGCTTGCTGTCCGAACATACTCCGTCCAGCCCCTCCACTTTTGCAAGCCAGGCTCAGGGGCTCTGCTTCACCGGTGGGCTGCCCCTCCACCCCGGCTCCCTCCCGCCAGTCCTTGTAGCACGCACTGCCTCTCCGCCCTTCCTACCCTCTTCTGTGAGCCTCTGGTCTACACTTGGCTCCAGAGAATCCATTCTGCTAGTCTTCTGGTAGTTTTCTGGGTTATTTAGGCAGGTGTGGGTGGAATCTAAGTGATCAGCAGGACACGGTGAGCCCAGCGTCCTCCTACGCCGCCATCTTCCTCCTCTCAGGTCTTAAATTTTTTAAATTGAAGATAGTTGACACACAAAATCAGTTTAAAATTTTAAGAGCAGATTGTTCAGTAAGGTGGTTTGTGACAATAGCAATTTCTAAAAAATAAATAAATTTCTATGTAAGAGCAATAACCACAATGGTCAAAGAGATAGCATTCACGAGGGCAAAAATTGTGAAATACCTAGAAATAATCTTAACAAGCAATATTCACCATTAATATTAAGATAATTAGGTTTTTCTGAGGTACTTTTATTGAAGAACATGAACAAAGGTATGTGCTATGTTTTCTGCATGGGAATAGGGTACTATAAAAGATATTCTCCATCAAATTGAACAATTTTTAATGCTATTATTTTTTAATGCATTCATGATCATTTTAAGCATCAGTTTGTGGTTTAGTGTTAATGTCAAACTACTGATATACAAGAGTATCTTAGAAACTTTGGAAAATATCATTATAAGCCAGCATTTCTTCCTCTGTCAGATATTAACACATACTCTTTTTTTTATTTTTTAATGTTTCTTTATTTTTGACAGAGAGACAGAGCATGAATGGGGGAGGGGCAGACACAGAGAGAGACACAGAATCCTCAGCAGGCTCCAGGCTCTGAGCTGTCAGCCTAGAGCCCAATGCAGGACTCAAACTCATGAGCAGTGAGATCATGACCTGAGCTGAAGTCGGATGCTTAACCAACTGAACCACCCAGGCACCCCAACACATATTCTAAAAGTTGCAATAAATAAAACAAAGCAGTATTAAATGCAGAACGAGTTAGACACATCCATGAAACAAAAAAGGCGAGAATGAATTCATGTGTGGGGGGGAATTTTTTATACAATAAAAATAGCAACCCAAGTCTTTGAGGATGATGGTAGTTCATTAAACGTTGGGAAAACTGATTAACCATATAAGGAAAAAATATATATAATTAGATGATCACTTCATAATGAACAGCAAAATATCCCATACACATTAAAGGTCTTACATGTAAAATATAAAAACATAGAAGTTCTCTAATTTTCCAGAAGAAAATACAGGTGAATATTCCTATAACCTTAGAGTAATTCCTAAGCATAGGACCTGTGACTACAGAAAAATAAATATGATGGTTTCCTGTCTCACATTCAGGTCCTTTTTCCTTTTTGAGTTTATTTTTGTGAATGTTGTAAGAAGGTGGTCTAGTTTCATTCTTCTGCATGTTGCTGTCCAGCTCTCCCAGCACCATTTGTTAAAGGGACTGTCTTTTTTCCATTGGATATTCTTTCCTACTTTGTCAAGGATTAGTTGGCCATACTTTTGTGGGTCTAACTCTGGAGTCTCGATTCTATTCCATTGGTCTATGTGTCTGTTTTTGTGCCAATACCATGCTGTCTTGATGATGACAGCTTTGTAGTAGAGGCTAAAGTCTGGGATTGTGATGCCTCCTGCTTTGGTCTTCTTCTCCAAAATTACTTTGGCTATTCGGGGCCTTTTGTGGTTCCATACAAATTTTAGGATTGCTTGTTCTAGCTTTGAGAAGAATGCTGGTGCAGTTTTGATTGGGATTGCATTGAATGTGTAGATAGCTTTGGGTAGTATTGACATTTTAACAATATTTATTCTTCCAATCCATGGGCACGGAGTATTTTTCCATTTCTTTATATCTTCTTCAATTTTCTTCATAAGCTTTCTATAGTTTTCAGCATTACAGATCTTTTACATCTTTGGTTAGGTTTATTCCTAGGTATTTTATGCTTCTTGGTGCAACTGTGAATGGGATCAGTTTCTTTATTTGTCTTTCTGTCACTTCATTATCAGTTTATAAGAATGCAACTGATTTCTGTACATTGATTTTGGATCCTGTGACTTTGCTGAATTCATGTATGAGTTCTAGTAGACTTTTGGTGCAGTCTATCAGATTTTCCATGTATAATATCATGTCATCTGCAAAAAGTGAAAGCTTGACTTCATCTTTGCCAATTTTGATGGCTTTGATTTCCTTTTGTTGTCTGATTGCTGATGATAGCACTTCCAACACTATGTTAAACAACAGCAGTGAGAGTGGACATCCTTGCTGTGTTCCTGATCTCAGGGGGAAACCACCAAAACCCTAGAAGAGAAGGCAGGAAAAAACGTCTCTGACCTCAGCTGCAGCAACTTCTTACTTGACACATCTCCAAAGGCAAGGGAATTAAAAGCAAAAATGAACAATTGGGACCTCATCAAGATACAAAGCTTCTGCACTGCAGAGGAAACAACCAACAAAACTAAAAGGCAACCAACAGAATGGGAAAAGATATTTGTGAATGACATATCGGACAAAGGGCTAGTATCCAAAATCTATAAAGAACTCCCCAAACTCCACACCTGAAAGACAAATAATCCAGTGAGGAAATGGGCAGAAAACATGAATAGACACTTCTCTAAAGAAGACATCCAGATGTCCAACAGGCACATGAAAAGATGCTCAACATCACTCCTCATCAGGGAAATACAAATCAAAACCACACTGAGATACCACCTCACGCTGGTCAGAGTGGCTAAAATGAACAAATCAGGAGCCTGTAGATGTTTGAGAGGATGTAGAGAAACGGAAACCCTCTTGCAGTGTTGGTGGGAATGCAAACTGGTACAGCCACTCTGGAAAACAGTCGGAAGTTCCTCAAAAAATTAAAAATAGTTCTACCCTATGGCCCAGCAATAGCACTGCTAGGAATTGACCCAAGGGATACAGGAGTACTGATGCATAGGGGCACTTGTACCCCAATGTTTATAGCAGCACTTTCAACAATACCCAAATTGTGGAAAGTGCCTAAATGTCCACCAACTGATGAATGGATAAAGAAATTGTGGTTTATATACACAATGGAATACTGCTTGGCAATGAGAAAGAATGAAATATGACCTTTGGTAGCAACATGGATGCAACTGGAGAGTGTTATGCTAAATGAAATAAGTCATACAGAGAAAGACACATACCATATGCTTTCACTCTTATGTGGATCCTGAGAAACTTTACAGAAGACCATGGGGGAGTGGAAGGAGAAAAAAAAAAAGAGAGAGGGAGGGAGCCAAACCATAAGAGACTCTGAAAAACTGAGAATAAACTGAGGGTTGATGGGAGGGTGGGAGGGAGGGGAGGGTGGGTGATGGGCATTGAGGAGGGCACCTGTTGGGATGAGCACTGGGTGTTGTATGGAAACGAATTTGACAATAAAATTCATATTAAAAAAAAAAAACAAGCACATTTTGCTACAACCTAAAAAAAAAGAAAAAGAAATATGACTATGTAAACATTTAAACATTCTGTGAATTATAATAATTACCATTTATCAAATATTCACCAAGTGCCAGACACTGTGGTACATATTTTACCTACTCAACTCACTTGATGCTAATAACAGCCCTATAAGTAATTATCATAATTTTGTATGCATAAAGGTAAATGAGACCTAAGTAACTTACCCAAGGTCACATAGCTACTTAGTGGCTAAATATAGTCCATCCCATCTGTCCCAACCCCAAACAGTTGCCCTATACATTATTAAAAATGTTAAATACAGATTAGCAGAGGGGCAAAAATGCAACAAAAATAACAAAAACTGGAATAAGATCCTTGAACAAATAAACTTTTAGGCATTTCTTCTTCTTCTTTTTTAAAATGTCTATTTATTTATTTTGAGGGAGAGAAAGAAAGCGAGTGGGAGAGGGGCAGAGAGAGAGAGAAACCATCCCAAGCAGGCTCTGAGCCATCAACACAGAGCCTGATGTGGGGCTTGATCCCATGAAACATGAGATCATGACCTGAGCCGAAATCAAGTTGAAGGCTTAACTGTAAGCCACTGAGGCACCCCTAGGCATTTAATTCTAATGTAATAATCAGGTAAGTGTCCAAAGACCCATGAAACAGGATGTTCATTGCACTGTTGCTTGTACACTGATTTAAGAAGGAACGAAAGTGGGGTGCCTGGGTGGCTCAGTCAGTCAAGCGGCCAACTTCGGCTCAGGTCATGATCTCACAGTCCGTGAGTTCGAGCCCTGCGTCGGGCTCTGTGCTGACAGCTCAGAGCCTGGAGCCTGCTTCAGATTCTGTGTCTCCCTCTCTCTCTGACCCTCCCTTGTTCATGCTCTGTCTCTCTCTGTCTCAAAAATAAATAAACATTAAAAAAAAATTAAAAAAAAAAGAAGGAAGGAAAGAAAAAAAAAGAGAGGTATGGGAAGGAGAGTGAGAAATTCAAAATCTAAAAATAGGGCTTTGATTCAGTAAGTTATTTTATTTACTTGTTTGTTTGCTCTCCAGTGTTACTGAAATATAATTGATACACAGTACTGCATAAGTTTAGGGTACACAGCATAATGGTTTGACTTACACATATTGTGAAATGGTTACCACAGTAAGTTTAGTGAGCACGCACCATCTCATGTAGATAGAAAAAACTAAAAGAAAGAAAGAAAATAAATTCTTTCCCTGTGATGAGAGCTCTCAGGATCTACTCTTTTTACAACTTCCACACACATCACACGGCAGTGTCAGCTACAGTCATTGTGGCTTATGTATCTTGTTCCTGGAAGTTTGTACCTTGTGACCCCCTACATCCCTAACCCCTCCCCTTCATTCAGTAAGTTGTGATGTGTCCTTTCACATCATAGTAATATCATACAGACTTTCAGTGTTATATAGATGAACACTGATGGGAAAATACCTAAACATTAGATAAACATTGGGAAATATAATGAAAAGCATGTAAGAAATTATTTTATTTTAAAACATTTCTTTGTCTATCATACATTACCAGGGGTGATTAGCAAGATGTTGTAATTACCTGGGTGACAAATTGTGAATGGATTAATTTTTTTCGTGTTTTTTTCTTACCTATTTTTTACAGTAAGTACTGCTTTTATAAGGAAACTATTTTTAATTTTAATTACATTTAAAAAATTAATGGTACTGGAAAGACAGTGAAGGTTTTGAGGCACTAAAATTAAACCATGTTATGAATTGAGAACTGGAGTCCCCTCTAGAGAAATTAAAGACAACAAAGATACCTGTCTAGCAAATATTTAGGCCATTCATGTCTAGAGGTGAAGAGACATAAGCGATTAGATTTCCCGTTTGTTGTAAGCGTAACAGGTGTATTAACATTATGATGCTCATTCAAACACCCCAGCAGCTTCACTGGGCAAATTACTTGATATCATTCCACACGGTTCTTCATGTGTAAAGTATATTTTTGCCTACAGGGTTATTATAAAAATTAAATGATCTCGTTCATTACTTATTCAGGAAGCATTTATTTCTCGAGCATCTATTATGTGACAGGTACTGCTCTGGGTTCTAGAGGAGGGAGCACTGAATGAGTCAGATAAGGCCCTTTTCACAGGACATTGACATTCTGGGGGAAGAGAGAGCCGAACGAAGTAGCAAATAAACAGGAAAACAGCATGGTAAGTATTCTAATGAAAAGAAATTACAATCATGTCATGTGACTGAAAATCACCTCTGAAGAGGTGACAGAAAAGCTGAACCCAGGACGACCAGAAGAGCCAGCTCCACAAAGATCTGAGAAATGAGCAATTTAGCCAGAGAGAACACCAAATTCGGCCCATACATGTTTTTTCTAGAGCTGCCATCATCATTTCTAGTAGTAATATCATTAATTACAGCAAAAATAGCATATTTTTAAACATCTACCATTCCTTCAAATTGCTTCATATAAACTAGTTTTCAACCCATCAAGCTTTAATAAATCACCAGCCAGGGGCACCTGGGTGGCTTCAGTCTGCTAAGTTTCTGACTCTTGATTAGGGCTCAGGTCATGATCCCAGGGTCATGGAATCAAGCCCTGAGTCAGGCTTGCACTGAATGTGAAGCCTGCTTAAGATTCTTGCGCGCGCACTGGTTCAATATCCGCAAAACAACATGATTCATCACATCAATAAAAGAAAGGACAAGAACCATATGATCCTCTCAATAGATGCAGAGAAAGCATTTGACAAAATACAGCATCCTTTATTGATAAAAACCCTCAAGAAAGTAGGGATAGAAAGATCATACCTCGAGATGATAAAAGCCATATACGAGCGACCCAACGCTATTATCATCCTCAATGGGGAAAAACTGAGAGCTTTTCCCCCTAAGGTCAGGAACAAGACAGGGATGTCCACTGTCACCACTGTTATTCAACATAGTATTGGAAGTCTTAGCCTCTGCAATCAGACAACACAAAGAAATAAAAGGCATCCAAATCAGCCAGGAGGAGGTCACACTTTCACTCTTCGCTGATGACGTGATACTTTATATGGAAAACCCAAAAGATTCTACCAAAAAACTGCTAGAACTGATTCATGAATTCAGCAAAGTTGCAGGATATAAAATCAATGTGTAGAAATCGGTTGCATTTCTGAATACCAACAATGAAGCAACAGAAAGAGAAATCAAGGAATCGATCCCATTTACAATTGCACCAAAACCCATAAAATACCTAGGAATAAATCTAACCAAAAAGGTGAAAAATCTATACACAGAAAACTATAGAAAGCTGATGAAAGAAATTGAAGAAGACACAAAGAAATGGAAAAAGATTCCATGCTCCTGGATAGGAAGAACAAATACTGTGAAAATGTCGATCCTACCCAAAGCAATCTACATATTCAATGCGATCCCTATCAAAGTAACATCAGTATTCTTCGCAGAGCTAGAACAAATAATCCTAAAATTTGTATGGAACCAGAAAAGACCCCGAATAAGCAAAGCAATCTTGAAAAAGAAAACCAAAGCTGGAGGCATCACAATCCCAGACTTCAAGCTATACTACAAAACTGTAATCATCAAGATAGTATGGCACTGGCAGAAGAACAGACACTCAGATCAATGGAATAGAATAGAGAACCCATAAATGGACCCACAAACGTATGGCCAACTACTCTTTGACAAAGCAGGAAAGAATATCCAATGGAATAAAGACAGTCTCTTCAGCAAGTGGTGTTGGGAAAACTGGACAGCGACATGCAGAAGAATGAACCTGGACCACTTTCTTACACCATACATAAAAATAAACTCAAAATGGATGAAAGACCTAAATGTAAGACAGAAAGCCATCAAAATCCTCGAGGAGAAAGCAGGCAAAAACCTCTTTGATCTTGCCCACAGCAATTTCTTACTCAACACATCTCCGGAGGCAAGGGAAACAAAAGCAAAAATGAACTACCATCAAAATAAAAAGCTTCTGCACAGCGAAGGAAACAACCAGCAAAACTAAAAGGCAACCAAAGGAATGGGAGAAGATATTTGCAAATGACATATCAGATAAAGGGTTAGTATCCAAAATCTACAAAGAACTTATCAAACTCAACACCCAAAAAACAAATAATCCAGTGAAGAAATGGGCAAAAGACATGAATAGACACTTCTCCAAAGAAGACATCCAGATGGCCAACCGACACATAAAAAAATGCTCAACATCACTCATCATCAGGGAAATACAAATCAAAACCACAGTAAGATACTACCTTACACCTGTCAGAATGGCTAACATTAACAACTCAGGCAACAACAGATGTTGGCGAGGATGCAGAGAAAGAGGATCTCTTTTGCTTTGTTGGTGGGAATGCAAGCTGGTGCAGCCACTCTGGAAAACAGTATGGAGGTTCCTCAAAAAACTAAAAATAGAACTACCCAATGACCCAGCAACTGCACTACTAGGCATTTATCCAAGGGATACAGATGTGCTGTTTCGAAGGGACACATGGACCCCCATGTTTATAGCAGCACTATCAACAATAGACAAAGTATGGAAAGAGCCCAAATGTCCATCGATGTATGAATGGATAAAGAAAATGTGGTATATATATACAATGGAGTATTACTCGGCAATCAAAAAGAATGAAATCTTGCCATTTGCAACTACGTGGATGGAACTGGAGGGTATTATGTTAAGTGAAATTAGTCAGAGAAAGAGAAAAATCATATGACTTCACTCATATGAGGACTTTAAGAGACAAAACAGATGAACATAAGGGAAGGGAAACAAAAATAATATAAAAACAGGGAGGGGGACAAAACAAAAGAGACTCATAATTATGGAGAACAAACTGAGGGTTGCTGGAGGGGCTGTGGGAGGCAGGATGGGCTAAATGGATAAGGGGCATTAAGGAATCTACTGAAATCATTGTTTCACTATATACTAACTAATTTTGGATGTAAATTTTAAAAAATAAAAAATAAAGTTAAATAAAAAAAAGATTCTCTCTCTCTCTCTCTCTCTCTCTCTCAAAAAAGAAACATTTAAGAAAAATAGTAACAAAATAAAATAAATGACTGGCCAGTCACGTGCCTATGACATGCCTTTTCCGAAGCCCTTACAGCAGATTTTCATCCTTCCTCCTAGTTCTGCAGACTTTCCACCCAGATAGTGTTTTATTCTGCAGATGTTAAAATTGTATTTCTGGTCACAGAGCTCAAGCATTTAGCCACTGAGCCACACCTCCTGCTCCTGAAGAGCTGATGAACCCTGACAGATGCAGGAAGAAACAAAAAGTGGGAAACATGGTGGTCAGCTTTCTCAAGCACAGTCTAGATACCAAAGGTCATTTTTCTTTTTGCTATGAGGAGAGAAATATACATGCTTTGATGACTTCTAACGATTGCAAATGGGTGTTTAACAGTTGCTTTTTTTCTTTTTTTTAATTTTCACTTTGGAAGTGATATGAAGGAACCTGAGAAAAGGCGCAGCTTGACTAGACTGGGAGTGTGCCTTAGAGCAAGAGTCAATGTCCTGAAGTCAGGTGCCAGGTGCATAATGTCAAAGCAAGCCAGAGGGGTTGCCTGCTTGGCCTGCAGTCTGCCTAGATGCCATCTTATTCCTGACCTTGTCTAAGATCCTGTCCTAAGTGACGAGGACACTACTGTCTTGCTCCCAGGCAGCATGGCTAAGAGAATGGCCTCCAAAACCTGGCAGACCTAAATTGAAGAGTGACTCTGACAGTTATAGGTGGTGTGACCTTGGATGAGTTATTTGAGGTCGCTGAGGAGCGTAATAGAATACCTTCCTCATAGGGTTGATGTGAGGATGATGCAATGAGATAAGGTAAGGAGCACGCACACAGTGCCTGGTATGTAACACCCCCCCCACCATTAACATCAGCAGTTATCAGAAAGACGGTGCTCCCCACTCTCCATAGTGGGGACAGGACTTGTATTGATCTACCTGCTTTTGTCCTGAGCCTCCTCTGCGGCCACACAGGGGTAGATTATGGGTGTGGTATGTGGCATGGAACAGGGTGAGGCTTTCCAAAAAGCCCATGCTTCTCATGCTACTCAGTCATTTATATTCATCTCATGCTGAACACCTGTCAAGTCTACATGAGGTTAAACAAAATCTACTCTCCCTGACATGGCTCTCACGCTCCACAAGCTACCTCATCTTCTACTAAGCTGACAATGTCGAGTCGCTTCATTAACTTCCATCTTAGCCACCTCAAAATATTTGTGTTTTTCTGGTTTTTTAGCTACTTTCTCTCTTTTCCTCCTGCCCAAGGCCAAAAATTTCTCTTCCTTCCTGAATCAAATCCCTACTCTCGTTCTCTTAGTCTAACCCTGCACCATTAAGACCCTTGTCGCATCAGTTCTCTTCTTACACTCAACGTCTCTATCTTCAAGATTCCTTAAAGGATCGTTTGGTTCTTATTTATCCTTTCCAAAATTCCTGCTTATCTAAAACTGAATTAATTTCCCACGTCAAATCTCCTTTTCCTGACTTCTGGTCTTCTTCTAGCTGTTAATGATAGCATCTGTTCCCCACAGAACCATGACCAACTTCAAAGTCACTTTTAAACCTTCTGACTCTCTAACCCCTCACATTGGCCAGTCTCCAAGCCTCTGCAATGTTTTTCGTATCGGGTGCCTCATTCTTCTTCCCACAGATATGGCCTTCGTGCAGACCCACTGAGAGGCTCCCAGTTATGTAGTCACATGAGAAGGCACTTGTGGTCCTCCTACTTCAGTCCTTCCCATCTCCCCATCATCCGAATATTACACTGTCATGTTGATCATCCTCTTACCTACTTAACTTTCTTACATATCGTCAAAGCCACCTCATGCCTTATAAATAAAGTTCAAATTCTCTTTTCTAGTTTTCTCTTCATGGTCTGGAACCAGATACCTTTTCTAGTTTTGTTGCTACTTACTTGTATTCAGATAGTCTAAACTTCACCCAGCCCTTCCCCAAAGTCTTTATGCTTTCCTGCCTGTGTCTGTAGATGCTTTCCTCCCATACTCAGCAGTTCTACTGAGCCTTTAGATGTCAGTGCAATATCACATCCTCCATGAAGCTTTCACCAAGAGAAAGCTGGAGTTCATCTCTTTTTGGCGAATAAGAAATGTGGGTCCTTGAAACAGACCCAGGGATAGGAGGAAAAGCTGACCTTTAAAAATATGTTACCCTTAACTCATAAAAATCAGAACTCTTTTCTGGTTTTTACTCCTTATGCCTTTTTTCTTGTATGAGATTATTCTATATGATGTAAATTCCAGTTGGGTTTTTTCCCCCTACTTTTTGGATAACTGGAAGCATCCATGATTAAGAGCCAGATTTTACTACTCTCAGCATTTTGTCACCTTCTGTCCTTCCTTTGCTGCTTGGGACATTCCATTTTGGGTAAACTGTGATTTGCAACATCCTCAGGAGGAAGAGTTACTTGCCTCTAATCTGTCCTCAAAGCAGACTGTTGGAAATTTTTCTGGGGAAGATCAATATATGTTAGGAATCCTTAGCTAGTAAAACCTTAGTGACCAACTGTAAAGAAAAAATACAAACTAAGAGAAAGGGACACATGCTTTGGGATTCAGACTCAACTTGAAGAGTCTGAAGCAGTCTGAAGAGTCTGAAAGCTTTTTGCTTACGTACACATCTTGCCTTCCTTCTGTCTCTAATCCCAGAATAGTTCATCAAACATCTTCAAAAGACTCTGTTGATAGTTCTGACTGATGGGAGACAATGTGCCCCACAAAACAGTGGAGAACCAGCCCCTACATGAAACTTCCTTCCGTTTGTGGCTGTCACTCTCTATTTGTATAACCTGGGACACTTTGTTGTCATTACACGTTTGCTTAAGATGGGCTATGAGCTTCTGAGTTTTGCCCTTTGGGACTATTCCCTCTTCACCCCACCCCTTTGCCCACCAGACCACTTGCACAAATACACACACACATTTGCATGTGCACACACACATATTCACTACAGTCTACCTAAGGTAGCTCTCCGGGTATACAGTTGTCATTAACTTTCATTCCTTAGTAAATGTAATTCTTGCAAAAGCCTGACATTGTTCTTTGGCTGGTAAACTGGATATATCTCAAAGCTATCCTCCTGAAAATCTTGACTTCCTACTGTGTCTATATGAATCAACCAATAATATGTGATCCCCTGCTAAGTGTCTAATACTGTATCAGGCCCTGTGATTAAACATCTTTTGATATAATCTCTGCCCAAAGGGAGTTAAAAATCTAGTTGAGTAAATAAGGCAAAACTTCCAAAAATCTTTGATGGCAAAACCTAGGAATGACAAAAACATCAAGTTCAGTTCTCTTACAGAACTGGAGTAAATTATGAAAGCTGGTTTTGCAACTTGAAATCAGGAAGTCATCAAATTGTAATCTTCTCAAAAAGCAAGGTTGACTTTGGCAATCTAACAAAACTTAAAACACTCATACCCTTTGACACAAAAATTCCATTTCTGGAATTTATCAAACAGGTATGTTTAGACTACTATAAAAAATTACATGTGCAAGGAGGTTCACTATCACTTTACTAAAAGAAAATAAAGGAAATAAGCATAATTCTATCAGCTGGGAACTAATTAAAATAAATTATGGAGCATTCATACAACAGAATACTATACAGCCATTAAAAAGAATGAAGTACATTTCAGTAAATATGCCCTCATATTGATGTAAGCTCTTTCTATATATGACCTCATTTAACGTTTGTGACAACTCTGTGAGACAGGTTCTGATATAATCTCCCTTACAAGTGTAAAAACTAAGGCTCAGAGATGTTAAGAGATTTGGCCAACGTCACACAGCTAGTAAATGGTGAAAGAGGATTCCACTGAGTTTTCTGCCTTCAGAGGCGGTATCTCCCAACAGTGATTAACCTAAGAAGTTGAACTGGAGATCCCAGAAGGAGTGGGTAGGTGGGAAAGGGTACTCTGGGTTTTGTACTGTTTGAAATTTTCTACCAGGCACATATAATAAGGTGGTAATTAAAAAGTTAATTTTTAGGGGCGCCTGGGTGGCACAGTCGGTTAAGCGTCCGACTTCAGCCAGGTCACGATCTCGCGGTCCGGGAGTTCGAGCCCCGCGTCAGGCCCTGGGCTGATGGCTCAGAGCCTGGAGCCTGTTTCCGATTCTGTGTCTCCCTCTCTCTCTGCCCCTCCCCCGTTCATGCTCTGTCTCTCTCTGTCCCAAAAATAAATAAACGTTGAAAAAAAAAAAAATTAAAAAAAAAAAAAAAAAGTTAATTTTTAAAGGCATGCTGGGTGTCCTCATTTCATTTCCGTTTTGCCAGTTATCACACAGGAAAAATGTGAGAACAAGATCACAGAATCAACAGTTTTAGTTCCACGTAGGAATTTTTTTTTCTTCTTGTTATTTGGAAGAGCTTAAAAAATACATTTTTGCATTGAATTCGCTACACAATCAACATTGAATGCCTACCATTTCTATTGCACTCTTATACATACCCCTGCTTTCAAATATAGTATTTGTCTATAATACTGTGTTAGCCCTCAAAAGAGTCATAATATCAGAGATCTTTAGGCTCTTCCTATGTAAAATAATGTAACCCTAATTTGATTCGTTTGGGGTCTAAAACCTAATTAACCTCTTGTAGACATTAGGTAAAATTAGGAAGGCTGGCAAAATCCCAGCTTCCCTTGACAAATCAAAAATGCTGAATTCCCCATGTCCCTCCCTCTATTAAATGACACTGCAATTCTAAAGACTTCTACTAATACAAGTGTTAGCATCCCACAATTGTTCAAACGCCTATTCAAATATAGCCCTCACAATGCATGATAATGTCATGTGTCATATCTACTCTCCTGCCTCGATGAGGGTCTGTCCAAGAACAGTAGGAATAGTGCTTCTACTGATCTTTTGTTTCTGGAGCAGCTAGCTCAGAGTTCCAGAGTTATTTGCTGTATAAGGAATCATGCATATCATGTTAGTTTTGCACCTTTTTACAATCCTTCTTCTATGCATCCAAAACCAATGTCTACACATCTGATATTCTGCTCTAGTCACTCTGTAATAAACACCCATCAAGAAAAAAAAGAGCAGTTTATTAATGTGTTTGGATAATAGTGATTGGCATCGAGTTTGCAAGAAAAGACCGAAAACCTGGTTGAATCAAAACAATCCTCACTCCTGGCTCAGACACATGTAGAGTTTCCAAAAATTTTTACTTTATCATTATTTATTAATTTTCCTCACAAAGCTTCAGGGGAGGCCTTCCTATTGTCCTTCTCTTTCATATTTGGGGATGAGTAACTTTATCCTCAAAGACTTGCAGCCTTGCAATTCAATTTTTCCTGATGTTAAAAAAAATCCTGTCACTGAACCCCTGCATTCCCAATTTGTTTGAAAATCATTTTATTATTTTTTAAACTGTCTTTTTAAAAAAAAAAAAGTTTATTTATTTTTAAGAGAGAGAGTGTGCGCAAGCATGGTTGGGGGAGGGACAGAGAGAGAGGGAGACAAAAAATCCAAAGCTGGTTTCATGCTGTCAGCACGGAGCCTGATGTGAGGCTTGAACTCATGGACATTGAGATCATGACCTGAGCTGAAACCAAGAATCAGACACTTAACCAACTGAGCCACCCAGGTGCACCTGAAAATCATTATTTTTAATGCTACTAGAAGGTGAATATTTTTTGTAATCTCTGTGTTAGATATGTAATAATATTTAATTTATAATTTATAAATACTGCATTCTGCATCCAAGGGCTTCTCTAGTGGAAGCCATCTATCCTCTCAGATTATTTTCTTTCTACAGCAGCTCAGTCTCTTTCTGAAATGCTGCCCTTCCTAATCCCCTTCAGGACCAACCTGGCTCCACTTCTGTCTCTCAGGCTTTGAGGCACTAACACCGGCCACAGGAACACTGTCCACCCTGAGGGAAATGAATAGAGAAGAGAACTAGAATCGACAGATTCTAGAGCCTAATTGATAACACTACCCTCCTTTCCTCCAAAGTAGCTAATACATTAAGACCACCTAAAAACAGAGCCAATGAATTATGTTTTCTGACATTACCCCGTTTATTAATTGATTTATCCGATTACAGCATACTGACTGCCTACACAGTGCTGCAACATTATAAATTCCTTCAAGGTCTGGACCAAGACAGAGAATAAGCAAGTGAGCAGACCAAAACCCAGCTAAGTAACCAACCTAACTACAGAGAACACAGAAGACACTGAGAAAACAATCAAATAGCACATGGTTTCTCCCTTAAGCAAGTCACAGTTTAGTAGAGAAGGCAACTGAGTAAATCATCATATGACATATGACATCATATGACAATTTCTAATTGCTATTACTGTATACAGATATTATGGGCATCTAGAGCTAGGAGGGTGACCAAAGAAGTTGACCTTTTGCTTTTTTGTTTTTGTTTTTTTTTCATTTTGAACAAGTGCTATGTTTTTATGCCAGTAGTACACATATAAGTGTCCCTAAACTGTAGATAGTTTTATTTTGCATGTTTCAATGTTCTTTATAAATATAGTGAATAAATCCTACAGAAATTTCCTTTTTTCCACTCACCACTATATGCTGAGATTGATCTGTGTTATAACATATGGCTTTAGTTCATTTATTTTAACGGCTATGCAGTATTCTATCGTATGTGTATCACATATTTATCCAACTTGACCAATGACCACTGGACTTGTTTCTACCCTCTGTGGCTTTGGGATTGTTGCCTTGGTTGAACAGAGATATTTTATTCTAATTCAGTTAAATGTATCAATCTTTTATGGCTCATGCTTTCTTTGCTTATTGAAGAAATATTTTTCAACTCTTAAGTGCATAAGGATATCCTCTTCTAAGTTTTTCTAAAAATTATAGTTCCTTTTACATATTTAGGGCTCTGTGTATGTGTGCACACACTGGCACGTGTGTCTGTATGCTCACTCCTCTGTATCTATAGCCTTTCCCCAGCTGTCCCCTTGGGATCCAGTCTAGAAATAGGTCTAGTTCCTGAGCCAGAAGTAGTCTTGGTTTAGTTCCAGGTCAGAAATCAGTGTCCCCCTCTGTCCCCGGTCTCCCAGTTTTCTCAACACTATACCTCCAGATGAAAGTAGAGCACAAAAAAGAGGTTAGTGTGGAGTTTCCTCAAAAAATTAAAAATAGACCTACCCTATGACTCAGCAGTAGCACTGCTAGGAATTTATCCAAGGGATACAGGAGTACTGATGCATAGGGGCACTTGTACCCCAATGTTTATAGCAGCACTCTCAACAATAGCCAAATTATGGAAAGAGCCTAAATGTCCATCAACTGATGATTGGATAAAGAAATTGTGGTTTATATACACAATGGAGTACTGCGTGGCAATGAGAAAGAATGAAATATGGCCCTTTGTAGCAACGTGGATGGAACTGGAGAGTGTGATGCTAAGTGAAATAAGCCATACAGAGAAAGACAGATACCATATGTGTTCACTCTTATGTGGATCCTGAGAAACTTAACAGGAACCCATGGGGAAGGGGAAGTAAAAACAAAAGGTTAGAGTGGGAGAGAGCCAAAGCATAAGAGAGACTCTTAAAAAGTTAGAACAAACTGAGGGTTGATGGGGGGTGGGAGGGCGGGGAGGGTGGGTGATGGGTATTGAGGAGGGCACCTTTTGGGATGAGGACTGGGTGTTGTATGGAAACCAATTTGACAATAAACTTCATATATTGAAAAAAAAAAAAGAAAGAAAGTAAAACACAGCCTACTGCTTCTCAGTTTCACTGACATGTTCTGCCTTGGAGCACTGAGGTGCTTCTGGTCCTGCCCCCCTCTTGTTTGGATCCATAGTGATATGTCTCTTGCTTTGAAGCCTTGTTATTTCTTTTACTTTCTCTCTCTCTCTTCTTTAATATTTTTTCTACTATTTCTCTGTGTTTGGAGAAGAAATGGCTCATCAGGGCATAAACTTACTGAACTGTGACTTCTTAATTCTCTTTATGACAGATTTGAGGAAAGAGTAGCAGTTAACTACACAATAGAGGGTGTTGAAAGGAAATTGTAGATGATAAGAAAAGTATGTGGTGTGCAGAGACCAGAAAAAGAAAGAGGGTTTTGGAAATTGGGAGCAGTCTAGTGTGAGGGTAACAGAGGCAACATGAGGGAGTGGGCAGCAGAGAGCCCTGAGACTGCAGCATGATCAGCAGTCACCACTTCCCTGAAACCACACAAAAAACCTGACGAACAGAACACTAAAGAAGAGAGAAACACAAAAAAAGAAAACAGAATGAGTCTATAGAAAACATTACAGATTTGAAAGCATGTTCACATCAATTCAGTGAGGTGCAGAGTGCTATATGTTATATGTCTGTTGTAGAATCAAGAAAACAGAGGCTCAAGGGATTTAAGTGATGGGCTATAACTGAAACGCAGATCCTCTTTTGCCTCATTCCCTTGTTCTTTTTAGCAACCACAATGCCGAACAGATACACATATAGTAAAAAGCCTGCCTCCCAGGAATGCATCTTGGTGAAAGCAATACAATCAGAAACAACTTGAATAGAGATAAATTTCTTTGGCACTCCTCAGTTTCACTTTTAGGTTTTTCTCCTACTTCTCTCTTATTCTGGGCTCTGAACCTAAATTCATAAATAGTCCGTTATACTCATTTACCCTATGATACAAAACACTGGTAAGGTTCAGTGTTCTAGCTACCCTCTCCCAAACTTGAGTTTTTACTAGAACAAAGGAAGTAACTTCCAACTGTACAAATTCTGAGTAACACTGACCTACAAAGGGTATGCATTTGAGGCAAAACTCCTTACCGGTATTCCCTAAATCACATGACTTAGACAACTTTATGCTCCTACATATAAGAATCAAATTGCCTTTGCAACAGTGAAGTTTTGAGCTCCTTTAACTCACTTACAAGTGCCTCAAATAAGAAGACAGTATATCCCTATTAACGAAACTACTTACTTTATAGGTAGTTCTTATAATAATTATTCATTTGCTCAACAAATATTCCAAATGATTAGGTTAATAGTAACTATTATAAAGTGAAAATGTTATTTAAGGATGCATGCTAGAAGATGTAACTTTGACCAAATCAAATTTATTTCTGAAATTCAATCACACTGTAACTTGCTTACAAAGACAGAATAATTAATAAGACTAAGACAGACCAGTTATCTCAAAAGACAAAGGGTAAACTTGACCTACTTTTGCTGAATTTGTACTTTATTGTCCTTTCTATTCTTTTATATCAATTCGAGCTCTGTTTGAGTAATTATGTAATTCTCTTTCCTTTCTCAAAGGAGAGCTTGAATAACCTATTCCCCACACTCCCACTATATCTATACCATCCCTAAACTGCTTTCTATAATACTTACATCCGTGGGCAGCAGGAGGGGGATGTTCTTAGAGACCTCATTTAGTAAGATGGTTTATCTTCTTTTTTTTTTTAATTTTTTTTTAATGTTTATTTATTTTTGAGACAGAGAGAGACAGAGCATGAACGGGGGAGGGCCAGAGAGAGAGGGAGACACAGAATCTGAAGCAGGCTCCAGGCTCCGAGCTGTCAGCACAGAGCCCGACGCGGGGCTCGAACCCATGGACCGTGAGAGCATGACCTGAGCTGAAGTCGGACACTTAACCGACCGAGCCACCCAGGCACCCCAAGATGGTTTATCTTCTTAAGTCATGAAAGAGCAATGTGAAACCCTCCATCTAAAATATAAGTCTTCGACAGGGTATCAGAATGGATAAAAAAACAAGACCCATCTATTTGCTTTCTACATGAGACTCGTTTTAGACCTGAGGACACCTTCAGATTGAAAGTGAGGGGATGGAGAACTATTTATCATGCTACTGGAAGTCAAAAGAAAGCTGGAGTAGCCATACTTATATCAGACAAACTAGACTTTAAATTAAAGGCTGTAACAAGAGATGAAGAAGGGAATTATATAATAATTATGGGGTTTACCCATCAGGAAGAGCTAACAATATAAATGTCTATCGCCGAATACGGGAGCCTCCAAATATATAAAACAATTACTCACAAACATAAGCAACCTTATTGATAAGAGTGTGGTAATTTCAGGGGACTTTAATACCCCACTTACAACAATGGATAGATCATCTAGACACAGGATCAATAAAAAAACAAGGGCCCTGAATGATACATTGGATTAGATGGACTTCACAGATATATTTAGAATTCTGCATCCCAAAGCAACAGAATATACTTTCTTCTCAAGTGCACATGGAACATTCTCCAAGATAGATCACATACTGGGTCACAAAACAGCCCTTCATAAGTATACAAGAATTGAGATCATACCATGCATACTTTCGGACCACAATGCTATGAAGCTTGAAATCAACCACAGGAAAAAGCCTGGAAAACCTCCAAAAGCATGGAGGTTAAAGAACACCCTACTAAAGAATGAATGGGTCAACCAGGCATTTAGAGAAGAAATTTAAAAATATATGGAAACAAATGATAATGAAAATACAACAACCCAAATGCTTTGGGATGCAGCAAAGGCAGTCCTGAGAGGAAAATACATTGCAATCCAGGCCTATCTCAAGAAACAAGAAAAATCCCAATACAAAATCTAACAGCACACCTAAAGGAAATAGAAGCAGAACAGCAAAGACACCCCAAACCCAGCAGAAGAAGATAAATAATAAATATCAGAGCAGAAATAAACAATATAGAATCTAAAAAAAACTGTACAGCAGATCAATGAAACCAAGAGTTGGTTTTTTGAAAAAATAAACAAAATTGATAAGCCTTTTGAGAAGCCAGGCTTCTCAAAAAGAAAAGGGAGATGACCCAAATAGATAAAATCATGAATGAAAATGGAATTATTACAACTAATCCCTCAGGAATACAAGCAATTATCAGAGAATACTATGAAAAATTATATGCCAACAAACTGGACAACCTGGAAGAAATGGACAAATTCCTAAACACCACACACTTCCAAAACTCAAACAGGAAGAAATAGAAAACTTGAACAGACCCAAAAACAGTGAAGAAATTGAACCAGTTATCAAAAATCTCCCAACAAATAAGAGTCCAGGACCAGATGGCTTCCCTGGGGAATTCTACCAGACATACAAAGCAAAGATAATACCTTTCATTCTCAAGCTGTTCCAAAAAATAGAAAGGGAAGGAAAACTTCCAGACTCATTCTATGAAGCCAGCATTACTTTGATTCCTAAACCAGAGACCCAGAAAAAAAAGAGAACTACAGGCCAATATCCCTAATGAATATGGATGCAAAAATTCTCAATAAGATACTAGCAAATCGAATTCAACAGCACATAAAAAGAATCATTCACCATGATCAAGTGGGATTCATTCCTGGGATGCAGGGCTGGTTCAACATTTGAAAATCAATCAACGTGATACATCACATTAATAAAAGAAAAGAAAAAGACATTTGACAAAATTCATCATTCTTTGTTAATAAAAACCCCCAAGAAAGTCGGGATAGAAGGAACATAGTTAAACATCATAAAAGTCACTTATGAAAAGCCCACGGCTAATATCATCCTCAATGGAAAAACTGAGAGCTTTCCCACTGAGATCAGGGATGTCCACCTTTACCGCTGTTGTTTAACATAGTGTTGGAAGTGCTAGCATCAGCAATCAGACAACAAAGGAAATCAAAGCCATCAAAATTGGCAAAGATGAAGTCAAGCTTTCACTTTTTGCAGATGACATGATATTATACATGGAAAACCTGATAGACTGCACCAAAAGTCTGCTAGAACTGATACATGAATTCAGCAAACTTGCAGGATACAAAATCAATGTACAGAAATCAGTTGCATTCTTATAAACCAATAATGAAGCAACAGAAAGACAAATAAAGAAACTGATCCCATTCACAATTGCACCAAGAAGCATAAAATACCTAGGAATAAACCTAAGAAAAGATGTAAAAGATCTGTATGCTGAAAACTATAGAAAGCTTAGGAAGGAAATTGAAGAAGATATAAAGAAATGGAAAAACATCCCATGCTCATGGACTGGAAGAATAAATATTGTCAAAATGTCAATACTACCCAAAGCTATCTACACATTCAATGCAATCCCAATAAAAATTGCACTAGCATTCTTCTCAAAGCTAGAAGAAGCAATCCTAAAATTTGTATGGAACCACAAAAGACCCCGAATAGCCAAAGTAATATTGAAGGAGAAGACCAAAGCAGGAGGCATCACAATCCCAGACTTTAGCCCCTACAAGAAAGCTGTAATCATCAAGACAGCATGGTATTGGCACAAAAACAGACACATAGACCAATGGAATAGAATAGAAACCCCAGAACTAGACCCACAAACGTATGGCCAACTCATCTTTGACAAAGCAGGAAAGAACATCCAATGGAAAAAAGACAGTCTCTTTAACAAATGGTGCTGGGAGAACTGGACAGCAACATGCAGAAGAATGAACCTGGACCACTTTCTTACACCATCCACAAAAATAAACTCAAAATGGATAAAGGACCTGAATGTGAGACAGGAAACCATCAAAACCCTAGAGGAGAAGTCAGGAAAAAAACCTCTCTGACCTCAGCTGCAGCAATTTCTTACTTGACACATCTCCAAAGGCAAGGGAATTAAAAGCAAAAATGAACAATTGGGACCTCATCAAGATAAAAGGCTTCTGCACAGCAAAAGAAACAACCAACAAAACTAAAAGGCAACCAACAGAATGGGAAAAGATATTTGCAAATGACATATCGGACAAAGGGCTAGTATCCAAAATCTATAAAGAACTCACCAAACTCCACACCTGAAAAACAAATAATCCAGTGAAGAAATAGGCAGAAAACATGAATAGACACTTC
Source organism: Puma concolor (assembly GCF_028749965.1). Taxonomy (NCBI): domain Eukaryota; kingdom Metazoa; phylum Chordata; class Mammalia; order Carnivora; family Felidae; genus Puma; species Puma concolor. The sequence goes on from NC_141683.1 coordinate 62,459,802, forward strand.
TCCAAAGAAGACATCCATATGGCCAAAAGGCACATGAAAGGATGCTCAACATCACTCCTCATCAGGGAAATACAAATCAAAGCCACACTGAGATACCACCTCACGCTGGTCAGAGTGGCTAAAATGACAAATTGGGAACTTATAGATGTTTGAGAGGATGTGGAGAAATGGAAACCCTCTTGCACTGTTGGTGGGAATGCAAACTGGTACAGCCACTCTGGAAAACAGTCGGAAGTTCCTCAAAAAATTAAAAATAGTTCTACCCTATGACCCAGCAATAGCACTGCTAGGAATTTACCCAAGGGATACAGGAGTGCTGATGCATAGGGGCACTTGTACCCCAATGTTTATGGCAGCACTCTCAACAATAGCCAAATTATGGAAAGTGCGTAAATGTCCATCAACTGATGAATGGATAAAGAAATTGTGGTTTATATACACAATGGAATACTGCTTGGCAATGAGAAAGAATGAAATATGACCTTTGGTAGCAACATGGATGCAACTGGAGAGTGTTATGCTAAGTGAAATAAGTCATACAGAGAAAGACAGATACCATATGTTTTTACTCTTATGTGGATCCTGAGAAACTTTACAGAAGACCATGGGGGAGGGGAAGGATAAAAAAAAGTTAGAGAGGGAGGGAGTCAAAGCATAAGAGACTCAAAAACTGAGAATAAACTGAGGGAGAGTGGGAGGGAGGGGAGAGTGGGTGATGGGCATTGAGGAGGATACCTGTTGGGAGGAGCACTGGGTGTTGTATGGAAACCAATTTGACAATAAATTTCATATTATAAATAAATAAATAAATAAATAAATACAAATCCCATTGTGAAAAAAATAAAATAAAATACAAATCTTCTATTTATTCTCCAATCCATAATGTAGAGAGATGGCTTCATTTGAACTGTAAGTCATGATCAGCCCTCCAGATTCTTAAAGAAGAATACTGTTTCTCTGTAATGATAGAAAAATCTAGTTCCTCTAGGCAAACTTTTAATCGCCGCTGCTATTTACTTGATATTAACCGACAATAATTGAACCAAGAACCAAATTGGAGTTTAGCAAATGTGTGCTCATCACATAAATCACACTTGCTGCAAGATTTTAAGAGCATACTGCAGGCTTTGAAAATGCTTCACCTAAATAGCTTTGAGTGGGGAACATAGGGTGTAAAAGTGGTGAACTGTGCTCTTTCTTTCCCCAGGTTTTCAGGGTGTGGGATATACAGACTCTTTCACTGTTACAAATCTTCCATGACAGCCAGGGAGGACCAGGAGATATGCAGATTTATTCTATGGTATATGACTCTAATAATGGCATGCTTATTACAGGTAAGTGTACCCAATTAATGGCAGACAAAACTCTTATCTTGACTTTTAACCTTTTTTAACTATCACTTGAAGAAAACTAACCAGAAGAAAAGCAAAAGTAGAAGGGGAATATGTAAACTGTGATTCATCACAGTAGATTTTATTTTTTTTTTTAGCAAGAGAGAGAGAGTGTGAGTGGGAGAGAGGGGCAGAGGGAGAGAGAGAGAGACAGAAAGAGAGACAGAGAGAGAGAGAGAGAGAGAGAGAGAGAGAGAGAATTGTAAGCAGGCTCCATGCTCGGTGCAGAGCCCAACTTGGGCCTTGATCCCACAACTGTGAGATCATGACCTGAGCTGAAATCAGGAGTCGGACACTCAACCGACTGAGCCATCCAGGTGTCCCCATCACAGTAGATATTTAATTCAGTTCCACCCTCTCCTGTCTTTCCATTACTGGGTAGATAAAATGTGTGACTGAACTTCCTCAAAAAGACCAGGTCAGTGCTCTAAGTTCTTGAGTCTAGGATGATGGCTTGGGTTGAGCAAGAAGTAGGATGTGATATGTTGCTGCATAGAAGGCAAGCCAGCTCTGTTATGACTCTCAGAAGCTGGAATATAATCCATTTTAGAGTGGCTGCATCAGATCGCTGAATCAATGCCTCCTTTGTTCAGTGAGGCAATTTAGCCCCATGCATTCTAGTGCTGAGACAGTCAGTTAGAAGGTGCTGACCCTCCCACCTGTCTTTGCTTCTAGACAATGAAGTGGAGAGAGAGGATAGAGTTCCAAATGACAGATCCCCAGGGCTGATGCTAACAGATTGTTTCCTTTTCTTGTTGTCTCTTAAAAAACAAACAAACAAAAAATGCTTCCTAAAGTCACAAAAGATTCTGCTAAGGCATTTAGGTTAAATGTGATTCACATGCATGCCTTCTGGCTTTAGAAGAAAAAATACACAATATTAACAGTACTTCTTCCTTCTGGAACACCAACTCAGAATGCATTTCCTAAGCATTTTCCCACTGACCACCTGTTCTGAGTTCCTGTGAGATTAATTAGAGCAGGGAAATGGTGCTATCTCTGTCGGTGGAGAATATAATTATTTTTTAACTCTGGGGGTCTTTTTCCAAACCAGCATTTCATACTTGACAATTTTCCACCTTGTAAAACAGAACTTAATTCTAGGTATAAGCACCCCTCCTCTTTATTACCTCCTCTGAAAATAACATGCTAATGACTGTAAGCATATTCTCCTGGTATCCCCACTTGCATATTTGATTAGTGGGCTCAGCATTTACAACCCACTTATCATCAGAGTAACTAAGGACTCAAGTATCAAGACAAAAGAAGGAAGAGGAGGAAGGAGAAGAGAAAATCAAGATTACTTCCCAGTTTTATGTAATCTTGACAGTACTTTACCTACAAAAATATAGAGCTCTGTGTATTGCTTACATCAACTGCAACCATCAACTTGACATCAGAATTACATGAAGCTTATCTCTCAGATTCTATTTCATGCTTTGATTCAAATGAAACCGCCATAGTAATCTTCTAAACCCCAATGACAGCAGCACCACATTCTGGAAATGTTTTGTAGAATATACTGTTGTTACTGTCGTTTTTATTATTCCTCTGTTAATACAACTAACTTTTGTAAAGTTCTTTTACAAAGTGCTTTCATGTACTTTCATTTGACCCACACAACCACCCCATGAGTTGGGAATTACTGCTTATCCTATTTTATAAATGACAAACTAAATATTAAAACAGTTCCATTGACTAGTTTTAAAACACAAGGTTAAAAGGTAGAGCTGGGATTCATTCCCAGAGCTTCTGGTTCCTGAAACCACATTCTTTCTCTGTAACTGCATTGTTTGCATAGCCAAAATGTAGAGCATTACCATTGGTTCATAAGCGTATCTAGCTTTGTTGATGTGAGTTCTGAAAAAAGTTAGTCACAATATAATGTTAAATGATCTACCAAAAAGCTCTGAGTGTTGGTTATTTGGTTACTATTTGCCTCTCACATGTCCATACTGGGACATTCAAACTGAGAAATATTACCAGAAAAGCCTTTTAAGTCCTTCTTTACACATGAACAGATTTCATCTTAAAATTTAAGCACCTTAGGAAAGTGCTTAGTAACTCCTGCTGAACCTTTTCCTACAGGTGCAGGTGGGATTGGAAAGTTATGAGAAACTCAATACAAAGGGTTTATCTTTGGTAATTTAATCTCCACATCAATAAAACAGAGAAGTTTCATTTTGTTTGATCTTTGAAATGCTTTGAGATTCTTATTTATATTTCTAGACATTACACTGAAACAGAATACACAGTTGATTTTGAGAGTTAAATCATATTTGCTATTTATATATTCCTGTAAAGCCAAACTACCCCCTTAGGAAAATGTAAATAAGGAATATCTGCTCTCCATCTACTTCCCCATGGTGATTTAGAAATTAATCTTATTTAATATTGATGTTGCAAGCACTGGCTTGCAACCATTCTTTCATTACATTTAATAGGAATGTGTTTACAGAGTGCTTTATCATTTGTTGGTTGGAAAAGGCTCTCTAACAATAAATTCCAATCACTAAATGGAAGTTTACCTTCAGCAGAAAGCTGACCTTTCAGCAGAAAGCTACTATATACCAGATGGAGAGGCATGTGGTAGGCTCTCTAAAAGAAGGAAAACAGTAGACTGTAAAAAAATAGAAAAATGGGGGCCACTGAAAATAGGATATCAGCGAATCCAAATCGCCTGTACTTGAAAATTAATGAAGCCGTCAAAATGAATGTTTTTCTCTTACTGAATAACATAGGCTTTATTTGTCAAAAATGTTTTAGAGAAAAAGAATGTGTTTTCACTTCATTAGATATCCTAGGAACTGATATTACTAATCCCACTGATTGGTTCTTTCCAAACACAAGTGATTGAGTAAAATCCTTTGTGATTCAAAACTTCTAATATTGGGTATTTGTGAGATACTTATTTCTGTTCTAGGATCTGGTGTCATGGACATGTATCCTCTGACGAGGATGGTACAAGATACAAAACAGATTCCTCACACTCATGAACGAGAGATCAATGTCATGCTTTACAACAGATATTTTCACCAAGTCCTTACTATCTGTTCTGAATCCATAATTAAGGTGAGTACATAGTGGCTCTTCAGAAAGAAAAAGAGCTAACAGAATTTTCTCTTTTTACAGGTAAGTCTTTGGGAAATTAAGTAACTGTAGTGGTGCATTTGATGAGACTCAACAGTAGAGCTATTTTTAAGTGTTCATGCACATGTGAAAAACAAGTATTTTAAGCCAGCTCAAACAGCTTGCTATCTTTCTTTCAAGAGAGAGTGCACATGAGCAGGGGAGGGGCAGAGGGAGAGAGAGAGAATCTTAAGCTGGCTCCGTGCTCAGCACAAAGCTCCACTTGGGGCTCAATCCCATGACTATGAGATCACAACCTGAGCTGAAATCAAGAGTCTGATTCTCAACCGACTGAGCCATGCAGGCACCCCTACACTGCTTATTAGGCCACACACTCAATTAAATATATAAAGCTCGTTTTTACTATCAGAATAGAAATTTTAAAGGAAATATATCAAGGAAAGAGAACTAGGATAGATAGATGATAGATGATAGATAGATGATTTTTAAATCTGAGCTATGGGAAGAAGATATGTTAAGAAGGAAGGGAAAGAAATTTATAATGTTTACTGTAACCCCTATAGGTGCAGGATGTATGCCAAGTGCCTCAAACCCATGATCTTATTTAATCTCCACACTGGTTTGGACACATAAAAGTTTACATTTTAAAGATGAGGAAACTAGGACTCATAGCAATCAAGAAACTTGCCCCAGATCATATAACTAGTAAGCATCATAGCTAGGATATGAATCCAGGTTTGCCTGATGTAGATACCTATGTCTGTTTCTCTGCATTCCTCTGCCCTGTCATTACTGTGTTCCCCAGGGGCCAGGGTATGTAGCTATCCTGAGTACACCTGTAATTACAACCACTGAAGCCATCCAGCAGTGATGGCTGGCAGTGTTTTCTTCAGAGTGTTGTCCTTTCATTTCATGCATGCTGTCCTTTCATTTCATGCATGATCTCCAAAAGGCGAGAGCTCGAGCAGTAGAGAGCATCCTGTGGGGACCCTTTAAATCCCCTCTCAATCTTTGACCTTTTGTGCTCATCTGCTGGAAATTTTCTCGGGCCAAAATCTCCTGAGTTCACTTAATTATCACCTCTTTCTGATAATCTGCCTACAAAATAAGTAAAGGAAAACTAAAACTCTGGAGAAAATGTCTTCCCTGTAAGAGAAGCAGTGGGGGAAGGAATGCATCTAGGTGAGTTTTCATTATGATTGATTGGTTGAAGAGTGATCCTACTTCAGGCCAGGAAACGGATGATGTCTGAAACCTGTTCATGCAGCATCACTCATTTCTCCCTTGAGTACCCTGTCTGAACTCGGGAGCACTCAGACGTTGACCACGTGGGCTCTAGGGCCAAACTGGCCTCATTCAGATCAGTTGGTGGCCCTCGGTTGGCTACCTGGCCTCCAGGTGATTCCATTGAGCTCCATTTGGTCCCTCTCTCCCTCTTCCAGCTGCAACACCTCTCAGCTCCCCGGAGGGACAATGCACCTTCCCATCTCTGGCCCTTTGCTTATGCAGTCCCTGTCCCCAGATACCTTGAGAGCCACCATTCTGTGCTTGCCAGTTCTGTTTTATTACTCACTGACAGCCTAGTTCACATGTGAGCATGACAGATCCATGAAAAAGAAGAGATTTAGACTGGAAGGCTGGAGGTGTAGAGCCTCTCCCGTGTTTCCAAAGAGAAATAATGATGTGTCTTGACATGTTTCTGGATTTTTCAGTCACATCCAGCCTGATTACACAGACAGCTTTCTCTGAAGTCTTTCTCTGTGTCTCTAAAAGTGATGCCTGTGTCCCTAATCAGAACACTTCTTGGAAAGGCCAGTGAGCTCCTGACCTTCCTCTGGGTTCTCTTAGATTCCATGTGTCAACCACAGATTCTGTCCTGTGACCATGGCCAATTTGGATAAATGTCAACAGGGAATAAATCCCGTTTCATTGTTTTGTCTGTTATAATTGTTACATTTCTATCTTGCTGCGAATCTTGCTTCGTGCTTACAGTGGCAAAATTGACTACTTCCTCCACAGCCAGAGTGCCTGGAATAGTCGCTGCCTGTCTCGGCCACCTACAGCAGACACAGTCCAGGGTAGCACAGTAACTACTAGACAGCAATGCATCTTTTAGAACTTTGTTTGCTCAAACCAACATTCATGGCAGAATGTTGGGAAAGATTTTAGAAGTGCATAGTACCAATTCTGGGGCTTTTTGAATGTTGTAAAATTTGCTAATAACTGAAGGGTATATGGATTATTTTATTTTTGTTGTTGTTGTTCTTTCCTACAGGTATGGGAAATCGAGACTGGCCTCCAAATATACCAGATTTTAGACCCTCATGGCTTCAGTGTTGAACTGACTTCTGCAGCTATTAATGAAAGTGGATTTCTTTTTGCCACAGGAGCATATAATGGTCAGACTCATATCCAGAATATGGCCTCCCTGCCTTAGTGCCCTGGGAATTTGTGCTAGGAACTCATTAGTTGTGTGGGTTAGAGAGAGCATGAATCAGGCTGGAATATGTCAGCATGCCAGAGAGTGCTCTGCCTTAGTGACTCTTCTCTAATGAGCACCAGAGCCCTGATATCAATACCTGAGATTACATTTATATTATTGCTTTAACATTTGCAAAAGTCTTTCCTGCATATCTCATTCTATCTTTGGTGGGATTTACTTGCATTGACTTGCATTGCATTACTTGCATTGACTCCTTTTGCCCTTTTCGTTTTGGGTACCTTCAGCTAAGAGATGGACATTACATTTAGTGCTTGCTGATAATATTTTTACTGACAGTAGACTTGAGGACCAGACAAAAATCCAGCCAACATTGTTATACAACACCTAGAATTCTCTGTTGGACTTGTTGATATGTCTAAGCTCTTTGGGAGCATACAGCAGGTCACACCTGAGAGGATATCAGTCTCCAGTGGTATTAGGTCACTTGCTGCTCCTTGTGTTATCTATCGAGCATTGTGTAAAACCTTCTGGAACTAAGCACTCCAGCTGCCTCACCTATCATGTCACCTTGGTCTGACCTCCCACAACAGAACTACTTCATCTAGACCATATGGTCAACTTGTATGCACTACTCATGGTTTATTTATTCTAGAGATATATTTGCCAAAGAAATTCTTGCTTGTAAGCCTGTTGGTGGGATGTGTGTACATGCTGATGTGAAAGTCTGATTTTTTAAAGTGTGGCAGACAATACACATAGCAGTACCTCTCCTGGCTCTCTATGTCCCCATTAAATCTGACTGCGAAAGTTCCAAAGTAGCAGGAAATCTGGGCCATGAGACTGTAGTCCACATATCCAGGACTGAATGGAAGCATTCTTTCTTTCATTTGTTTGCATGACTGTGTTCCTCCAACACCATAAAGTCCTTGAGGGCAGGAACGATGCCAGTTCACTTTTCATTCCCAGCTACTCGCACAGTGCTGAGTATATAGGGAGAATTTAGTCAGCGTTTAATGATGTTGTTAGTGAGTAAACAAATGGTAGGAGTTGTGAGTGTTGCTGATAGAGAGTACCTGGCATAAAGGGAGTAAAAGAACACAGTGAGAACATTCCGGATGTCCAGCAAGAGTAAAGCTGGGAAATAAGAAGCAGGAGACAGGGTGGGATTAGGGTGACACAAGGGGAGGAAAGTGACGTGAGGGGCTGTCCACTGGATTCTAAACCTGAGGTGACCCCTAGAAAAGCCTACATGAGATGATTCCTACATGGAGTGATGACCTAGCAACAAACATTCAACAGCCACGCAATGAATCAAGCCTCCTGGCCCCTCATCAAGTTCCCCTAAATCAAATGACCCAAGTTAATGACAAAGAAAATACGATTTCAGATGTAAAAAGAAACTCAGTACCCCTTTTGCATTTCCTTCCCATGTAACTAATAAAACAACTCAAAGCTTGATAGATTCCTACCTGCTGGAATTCTCTTAAATATTTTATTACCTAGTAAGAGCTAAATTCTTCAAACATGTCAGCACCTTAGGAAATGTGACATTATTGGACTGATCTTTCACTACAGCTGACGACTGTGACAAAATATTAGATAAATAGGAAGATATTGGAGGGTATTTAGTGAACTGGAGGACATTGGAAGAGTCAGGGCGGAAAGATCTACTTCATACAGAAAGCTCAGCTAGGAGAGTTTGAGTGTTTCAAAAAACCTGTCACAAATTTCAAAACATTGCCTAGTCCTGCTAATTTGTATTAGCCTGTGACAAATAAAGGCATACAGAGATTCATTTTTTGCACAGCAAGGCTAGGGAGACTCACACGTCATAGTAGGAAATAAACATAGGATAAATGGTAGATCAATTTCTTAAAGTGTATTTATTTATTTTGAGAGAGAGAGAGAGAGAGAGAGAGACAGAGAGAGAGAGCATGTGTGAGTGGGGTAGGAGCAGAGAGAAAGGGAGAGAGAGGATCCCAAGCAGACTGTTGGCACAGAGCTCTACGCAGGGCTGGATCCCATGAACCTTGAGATCATGACCTAAGCCCAAATCATGAGTTGGATGTTTAACCATCTGATCCACCCAGGCACTCCTAGATCAGTTTTGTCTGAGATAAAAGCCAAGCTTTCTATAAATTATTTTTATCTACATAGTTTTTTTTTTCCTGTGTGCTCAGGAACAATTAAAATCTGGGACTTTGGCAGCGGGCAGGAGATGAAAATGTTGCCTGAAGGGAAAGACTGGAAGGAGGAAGAGCACTGGCTACGGCGCCTGATTTTCCTGAAAGCTCAGGAAAAATACCAGTACTTGATCCTCACCTTGGAGCACAACGGGAAGATCAAAATGATCCAGGTTTGCAATCTCAGTTTTATATTTGTACCCTATGTGCTCTTCCTGGGGAAATCAACGGAGTCCACGGATGATCCCCATTTCACGCCTCTCTCACCAGTCATCTGAGGATAACATTTCTCCACGAGTCTTCCTAAGAGGCTCCCAATTAAGAGCATCCTTGTCCAGGTCCAAGCAAAGAACAAAAAAGAATAGCTGAGCAGCGACAGCATCTCGCCCAGCCAGCATTTGCTGAAGGATTAGTCAGGAGCCCCTGGAGCAGGTATCAGAAAGGTGAAACTGACCCACAGCTGCCACCTCAGACATTGTTTATACCCTCGTCCGGGGATAATTCCCTGGCGGAACTGCTCCCCAGCAGTCTCGGTGTAAGGGAGCAATGATTCCCCTGTGTTCTCAGAACTCATAATGCATTCAGCGATGCTCAAGTCACTTTTTCAGTTTGTCACCAAAATTGCTTTGTTTACTTTGAGGTTAACGATGCAATCTGCTCAGGGCCATTTCGGGAGGATTGAGGTAGGCTAATTTATTTTTTCTGCGAGTCTATTACCACCTAAGAATGCTAATGCCTTCTTCATATTTAAAATGAAGGCTAGATCATTTATCCTGGCTACTGAGTGGATCTCTCTCTGCCTGGAACTCGAGGACTCATTGAATTTATTATTTCCCTTCTGAAAGCTAAAATCAGAAAAAAAAAATCTTAAATTAGGGAAGCAATCATGAAATTTCAGCATTGATTAAGGTGACTGATGTCCCTGCTGCTGGAAAAAAGGAGCGAAAAACATCCCTGATGCAATATACTCTTCCCATGTTGTCTGAGCAATCCAGATAGCACCATAGAAAGGAATGTTTTAGTTATTATACACTCTCCCACATGACAACATACTGATTTCCCTTCTTTCAATGAGTGCAACTGGCCACCAGTATGCTTTTCCTAATATACAGTGTCTATTATAAACAAGCCTTTTTTAACCATTCCAAAAAAAAAAAAAAAAAAAAAAGCCTGGTGCTGTTCCCAAGTCAAAATTGGTTTTGGTTTTATTGCAGTATTGTTCATTTTGATTATTCTGGTTCTTCATGTTTTTTTTTTTTTTTTTAACGTTTATTTATTTTTTTGGGACAGAGAGAGACAGAGCATGAACGGGGGAGGGGCAGAGAGAGAGGGAGACACAGAATCAGAAACAGGCTCCAGGCTCTGAGCCATCAGCCCAGAGGCCAACGCGGGGCTCGAACTCGCGGACCTCGAGATCGTGACCTGGCTGAAGTCGGCCGCTTAACCGACTGCGCCACCCAGGCGCCCCAGGTTCTTCATGTTTCAAAAATCCATAGACTGAGCTTGATGAAGACTGAAAACCTCTCTTATTCATATTTGTATTCCTGCTCTGCCCCAAGCAGGTGCTGATTAAGGATTGAGAGAATGAAGAAACATAAGAAACCTTTTATAAGATATGTAATAATTTGTACAAATCTCAAAAGTATGATGTTAAGTGAAGAAATTTAAAGAATTCATACAGTTTGATAGCATTTATAAATAGGCATAAACAAATATCATTATATGTACACATATATACGTACAATAATATGTAATATATGTATATGCAGAATGCACATAATATTAAAACTTCCATAACTAACACTGTATTCAGGTTACTAATTACCTCTGGAGAAGGAAGAAGAAACAGGACTATATTAAAGAGATCTAGACAGGATTTAAGATTTGATAAAGCCAGATGGGGGGTACATCATTGAATGTTCTATTTTTCCTATACCTTTAAAACAGCTCAAAATAAAACAGTGAATTGAATTTTTCATATACTCACTGTATTTCTATTGAAGGGTAAGGAAGATGATATGTGCCTTATGGTAATATGGGAGCTGCCCAATGTGATGCCTATGCTACAAAGTGGGATTCACACTGTGCATCTGAGGACATCCCCTCAAAATAGGAGCATGACTATTCCTTTCCCACATGTCGAGTTGATAGAGAAAAACTTTTCTCAACGTGCTAATGTAAGTTCCATTTCTTCATTTCTTTCCTTTTATTATGGAAAATTATAAACATACAAAAGTAGAGAGAACAATACATTGAACTTCTATGTACTAACATGCAGCTTCAGGAATTATGTGTACATGGCCAAACATTCCTTTTTATTCCTACCACTTCCCACAACCACCACAAAAGAATTATTTTGAAGCAAATCCCAGACATTAGGTCATTTCATCCCCAAATATTTCAGTATATATCTCTACATGATAATGACTCAAAAAATGGAAGGACATGGTTATTTTTAAGATATCTTCTAAAATAATTTTTAAGAAGTCCTTAATATCATCAAATATTTACACAGTGCTCAAATTTCCTAGATTGCCTCATTTTTTTTTTTATGGCTTACAAGATTCAAATAAGGTCCATTTGTTGCATTTAGTTGATAAGTGTCTTAAATCTCTTTTAATCTATAAACATATTTCCATTTCTCTTTTTCCTTTGCAATTTATCTACTGAAGATAGGAAGAGTTGGTGCCATAGTTTCCCATTTTCTGGATTTTGCTGATTGCACCCCCTGGTGTAATTTAAGGAGTTCTGTCTGTACTTCCTCTAATCTGGCTTAATTGCATGAGCTTTGATTTTTTTTTTAATTTTTTAATGTTTATTTATTTTTGAGAGAGAGAGGCAGAGCATGAGAGGGGGAGGTGCAGAGAGAGAGGGAGGCACAGAATCCAAAGCAGGCTCCAGGCTCTGAGCTATCAGCACAGAGCTTGAGGTGGGACTCGAACTCACAAACCGTGAGATTATGACCTGAGTCAAAGTCGAACGCCCAACCAACTGAGCCACCCAGGTGCCCCTGATTTTTTAAATTAGATTCGATAGATTCTGTCATATACTTCCATTAGGATTCACAAAATGGTTGCTTTAAAAAATTAATTAGTTAATTTAAAATCTCTAAGAAAGTATTTTTGTGAGGCACTTGTATCTACTCAGTATGGCAGGAGCACGTGATCATTCCTGAGGGGTACAGTGCATGACATGTTTCAGGCTGAAGAACAGAGAAATAAGGAAGCTTCCCTTGTTCCCATAAGGATTCAGATCGATTGATTTTCTTGAGACTTTATCAATCTTATTTGCTTACTCTAATATTAGCTCAAGCCATTTATACTTTCCAGTTTTTACAAAGATAAGTGGTCAGATGCTAAAGAATGCAAGAAACTGAACATTATAGAGGGAGCAATTGAAGAAAGCCTTAAGGTTTTACCGCTGTCATTAGTGAAACAAACATAATTTAAGAGAGAATAATATAGCTTGTTTTAAAGAATTTGGAAACTGGGGCGCCTAGGTGGCTCAGTCAGTTTAGCGTCCCACTTTGGCTCAGGTCATGATCTCATGGTTCATGAGTTCAAGCCCCATGTTGGGCTCTGTGCTGACAGCTCAGAGCCTGGAGCCTGCTTCGGATTCTGTGTCTCCCTCTCTCTCTGCCCCTCCCCCTCTCATGCTCTGTCTTTCTCTCTCTCTCTCTCAAAAATAAATAAACATTAGGAAAATTTTTTTAAAGAATTTGGAAACTATTATTTCATCCTACATGGAGAGATAATTGTATTATTTTCCCTCAAATTTAAATGTTAGTTCAGCTCTACAATTCCAATTCCATTCTTGTTAGTTTATTTTTATTTTATTTTATTTTTTTTTTCAACGTTTATTTATTTTTTTGGGACAGAGAGAGACAGAGCATGAACGGGGGAGGGGCAGAGAGAGAGGGAGACACAGAATGGGAAACAGGCTCCAGGCTCTGAGCCATCAGCCCAGAGCCCGACGCGGGGCTCGAACTCACGGACCGCGAGATCGTGACCTGGCTGAAGTCGGAGCTTAACCGACTGCGCCACCCAGGCGCCCCCATTCTTGTTAGTTTAAATGATAAGTAGGTTTCATAGTTTGCTAAAGGACTTGAAATCAAAATATACAGTGACTGTCTCAGGATAACATTACCACATAATGTGTGCCAAAGCTGGATGAACAGAATGCATCTCCTCAAACACTCATTCTAGTCCCTTTCTTCCAGCTCCACCCAATTGGAAACACTAGGTTCAGTTTTATGTTCCTTGTTTGGAGCTAATAAAAGCTGAACAATGATTAATGCACAGTGAACTAGACCTGATGCAATTGGCAAGTTATTACATGGGTAATGAAAAACGCTTACTTTGGAAAAAATGAGAAAAACTTCTGGAATACATTGTTGAAGTATAATGAAAGTACCTTTATGGTTATAATAAAAATGTAAATTATCTCTGATTTTGAGCCCTTATGTTTTGTATTTATCATAATTAGCATTTACGGCGCTTCTTTTTTGCAACACATTTTGAAATTACTCTATAGATGGAAAGTTTGCAAAAGTCACTTAGGGAAAAAAACTTGGGTTGCGCATGGAAATTATCTTTCTCTAAAACTCTTCCATTTATGAAGGACTATTTATTGAATACCTACTTTGTATCATGCATTGTTCTTAGCACCAGGATTAACAGGTTGGTGGAGTTTGGTACCTATACCTACTGCACTCTGGCAGCACAGCAGAGACCTGGGAGGATTAGGTCAGGGGAGTTTCCTAAAAACAATTGCTGAATAGGTCTGAAAGAATTACTGAGATGTAGCTTGGCCCAGATAGGGTATCTAAAAGTTTCCAGCAGGAGTTGAGAAGACAAAGTGAATGCCGAGTGGAGGAGATAAAATGAAAAATGTCACAAAAGTAAGAAATTGCATGGTTTGTGAGGAATAACTGCAGGTACCTCAGTGTGGCTGAAAGAAGACGGGGAGTGAGAGAAGATGGTGATGGATAGATAGGTAGGGGCTAGATCATGCTCATAGCGTTAAGGTACTTGAATATTGTAAAAGAAATAGCCATTGAAGGGCTTTAAATGAGAAATGACATGATCAAATTTGTGGGTAGCACCTTTGATGCTGCTTTGATGACAGTTTATGGTTTTCTTTTTAAAGTTTATTTATTTATGGGGGGGGGGGGGGAAGGGGCAGAGAGAGATGGAGACAGAGAGAATCCCAAGCAGGCTCCACACTGTCAGTGCAGAGCCCAACAAAGGGCTCAGTCCCACGAACTGTGACATTATGACCTGAGCCGAAATCAAAAGTCAGACACTTAACCAACTGGGTCACCCAGGCACCCTTTGATGACAGTTTTGAATGGGACATGATTGCAGGCAGAAGATTCAGGCAGTAGGCCACTATTTTTGGTGAAGGAGATAAGGCCATGATAGGATGGTGGAAGGAGAGGTTTCAAACAATCTTTAGGTGGCAGATGTAGCAGAACATGGACTTCATTAACTAGTGATTGATGTTACGTAGTTGGGAGAGGAGGGTCCTGACAGAAAGGAAGGAATCAAGGACAGCATGGAGCTTCCTACTTGAAAGACGGACTGAGGGGGTGCTACCCAGTGAGCTGTAGAATGGAGTGAAGTAACATACTTGAAGGAGGTGAGAAATTATGCATGTTGAGATACCTGTAACATTTCTAAGTGATTAAATATGTAACCCCAAAGCTTATGGGAGGGGACTGAAAAGATCATTAGAACACTGAACTTGGAACAATTATTAAAACATAGATGATGAGATTGCCCAGAGGAGTTGGAAAAAAGAAAAAGCCAATGGGCTAGAGCTAAACCCTCAACATATTGATATTTCACAGGTTGGTAGAGTAAGAGGTACCAAGTAGGAAACAGAAAAGGAAGGGTTGTCAGACACAAGCAAAATGAGGAGCCTTATGTCAAAGATGTCAAGAGAGTAAGAAGTTTTAGGAAGGAGAGAGCAATTGAGAGTGACAAGAATAATACACCTATAATCTTTTTTTTTTTTTAATTTGAGTATAGCTGACACACAATGTTACATTAGTTTCAGGTGCACAACTTAATGATTTGACAGGTTTATACATGATGCTGTTTTCACCACAATGTAGCTACCAACTGTCCCATGACATTGCTATTACAATATCATCCACTGTATCCTTATGCTGTGACTTACTCATTCCATAACTGGAAGTCTATATCTTCTACTCCCCTTCACCCATTTTGCCCAGTGTCCCACCCCCTTCCTTTCTGACAACCATCAGTTTGCTCTTTGTATTTGTAGGTTCAATTCTGCTTTCTGTTTATTAGTTTGTTTTATTTTTTTAGATTCCACTTATGAGTGAAATCATATAGTATTTGTCTTTCTTAGTCTGACTTATTTCACCTAGAATAATACCTTCTAGGTTCATGCATTTTATCCCAAATGGCATGATCTCATCCCCTATTTCAATTTTAATTTGAGTATAGTTAACATATAGTGTTATATTAGTTTCAGGTGTACAATACATTGATTCAACAATTCCATACATCACCCAGTGCTCATCACCAGTGCAATCCTTAATCTCCACCACCTGTCTCACCCATTCACCCACCCACCTCCGCTCTGGTGACCAGCAGTGTGTTCTCTATAGTTAAGAGTTTGTTTATTGGTTTCTCTCTCTCTCTCTCTTCCCCTTTGCTTGTTCATTTTCTTAAATTCCACATAAGAAATCATATGGTATTTGTCTTTCTCTGACTGACTTATTTAGCTTAGCATTATATTGTCTAGCTCCATCCATGTCATTGCAAATGGCAAGATTTCATCCTTTTTTATGACTGTGTAATATTCTTGTGTGTGTGTGTGTGTGTGTGTGTGTGTGTGTGTGTGTATGTGTGCGTGCACGAGCACTCATGCATGCACACAGGTACACATATGTATGTATACACCACATCCTCCTTATCTATTTGTCTATTGATGGATATTTAGGTTGCTTCTATATCTAGGATATTGTAAATAATGCTTCAATAAGCATATGAGGTGCATATATCTTTTCAAATTAGTGTTTTTATTTGGTGTGAGGGGGTAAATACCCAGTAGTGGAAATATTGGACCATATGGTATTTCAATTTTTAATTTTTTTGAGGAACCTTCATACTATTTTCCAAAATGGCTGCTCCACTTTATATTCCCATCAATAGGGCATGAGGATCCCTTTTTCTCCACATCATCACCAACATTTATTTGTTTCTTGTCATTTTGATTTTAGCCATTCTAACTGGTGTGGAGCAATATCTCATTATGGTTTTGGTTTGCATCTCCCTGATAAGTGATGTTGAGCATCTTTTCCTGTGCCTGTTGGCCATCTGTATAATAGACCTCTACTTTATTTAGCTGTCACTCTTCTATGTTTCTAGAAAGTCTTATACATGCCTCCAATACAGCACTTTTAAATTGTACAGGGCTTTCTTTTTTTAATTTTTTTTAACGTTTTATTTATTTTTGAGACAGGGAGAGACAGAGCATGAACAGGGGAGGGTCAGAGAGAGGGAGACACAGAATCTGAAACAGGCTCCAGGCTCTGAGCTGTCAGCACAGAGCCCGACGCGGGGCTCGAACTCACGGACTGCGAGATCGTGACCTGAGCTGAAGTCGGACACTTAACCGACTGAGCCACCCAGGCGCCCCAGTACAGGGCTTTATCTTAATACTTTCATGATATGATAAGTTTGTCCAGGTCACAGACATTCTGTTTGACTTTGTATTTCAGGAACCTAACAGCAGGTGTCCAACAAATAGTTGAAGCAACAATTGAAGGGTGCCAAATAGCAGTGGCAATAGAGAGCGCTTAGTGATAAATAGAAAAAGTTTTCATAGAGAAGTATGGAGCAGAAGCCAAACAGTGAGTGAAGGGAAAGTCATAGGGAGGATCAACCAATATAGAATTTTTTTTTTAATTTTTTTTTTCAACGTTTATTTATTTTTGGGACAGAGAGAGACAGAGCATGAACGGGGGAGGGGCAGAGAGAGAGGGAGACACAGAATCGGAAACAGGCTCCAGGCTCTGAGCCATCAGCCCAGAGCCTGACGCGGGGCTCGAACTCACGGACCGCGAGATCGTGACCTGGCTGAAGTCGGACGCTTAACCGACTGCGCCACCCAGGCGCCCCCAATATAGAATATTTTTAAGAAGACTGAAGGAAAGAGAAGGATGGCAAGGGAATCTAATGGTTGGTATGCCAGGGAAGAATAAGTCAAGGCTGGGAAGAAGGAGCCAGTAGTTGAGGAGTACATTTTGTTGTTTTAATGAGTTCAACTAGTTAAAACAAACAAACAAACAAAACTCTAATGCAAAATTAAATCTATTTTACTAAATTTCATGCTCTGAATTTTAAAAAATCATAACGAGACATTTTGTTTTAATGATAGAATAACAAACTGTACACATAGCATTTCTGCTGTGGTCAGATACTGTGTTCATGATGGTCCATAAGTCTTTTTGCTTCCTTCTTCAGAATCCTGCCATCAGTATGGAAGTGAACTGCATTGATTTATTGCAAGTAGAAGGATATAATTTGATAGTTGCTGGAACCTTAAATGGTGTGATTATCTTATGGAATTTTGTAAACTCTACTGTCAAAGAAGTGTAAGTTGCATCTTTAAACAATATAAAAGCTGTACTGCAAAAGAGCCAAAATAACATTCAATACTTTTTTATTTTTTAAATTTTTTTTTCAACGTTTTTATTTATTTTTGGGACAGAGAGAGACAGAGCATGAACGGGGGGGGGGGGCAGAGAGAGAGGGAGACACAGAATCGGAAACAGGCTCCAGGCTCTGAGCCACCGGCCCAGAGCCCGACGCGGGGCTCGAACTCACGGACCGCGAGATCGTGACCTGGCTGAAGTCGGATGCTTAACCGACTGCGCCCCCCAGGCGCCCCTATTTTTTAAATTTTTTAATGTTTCTTTATTTTGAGGGGGGGGAAGGCAGAGAAAGAGGGGGCACAGAATCTGAAGCAAGATCCAGACTCTGAGCCTTCAGCACTGAGCCCGATGCAGTGCTCGAACTCATGAACTGTGAGATCATGACCTGAGCCAAAGTCGGGCACTTCACCAACTGAGCCACCTGGGTGCCCCACATTCAACAGGTTTTTTTTTTTTTTATTTTTATTTTTTTACATTTATTTATTTTTGAGACAGAGAGAGACAGAGCATGAACACGGGAGGGGCAGAGAGACGGGGGGACACAGAATCAGAAGCAGGCTCCAGGCTTTGAGCCATCAGCCCAGAGCCTGACGTGGGGCTCGAACTCACGGACAGCGAGATCGTGACCTGAGCTGAAGTTGGACACCTAACCGACTGAGCCACCCAGGCGCCCCTCAACACGTTTTTAAAAACAATAAATCAGTGGTATAACAGCGGTGATGCTCTCAAGAGAGGCTTTTCTGGAAGTTACATTCATGAGATTTGTTCTGCATGTCCAAATCCCAGAGTAATATGAATAAAAGGAAACTTAAGTATTCATATTCCCAAGTCCCTTGACTTCCACTCTTCTCCCTCTAATACATGCTTTCATGTGTGATCCTGTCCTAATTTATAACCTACACAAAAAGTTAAAATATGTATATATTTTAAATTTTTGTAATGTTTATTTATTTTTGAGAGAAGACAGAGAGAGACAGAGCGTGAGCGGGGGAGGGGCAGAGAGAGGGAGACACAGAATCCGAAGCAGGCTCCATGCTCCAAGCTGTCAGCACAGAACCTGATGTGGGGCTTGAACCCATAAAACCACAAGATCATGACCTGAGCTGAAGTTGGCACTTAACCGACTGTGCCACCCAGGCACCCCTAAAATATATGTTTTAAACACTAATCTCCCTAAAGCTTTAAACACACATATCTGGCAATGACCATCTGGGTCACCAGCAACACCCTGAAAGAACAAAACTGTGTCCCAGTCTTCCCCTCTCCCATGCATCTCCTTTTCCTGTATTCCCAGTGATACCACCATCTGCTCAGTCACCAAAGTTAAATGGTGAGTAGCATTCTACATGGGTTTTCTTTTTATTCACCACTGCAACGTGTGCAGTGCATTATAGGTCAATGCTAACAAGGGGGTGGCATATGCAATTAAATAAATAGATCTCAACCAACCAGATATGCCCTGCACCATAGCCAAAAGCTTTACCCACTCCCTGCTATCCATTTCTAAATATTCTTACCATTGTCTGTAAAGGAAGTAATGTAACATTGGATTATTTGCTACGGATAGGTTGTAAATAACAAACTCTCCCCAGTTCTGTAATTGGGCCATAAGCAAGGGCCATGTGTAAACATCCGGTATCAAGGGAACTTGCAGTGTTGTACTTTCAGGTACAAGGTGGTCAAGAACCTTAGTGAATGAATAAAAATAACATCAATCTATCTAAGCATTCAGAGGAAGGAAAGAGGGAGAAGAGCATTAGAAAGGACAAGAGGAAAGAGGAAAACAAGAAGAAACCTCTGCTTCTCTATTTACAGTGCCTTAAACACTCCTGGTCCATCTGGACCCCAGACCCCTTTCCAGTGTAAGTCTGAGCCTTTACCTTTAACCAACGTTTGAGGGGACATAGTCCTCTCTTGTTTGGATCCTGGATTTGTTCTCCTTTGAACCATTCGTTGACTTCTCCCTCTGTACCTCAGCCAGTGTTCTCTTGGGTCCTGCCCTAGAATTCCTGTCACCCTCCTGTTCCTTCCTTTCAACACTTGCCCTTGGGCTTTCTCATGACTGTAGACTTGTCACTTGATACCCATATCAATATGCACTGTGTGGTTCTTCAGCCTCTTATTAAAGCAGTTCTCATGCTGTGTCAGCTTGTGCGTGACTCACTACAAAAGGAAAGCAGAGAGACTGTAGTCCTGCTTCCACAGCATCAGGAGGGAAGCTCTCCTGAGAATATTCCCAACTTGAAGGAGGAGATGCTCCTTGTTGAAGTGCTAGTATTTTGCAAAGTGATGCATGTGAATCCAGCACTCAGTCAGAGGAAAGTAACGGTATGGTGAGCCATACATCATGTTCCCTTCCCATGAGAAGATGATTATACACAAGTAAGTGACTTAGAATCACTTTAGTCTTTTGCAAAACATACAATTTAGTACAGAACTGTCTAATGTAACTTGGGTCCAGCTTTCAAAAGGCTCTAAAGTTGAAAGTGGTTTCCATATTCATGGTGGAAGCCGTCTCTACCTCTGCTCAAATTTGCCTAAGATCACTTCACCAGTCAGGAGACCTGGCCTTTCTCTTCCTGTTCAAAGTCTCATGCTTTTTGGGGGGGCCCAAACTGGAAATTTGCCACTCCACTTACTCAGAGTAGAATTCTATTCTTCAAACTTTCTGAAACTTCCAGGAGGTTATATGTAAGTCCACTTTGACGTATTAGTAGAAGGTTAGACCTGCTGATTGGGTTAAAAGACTTTTAAACACTGAGTTGGTCATGTGGTTACACAGGGCTTTATTAAGGGAGATAGGTTCCAACTCTACCCCTCTAGGTTTTCTCTTCATGTTCGGTGCTGCAATTCCAGCATTGCAGGAATTGATTAGCTCTTCATGGGATGTATAAGTAATGCAAGTTGCCTAACTTGTAAATGTTTATCATGTAAATGTATGCTTCACTCCCAGGTACAGACCTGAAAATTGCTTCAAGGTGGACCCTGATTTGGATCCCAAACGCTTTAGAATCAATGACATACTGTTCCTCTTTCGACCCCCTGAATGTGCAAGGTAACTCAGTACTTACTGATGAAGAAATACTGTCTGGGACTTATGCGGATGATGTAAAAAGAGTTCTCCTTATCCCAGCACTAAGGAAGGTACAACTGAGGGAAGACATAAATTGGGAATGCTACTTGGCTTAAGCTTTCTTCCCTGCTACTATCTTTTGTAGGTAGGTGGTTCTCTGGGATCTGAGTTGCTGTGTGGGGTTCTCATTTCCCTTATCATGTCAGCCTCACAGCAATCTCTACACTAGTTAGAAGAAGTAGAAAGTGCCCACTTGACCACACTTGTGGCCAAAATAAGGAAGGACTTGCAGGGCAAATTTAAACCTATAGCAGAAGGTTTCATATGACATCTGCTAAAACTGAGCCATCTCCATTCATTTCTGAGGGGGAAGGACATTGTTTTCTAAATATTTAAGAAAAACTATTTTTTCTGTCTAGATGCGCTTCAGAGTTCTGATTTTCAGGCAACATGTAATGGGAAAGGAAATGAGAAAGCAAAGGCTTCCGCGTTGGTTTTGAGTCACCCAGCAGTGAGCAAGAATGCACCACCTTCCCTACCCCTTGACTTGAAATTGCCTTAACTGAGACTATTTTGAAGACTTGTTCCATATCAGTGCCCTCACTGGAACCTAAGTCACTTTCCAGTTCATTCCAGCAGAGCACGGCCGAGACAACCAGGCTAGACCTGGGAATTGCAGAGCAGAGCAGGGGTTAGCCAGGCCCAACCCCCAACCCTGCTCCTGCCATTTCAGTGTCAGCTCCTGGGAATACATCTAGCCCTGAGCAGTGGTACAGGGCATATTTTTATTTCCCAGACCCAGGCAACATTAAATCTTAATTACTGAGGCTCCCCAACAGCATCTACCAAAACCAGACAGATGAACATTTGTAACCCAAGATAGAAAGTATGATTTGTTTCTTGAGTGGCTCAGTATCCATAGATGATGAGAGAAGTAACCTACTGAAATTAAAGCAGAGAAGAGCACACTTTGTGTAGGATAGAATATCTTAACTTTCCTTCCTTGGGCTTTTCCCTCTTCCTGTAGGAGATCAAGTCAGGATTCTGTGTGCTCCTCATCACAATGTGATTCTAGTAAAGGTCCACAGAGTAGCAAGGTAAGCAACAAATATAAAGAGTATGTCTTCCTGTTATATCCAATGTTGGTTTAGAAATAGCGATTGGCCCCACTTGAGATGCTCTTTTGAGAGAAGGTCAAGGTGGAAAAACTCTGTGTGTACATGCAGGTGTAAAATCTGTTTTGTTTTGTATTTTCAAGGTTTTCATATCTGAAAATAAACCATACATATAAATAAAATACATTACATTACATATGCTATCTTTACATTTCTGAAATAATAAAATCAATTTTAGACAACCTCTTTTGCTAAAAAGTATTACACACATTACACAGGGAAGAGACGACACACAGAGTAATACTGTGGTTTTCAAACTCTGTTCTCGGTCCATAGATTTGGCACATTACATCTCTAGTAGGATTTTGTTTTATTTTGTTTTAATAGTTTTTATGTTTATTTATTTTTTGAGAGAGAGAGAGAGTTGGGGAGGGGCAGAGAGACAGGGAGACAGAGAATCCAAAGCAGACTCCAGGTTCTGAGCAGAGCCTGACCTGATAGGCTCGAATTCATGAACCATGAGATCATGACCTGACCCGAAGTTGGATGCTTAACGAACTGAGCCACCCAGGCTCCCCTCTAGTAGGATTTTGTTTTAAAGGAAACTTTTCCCTGGAAAAATTATTTTAAAATGACTAGCATGATGAAAAGAATAAACTCACAAGGATGTAAGAGTCAGACAGACTTGTACTTCAATCAGGTGCTCTGATTAGCTTTAGAGACATCACCTAATCTCTGAGTTTTGTTTCTTTATCAAATAAAGTCTAACTCACATGGTTGCTAATAGAATTGGAGATCATGTACACCAAGAACATGGCATGCATTACACACATAATTACTCGCATTGTTATGCCCTCCCTAAGCCACCAGAATGTTGTGTTACAGATACCATATTTATGAACATGACAATCTCTGCAATATACTTTTTAAAATAATTAATTCAAGAACAACTTCAGGGGTGCTTGGGATAGCTCAGTCAGTTGAGTGTCAGACTCTTGATTTTGGCTCAGGTCATGACCCCTGAGTTGTGGAATCAAGCCCCACATTGGGCTCTGCACTTAGCATGCAGCCTGCTTAAGATTCTCTCTCTTTCTCTCTGCCCCTCTCCCCCACTCTCTCTTTTTCTCTCTCTCTCCCTCTCTGAAATAAATAAAATAAAATAAAATAAAAACTTCAAAAAGAATGCTGAGAAATGTAAAATTAACAGAGAACAAACTGATGGTTGCCAGGGGGAGAGGATGAGGGATGGGCAAAATAGGTGCAGCGGAGGGGGAGTTACAGGCTTCCAGTTATGGGGTAAATAAATCCCAAGAAAAAAGATATAGATAGAGCATAGAGAATATCGTTGGTACAGTAACAGCATTGTATGGGGACAGATGGTAGCTACACTTGTGGTGAGCATGGCATAACTTAAAGACCTACCCAATTGCTGTGTTGTACACCTAAAACTAATGTAACGATGTAACATTGTGTGTCAGCTATACTCAAATGTTTAAAAATTTAAAAAAGTGTAAATGCACCTGAAGAATCTAACTCATCCAGTACCTCTCATTTCCTTACAATGTCACGGAAATGCTTTCTCTTTTTCTCCCCTAATTCAGGGGAGCAAACAGAGCATACATGACACTGAGGTTAAACGTAAGTATGAGATCACCTCTCTTTCTTGTAACAATTTCTTGTTCTAGAACAGTCTTATGAATATACATTATATCCTTTCTGTGGCTAAATGTTAAGGAGGTGGTATAAGATTCAGTAGTCTAAGAGGCAGAATTTCCATTATGATGATGCTGTTTTAAATACTAATTCTAGATTTTTAAAAATCCAATGCATTACTGAGCTTCTTAGTCTTGAGTCCGTTTTCCTAAAACTTATACTAGATTCATAAGCCATTTGGGATGTGTAAGACTTACACTGAGTATATATCTAGTTTTAGCTGTTATAGACAACGTGGAGGCTTTTGTAATAAGATGAAAAATGATTTCTTCCCCCCAGTGATCTAGGATTCTATTTGTTAATGCTTTTTTTGTTCTCTGCCCTGAGTGAAGTTATCTGAGGTTGAGAAAAACATTCTAGGGAAAAGAATGTGTTGTCTGACTATTTTCCTACCTGGCTCCTCTTTTATGTTCTAAAAAATTTGTAATTCCAAGTATTGCAAACACCCATGGTAGCTCGTTAACTTTCCTGTAGGTGAACAAACTGATGTCACAATGGGAGAGCAACATCCAGTGGACAAAAAACATCCTGGAGGCACCAATTTAATAGAAGCTCAGCCCCCTATCATTGTCAGTGCTCATGAGGATGGACATCTTCGTTTGTGGACTGTGGAGGTGATGGGACCCATTGTTTACCTGGAACAGCAGAGAATGAGAAAGATAAAAGTATTATGGAATGAATCCTAGCCTTCTAAGGTTCCAGAGAACATCCAATTCTAGTATTTTTCAACCTTCTAACAAATTGTGGTTCCTCAGCCTTCTCACTGAAAGTGCGACTCAAACATTACAATAGGACAGTTCTGTAACTCGGGTCAAATGATCAAAACTCCTAAGTTAACTATTTCAAATCTTTCTTTTCTTTAAATTGAGCTATGAGTACATGCCACTAACTATTTCATTGGATATTTAAATAACATTAGAGGATATTAATGATGTATTACAGTAAAAGAATAGAAGAACACTCAAATATCGAGTATGTATAAATTTTTAGTTATCTAAACTATTGGAAGAAGTTATTACATTGTACTGAGTGTCCTTAAGTATTTTACAATGAAAAAATAGCTTTTATTTCCCAGAAGATTTTAAATGACTTGGAGCGGAGGGTGGCAGAGTTTAAAACTAGGAAGACAGAAATGATGGAAGGAAGGATCTTGATGGAAGGTGCTGATAACAATGAAATCAGTAGAGAGGCAAGAAATCACTAGAGAGGCAAGTGAGAAAAGAGCCACCATTTTGTATGGCAGATAGCGAGACCCAGTGACACAGAATAGCGCAGGCATCTGCTGGGTAAAACGTCCAGGTCTATCAATAGATCTTAGCGTGTAAGTGGGAAAATCTTGGTTTGAAGATACAAACTTTTTGAAACAATTTTTAAATTTCATTTTAGAGAGAGAGAGAGACAGAGAGAGCAAGTGGGGGAGGGGGAGGAGGTAGAGGGAGAGAGAGAGAATCCTAAGCAGGCTCACATCCAGCACTGAGCCTGATGTGGGGCTCGATCTCACGACTGTGAGATTATGACCTGAGCTGAAATCAAGAGTTGGTCACCACCCAGGCTCCCCAAAAATACAAACTATCATTAACAACTTTTCCTGAGAGTATCTTGGTATTGGAGCAATGCCTTTTTTTTTTTTTTTTTTTTTTTTTTCTGATAGAGAAATAAGAGTGACAGAAGGAAGATTATACCCAAATAAATCTCAGGAAATGATTAGCAGACTCAAATTCTCTCTTCTTTTTTTTAATGTTTATTTATTTATTTATTTTGATGAGTGGGGGGAGCACAAGCAGGGGAGGGGCAGAGAGAGGGAGAGAGAAAGAATCCCAAGCAGGCTCTATGCTGTCAGTGCAGAGCCCCATGTAGGGCTGGATCCCAGGAACCATGAGATCATGACTTGAACCAAAATCAAGAGTCAGATGCTTAACCAACTGAGCCACCCAGGTGCCCTATCAAATTCTCTGTTCTGGGGTGCCTGGGTGGCTCAGTCGGTTGAGCATCCAACTTTGGCTCAGGTCATGATCTCGCAGTTGGCAAGTTCGAGCCCCTCGTAGGGCTCAGTGCTGACAGCTCAGAGCCTGGAGCCTGCTTCAGATATTCTCTCTCTCTCTCTCTCTCTCTCTGCCCCTCCCCTGCTCATATTCTGTGTCTCAAAAATAAAATAAAAATTAAAAAAAATTTTAAATCTCTCTTCTGAAGCAGGGATGTTTATTGTCTAAGTGAGGCAGTGCTTGTGGAAAATCCTTCCTGGTGCTGAGTTATCCTAAGCACTGAAAAATAATCTGCTGAATTTGAATCTCCTACAATCTCTTTATCCTGCACCAATTTTCAAAATAGATATGTCTGAAAACGTAAATGCAATATTACTGGTTGAGATACACTTAAACAAGTGAGATACACTTAAACCTGAAAAGAATGTTTGTTTAGAAGGGGAATATGTACCTGGAAAAGAGGTCTGAGGAAGTTCATGGAAAGGGTCATGGAAGTGCAAGAAACAACCCCCAAGAATAGAAGTGGTCTGTAATAATCAGAGTTTAGATGCTCTTAATAGTTGTTACAGCTTTATGAATATTTAATTTCATGGAAATAAGTCCCTTCAGATAGTTTCAAATTGTTTTTATTACAAAGAAGAGAATCATGTTGCAGTAGTAGAGATAATTTTTTAGATGGATTATTTATAGAGAAATTCAACTCTGAGATTAATATTTTATAGAATTTATTATACTTTATTCAGGGAAAGCTACTGAAAGATATGCTGCCTTTCACAAAACATTCTGCCATTTCTCTGACATCGCTGTATACTGATCCATGTACCAGGATACTTCTGACTGGAAATGTGGGTAAGTCATGCTTAGGTAGTCGTCTACAGGTTGCTCCATAACCACATGACATAAAGATGGAGGTAGGAAAATACATGACATTTGTTGAGACAAAAGAAAGAAAAAGAAGGATGCTGAAGCAGGAGAGAGTGTTATGAATAGCTTGCTGAATAAATAGAATAATGAATGAATAGAGCAATGAATAGAACCTATTCCATTCTGAGGTCTTTACTTAGAGCGAGACAATCTATTTTTTCCCATCTTTAAATGGGGTACACAGTTAAGAGTCCGACATTGGCTCAGGTCATGATCTCACCATTCGTGAGTTCGAGCCCCACGTCAGGCTCTGTGCTGACGGCTCAGAGCCTGGAGTCTGCTTTGGATTCTGTGTCTCCCTCTCTCTGCCCCTTCCGTGCTGATGCTGTCTCTCTCTGTCTTTCAAAAATAAATAAACATTGAAAAAAAATGTTTTAGATGGGGTACAGAACTACCTGTTCTCTTACCTTACATATTGGGAAGAATGTAAAGTTTTCATTTTCCATCTTGAATAGATTATGTTGTATTTATCTCATAAAGGGAGTAACAGCATTAATTAGGAAGGAGATGGATTCTTTGCTCTCATTAGGGGACTTTTGTATTGATTGTTAGAACTCATACAGTTGGTCTTTATTCTTTGATGTAACAAAATTCTTTTTTCTAATGCTTTATTTCCTTTCTTTCATCTTTTTAATTAATCATGAATTATCTTTCTTTTCATCTACTTTAAAAGATTATGTGAGTGTGTGAATGAGCATTCCTAGTGTAAAAACATTTTTAAATTTTAGTAGTGTTCACTTTTCAGTTTTTCCAAAAAACAGACAAAACTAACCAGTTTGTTAGAATTTAGACTGAAACAGCATCTTTTCAGTTAAACAAAAGCTTAGCCCACTTTACTCTTGCTTTTCTTCTACACCCACCCCTTCACTTATCATTTGCTACTGTAACCTTGATATTTGCATTCGGGTACTGCTATTACATTCATATTTAAATTTTAGGGGCACCTGGTGGCTCAGTAGGTTGAGCCTCCGACTTAGGCTCAGGTCATGATCTTGTGGGTTTGAGCCCTGTGTTGGGCTCTGTGCTGACAGCTAGGAGCCTGGAGCCTGCTTCAGATTCTGTATCTCCTTCTCTCACCTCCCTCCCCTGCTTGTGCTCTCTCTCTGTATCTCAAAAACAAATAAATGTTAAACAAAAAGTAATAATATTTAAATTTTACATCTTTTCTTGAAAGAACATTGTTCTCATTTCAAAACTTACTTTATGAATCAGTTTGTACCATCAATTATTTCAGTCTTCCGGAGATTATACAAAATTTTCAATTTTAATGAAGTACAGTTTACCAATGGTTTCTTTCACAGATTGTGCCTTTGATGTTGTTTTTAAAAAGTCATTGCCAAACCCAAGGTTTAGATTTTCTTCCAGTTTTATAGTTTTGCATGTTACGCTTAGAGTTGTTTTGATCTGGGTTTTTTGGCTTTTAGAATTTGGTGGGAAAAGCGTAACGTGCATTTCCAAATTGAGAGTTTTTATCATGAATGGGTATTGAATTGTGTCAACTGTTTTTTCTGCATCTATTGTGATCATGTGACTTTTTTCTTCTTTAGCCTGTTGATAGGATGGATTACATGAAATGATCTTCAAATGTTGACCACTGTGTATAATTCTTTTAATATGCTCATATTTTGATGGGGATTTTTGCATCTATATTCATTATATTCATAACAGCCATTGGTTTATAGTTTTCTCATAATACCTTTGGGTTTGGTATTAGGGTGTGCTGGCCTCATTGAACAAGTTAGAAAGTATTCCCTTTTATATTCTGGAAGAGTTTGTATATAATTGGTAAGATTTCTTACTTAAATGTGTGATAGAATTCACCATTAAACTCATTTTGACGCAGTGGTTTCTGTTTGGGAAGATTATTAATTAATTTCCTTAATAATATAGACCTGGGGTGCCTGGGTGGCTCAGTCAGTTGAGCGTCCTACTCTTGATTTCAGCTGAGATCATGATCTCACAGTTCGGTTCATGGGCCCATATTGGGCACCACACTGACAGCAAGAAATTTGCTTGGGGTTCTCTGACCCTCTCCCTCTGACTCCCTACCCCATCCATAAATAAATAAACACTTTTTAAAAATAATATAAGCCTATTCATATTATCTGTTTCTTCTTGGGTGAGTTTTGACAGATTGTGTCTTTCAAGGAATCAGTCCATTTTATCCAGGTTATTAAATTTGTGGGCATGGAATTCATAGTATTCCTTTGTATCCTTTTAATTCCCATGAGATCTTTTTTTCTAAGTTAGCCCGGATAGAAGTTTATCAATTTTGTTGATCTTTTTAAAGAACCAGCTTTTGGTTTTGTTGATTTTTTTCTATTGAGTTCCTATTTTTAGTTTCATTGATTTCCGTTCTGATTTTTACTTCATTTATTCTGCTTACTTTGGTGAATTTGTTTTTTTTTTTTTTATCTCATTCTAAAAGAGAAGTTTAGATTATAGATCTTCCTTTTGCTTCTAATATGTGCATGTAAATTGCCCTGTGAGCACTGCTTTTGCTGCTTCCCTCTAATTTTGGTGTCATATTTTCATTTTTATTTAGTTCAAAATATTTAAAACTTTCTCTTGAGATTTCTTTCTATGATCTATTATTTAGAAGTATGTTGTCTCATCTCTAATTATTTTGGGATTTTCCAGCTCCCTTTCTCTTATTGATTTCCAATTTCATTCCATTGTAGTCTGGGGACATACACTGTATGATTTCTCTTATTTCAAATTGGTTAAGATATAATTTATTGCCCAGAATTTGGTCTATCTTGGTGAATGATAGCTTGAGATTAATATGGGTTTTGCTGTGTTTGGATGCAGTAGTCTATAGATATCAATTATATCTAGTTGACTGATGGTGTGATTAAGTTCAACTATGTCCTTACTGATTTTCTGCCCCCTGGGTCTGTCCATTTCTGATAGATGGGTGTGAAGTTTCCAACTATAACAGTGTATTATCTATTTCTCCTTGCAATTCTATCAGTTTTCAGCTGCATATCTTGATACTGTGATGTTAGGCACATACATGTTTTTCTTTTAATTTTTAATGTTTATTTTTGAGAGAGAGAGAGTGGGGGGAGGGGCAGAGAGAGAGGGAGACACAGAATCCAAAGCAGGCTCCAGGCTCTGAGCTGTCAGCACAGAGCCCGATGCAGGGTTCAAACTTACCAACCGCGAGATCATGACCTGAACCAAAGTCCAATGCTTAACTGACTGAGCCACCCAGGTGCCCCGGCACATACATGTTAAGGATAGTTATGTCTTCTTGGAGAATTGCCCCTTTATCATTATGTAATGCCTTTCTTTATCCCTAATAATTTTTCTTACTCTGAAGTCTTCTCTGAAACATAGATGCTCTTCCTTTCTTTTGATTCACATTAACATGGTAAGTCGTTCTCTATCCCTTTACTTTTAGTCTACATGTATCCTTATATATAAAGTGGATTTCTTGTCAGCAACATACAATTGGGTGTTGTTTTTTAATCCATTCTGACAATCTCAGTCTTTTAAGTGGTTTACTTAGACTGTTGACATCTAAAGTGATTTTTGATATAGATCTACTGTATTTCTTATTGTGTTCTATTTATTCCTCGTTTTTGTTCTTATTTTTGTCTTTCACTCTTTTTGTGCCTTTTGTGGTTTGAAGTGACCTTTCATATTATTCTACTTTCTCTTAGCATATCAATTATGTATCTTTTTAAAATTTTTTGAATGGTTTCCCTAGAGTTTGCAATATACATCTACAACTAATTCATGTCCACTTTCAAACAAGTCTACACCACCTCCCTGGTAATAAGAGTATCTTATAATAACAAAATATTCCTAATTTCTTCCTTGTGTCACTACTGTCATTCAGCTCAAGTACCTATAAGTTACAATTGTCAAATACATTGTTGCTATTATTGCTTTAAATTGCTTTTACTTTATCTTCATTTATTCCTTCTCTTATGCTCTTCTTTTCTTTGTATAAATCTGAATTTCTTACCTATATCATTTTCCTTCTCTATCTTAAGAACTTCTTTTAATACTTCTTGCAAGGCAAGTTTACTAGCAACAAATTGTCTCCGGTTTTGTTTGTCTGGGAAAGTCACCTTTCTCCTTCACTTTTGAAGGACAGTTTCACAAGGGACATAATGCTAGGTTGATGGTTTTTCTCTCAACACTTAAATATTTCATTCCATTCTCTTCTAACTTTCATGGTTTCTGAGAAGTTAGATGTAATTCTTATATTGTTCCTTTATAGATAAGATATTCCCCCCTCTGGTTTCTTTCAAGATTTTTTTTCTTTCTGCAGTTTGAATATGCCTAGATGTAGTCCTTTTTGCTTTTTTTAAATAATTTTTTAATGTTTATTTATTTTTTGAGACAGACAGACAGACAGACGTGAGGGGGAGGGGCAGAGAGAGAGTGAGACCCAGAATCCAAAGCAGGCTCCAGGTTCTGATCCAGATTCAGCACAGAGCCTGATGTGGGGCTTGAACTCACAAACTGTGAGATCATGACCTGAGCCAAAGTCAGACATTTAATCAACTGAGCCACTCAGGCACCCTGTTGCTTTTTTTTAAATCTAGTTTTGTAACTATCATGTGGATTGTAGGATGATTATCTCTCTAATGGTTTGGATTCCATTTGGTACTGTTATATTCATTTCTATTTCATCTACCCTGACATCTAGAGGAAATTTGACTTTGAACATACATGGCAACAGTAAGTCACAAGGAGGCTGCCATATATCAGAATTCCTACGTATAAGTGATAAAATTTTTTTTCTTTCATTTCTGGTTTTTCAGATTCTATTTTATTTACCATTATAAATGCCTAAGTCAAATTAATTTGGCAGGCTGGATAGTATTTGCTTAGACAAAAAGGATATCTAACTAAAGATTCCAATGCTTACATTTTCTACAGAAGGACATGTTATCCTTTGCAGCATTAGTTCCTTCCTGGATCCACCTCACAATGAAAAGGTAGGGACTTTAGTTTTTAGTTTAATTTATGAACCAGAAACTGACCATTTTTCTGTGCTAGATACCACAAAAGACAGAAATGCAAGCCAAGACCTCCTACTCTGGAGTCATATATAATACTATTGAATCTTAACAGTATTTTATCTTGATGGGCACTGAGAAATGTATAGAGTTGTTGAATCATTATATGGTACACTTGAAACTAACATAACAGTCTATGTTAATTATACTTGAAATAAAAAAAAGAAAAAAGAAACAAGCTACATGCCAAATAATAATGGTTTACTGGTGAAAAGAAAGAATGAGTGAGTGAGTGAGTGATCTAGCCACTGGCCACATTACATCATCTTCATGTTTTGATTTATTTGAGAGAATCTATGTAGAAACCCAGAGCTTAAAAAAGTTCACAAATCATCTAGTCCTCCACAGTCAGTTTATATATCTGACATAACTTTATAGAAAGAGATGCTATTAAGAGACTCTTAAAAACTGAGAACAAACGGAGGGTTGATGGGGGGTGGGAGGGAGGGGAGGGTGGGCGATGGGTATTGAGGAGGGCACCTTTTGGGATGAGCACTGGGTGTTGTATGGAAACCAATTTGACAATAAACTTCATATATTGAAGAAAAAAAAAGAAAAATAAATAAATAAATAAACATTAAAAAAAAAAAAAAAACCCAGAAAGAGATGCTATAACTTTTCCTTACAGGCCTAATCTAGTGCCCAACCATTGGGGATGAAAAATACAGCATAGGGAATATAGTCAATAACACTACAATAACATGTTATCATGCCATCATGGTGAGCACTGAGTAATGTACAGTATGTTGTCCACTTGAAACTAACATAACATTACATGCCAACTATACTTGAATTTAAAAAAAAGAAAGAAACTCTTCCTCACATCTAGTCTAAATCTTCCTTGTGATTCAAACATATTTTAGGCTCTTTTTAGAGTGAACGCAATGTAAATGTCACCATCCTTATTTAAAACCACCTGAATATGAACTTTTTGTGTCAATGTGGATAAACAAATATACCTACATCTAGTATAAAGACTCAACTTGACTAATTAAAAGTTACAGCAAGGAAGCACTATTTTACCATAGACTTATTTCTCTTTAAGGTCATATTTTAAATCTAAAACATAAATAAATAGTATTTCTTTTGCTATTATTTTCCTATGGTTACATAGATTAAGATTGGATTCCTTGCAGAGTGTCACAGAATGGTACTGTTTCAAACCTTATTTCAGTTGATCCATAGAATTTTCTTTTTGTTTCCAAGAACCAATGATGGTTTTCTAATGTTCAGATGTTTATTTTTCCTATGATTATCTCCACTTTGCAGAGGGGAAATCAGAGACTGTCTTGCCTTAAGTCCATGTAGACAGTTAATGACTAAGTCAGGACTACAGCCAGGCTTCTTGTCCTCAAGTCCAGTGTTTTTTCCATATATAACACTCACTGCTATCAAATAGAAAACAACGTTCAAACAACTTGTGAAGCACAAAGTTTCACTTATCAACAGCTATAAATGGTCTGAAATCAAGTCATGTTGTAAGCAGAACAAAAACAAATGACATGCTTGAACCATATATAAGTGGAAAGTTATCTGTTCTCCCTTAATTTTGATGATTATCATATATTGTTATTAATTTTAAGGCACAAAAGTATGACCCAAAAAGCTTACAGTTTTGCAAATGAACTTTCTATAAACTGGGAAACAAGACCTTATAAAATTTAGAGAAAATCTTAAAAACAAAATTATAAAATAATATTGAATTAAACTATCAGTAGAATTTATTTTAAAGCATTTTCACCAATTTATAAAAGCAAAGAATTTATTTTAATCACTTATTTGAAATTACTCCATATTCAATGTCATTTCAACCTTTTTCTGTATTTGGGCAATGTATTTTTTCCACTTTGTACATGGCTGCCTATATACAACAGAATCCCATTATAAGATGCCTCATTATTACACAGATTACTATATATCATGAATTAAATCAGGTTCAGTTATAGATTACAACTAGTTACAATAAACACCTAATATGTCAGTGCATACATCAGATGTTAATCTGCTTCTCTTGCAACATTACTATTAAAAAGATGCTCTATATAATATAGATATTCTAAGGATAGGATAGTCAAAACCTGTCCACAGGAAGAGAAATCATACATATGATAATATACACTTGTCTACAAACAAAAAAAAAAGTCTTAGAGCAATGTTTTTCTAAATACAGGTTATAACCCACTAGTGGGTTATAAAACCAGTGTAATGAGTGGTGACCAGTATTTTAATTTAAAAGGGGAATTAAATGCAATAGAATAGAATAGATGATATCAGTGTGCATTGCACATAGTAAGGTTAAGTATCTGAAATTTGTCCGGTATGCATGTGCAGATATTGTATCTGTTGACATCTGTAAAATGTCTTTCTTACTATAGATATGTCCCATAGTAGAGAAACGCTTGCCTAAGTGAATCCAATCCCAAAGCAGAGAAAGAACCCTTGGATGGCAAGCTATTATTGAATAACTATGAGACAATAAGAAGTAAGAGAATGCAGATTTCACCCTGGTTGTCTAAGAACAACTAGAGGGGATTGAGTCAGAAGGTCAATAAATTTAGGAGGAATTGTGTCTGAACTTTGTTCAAGTCTAAATGAATAGGAGACTCATAAGAAAACTCCAAGCTGCCAGAATTCTAGCTACACATATATTCTAGGTAGATGACCCCAGAGGAAGTGCTTGGTGTGAGTTC
Organism: Puma concolor; assembly: GCF_028749965.1. Taxonomy (NCBI): domain Eukaryota; kingdom Metazoa; phylum Chordata; class Mammalia; order Carnivora; family Felidae; genus Puma; species Puma concolor. Next base: position 62,494,137 of record NC_141683.1, read on the forward strand.
ATCAGTGATAGAGACAGAATGTGCTCTAAGGAGATGTTGCTACAGAGTCAGCTTTCCAGTGGACAACTCTAGTTCACACAGTTCAGGCCTGTTTAAAGGCTCTAGACTTGAGGATAAGCCACATCTTGAATCGAGACCTCTGAGGTCTATCAAAGAGAATGAGCCAGGCCCATTCTAATTGTTGATTCCTTGTGATATCATATATAACCCTACTACCTCCATCACCACCACCACCACCACCACCAAAAAAAGAGAACAAAATCACCAGGGCTATCTCTGGATAAAATTTGAAAACACGGAAGTTTTGCCCACTTCCCCTTCGGTCCTCACCTTTCAGCTCTGCTTCCTCCTGCCCCTGATTCCACTCTGCCTCTGCCTATCCCACAGCCTTTCTCCTAAGGCTTTTCTTTTGTCTACTCATCTTGTAATCCTCAACTAAATGCTCATCCTCACTTAAACGAGAAATTGCTAAAGACATAAGGTCTTTCTTCTCCCAGGAATACATGAGATGAACAAACACCTAAAAATGGAGTTAGGATACCTGAGCAAGGAAAAAGAGCTCACAGGGAGAGGGGTTTCAACCTGCACAGAGGTCCACACCCATTCACTTGGAAGCTTGGCTCATTCGTGGTTACTGGTTTTGCTTGAGATTGGATTATGATCAGCACATACTTATGCTACGGAATATGCTTTATTGTTGCTTTCTAGAAACTGAAGCAGCTGCTTGCCTGGCGTGCTCATTCTTTAGAAATTGTTCAAGTAATCTACGTAGAAGACAAACAAGTGGTACTTACTGCCTCCATTGATGGCTCAGTAAGGTATGGACCTTCATATTGTGAATTTAGGGTTTTGAGCACGAGAAGTAAAAATTTTAAGCTACAGTTTAAGTTTATACCCCAAATACTATCTTGATTGGATAATTAAAATAAATACATAAACAAACAAACAAAACGTGGCACGCAGAAAGGGCTTTGGAAAGATGGCCACTGGCTTAGGATTCTTTTCCATGCCCAAGGAGACAAGATGCCCTGCTCATCCATGTCAGAGTATAACAAATACTTCAATAAAAGTGTTTTTTGTGTACTCATTTCAAAGAATGAAGCCAGATGATTATCTCAGAGAGATAGACTCAAGCCCAGGAACAGCCACAGGAGACACAGGATCAGAAGGCATAAAGAAAGTCATAGCAAAGTGCAACTCAACACTGAGAAAAGTGAAAGCAAGCTAATGTTTTCACGGACACTGTGGTTGATTCTGCAAAGCCTACTTATTTCTAATTGCCTGGATAATGCTAAGGATACATACACCAATACTGAACACACACACACACACACACACACACACACACACACACACACAAAGAAAGGAAATGCCATGACACTTCTTGAGACAAATTGCTGCATATTAAAATGTGTCAAAATCATGGTAATGAATTATCCTCTTGGGAGAATAAAGTCAGGTAAGATCGAGAGTGGTAGAGAGGTTTCAAAGTGTGCTGGAGAGTTTAAACATAGTGAAGGCAAAAAGGAAGGAGTATTTTACATTGGGTAAAAGACCCTGTGTGAGCCTGGGGCTGATTTGAATCTTCACCTTGAAGGAAATAGCTTCCAAAGGATTTTAAGTGAAGGACTAACATAATCTGATTTACATTTTTCAAAAAAATAATGTGTAGGGAATGGATTTCAGAGCAGCAAGGTGGGAGCAAAGAGACCAGTTGGAAGTCTATGCTGAGTGCAGGTGCCTGGACTAGGGCAGTGGCAACAGTGCTGGAAGCAGATAGTCCGGATCTGAGAACTGTCCAGGAGATAAAATCCAGGAGACATAAAGTTTAACTGAAAGGGAAGGTAAGCAGAGGATGTCAAGCCTACCTCCTGCCATATACCACTCAGTGAACGATGGTACCATTCATTAAGAGAGGAGGCACTTAAGAAAAAAGAGAGAGAAAGGAGGCACTAAAAGAGAAAAATACTTTAAATATGGAAGGGTGAAAGTAAATTATTAGAAATGTTGAGTGAAAGGTGAGTCTGGTAGGGGGCAAGGTCCTAACTGGGGTTAAACAGCTCTTCCTCCGCCAGAAAGGGAATGTGTTATTTTATTTATAGGAAAAATTAAAAACGTGACATTTAATTATTACAGATGTTTTTCACAACTCTGTCCCTTGGGTCTCTGTTCCGGTTTATTTTCAGCTACCTGTCAGCAGAAGTGCTAATTGGGGATTGTAATACACACAGGCACGCACACACAAACGCAAGTGTGCACATGCACCACATGTCACATGTGCACACACTTCTGTTGTTATGAGCATTCCCTGCTCAGAAATTTCTTTTATATGATTCCTTCAAGTGGAGATCTCCCTAGATACTCAATTCAGAAAAAGTAGCTCTATGAATAACTATCTCAGATACACTTCCCTTTATAACTAAGCTATGTCCTTTTGCAAACACTGGCTGCCACTTTCCAAAGGGGTAGGGAATTTTAACATTCTAAATCTTTGTTATCAAAAAGATTGTGATATTATAATAGGAAAAAGTGTAATAAAGACTTAGCTTTTAGACAGAGGATAGACAGGGCTAAGATATTTATCTAAGACCCAGGAAATCAGTCTGAGAGGTGGGATCAGTCATCTGGAAGAATTCCACATGCAGCAGGAAACGTCACAAAACAAGATCAGAAGCTGCTTCAGTCCTGACCTAGAATAGAGTGAGTTTGGAATTGTCCTAAAGGTAGTCCTTACCCTCTAACTTCTGTGCTGGAAGGACTGGTCCATTTCACTTTGGTGAAGGCTCTGGCAAGGCAGTGTAGGAGAATTAGAATATGTAAGGGATGTAAAATGCTCATGTTACATTCTTAGGATGCTATTAGGTGTGAGGAGTCCTGGCTAGATACCTCTCCTCTGTCCTCTCCTCAATGCCTGCCCCCGTGACCTGGGAAACCACTTGAACTTGGTGGAATTTACTCTTACCTCATTTAGTGTGTCCTCCTCATGGGCCATGATGACTGCTTCCATCATTTGTTACTCTGAGGTTGAAGTCAAGATATAAAAGCAAGATCTTCCACATACTGTTTTATCTTTCCTTAAGATGCAGGGCACACACTCCTGCTAAGGATATTCTATAGGACTTTAAATCAAGTGGGCTGCTTAGAGGGATCTCACAGAGTGACCTGATGGTAAAACTATGCATATGGATAAAAAAACACTTCTTTTGTCACCTTATTTCATAACTCAGTTGTGAAAAATAGTATGGTTTTTCCATAACAGTAGGAGTTATGGATGGAGGTTGAGAGGATTTTGTTAATAGTAAAAGCATCCTTAGGAAACTCCTCCCACAAGCCCTACTGATGCTGATGCAGAGGTAGACAACTAAGATATAGCACACTGTAAGGCCTAATTCAACTAGCATACTGTCAGCCAACACAGGTTCTGATCACAATGAATGAACAGTGTTATGTTTTCTGATTTTAATGAATGGCCATCATAAGTACAGATTCAAATCAACATTTCCCAAAATTGTTGTTGATTAGAATTCTAATGGATAAAAATGCTTATGCTATGATCGGTTCCAAGTATTTAACAGGAATAGTCCTCGAATCAAGCTTAAAATCTCTGATGGACTAGTAGAAACCCATATAAATGATCTAATAAACAATAACTTTCACTGAATTCCAGTTACTTTCTTCTCCCTACTTTTGCCTTTCCTCAGGGTCTGGCATGCCCTCAATGGTCATTACTGTGGATATTTTGGACAGCGAAGAATGTTTGAAATATCACCAACAAATGATTTCATTTTGCCATGTGATGTTAATGAATATCCCATAGAAATAAAAGAAGAAAACAAATTCACAGAGAAGACGCAAAAATATGAATATCCTCTGGTATTTGACCGGCAAAAGTAAGACCATTGGGTTTTTCTTTAGATGAGCAGACAAGAATTAAACTCTATTTTTTTAAGTTTATTTATTTATTTTAAGAAAGAGCACAAGCAGGAAAGGGGCAAAGAAATGAGAGAGAGAATCTCAAGCAGGCTCAGTGCCATCAACACAAAGCCCAATGTGGGGCTCGAACTCACAAACCGTGAGATCATGACCTGAGCTGAAACCAAGAGTCAGACACTTAACCGACTGAGCCACCCAGGCACCCCAAGAATGTGACACTGTGCTGGACATGGAGAATTCAAAGGTGAAAAGTCCAGGACTTTTCAATAACATTGTAATCCAGTGGAGGGGAAAAATATGTAAACAAAAAGCTACAATTCAGTATAATAGTACTTCTAGGAAAATGTCATTCTCAAGATAATCACCAAGGGGTAAATGGGATGTAACCAAACAAGACCAAAGAGGCAACTTTGATCTTCTATGTTTACTTAAATCATGGGTAAGTAAAAGCACTAAATAATGAAAGACTATGATGTAGTTTTTCAAGACTGGGGGGTCCAGTGAGCAAGTAAGGACGACGTGGCGGGAGATAAAGCAAGAAAATTTTATAGATGCCAAATCGCAATGGGTTTTGTAACGGACCAACAGAAGGATTTTAAGCTTTACAGAAATCATAGTGACAGAATACAGAAGAGAAAAAACAAGTCTGAAGAAAAGGATAGTGCATTTGGTTTTGGACAAGTGTAAGTCTAGATGTTTGTGGGACATCCAAGTGAAGATATTTAATGAGCATTGAGATAGACCTGTCTGGTTGTTGAAAAGAAAACCACATGCACATGGTATGATGACAAGTAGTAGTGAGGACACATTTGCAGAACGTGGCAGTGAAGTCACATAGGACAACAGAAAAGTAAACACAAGATTGGCATTATTTCAGCTGATGACCTTGGAGAGGGTAATGTCAGTGGAGTGGTGGGTAACAATCACATGCTAGTGCTTGAGAAATAAATAGGAGATGTGAGGTGATGATAGTATATATTGCTTTGTAAGGAAGTCAGATAGCTCTAACGTTAGACAAGAGTTTGATTCATGGGTATGCTTGTGTCTCAAGGACACCTGAGCACTGCTTAAAAGCTTAGAAAAAGAGGACAGTTACCTAGTAGGGAACAGAGTGTTGGCAAAAGGTGTTTTGTGCTTTTGTAACATTCAGTCCTGGTTTTGATGTGGTTGAATCTTTGTCATTATGGAAGTGATTGGAGCTTAACTGAGCTCAACATCAGCAAAGCATGGGGGTCCTCCCTGGACTGGTAATATAGAGCAGACCAGAACAGGGGGAACTGACCAGATGAGTCAAAAATGGGAAGAAGCAGAAGGGATTGTCTAAAATAAAGCCCTTTAGGGAAATCGTAAGTGCGCCAAAGCTGGAGAGATTGCATGCCATCATCTAGTCCAACAGTTGGTAGAAGAAACAGAAATTGAAGCAAAGTGTCACAAGCCACACAGCAGCAATTTTAGAAGAATCGACAAGGGTTCCACGTGACTGCCAAGACTCCACTGAAGGGTTCAAGCCTTGCCTTGACTGGCCAGCAAGAGCTCCAGAGAAGAGATCATGCCAAAACATGAGAGGTGGTGTAGTAGAGTCAAGACTCATCAAGTTGTGGTAAAGTTCCCCACACACAGTTGATCAATGGGTAATTGCTGAGCCTTGAACATCCATTTATCTTAGTACTCAAAATAGTATATTCTAATTTGGTAATATGCATCTCCTTCACTAGCTCTGTGAGTTCCTTGAGGATTCAGACCATGTTTTATACATCTTTATATACCCAGTTCTTAGCTTAGTGCTTAGCACACAATAGGCACTTAAAAGGTATTTGAGTGAACAAATAAAGAATGACTAGTTAAGTGCAGAGGTAGCATCATTAGGACTGGTGCCATGAAAGCCAGAGAATTTGGGACCCAGAGAAAGAAGGATTTAATGGATACATGTGCAGTAGGCAGAGAATAAAAGATGTGGGTATGTGCTGAACAGTTTTTCTTGTATCTTTTTACACAGATGGAAAAAAATGAGCTCCATGTCTTTGCTTTTCAAACGTACACCTCCCAAGGCCTTTGAAGTGGATCATGATTTTAAGTTTTTCAAGTCTCTTTCTTCTCCCAAGGTAGCCTTAAAACAAACAAGTGAACAAAAAAAGATAAAGCACTTTGCTTTTGTTTTCCTGAATTTAGATCTCTCTGGTATATTAGTTTTCTATTATTGCTGTTACAAATTACTACCAACTTGGTGGCTTAAACAATATAAATTCATTATCTTATAGTTCTATATGTCAGAAGTCTGTCCTGGTTCTCACTGGTCTAAAATTAAAGTGTTGCCAGAGCTATGTTCCTTTTATAGAGGCTGTAGGGGAGAATCTCAATGCTTTAGTTGGGGGCCCTCCTCCTTCATCTTCAAAGCCAGACATATTGCTTCTCCCTGACCATCTTCCTGTGGTCACATGTCTGTGACCTATGGGAAAGGTTCTCTGTTTTTAAGGATGCCTGGGATTAGATTGGACCCACCTGTATAATCCACCTCAAGGTTCCTGACCTAAATCACATCTGCAAAGTTCCTTTTGCCAAGTAAGGCAGTGAAACCATAGGTTGGGGGTGGGGGAAATAGGATGTGGACATCTTTGGTTGCCATGATTCTGCCTATCACAGACTGACACACTTTTCTTCAGTGCGGAATTAGGAGAGAAATGGGTCCTGCTATTCATTCTATTTGCAATATTTGTAAAAAGTGGATATAGCATGAGTCTTTAGGCTAAGGTGTGGTATTAATTGAAATCAATTTCTTCAAGATCTTCAACACAATAAGCCAAACTTAACCTTTTTAAACTTATCTCCTGTTACTAACCTACCTTGCCCCACCCTCTACAGATCAGGCTAGTTGTTATTTCCTGAGCATTCCTGCCTTCTCCCCCAGTTCGCCTGAGCTGTCCATACCACATCTGTGACCTTTCTCTGTCAAGTCCACCCCACCTTTGTAATTGACAAAAGATTAATATTCAGAATAGAAAAGGAACTCCTAAAAAAATCAATAAGAAAAAAAGTCCAATTTAAAAAATGGTCAAATACTTGTACAGATACATCACAGAAGGAAAAAAAAATTGCCAATAAGCAATGATGAGATGCTCATTAGTAAACATGGAAATTCACATCAATAATATTATGAGATATCATTTTACACCCAGCAGATTGGCAAATGTCAGAGAGTCTGACAATATCAAGGGTCAGTGTGCATTTGGCACAATCAGAACACTAGTCTGCTGGCAGAAATAGTGTAAATTGGTAGAACCACTTTGGAAAACAATATGGCGTTATCTAGTAAAGTTGAAAATAGTTATAGTATCCTAGATATATATCTTTGGGAAACCCTTAAACACATGGTTAGGAGGCAGGTACAAGAATGTTCAGAGAAGTACTGTTTGTAATAGAAAAACCTGAAAGCAGCCTAAATGCTCACAGACATTATAATTGGAACATAATTATGGCATATCTATAAATTGGAATACTACAGAAGAGTGAATATAAATGGACCAAAACAACACTCATGTATATGAATAATTGTTTGACACATGCTATTAAATGGGAAAAGTTTTGCTTAAGAATATGTACATAATCATTTCATTTATATAAAAGTCAAGAAGAAGCCAAACTAAATAAAATATTGTTTGGGCAAAAATTTACATAAAGTAAAACTATATAAACGAAAGCAAGAGAATTAAAAGCACAAAGTTCAGGACCGTCATTACATTTTAAAGGCAGATGAAAAGGACTCAGAACCTCAAAGTTGAGGGTATTGTTTCAATACATAAAACAGAGCAGTGGGTCCATGGATGTTCATTATGTCATAATTCTTTCACATTATCAACTTCATAATTTGATAAATACTTAATATTTTCCAAATTAAATAGTTTTCATAAGTCCTGCCTTTCTGTCCAAATGGAACTCAGCTGCTCCCAGAGGGCAGGGTGACAAGGAGAAGGACAGGATGGGGAGTGGGACAGACTTAGGTTTAATCTTAAATAATTTTATCTCTTTATTCATCCGCAAATCCTTCAAAGTGTTGTGGTGAGGATTAGATGTGAAGATGCATACAGTTACATCACAGATTCTCAATAAATGTTAATTCTACATTCTCCAACAACCCTGATCTCTCCCTGCTTTGTGTTTTATAGCATATTCATTTACCATGTTCTCCAATGAATCAGTATTTTTTTGTGTACTCTCCTTTACTTCCCACTCACCACTGAGTCCTAAGCTCTTTATGGCCAAAAACTTATGCATAGCATATAACTCAATTTTGTTGAATAGGATTGAAATAGTACAACCTAAAAATAAAGATTGGTATGTCCTTTTAGTATTCTCTTCCAATTTGAAGATAAGAAACAATTTTTTAAATAATTTAACTGCAATATTAAATACATTTTGGGGAAATCTTTAGCAAAGTTTAAAAGGCCTTGAAACAATCAAATGCTGCAAGGATTGTCTACCCCTTAGCTCAACTTTATCTTCTCAATTCATTGGTAAAATAATAAAACATTAATGCTAAAGTTGAATTAAAACACCCTTTTCTTAGGAATCTCTGAATTCTTCCAGAATCTTGTTTTGCCTATTCCTTTTCTTTCTCAATTATATAAAATGTATTCATTCACTTCTTTTTGACATATCATTGTCAGTAATAATAATACAATGATAGTAAATCTTACATTTGAGTAACACACTATCTGTGTTATTTCATTTGATCCTCATAAATAGTCAACAGGGAAAGAACTTGCCCAAGATCATTCAGCTAATAAGCATCAGAGTCAGGATTTAAACCCAGGAATTTTGCCACTGATAGAATGTGACCACATCACTAAACATCCACTTCCTGTGTTTTGCAGATTCGAAGACGTGCCTTAGAAGGATTCCTGATGGAAAACAGAGAGGCAGGGATTGTTTTCGGCTCTCTTCCTATATATAGGGTAAATTGGAGGCTTCTAGAACTAGAGTAGTTAGAAAACAAGGAATCCGATGTCTCATTCCCGACCTTGGGCTACCCAACAAGGTTGAAGAAAATCACATAACCAAGCAGACTGATGCTTCTATGAGCGTGCTGCATCTGATCCCAAAGAAGTCTCTAGTTCTAGGTGTCCATGGTCTTGACCATTTGCCTCTGCCATTTCACGTTAAACAACACTATAGGAAACTATTTCAGATTTTAACCTGGCTCTTCATCGCCTACAGGATAAAATCCAAATACCTTTAGCCTGGCATACAAACCTTTCATAATCTGGCATCTGCCTGAACTGTATGATCTCATTTTCTATCACATTCTCCCATGTACCTTATACTCCAGCTGTGCCAAATTACTTGCCATTCCTTAAGCATCACCACTCTTCCCTCTTCTGTGACTTTGCCTGTGCTGTCCGTTGGCCCAGAATTCATCCTCTGCCCAGAATTTTCTCCTCCTTACTCATTCTCTTCCAGTCTCCACTAGAGCTAACCTCTGTTAAATTAAACAACTAATTAAACCAAGAATAATAAACTGAAGAAGAAATACTTCAACTTAACCTTAACTTATTATTTCATAAAATGTTATTTCTCCTTCCCAAGAACATGTTCCCTGTAATAGGGTCAAACACTTAAGCTACAGATAATGCTAAGGATGAAGTGTCAAGAAGTCATAGTGGGCATCTGGGAAGGAGGAGTATATTTTAAAGCAGTTGACCTTTCCCTATTCTCCACCCCCGTGAATTCACATTACAGGTGTAATCACCTTAAATATGTCTCACTAAATCTTTACTTATGGCTTCTAGGTACCAAGCCCCACTAGCCTAAGATTTCTTCCACTCATTGGTTCAGAAGCACGAAGGGAATCTTCTGACATCATTCCAGGAAAAAAGAAGGGAGGTCACACTCATGATAAGGTTAGTACTTAGAATTCCTAGTGTATTCCTTTTCTGTGTGGACTGTTAATTATTTCTTTGTTCCCAAGGACATTCTGGGCCTAAGATTTTCTCAGTCCATATTCTTATCATGAATATTCCAGGATGCATGTGTTTTAGCTCTGTGAGATGGAAATCATGAATTTGCCGGACAGAGAGGAAAAATTAAACAGGACCTCTGAAGCTGACAAATGAAATTTTTCCAGAGCTAATTCAAGACTTAGATTCACTGCCTAGTTTTAAAAGCTAGTATCAATTGATGAATGGATAAAGAAGTTGTGGTTTATACATATATAATGGAATACTACTTGGTAATGAGAAAGAATGAAATATGGCCTTTTGTAGCAATGTGGATGGAACTGGAGAGTGTTATGCTAAGTGAAGTAAGTCATACAGAAAAAGACAGATACCATATGTTTTCACTCTTATGTGGAGGCTGAGAATCTTAACAGAAGACCATGGGGGAGGAGAAGGGGGAAAAAAAAAGTTACAGAGAGGGAAGGAGGCAAACTATAAGAGACTCTTAAAAACTGAGAATAAACTGAGGGTTGGTGGGGGGTGGGAGGGAGGGGAAAGTAGGTGATGGGCATTGAGGAGAGAATCTGTATGGAAACCAATTTGACAATAAATTTCATATTTAAAAAAAAGAAAATCATATAAAGTTAAAAAAAAAAAAGCTAGGTAACATGACATAACATCTCTGAGGGTTGTATAGCCATCCTTGCTTCTGAATGTTATGGTACCTACAGGATGGAGCCATGAAATCAGTAAGCCTCTGTGTCACCAGCCACCTCAAGAAGTTGTTTTGTGTATTAATAGGCGTAGCTAGCGTTCAATGACTTACAGTTTACATAGTACTTTTAGAAATTATTCCCCTCATTTTCACAACAATTACAAAGAAAAATGTTATACCCACCTTAAAACTGGGAAAAAGTAGAGCCTAACCAGAGGGTAAGCGACTTGCCAAAGATCACATAAGAAATAAGTGATAAGCTGAGTTCTACTTGTGACTCTAAATGTCATGCTCATCCTACTAAGCCATACAGCCTAGAAAATTCAAATGCTGTCACTCTTCTACTAGTTCCAGGAAGCTTGTATTGGCTCAACTTAACCTGTGGCCATTCGTCTCATCTTTATAATAAAATAGATGAAATGTGGGGCTCCTGGGTGGCTCAGTTGGTTAAGCACCTGACTCTTGATTTCAGCTCAGGTTTTGATTTCACGGTTCATGAGCTCGAGCCCCCCACTGAGGTGAATAGCACAGTCTGCTTGGGATCCTCTCTCTCCCTCTCTCTCTCTGGCCCCCCTCTGTTCATGCCCTCTGTCTCTCAAAATAAATAAATAAACTTTAAAAAATGGATCAAACCTTAAGAGGAGGATCTAACACATGGTACTTCTTGTAAGCCTCATTTCATGATGTCAGACTGAAAACAGAAAGAGCTGGTTCATACTGTCTGTGCCTAATGGAATAAACGATAAAAATCATAACTCCCACCACCAGAACAAAAAGCTGCTTTATTTAATTATATAGAAATCTTGACCATTATTTTGTTAGCTTATGTACATAAATGATTCCTGTTAATCATCAACTCTACCAATTGTTTGAATATGAATTTTTGGCAATAGAGGATTTTCTATAAAATAATATAATTTACTGTTAATTGTTTTAAGTAGTGGATGAAACACAGTGGTATCAAATGATCCACAACTAACAGGTAAGCAAGAGAGTGTTTGTTTGGGGTTTTATAATTTGTATATTTTATGCTTGTATTTCCATTCTTATTTGTTTTGCCTCATCTGATATTAAATATACTTTGCATTCTTTAAGTACAGACTAAGTGAAGAAAGAAGGTGGCCAAATGTGTCTTAAATACCAGGAGGAGGACAAAAATGGAATAAAAGTTAGTCATGGTTAATCTACATAATGAATAATCTACACTTAGATCATCAGAAATTGATTCCACTACGATTAATTTTGTCAACGATCATGAAATATGATAAATTATTTCTCCAAATGCAAAGGAATTTTTAATATATCTACTGTTTTAATAGACATTAAAACTTTATTTTCTCTTAATAAAAAGAGAATAAAGCTTTCTTTCACTCTGAAAAATCATTAACCATACAAGAAGGGTAAAAGGAATAGATATCTCCGTTTGCTTATAGAAAAGGTAAAAATTCCCTTTCTAGTTTAATGCAGAAAAGAGTTAAGTATAGTCAGGGGTTAAAATCTGTTTCCAAAATAATATTAGGTCCTTTCCACAAAATTATGCACTTAGCAAGATGACAGTGAAATCTGGAAACTGGTATAGATTAAAGAATCATGGGGGCACCTGGGTGACTCAGTCTGTTAAGCATCTGACTCTTAACTTTGGCTCAGGTCATGATCTCACAGTTTGTGGGTTCAAGCCCTTCACTGGGTTCTGCACTGAGAGTACAGAGCCTGCTTGGGATTCTGTCTTTCCCTCTCTACCCCCACCCCACTTCTGCTCTCTCTCAAAATAAATAAATAAACTTAAAAAAAAAAAGAATCACTATGTTGATTGTCTGCAATTTAAAAAAAAACATACAGCTTAAGTGGGGAAAATAGTGGATGAGGTCAAATTAATAAATACCCATCAAATATCTATTTTCATGAAAAGCACTTCCAAGAAGCTAGGCATAATATTACTTCAGGAAATTTTGTGTTCAAATTCCAGTTTTGTGAAACAAACATGTACAGAATATCTTGAAATACCTACTAATGTGCCCTGCACTGTGTTGGGCACTAAGAAGCCATTCATAGATCAAAGAGCTCACAGTAAAGAGAAGAGAAAGTTCTCTGAGCAAATAGTCCAAAAACAGGTATCTTAATCTCTTCAACTGATTATTTTTAAATAATAGAAATGATGATTTCAATTATTAGTGTCTTTAAATAGCTTGTAAATCCCTTTAGAATTAAACAAGTTACAAAATATTAACCATAGCACAGGAAAGGATACATCAGAGCCAATTTTATACAGTGGACACTTGAACAACACAGGTTTGAACTACAAGGGTCCATTTCTGTGCTGATTGTTTTCAATAATTACAGTGCAGTATTTTCTCTTCCTGATGATTTTCTCAATAAATATACAGTACAGTATACCTTCTCTTCCTGATGATTTTCTTAATCACATTTTCTTTTCTGTAGCTTTCTTTATTATAAAAATATGGTATATGTGCTAATCCACTGTGTATGTTACTGGTGAGGCTTCCAGTCCACAGTAGACTGTTAGTAGTTAAGTATGGGGAGAGTCAAAAGTTATACGTGGATTTTCTACTTCATGAGGGGATCCTCAAGGGTCAACTGTAGCTCCTTTTCAATTTAAATGTGGAAGAGAGTGGAAGAACATGAACTTTGTGACATGTGATCCATTTACACAATTGTGGAAGCATAGCCAATAATAGAAAAATGCTTAAGTGGGGCGCCTGGGTGGCGCAGTCGGTTAAGCGTCCGACTTCAGCCAGGTCACGATCTCGCGGTCCGTGAGTTCGAGCCCCGCGTCGGGCTCTGGGCTGATGGCTCAGAGCCTGGAGCCTGTTTCCGATTCTGTGTCTCCCTCTCTCTCTGCCCCTCCCCCATTCATGCTCTGTCTCTCTCTGTCCCAAAAATAAATAAATGTAAAAAAAAAAAAAAAAAAAAAAAAAAAAAAGAAAAATGCTTAAGTGAAAGATATATAAGAATGCAAATATAGGCATAAAATATATGAATTACAAAACCCCAAACAAACACTCTTTTGACTACCTGTTAGTTTTGGATTATTCGTACAACTGTGTTTCACCCATTACTTAAAACAATGAAAAAATATATATATAATAGCATACTTTATAACCTTTCAAAGAATAACAGAAACACACTCACAATCTTATTTCAGGTGAAAGGGGATAAAAACCGTAACTGAGTGCTACCGCTGGTGATAATGGCTAACATTCGTGTTTAAATTAGCATGCCAGGCACAAACCTGTAGGTTCTATATGCACTCTTTCACCGAGTCTTTATAACAACGAGGGAGTTATGATTATCATCCCCATTTGATATTCAAGAACACTGAAGCACAAGAGGATAAATAATTTATTTAAGATCCCAAAAGAAGTAAATAGTAGAGCTGGGATCTAAATCCAGCAGGTTGACTTCAGAGCCCAGACACTTGAATACAATGCAGTGTAATTCAGGCAGTCAGGAAGCTGCTCGGTGTCTCCGGGTTAAGTAACCAGATGAGAGTCTGCAGGTAATGAACAAGGAAGAACTCTCCCTTCCCATCACTCTCTGTGCCCTCACCCTAGTTTATTTTTCTTCACAGCTCCAATCACTACCTGCTATCACATTTCATAAAAGTGGATTTATTTGTAATGATTCTCCCCCACTAGAATGTAAGATCCATGAAGGCAGGCACTTTGGCTTATTCTCTGGTGGATCTCCAGGGCTTAGAACAGACACATAAGTCACACACACACACACACACACACACACACACACACACAAACACACACACACAATTTGCTGAATGAAAGAATGAATGAGATCAAGAAGGAGGGGAGAGAGCAGGAAGAAATGGGCGAGAATAATGATAGAAAATTAGATTAGAAAATCAGTGCAGCTTGGGAATTTGCTCCAATTGGTTAGTGGATTGATCTGGGGAACTAAGTTTCCCACCTTGTGTCTCAGAGAGGACTGGTCAGGTGACTGTAAGCGTTCAAGCCTGAGAGATCTTTGGGTTCAAGCCTGAGAGATCTTTGAATTTTACCTTGGGGCTCTCTCTGTTTTTTTCTTTTTTTTTTTTTTTTTTAAATTTTTTTTTTCAACGTTTATTTATTTTTTGGGGGACAGAGAGAGACAGAGCATGAACGGGGGAGGGGCAGAGAGAGAGGGAGACACAGAATCGGAAACAGGCTCCAGGCTCTGAGCCATCAGCCCAGAGTCTGACGCGGGGCTCGAACTCACGGACCGCGAGATCGTGACCTGGCTGAAGTCGGACGCTTAACCGACTGCGCCACCCAGGCGCCCCTCTCTCTGTTTTTTTCTTTAGCTATAACTCTCTGTATTTCCTCTCCCTTCTTCCTTTCTTATTCTCCACAATAGAGCATAAAATCAAATTGATGTGTACTGTCAATATTAGCTGAATATTACTGACAAAAATTAGATACTTCTTGTTCTGAATTTTTAAACCAAATGAGTTTAACTTTCTATATGTATGTCTTCCAGAACTATCTAATTCAAAACTAATTTTCATTTCTCATTTGTGGGATCATCACTTGATTTTATTTTCCTATAAGTCAATGGACTCTGATGATATTCATATACAATATCTTTATGCCTGACAACAGCATAGCAAACTTCTGTAATTGGCTTTATTTTAATCAAACCCTTGCAGACTGGGTAGTTGAGTCCCAGCATGGGATAACTGCCCAGTCAAGTAGTTAGTCCAAAGCTTCTGCTTTTCCACCATACCCTTCTGGAACCCCACCTCCTGTTTTGTTTTGTTTCGTTTCATTTCGTTTTTCAGAGAGAGAGAGTGTGCGCATGCAGGCACGCACTTGAGCAAGTGGGGGAGGGGCAAAGGGAGAGGAAGAGAGAGAGAATCCTAAGCAGGTTCCACGCCCAGTACAGAGCCGAACGCGGGGCTCCATCTCACCATGAGATCATGACCTGAGCTGAAATCAAGTCTGACACTTAACCGACTGAACCTCCCAGGCACCCCTACCTCCAGTTTTTAACACATTTTTACCCTGGAAGCATACAGGATAGTTAAGCAACTAACTATACTTTCTTACTAGGAGGATTAAAATCTCTACATAAATTAGTGGTGCAACTTGACTCTAAAAATTGTATTTATCATATAATGCCAGTTACTAACTGACATGTCCTTTATTTCACAGAGTCAACGGAAGAAAAGTCTGAAAAGAAATTTCGTCCCACAAATAAATCTGGCTTCTTCCTTCTTCCCAGCCATCAACAAATGAAGAGAGAAAAATCAGATGTGACTGTGGTGGCCTGAGCTTCACATGTATGATACTCCAGTCTTTATTTCAGGATGAAAGTGTGGGTCCCCAAGACACTGTCATCCATATCTATATCCTCAGGCCATCCTTCAATGGAGAAGGTTGCTCATGGAGCCCAGGTGGCCTCAGATCTGAACAAGGAAGCAGCAAGCAGTTAGCCAACTTCATTCATAGATGGAAATCCACTTAATGAATAGGGAATGTTTCTTGCTTACTGTCAGCAACATGACACGTAAGGAAACAAAGAGAATCAATACCATAAGTAGACTGAAAATAACATGGTTATCAATGATCAGCTGTTTGCATCTCCCCCTTGTTCACCCGAATTCATAAGCAGAATTATCAGAATTTGTTTCATCCTATGTGTTATACAAAGAAAAACATTAAAAAGAAAAATGTGCAAATCAAGCCTCTAGCTCTTTATTTCCTTCATTTAGGGAAATGTCATGTGGAAGAAAATGTTTAGAGTTTCTTAAAGTTAGAAGTCATTTACATTTAGTCTAGAAATGAGTCCAGATAAAAAGAATTATCTGACCTTTCTTGGGTTCATCTTTTATTAATTATTTTACCAATTGATTTTGGTAATGTGGCCAAATCATTAATTTTACCAATGGGCACGCGTGTATTTTTACATTTTTTGGTATTTTTGTATTTGTATTTACAAATACAAAGCAAATACAAATACAAATACAAAGCATCTAAATATGATCAACAATACAAGAGATTTTAAATAAATCAGAGGCATGAGGAAGGTATCAGAATTGAAGCCTGCACATTCACTGACCTCACTTCTCTTTGGGAAATGATTCAGAGCTCTGAGTAATGAAAGCATTCCCATGTCAAGGGTTATACGCACCCAAAGCAGTTATATCCATGATACCACTTGGTAATAAAAAACTATGGTCTCTTAAGATTTGATTCTGCCTTTCCATTCTGAAGGGCTCCATTTCTTAAAGTTCCAACAACTTTGGAAAAAATAAAGAAATTTTTTATTCACATAAACTTTATACATTTCTATGTTTATTTTGAGGCGTGTACTAATTTTGGGTGCTTGTAGGAATGTGATTATTTCTCCTACTAATTTTCTTTTTCTTGATTTTAGCTCAGGTTATGATTTCCCAGTTCATGAGGTCAAGCCCCATGTTGGGCTCTGCGTTGGGCATGGAGCCAGCTTGAGATTCTCTCTTTCTCTCTCTCTCTCTCTCTCTCTCTCTTTCTCTCTCTCCCTCTTTCTCTCTCTCCCTCTCCTTCTGCCCCTCTCCCCCACTCACATTCTCTGTCTGTCTCTCTCTCTTATTAAAAAATAAGTTGGGGGGGGGGAGAGGCCAAGGTGACAGAGCAGCATGGAAGTTTTTTTTGCCTGTCTTGTCCCTGAAATGCAGCCTGATCAATAACAATCTTGCACACCTAGAAAACTTAATTGAGGATTAAAAAAAATCAGTACAACTTGAACCACAGAATTTGGCAGGTACATGGAGTGGAGAGGCAAACTGGGGAAGAGAGAAGCTGTGGAGGGCAGGGAGCTGTTTTTGCTGCAGAGAGAGGATGGAGACAGGGGGGAAGATACAGGAAAAGCACTCCCCCCAAAAGCACCTGGAGAGAAAGAGAAAGTGGAAGCACCAGCAAGGGACTGAACAAGAAAGGGAGAAAGGAGAGGGTTTAAATACCATTAAGATGCTATAAACAGGGGAGTGCAGAGTCTGAAACTCCACAGCTTGATACCTGGCAGAGCTCTGGTAGGAAGAGCAAATCCCCCGGAGCAGACAGCGAGGTCCAAGTGGTCCTCGAGCCACACAGGAAGAGGTGGTTCCCCTGCTGGGAGGACATTTGGTAGAGGCTGTGTGGCCACCCAGAGGTAAAGGTCCCAGTGGACCCTGGAGAACAGCCATGTTCACTGCTGTTGGAACAAGGACATTAAGGGTGAAGCCTGGCACCAGAAGTGTGTTGTGATTTACTGTAATCCCTGAACCACCACTGCTACACGATTACATGAACATTTTCTGGGGTGGGCTGGCATTCAGCCACAGTCTCTGGGCATCGGTAACAGCGTGGTCACATGAACGTTCCTGGGGACAGGCTGGCACCAGCCATTGCTCGGCGATTCCCGCCCCCAGAGGGTCTGAGCGGTTCAAATCTGCAGGGCCCTCAGAAGTGAGACGTTTGGAAACACAGCCCCATCCGAGATAAAACTCAGGAAGGAGGTGCGGCCTGGCAGGCTGATGACTTGGTTGCTGAAAATGTAGAAGCAGGGAGTGGACAGAAGCTGGAGACAAAGGAGGGGTGCTTGATTTCCAGTGACCAAGAGCACAGATAGTAGAGACTGGGTAGCTGGGTGATACCACTGTCAACCCTCCCACGCATGTGCATACATGCCTATATGCACCACAAAAATCAGCCCAGTAAACTAAGGAGTGCCATCTACTGGAGAACAGGGTGTTATGCCAAACTCTGTCCATCTGAGCCAACCATGCTCTAGAGGAACACAAGTCTCCCCACCTGCTTACTTTACGGACTATAAACTGCTTCATAGTTTGATTTCTGGGGGGAACTGGACATAATTTCGTCATATTTCATTCTGTCCTCTGGTCCATCTATTCAAATTTTTTTCTTTTTCCCTACTTATTCTTGAATGTAGAAAGAAAAAAATTATTTTTATTTTTCGTTTTTATAAAAAAGATTTTTATTTAATTTTTTGTACTGTTTTTTACTTTTTTGTAAATTTTTAAATTCTATTTTACTTTCATCATTTCATTTTTTACTGCATACATTTTTTAAGTTTTCAAATGATTTCCTTTTTCTTCCCTTTTTTCTTTCTTTTCTTTCCCTTTGTTCTCTATTCTGTCAAGCTTCCTGCAACAGCCAGATCAAAACACACCTAGGATCTAGCATCCTTTATTTGATTTTTTGTGTGTGTTGCTGTTAATTTTTTAAATGTTTATTTTTTTATTTTATTAATTCTTTTTCTTCCTCCAAAATGATGAAATGAAGGAATTCACTCCAAAAGAAAGAACAGGAAAAAATGACAGCCAGGGACTTAATCAACACAGATACAAACCAGATGTCTGAACCAGAATTTAGAATCACGATAATAAGAATACGAGCTGGGGCTGAAAAAAGCATAGAGTCCCTTTCTGCAGAGATAAAAGAAATAAAATCTACTCGGGATGAAATTAAAAATGCCATAACTGGGGCGCCTGGGTGGCGCAGTCGGTTAAGCGTCCGACTTCAGCCAGGTCATGATCCTGCGGTCTGTGAGTTCGAGCCCCGCGTCGGGCTCTGGGCTGATGGCTCAGAGCCTGGAGCCTGTTTCCGATTCTGTGTCTCCTCTCTCTGCCCCTCCCCCGTTCATGCTCTGTCTCTCTCTGTCCCAAAAATAAATAAACGTTGAAAAAAAAAATGCCATAACTGAGATATGATCTTGAATGTATGCCACGGCAACATGGATGAAGTAGAGCAGGGAATCAGTGATTTAGAAGACAAACTTACAGAGAATAATGAAGCACAAAAAAAGAGGGAAAATAAGGCAAAAGAGCATGATATAACAATTAGAGAACTCAGTGACTCATTAAAAGGGAATAACATGTGAATTATAGGGGTTCCAGAAGATGAAGAGAGAGAAAAAGGGGTAGAAGGTTTATGTGAGCAAATCATAGCAGAAAACTGTCCTAACCTGGGGAAAGACACAGACATCAAAATCCAGGAAGCACAGAGAACTCCCATTAGATTCAACAAAAGCTGACCATGAACAGGCATATCATAGTCAAATTCACAAAATACTCAGGCAAGGAAAGAATCATGAAAGCAGCAAAGAAAAAAAAGTCCTTAACCTATAAGGGAAAACAGATCGGGTTCGCAGCAGACCTTTCCAAAGAAATATGGCAGGTCAGAAAGAAATGGCAGGATATATTCAATGTGCTGAACTGGAAAAATATTCAGCCAAGACTTCTTTATCCAGCAAGGCTGTCATTCAAAATAGAAGGAGAAATAAAAATTTTTCCCAGAAATGGGCACCTGGGTTGCTCAGTCGGTTAAGCATCCAACTGTGGCTCAGGTCATGATCTCATGGTCCATGAGCTCGAGCCCCGTGTCAGGCTCTGTGCTGACAGCTCAGAGCCTGGAGCCTGCTTCAGATTTTGTGTCTCCCTCTCTCTCTCCACCCTTCCCCTGCTCACACTCTGTCTCTCTCTCTCTCTGTCTCTCAAAAATAAACGTTAATTTTTTTTTAATTTTTCCCAGAAAAACAAAAGCTAAAGGAGTTCATGACGACTAAACCAGCCCTGCAAGAAATTTTAAGGGTACTCTCTGGGAAAAAACACGGAAAAAAAAAAAAAAACAAAAACTAAAAGCAACAAAGATTAGAAAGGACCAGAGAACACTACCAGAACCTCCAACTCTACAGGGAACACAATGGCAATTAATTCATATCTTGCAGTACTCACTCTAAACATCAGTGGACTAAATGTTCCAATCAAAAGACATAGGGTAACAGAATGGATAAGAAAACAAGATCCATCTATATGCTTTTTACAAGAGACCCATTTTAGACCTAAAATTTTAGACTTTCAGATTGAAAGTAAGGGGATGAGAATCATCTATCATGCTAATGGTCACCAAAAGAAAGCCAGACTAGCCATATTTATATCAAACAATCTAGATTTTAAAATAAATATTGTAACAAGAGATGAATAAGGGCATTATATCATAATTAAAGGGTCTAGCCACCAAGAAGACCTAACAATTGTAAACATCTATGTGCCCAAAGTGAAAGCACCCAAATATATAAACAATCAAAAACATGGAGAGATCATCTAAACAGAAAATCAACAAGGAAATAATGGCTTTGAATGACAGACTGGACCAAATGGACTTAACATAACATTATTCAGAACATTTCATCCTAAAGCAGCAGAATACACATTCTTCTAGAGTGCACAGGGGACATCCTCCAGAATAGATCACATACTGGGACACAAATCAGCCCTCAACAAGTACAAAAGATAGAGACCATACTGTGCATATTTGCAGACCACAAGTTATAAAACTTGAAATCAACCACAAGAAAAAAATTTGGAAAGACCATGAATACTTGGAGACTAAAGAACATCCTACTAAATAATGAATGGGCTAACCAAGAAATTAAAGAGAAAATTAAAAAGTACATGGAAGCCAATGAGAATGATAACACAACAGCCCAAAACCTCTGGGATGCAGCAAAGGCAGTCATAAGAGGGAAGTATATAGCAATGCAGGCCTTCCTAAAGAAGGAAGAAAAGTCTCAGATATATAACCTAACCTTACACTTTAAAGAACTGGAAAAAGAACAGCAAATAAAACTCAAAAACAGCAGAAGACGGGAAATAATAAATATTAGAGCAGACATCAATGGTATTGAAACCAAAACAACAACAACAACAACAACAACAACAACAACAAACAGTAGGACAGATCAATGAAACCAGGAAAAAATTAACAAAATTGATAAACCCCTAGCCAGTTTCATCAAAAAGAAACAGGAAAGGACCTACATAAATAAAATCAAGAATGAAAGAGGAGAGACCACAACCAATACTGCAGAAATACAAACACTAATAAGATAATATTATGAGCAATTATATACCAATAAAATTGGCAATCTGGAATAAATGGACAAATTCCTAGAAACATATAAACTACCAAAACTGAAACAGGAAGAAATAGAGAATACAAACAGACCAATAACCAGTAAAGAAATTGAATTAATAATCATAACCCTCTTAAAAAACAAGAGTCCAGGGCTGGAAGGCTTTCCGGAGGAATTCTACCAAACATTTAAAGAAGAGTTAATTCCTATTCTTTTGAAGCTATTCCAAAAACAGCAATGGAAGGAAATCTTCCAAACTCATTCTATGAGGCCAGCATAACCTTGATCCCAAAACCAGACAAAGACTCCACTAAAAAGGGGAACTACAGACCAATTTCCCTGATGAACATGAATGCAAAAATCCTCAACAAGATACTAGCCAACCGGATCCAACAATACATTAAAAGAATTATTCACCATGACCAAGTAGAATTTATACCTGGAACGCAGGGCTGGTTCAATATCTCCAAAACTATCAGTGTGATACATAACATAAATAAAACAAAGGACAAGAGCCACCTGATCCTCTCAACAGATGCAGAGAAAGCATTTGACAAAATACAGCATCGTTTATCGATAAAAACCCTCAAGAAAGTGTGGATAGAAGGATCATACCTCAAGATCATAAAAGTCATCCATGAAAGACCCATCGCTAATATCATCCTCAATGGGGAAAAACTGAGAGCTTTCCCCTGAGGTCAGGAACACAACAGGAATGTCCACTATTGCCACTGTTATTCAACATGGTATTGGAAGTCTTAGCCTCAGCAATCAGACAACACAAAGAAATAAACGGCATCCAAATCAGCCAGGAGGAGGTCAAACTTGCACTCTTCACAGATGACATGATACTCTATATGGAAAACCCAAAAGATTTCACCAAAAAACTGCTAGAACTGATCCATGAACTCAGCAAAGTCACAGGATATAAAATCAATGCACAGAAATCAGTTGCATTTCTATACACCAATAATGAAGCAACAAAAAGAGAAATCAAGGAATCAATCCTATTTACAACTTCACCAAAAACCATAATATACCTAGAAATAACCTAACTAAAGAGGTGAAAAATCTATACACTGAAAACTATGAAAAGCTTACAAAAGAAACTGAAGAAGACACAAAAAAAATGGAAAAATATTCCATGTTCCTAGATTGGAAGAACAAATATTGTTAAAATGTCGATACTACTCAAAGCAATCTACATATTCAATGCAATCCCTATCAAAATAACACCAGCATTCTTCACAGAGCTAGAACAAAAATCCTAAAATTGGTATGAAACCAGAAGAGACCCAGAATAGCCAAAGCAATCCTGAAAAACAAAACCAAAGCTGGAGGCATCACAATCCTAGACTTCAAGATGTACTACAAAGCTGTAATCAAAACAGTATGGTATTGGCACAAAAACAGATAATCAGATCAACGGAACAGAATAGAGAACTCAGAAATGGACCCACAAACGCATGGCCAACTAATCTTTGACAAAGCAGGAAAGAATATCCAATGGAATAATGACAGTCTCTTCAGCAAATGGTGTTGGGGAAACTGGACAGTGACATGCAGAAAAATGAACCTGTACCACTTTCTTACACCATACACAAAAATAAACTCAAAATGGATGAAAGACCTAAATGTAAGACAGGAAGCCATCAAACTCCTAGAGGAGAAAGCAGGTGAAAACATCTTTGACCTCAACCACAGCAACTTCTTACTCAACACGTCTCTGGAGGCAAGGAAAACAAAAGCAAAAACGAACTACTGGAACCTCATCAAAATAAAAAGCTTCTGCACAGCAAAGGAAACAATCAACAAAACTAAAAGGCAACCGACGGAATGGGAGAAGATATTTGCAAATGACATATCAGATAAAGGGTTAGTATCCAAAATCCATAGAGAACTTATCAAACTCAACACCCAAAAAACAAATAATCCAGTGAAGAAATGAGCAAAAGACATGAATAGACATTTCTCCAAAGAAGACATTCATATAGATAACAGACACATGAAAGGATGTGCAACATCACTCATCATCAGGGAAATACAAATTAAAACCACAATGAGATATCACTTCACACCTGTCAGAATGGCTAAAATTAACAACTCAGGCAGCAACAGATGTTTGTGAGGATGCAGAGAAAGAGGAACCTTTTGTACTACAGGTGGGAATGCAAACTGGTGCAGCCACTCTGGAAACAGTATGGAGGTTCCTCAAAGAGTTAAAAATAGAGCTATCCTACGACCCAGCAATTTCACTGCTAGGTATTTATCCAAGGGATAGAGGTGTGCTGTTTCAAAGGAGCACATGCACCCCAATGTTTATAGCAGCACTATTGACAATAGCCAAAGTATGGAAAGAGCCCAAATGTCCATCCATGGATGAATGGATAAAATAAAGAAGATGTGGTGTGTGTGTGTGTATACATATATATATATATATATACACACACATATATATGTATACACACATATATACATATATATGTATGTATATATGTATGTGTGTGTATATATATATATATATATATATATATATATATATATACATATGGATGAATGGATAAAATAAAGAAGATGTGGTGTGTGTGTGTGTATACATATATATATGTGTATATATACATATATATATGTATACACACACACATATACATATATATGTATGTGTATATATATATATATATATATATATATATATATACACACATATATATAATGGAATATTACTCGGCAATGAAAAAGAATGAAATCTTGCCATTTGCAACTATGCGGATGGAACTAGAGGGTATTATGCTAAGCAAAATTAGTCAGAGAAAGACAAATATGATATGACTTCACTCATATGAGGAATTTAAGATACAAAACAGATGAACATAAGGGAATGGAAATGAAAATAATATAAAAACAAGGAGGGGGACAAAACATAAGAGACTCTTAAATACAGAGAACAAACTGAGGGTTGCTGGAGGGGTTGTGGGGGGGGGATGGGCTAAATGGGTAAGGGGAATTAAAGAAGACACTTGTTGGGATGAGCACTGGGTGTTATACATAGGGGATGAATCACTGGAATCTACCCCTGAAATCATCATTGCACTATACGCTAACTTAGATGTAAATTAAAAAATAAAAGTAAATAATTTTTTAATAATTAATTAATTAATTAATTAATAGCACTGGGTGGCTCAATCACTTAAGTGTCTGACTCTTGGTTTTGGCTCAGGTCATGATCTCAAGATTCTTGAGTTTGAGCCCCACATCAGATTCCACGCTGACAGTGTGGAGCCTGCTAAGGATTCTCTCTTGCCATCTTTCTCTGCTCCTCCCTGACTCACTCTCTCTGTCTCTCCCAAAATAAATAAACCTTAAAATTTTTTAAATAAATAAAATAATAATAATAATTTGAACAATTTACTCAAATGAAAGAAGAGACTCTAGAAAAACAGCATAGTTATAGAAAGTATGCACTTATCAATACCTAAGTAAACCCAAAGATCCTTTTTTAAAAAAGTGAGGTATAAAAGACATATCACATTATATTAGTTTCAGATGTATAACATACTGATTTGATATTAATATATACTGCAAAATGATCACAATAAGTCTGATTAACATCTGTCACCTACATAGTTACAAAATTTCTTTTATTCTTGTGACGGGGTTAAGACCTGCTCTCTTAGCAACTTTCAAATATGCAATACATTATTATTAACTATAGTCACCATGGTACACATTACATCTCCATGACTTACTTATCTTATAACTAGAGGTTTGTACCTTTGCCCAGAAGATTTTTCTTTAAGATTTCTAAAAGTAAAATTGAAAATTTCCAAGTTTACGAAAATGATTCCATTTTCTACCTTTTGACCTCATTGTAAGAGAAGGTCATTTTATCCCTAGGCACATATTTACTAAAGCAAGACCATATTGAACACCTGCCAAGTACTCAATCTCTTTAACATGCCATTCAGGACCTAAATTAGCAGCCCCTCCCTTTTTGACTGAGGAATTCTCTCAAACCTCTTTTAAAAGAAAGATACATTTTCTTGAACTTCTTAGGATTTACAAATTATATTTAAGCATTTTCACACATCATATAATAAGTGATTTCATGTTAGTATGTTGTTGAAATGGCACTATAACTAATTATTTAATTATAACATATAGCTTTAATGATACACATATTAAAATTTTTATCTTTTCTTTCAATTATCAAACAATGGGTTGACTAGATTCATCATTTGAGAAATGTTGAGAAAAAGGTCTTGACTTGTTGACAAATAATATACCATGTTTGGTGTGGCATGGTTAAAATGTTTACTAAAATATAGGTAATGATTTCTGCTTCAGGTAATGGTGAGACAAGTAATTTGGACCAACCACTCCCACTGAAGATAACTAGAAAACATAGACAAAATATTAAAAAAAAACATCTCAATGAAGGCATCTGAATGCAAATAAAATGGTAAAGCATGAACATACCAGACTCTGGGGGAGGACTGACGCTCAGGTAGGTGAGCCCAGCTTTTGAAGTCAGTTTTCCCATGCAAGCATGTGCTGATTCCAGAAGGGAAGAGTAGGAAGTTAAGAAGTTGAAGTGGTAACTAGGGCCAAGGGGACAGGGAATGGAATCCAAGCCTCATCAAGGGGTAAACCCCTCTCACTTTGGGTGGAGGCTCCACAGAACTACATAGATGTGGGTGATGCAAAGGTAGACAGCTCTTTACTGGGACTACAGTTCACCTTCCAATTATTTCAATTCCTGAAGTTGGACTAAGGTAATCCTAAATTGGTAGAGCCCCCAGGAGCCTGCAGAAGCAAGGGTAAACCCCACAGAGAAAGAGGACATCACTTTAGGTCTTCAGTTACATCTTCGTGATTCCAAATCTATGTCTGACACTCTATAAAAACTGACCAGTCACCTGAGGAGACAACAAGAATGCGAGTTGACAGGAGAAAAGCAGGTAACAGAAACAAACATACTTTAAAATACCTGCTTGCTTGGGACACCTGGGTGGCTCAGTTGGTTAAGTGTCTGACTCTTGATTTCAGCTCAGGTCATGATCTCACAAGCAGTTGTGGGATTGAGCCCCGCATCTGGCTCCACACTGAGTGTAGAACCTGCTTAGGATTCTCTCTCTCCTTCTCTCTCTGCCCCTCCCCCACTCGCACCCTCCTGTCTCTCTCAAAAAAATAAATAAGCATTTAAAAATAATAATAAAATAGAAAAACTGCTTTGCTCAACTGGAGGTAAAGCACAAGATTCAGAATTTCAGCAAAGAATAAGAATTTGCTGATAAGAGTCAAATGGAAATTCTAGAACCAAAAAACACAATTACCAAAATTAAAAACTCAAAGGTTATGATGACAGAGTAGGTCAACTAAAAAGAACATTAGTGAGCTGAAAAATACGTGGTAGGTACATAGGTATTTGTTATAGAATTCTTGCAAATTCTGAGTGTTCAAAATTTTTCCACAATAAAATGAGGAAGGGAAAAGAAGTCTAATGGGGAAATCAGTAAAACACATAAGGAAGAAATTAAGCCTCATCTAAATGCAAAGGTATATTTTGTTCATGGTTTTGAAGACTCCATTTTATAAAGACGTCAATACTCTGTAGGTTAATCATCTATTGTTGCATTTTAAAACCCCCAAGAAACTTGAGTGGCTTAAAACAACTATTTTATCTGCTCATCATTCTGTGGGGCAGTAATGGGGGCTGGGCCCAGTTGAGCACTTCTGATCTCACCTGGTATCAGTCATTGCAATGAGTGGCTGGATGGCCTAACATGGCTTCCTCACACATGTCATGTCGGAGCCAGCTCTTTGCTGGACCTCTCCCTGTATGTGGTCTCTCGTCCCTGCTGATGCTATCCTTCACAGGATAGTCTCAGGGTTTCAAGAGGATGAGAACAAAAGCTGCAATATCTCTGGAAGCCGAGGTTGAGGATTCCCAGAATTAAGTTACAAAGCAAACCACAATTCCAGGGGGGCGGAGAAATAGTCAAATTACAAAGAGGCAGCCATGCAAAATTAGGAAAAATGTGAACCTATTTTTTTTTGTGTGTGTGTGATCTACCACATTCTTTAATGCCATCTCAATCAAAATCTCTACATTTAATTTTTTGTTTTTTTTTAATTTAGGGGCACCGGTTGGTTCAGTCTGTTAAGCATCTGACTCTTGATTTTGACTCAGGTCATGATCTCACACTTCATGGGATGGAGCCCCACATTGGGCTTTGCACTCAGCATGGAGCCTGCTTAGGATTCTCTCTCTCTCTCTCTCTCTCTCTCTCTCTCTCTCTCTCTCTCTCTCCCCTTCTCACTGCCCCTCCCCCCTCAAAATAAATAAACATTTTAAAGAGTAAATTGACAAGCTTTTCAAAACTCTAATTAAGAATATAAAAAAGGGTCGGGGCGCCTGGGTGGCTCTGTCAGTTAAGCATCTGACTTTGGCTCAGGTCATGATCTCGCAGTTCATGAGTTCGAGGCCCTTGCCAGGCTCTGTGCTGACAGCTCAGAGCCTGGAGCCTGCTTCAGATTCTGTGTCTCCCTCTCTCTCTGCTCCTCCCCCACTCTCACTCTGTATCTCTCTCTCTATCTCTCTCTCTCTCTCAAAAATAAAGATTAAAAAAAATTTTTAAGAATACAAAAAAGGGTCAAGAATCACCAATAGTATAAAGAATAATTCTTCTTAAAAAATCAAAGAGTACAGATTGGCTTGGCTATTATCAAGACTTATTATAAAGCTACAGTAATTAAGACTGAGAGGTATTGGCACAAGAATAGACAAAGGGAATCACTTCTCTGCCTTTTGGCTAAGATCAAGTGAAGAATAGACAAAGGGACCAATGGAATGGAGTAAGAGCACAGAAAGCAACTCTCACATATCAAGACATTTGATTTATGTCATAGGCAGCTCTACAGCACAGTACGAAGAGGTTATCTTTTCCAAAAGTGGTCCTGGGAGAATCAGGTGTCTGCTCTGAAAAACACGAAAAATGACCTCTATTTAACACCATGCATAGAAATCAATATCACGTCATTATAATTCTAAGAAGGAAAGGTAAAATATAAAGTGATTTTAGAATTAAACAAAGGAAAATTTGTTCATGAGCTGGGAGCAGGGAAACAATTCTTCTTTTTTATTTCTTTTTTTAAAATCTTTTTAATGTTTATTTTTATATATTTTTGAGAGAGAGAGAGAGAGATACAGAGTATGAATGGGGTAGGGGCAGAGAGAGAGGGGGGGACACAGAATCCGAAGTAGGCTCCAGGCTCTGAGCTGTCAGCACAGACCAGCTGAGCCTGATGTGGGGCTCGAACCCACAAACCACAAGATCATGACCCAAGCCAAAGTTGAACATTTAACCGACAGAGCCACCCAGGTGCCCCAACAATTCTTAAGTAGTATACAAAAGTACCTGAACACAAAGAAAAAGACTGGAAATTTGAATTACCTTAAAATTTAAATTTCCTGGGGCGCCTGGGTGGTGCAGTCGGTTAGGCGTCCGACTTCAGCCAGGTCACGATCTCGCGGTCCGTGAGTTCGAGCCCCGCGTCGGGCTCTGGGCTGATGGCTCAGAGCCTGGAGCCTGTTTCCGATTCTGTGTCTCCCTCTCTCTCTGCCCCTCCCCCGTTCATGCTCTGTCTCTCTCTGTCCCAAAAATAAATAAATGTTAAAAAAAAAAAATTAAAAAAAAAAAATTTTAAATTCCTGTTCAACAAAAATATTATCAAGAAAGTAAAACAGGAAGCCACAGAATGGCTGACATTTGCATCATGCATAACTAAGAAAAGAATTTCATCCAGAATATATGAAAAACTCCAACAAATCAATATGAAAACTACAGAGAATCCAGTAGAATAGGCATGAGCTGAAACTTCCTAAGAGAGGATATCCAGATAGCCAATACACATGTAACAAGGTGTTCAAGCCCCCTAGTAATTAAGGTAAGGCTAACCAAAACCACATTACATACCTCTACACAAACCCCAGAATAGCTAAAATTAAAATTAACAATGCAATTGGCAAAGATACAGAACAACAGGAACTCTTATATGCTTCTGGGGGGAGTGGAAGTGTAAACTGATCCAGTCACTTTAGAAAACAATTTGATATCGTCAACATTGAACAAATGCACAGTCCTTGACTTAGTATTCTATCCTAGGTCTGCACACCCAACAGAAATATGTGTACATCTACACCAAAAGACAAGTAAAAGAACGATCACAGCCCTATTATTTACAATTCCTCCAAACTGGAAACAACCCACGTGTTTTTCATGGTGGAATGGACAATGAAATTGTCATAGATATTCATATAATAGAATACAATAAAAAGGAATAAACTACAGCTATACACAAAACATGGATGGATCTCACAAATAAGAATGTTGAGCAGAAGCCAGACATAAATTAACCTGAGCTATAGGATTCCACTAGAATAAATGTTTTCAGAAAAATGAAGAAATTATAGGGTTTTAGGTATGAATTACATACAGTTTTTAAATAAAAAGGAAATGCAAGGGAATGGCCACTATAAGAATCAGGATAGTGGTTACCTTTTGGGCAGAAGAAAAGTGTAGTTATTTGTACAGTGTCAGCTTATTTGTAACGACTTTTTCCAGAATTTTCCATCCTATAATTCTAGGTTAGCATAGACCATCTGAACTTGAGCACAATATGGAAGGCAAAAGTACGGCAGTGACCATATATTTTTTATGCACAAAAGGTGGTGCAGGGTGCCGTGGTTGACTTAGTGCATGCTGTCACTCATCTCCCGGTTCACCTTGGTCCTAGCCACAAAGGTGCACATGGGGCAGACCTGTGCTTCCACAACTACCCCAAACCTCCTTCTTCACCTTCTGTGACTCCTGGGCTGGACTGCCTGCTCTGCTGACTTCAGAACCAGCACAGGACCCAGAAGCAGCAGCTATGTATATATATAATCTATTCACCCAGCTCACACAATTGTGTAAGGGTAAATCCCATACTCTACGGCAATCTTCATCATTGTCTGTAATGAGACCTTGAGACCCACAAGGGGCATGACAGAGGCCTCTTGGGTGCTGAGAACATCCTATTTTTTGACTTGTGATGATAAAGTGAGCTTTCTGTCTACCTTTAGATCAATTTTCTATAGTTGTGCTATATTTCACAAGAAAAGTTAAAAAATCACTAAATTACATGTTAGAGCCAAAACAGACCAAAACTGCTGTCAAGACTTGTTTACAATTATTGCACTTTACACATTTAAAAAACAGTTTAATAATTTTTGTGTTTCATTTCTAAATAATGAGCCATCAGAGAAGGGCTCAGTATGCTAATTACAGGTTCTTCTCTGAAAGTAATACATTAAAGGTGTGTACAGCCTTATTTCTAACAAGGAGAAAGCCAAAATAGTTATAACCATCACTAAATTTTTGTCTTGTTTAATTCTACTTTGAAATGTTAGAGGCATATTGATGTGCTATTTGAGAATGTTGATCAAATGGATGTAATATGTGAATTTAGTTATGACCTTGAGGACATTTACTGAATTAAATGTTATTGTCCTTGTTGCCTTATTGCATTTCAACTTCAACATTTGTTACAATTCCTGCTTTCAACCCATATCCATTATGAGTATAAATTCAACAAAATATGAAAATGCTTAAAAGCTTATGAGATCCTTGCCAAGCTAACGTGACCTCCAAAAACTGTCACATGCATCTGGACTATATATACTCAGAAGCTCTCAAATGGTCCTATTCTAAGGAAGAGAAATATATAAAGTATTAAATTTTTAACTTTTAAAAATATTAGAGAATTTAATTAATAATAGAACAGGCAATATTAGTGTGCATTTGCACATAGAAACGTTGTGCCCTTTTGTGAAGGTACTGAAGCTTGTTCAGGATGCATGTGCAGATATTGTATCTGTTTACTGGATCATGAAGTAAAATGTATTTTTTACTCTCTCTCTAAAATAAATTTAAAAATATTTTCTTAAAAAACAACTTGAGAAAGTCTACACTGCCAGGTCTAGCCCCAAACTAAATATTCAGACTTATCTCCTTGCTAAATTTTAGGAAATCCAGGCTACTCACCACTCCCCAACAAGCTCTAAACTTTCCCTTATTTTCCTTTTCTCTTGCTCCTGGCCACCAAATATTTCCAATTATCACATTTGAAATGTGATATTTGAAATTATCACATTTCAAGGCTTGGGTAATTTTATGTCCTCCATAAAAATCTTTCCCTGTGCTTGATCTCACCAAGAGTAGGATCCCTCTTCTTTGGCTTCCATAGCACTTTTTCCCCCTGAACCTCCTTTGTAGTGTTTAACACATTCTACTTTGAATTAGTTATCTTGGGTACTCATATGTCTTTCCAGGTTTTCATGATTTGGTAGAGTTCTGGGTCAGAGAGAGAGATTTGAGGATCATGAGCTTTAGTGTTAGGCACATCAGTAGGTGTTGATCAGGTCAACCAGAGACAGTACGTAAGATAAAAAGATGAAAGAGCTAAGGACAGAACCCCAAGGACTATCAGTAGTAAGAGGCAAAGAAAAGGGTGCCTGGGTGGCTCAGGTGGTTAGGCATCTGACTCTTGGTTTAGCTCAGGTCATGGTCTCACGGTTTGTGAGATTGAGCCCCACGTCAGGCTCTGCACTGACAGCCAGAGCCTGCTTGGGATTCTCTCTCTCTTCCTCTCTCCTTCTCCCTCTCTCAAAAATAAATACGTAAACTTTGTTTAAAAAAGAGGAAAAGAAAGACTTGCTTAGAAAAGAAATTTGGAGGAAAATCGGGAGAGACTTGGACACACAGAAGCCAAGACTTTCAAGGAAGAAGTTATCAATGGTATGAAATTTGGCAGTGAGATCAAGGAAAACAGTGGGAAGCTCTTTGTGTTAGCTCATGATGTTTTTACTCAAGCTTCCTTGTGGTTCTGAGAATTTTGAGATATCTAGTCTATATTTAGTCTTTTAAAATAGTCTTTTATATCTAGTATTTTAAAATCAATATATTTTTGGCTGTGAAAGTAGGGTAGCCAGAACTGTAGGAGGGGAGGGGCTTAAACATGTTTAAAGACAGAAAAGTGAGTCAAAACAGTAAAGAGAAAAACTGAAGATATTGGAGATATCTGTGATATTTGTTGGAGTAAGATTTGCCTTAGACCAGAGTCAGTATTCATATTCCTCTGTGACAGGAAACAGTAAAAGTTGGTACAAACACAGATGGAATGGTAGTTGTCATGGGAGAAAGTTGAGGGAGTTCCTGGCAATTTGTCTCAGCTTCCCCCATGAATCATAACAATAACTAACATACATTTAATATTTATTATCTATCAATCCCAGGTTAAGCACTAGACATGGATTTCCCTCATTAAATTTTCATAATACAATGATGTTGTTAGTATTTAAATTTACATAGGAGAACACAGACGCTTAGAGAAGTTAAGCAATTTGCCCAAAGTCACATCTTCAGGAAGTGGAGGAGAATCAAATTCTGATTCCCAGACCCACGTCATTAGGCAATCAGAACTGGTAGTGAAATTGGGGCTGGGGCCTGAAAAGGTTGTTGAAAAGGAATGAATTAACTGATGAATGGATAAAGAAATTGTGGTTTATATACACACTGGAATGCTACTTGGCAATGAGAAAGAATGAAATATGGCCCTTTGTAGCAATGTGGATGGAAGTGGAGAGTGTTATGCTAAGTGAAATAAGTCATACAGAGAAAGACAGATACCATATGTTTTCACTCTTATGTGGATCCTGAGAAACTTACCAGAAGACCATGGGGGAGGGGAAGGAAAAAAAAGAGAGAGGGAGGGAGGCAAACCATAAGAGACTCTTAAAAACTGAGAATAAACTGAGTTGATGGGGGGTGGGAGGGAGGGGAAAGTGGGTGATGGGCATTGAGAAGGGCACCTGGGGGATGAGCACTGGGTGTTGTATGGAAAGCAATTTGACAATAAATTTCATATAGAAACAAAAAAAAGAAAAGGAATGAATGAGGAAACTTGGATACTGATGAAGAATGCAAGAGAGGGCTGTCTAGATATACCAAAGACCACCAGGTAGCATTTAAGGTCCAACTGAGTTTTGTTTTGTTTTGTTTTAATATGAATTTGCAATGGTTCCAATCTTTTTTTTTTTTTTTAATTTTTTTTTCAACGTTTTTTATTTATTTTTGGGACAGAGAGAGACAGGGCATGAACGGGGGAGGGGCAGAGAGAGAGGGAGACACAGAATCGGAAACAGGCTCCAGGCTCTGAGCCATCAGCCCAGAGCCTGACGCGGGGCTCGAACTCACGGACCGCGAGATCGTGACCTGGCTGAAGTCGGACGCTTAACCGACTGCGCCACCCAGGCGCCCCGCGATGGTTCCAATCTTTAGAGTTATAAGATCTTCTCTATATCTCTTGCAGAGACTGAAATCTCAGTGGTCTGATCAGAGATTTTACAGAATGAACACAATGGCAGGACAAGGGGCAAATGATTCAGCGAAAGAGCGAGGCAGTATTTTATGGCAAACCACAGTACAGAGGTTGATAGAGAAGATGGGGAACCTAGCAGAGTACTGGCAACCCAGGGAAAGTGTGTGGTCATGGACCACCTAATACTTTCAAAGTGTATTGAAAAGTAAGAGAGGTTGAGTTGTTAGTAGGCTGTGGTGTGGTCAGAGCAGGTTAATGACATTTTAGATTATAGAAGTAGAACAGTCCTAGATGTGAAGTATAGAGTGGATGGTCATGGGGAAAGAAAACTGGAAGAAAGTAGAGATGAAGTTCATTAAAACTGAGATCAGGAAACTCTAATGTTATGCATTAAATAAATTTCCCACAAGATATAAAAGACACCCAGGAAGATGGTGGGACTGAATTTGAATGAAAATACCCTGAGCCAAAAGTTCATTTTGTATGAGGGTGAAGGAGTAACAATTTTGGGGACAAAAAGTGGGAGCGAGGCTAGAATGTGTCCTTGTCACCATCTGACCTTGGGTTGTACTAAGAAGAATGGAGTAGTTTGCAAGTGAATGAAGGTTCTGGCAAGCCCAGTGGAAAGGACTAGCAAATAGGGCAAGAGTATGGGGGACAAGCCAGGATAGAGGAAGCCCAGAAGAGAACTAGGATAAAGGATAAGTGAGGACAGATGACCGGAAAGGCCCGGGATTTGGGGGGTGAAGGACAGCGGGAATGAAAGATAAAGTAATATTGGCCAGTCTCGGGATTCTGACGGTAACACATATTCAAAGATATCTTGCTGAGAGCAACCGGGGTCACTCGGTGGTGTCATAAGCTGCCCCAGTTTGGGGTAGGCCAAAACTGCAGCTCTTGTTGGACTTCCAGTCCCTAAAAAGTGTAAATAGAGAAAATCACAATAGCAGGAACTATTTTTCCCATTATGCATCTATTCCTTTGATTTGGAGCAAGTTCTACCCTTCTTTTCACTTTGCTACATCTTAGTTACCCTTTAGACCTACACAGCCACCAGCTGCTCCATGAAGTCTTTCTTTCAAGCGGAGGGAGATTTTAGACTCTTTAAGATCCAATTGAAATGGACCCTTGGGCTCATTCATTGTGGAAGATACAATTTTGGCCATCAAACTCTGGTTATCTTTATTCCATAATATCCTAAAACTCCATCTGCTATTTGATTCAGCCCAGTTTTGGGGCTGTGTGTGGCCAGGATATTTCAGGAAATTTCTTACCACATTTTAGGATGATATAATTAGATTTTTTTCCAGTCTAGCAGATTTTACTCCCACCAAGCTGAGACACGTCATAATAATTACCAATGTGATAATAATCACCAAAGGCAATTTTTACATGAGGCAAAAAAAAAGTCTAAAATATATAAGCCAAATATGAGCAGAGTATCAAAAAAGAGGGCTATATACCTTAGCCAGTATATCTGGCGTAAGAGGAGAATATTTTTCTCTCAGGGCACTTCACTTCCTTCAGATCTCTGCTCAAATATCACCTCATAAGAGTTCTTTTCTAAGGATTCTCATTTGCAATGGCACCTTCCCTCCCTGTATCCCTGTCTCTATTCATTGGCTCTCTGTCTTCCTTATTGTTCTTTATAGCACTTAGCACCAGCTGATAATATTCATTTGCTTATTTTTTAGTATCTGTTACTCCTCCCTCTCTGAGATTAGAGACTCTGGTCACACAACTTGCTGTGTCCCTAAGTTCTGGAAAGGTGCAAGCCCATAGAAGGTACCCTATAAGAACTTGCTGAATGTGGTGGGGAAAGCATTGGGCTTGGAATTAGGAGATCATTGTTAAGAATCCAGGTGTGGCCCACTCACAAGCTGTGTGAATCAGATAAATTTATCTTCCCAATCCTAGATTATTTTAACTGGAAAATAAGAGCATTACCTGTCCTGCTTACCTCTCAGCATCTTAAATACTATTGAGTGATGTGCTGACATCATGTGCTATTTTATTGTGCATGGAACACACCTGTCAATATATGTGAAAGGCAATTCAGATATATATTTTGTCCCTTGTATCATATCATGCTGTTTGGAAGCTTCCTACTTGGGCTACATTATTTTGGTAACCCGTTGAATTGCTTTCACTGAATTGTACTTTGGCTTTGTCAGACCTAAATTGAGGGACACTGTGATAAGCAGCAAATGGAAGTCTCTGTGGTACGCACCCCAGTGATACAGAGATGATAGCAGCATCCCTAGATCACATAGAGTCCTTTACAAAGACCCCAGAGAGTGCTCTCGCTTAGGTCTCAGGGCTAGGGAAGGCTATGCTTTGTCCAGAGAACTGATATGCTTTGATCTTGGGAACACCATAGTTCATATAAGTGGATGTTGTTTCCTCTTTTCTCTGATGGCTTAGAAAGTTTAGAGCCAAATTTGTATCCTTCCCTTAGCCATTGTTTTAGAACATGACTACATCTTATGTTCTCGCACAAATAGTCCTCTGGCCCAGATTGTCTAAGAAATTTATGTTAACCTTTTGCATGGTATGTATTTTTATAAATTAATTTAGCCCTTTCCTGAGATAACATCTAGTGTGGATGGACGATTATGTACACATATTTTATATACGTACACATATCTGTAGTTCAGGGTTTAAAGAATTAAAATGCACAAAATGTGTTTTCAAATTCTCTTCTAAGTCTCTAGTTCTCTTTTATGAATTGATCTTGTCTGTTTCTATGACGTTCCTCTGATGAGTAATAAGTTCCTTCTCCCAAAGCCGACCTGTTTTCCATAAAGCACAACTGAAATATAGCAGCCTATTTGCAAATCCAAAAGTCAGTAGCCAATGTCTGCAAATAAGAGTGCCTCCTTCCAAAGCGGGATTCATGAAACCTCTAATAAGTTAGAATAAGTTAGATCGTTCCATGTAAATAGGCCTCCAGGGAAAAGAGAAAAGAAGAATTAAAACCCTTTTCTTTATTATTAAAATCATGACAAGCCAAAAACCAAAATGAAAACAAAACAAAATCCACCAAAAACAGAACTTGGGACACGAATGACATTTGTCATAACTGATGAAGCATTCTTTTTTGTTAATATAATCCTTTTAATTGTTTCGAAAGATATATAATAAATATGGAGAATACATTGCCACTAAGCTATTCAGAAGGCCTATGAGAGATATCCAGCCATTAGAAAATATATTTTCATTGAGTAAAAGGTAAAAGGTTTCTTTAAATTTATTTGCTATTACATAAGAAGTTTCAGGGGGTTGAAATACTACATTGAAAATCTAATCAGGGGGCACCTAGGTGGCTCAGTTGGTTAAGTGGCTGACTTTAGCTCAGGTCATGATCTCATGGTCTGTGAGTTCGAGCCCTACATCTGTGCTAACAGCTCAGAGACTGGAGCCTGTTTTGGATTCTGTGTCTCCCTCTATCTTTGCCCCTCCCCTGCTAGTGCACTCGCTCTCTCTCTCTCTCTCTCTCTCTCTTTCAAAAATAAATAAAACATTAAATAAATACATATAAAGAAAATTTAACCATGTTTACATCTACTGTTTTAATCTACATGTTTTAATCTACTGTTTAGAAATGTAGGAAGTGTTATCTAACTTCTAAGTTGTTCTCAACTGAAATTTCAAAACTCTTTTGATTGGTTTGCAAATCCTTTTGATTGCAGAGGGAGGAAGTTAAATCTTCCTTCAAATATTTAGAGTCCCAGATATTTATCTGACCCCTTTCTAGACCCTCCTGTCATCCCTTCCTCTTTTCCCCTGATCCATCCATCTGAAGGAGAACCATATATTTCTAGATTCTAGAACATGAGCATACCATGCCATTGTGGATTCCAAATATAATTTTCTTCTACCTTTAAAGACATCCCCCCCATTTCCCCACACACTTGACCTCTACCAAAACCGACCTCATTTATCATTCTGCTTTCTTTTCCCCTCCCCCACACCTCTGCCAAAGGGATAATTTAGTTCCTGTTTCTAAGTCAATTATCATGGATCAGGAGACCTCTCTCTCACACTTTCCTTCAACTCGTTTACTATTCCACCTCTATATTCTTTTAGCTGTCTTAAAATTAGTAAATTGACCTTCCTAAGCTTGGGAAACTAATAAATACCCTACTGAATGTATGCAACACAAGACCTTTGAAGTCCATTTTGATGTGTATTAAAACTATGAAATTAATAACACCAACATCAATGGCATTAACTCTAACACTACAGAATTTCATTCAATTTGCCCTTGATTGACTCAGAAGGATTATTATAATTCCCCTGATAATATGCTACTACCTAGAAATCATTGTTACTTAATATTTTCCCATAGTCTGCCTTTACTTAGTAGCTCAATTCATCTATTTTTAAAATATTTTTGGTGATTTGTATGCTATGCCTGGCACATAGCTGGCACTTGATAATATTTGTTGTTTGATTTGAATTTCATGATTGCCATAACTAATTCTATTCCAATATGCCAGATGCTCTTGCTATTAGCACTGATTAGCAAAGCTGAATCATGAACCATTCCAGCATGACAAGTAAATTATATAAAAGTCACATAAAAAAAAACGCAGACATTTCACTTAGGAAAAAAATGGACTTACATTTTTCTTTTCTCTGAGCTTTTACTTTACAAAGTTATGAAACTGAAAATTTGTCTGAGTTTCTAAAAATTGTGTCACTAAAACTGAAGGGACAAATTAACACGGCTCTTTTAGTTATTCCCACAGCCAGATATTTCCACTGAGTTTTACTTAGGTGAAACATGGACCAGTGGTTTCTAAAAGCCAGACTATTGGCTGTGTTACAACCAGCTGATAAATTGTTTAAAAAAAAAAAAAATGCAGATTCTCAGGCTTAATCCCCTAAAAATGTTGATTCAGTTGTGTCCAATGTGGGTTCAAAGCATCCTTACTATTTTAAAGGTACCAAAGTGATTGTGATGTACAGACAGGTTTAGGCTGTTAAGACTGACTCAGGACATTACATAATACTTGTGATCAATTTCTAAATGAGTCAGCAACAAACATCTTTAAAACAGGAACCACATTTTTTCTTCATTTTATTACCCACTGTGTTTAACAATGCCTTGCTCACACTAAAGCTTAATCAATGCTTATCGATTGACTATAGTTAGAAATACCTACTCAATCATACCTTGTCCAATTCAGCTTTATTCTGTACGGGACTGAGAAAAACATCTTTGTAACAAACAGTTTTATATTTTGTCTGAGATACGAGGTTGTAAAGAAATACTCAGTCTACATAACTTCTCCTGGCTGCACCTAAAACCTTCAGAACTTTCTAACTTACCAGAGGTGATGCTGTATGGACTGAGTCAAATCTATTGGGAATAATTATAAGCAATGAACTGAGGGATGAGAAAGAAAAGGAAGGTAACATGAGTGGCAAAGTTGGAGAGTGTTTCTGTGATGCAGGCTCATGGTCAGGACATTTGGGCACTGGGACTGAACTGATGGATCTGAGTTGGAATGTTCTACTGTGTTCTGGTGGGCTTGGTATAGAGTCATCACATAGAAGCTAAGGTTATATAACTCTTTACAGTGGGATGAAATACTAAAACCGAACCCTTGCCAAGACCTGAGTATTCTTCAGTCACATGCTTAGAACAATCAACAAAAGTGGCCCACATTTTTATCTCAGGGATTCAGGTTATCCGTATGGATCACAGAAAACAGAGCCATAAAGGTAGGCTTCATTACTGTGCTTCCAGATTTACTTCAGAATGATTCAGTTGAGTCTGTAAAGGCATATCTGCAGTCTGAGTCATTTATTCAACAAATGTTTTCTGAGCCCCTACTTTTGGCCAGAAACGATGCTAAAAATGGAAGACACTATTACAAGCATTGAAGATAAGCTCTTCCACAGTTAATCAACCACAGAAGGAACAGATGCATAAATAATTATAATACATCAAGTGATAAAAGAGAAATCTTTTATCTAATGTAAAGGTATTACATTATCACCAAGTACAGAGCAACCAATTGTTTGGGGGCTGGGGGTCTACTGAGTGACGCAATGGGGAGAGAGGGGAGAGAAGCTTGTAGCATCTTGAGACATGCACCAGGAGATGCCCAGTATGTACTTTACAAGGAAGGTCTGGAACTGAAGACATATATTTGAGAGTTGAGGCCATGGCAATGGATAAGACTTCATAGGAAAAAAATAAATTAAATGCAGAGAAAGAGGAAGTGGAAGTGGGGGAAGAAAAAAGGCAGACACCAAGCAGTCTCCCCCATGGAAGGAGCAGGTGAGACAAGAAGAGGTAGTCAAAGAGCCTGGGGATGAGAGAAGGTTGGAGGTGGACCAGGAGAGAAAATGGCTCCATTGTGTGTCTACGAGAAAGGAGGGGGTTTTAAGAAGGAAGGACTCGTCAACACTGGACATTTTCAAAGGTGAGAGAGGTTAAGAGCAGAAAGTTGTGCTGTAAGTTCTTTGAACTAAGACAAGTTTGAAGACCTTTGAAAGCAGAAGGGCAGAGTCAGAAGCAAGCTGCGTTGTAGAGCAAGGTGGGAAGCCAGGCAGCGAAGACAGTGGAGAGATGACAAGCCTTTCCAGTTGCTTTGCTGGAAAGAGAGAGAAAGCAATGCGATTGCAAAGTAAGGGGAAAACAAGGTGGAGAGAGCAGGTTTTTCTTCTCATTTTTGTTTTGGAATGCGTGATAGAGGTAGGAGCCACCATTTACATCGTCGAAGGAATTGATGAATGGAGATTCCCGGAAACTCTGGGCACACTGGGGAGGCTACATAGGAACAAAGTACCCAGAGAAGAAGCCCCAGGCAGGACAGCCAGCACAGAGTCCAGTAGAGCTGGTTCCAAATCCTGATTGGCCCTTTTCCTAGCTGTGTGACCAAGCAGATTCAGATTCAAACCTTTGCAGGATTCAGTTCTCTCATGTATGTCCTTAGAACAGAATCCCCCTCAGAAGCTCTGGTGCAAGGTGCCTAGCACAGTGACAACCAGGTACACGAGCTTCCCTCCCTTTCCTTTTGTTCTCAGCAGAAATCAAAAAGGATTTAATAAGAGCATATACATGTGTTTACTAATCTTGAAAGAAATATGTACGTGGCAACTGAAATTTACAGAAGTACCCACCCAGTAACTTTAGATTTGAAATGTAATAATGGAAAATATAAACATTTGATATTCAGAAAACCACCTGAAACAATGGAAATATAGAATAGGTATCTGTAAATTCGATGAACAAATGAAATAATGCAACTATAATTCCCACATGGCATGTTAGCACACAGAGTCTGGAAAAGACAATTTGTTAATGCTTATGCTGGCTAGGGGAGCAGGCTGCTGACTGACAGCCACAAATCCTACCCAAGACACAAGAGGCTATTCATGGGGCCCTCCTCGTCCTTGCTGATACATCCCCGCCTGGTTGGCAGATTGGTGTCCAAGGAGGGGTGGTGCAGAGGTAGTCCTGTGTGGACTGTGCATTTGCTCATGTGATCTGTAAAGTGGGTTCCAAGCCTAAGGATCTATGATATGCAGACTTTGGGGTCTGGAATACGGGCCCCAGTCAGTTTCCCCTACCCAAAAAGGAAGGACAGACAATTGAGAATGCTCTCTTTGCCAGTGAAATCAACTGTTGAAATGATTATTCAGATTCCCTGATTCCCTGCCAGCTTATTCAGGCCAAGACAAGAGGGCTTCTGTCAAGTTACACGTAGGTAGTGTGAGTGGTGAGCAGTTACATCCACCATATCAATCCCATTTGCAAATATATGCAGCATTATTTAGACTGCTAGTCTTCCAATGTCTAATCAAGCATATCATTCCTGAATCCAGATCTCCAACCCTACCTACAGGTTGAGCAACAATCTGCTTTTTTAAAGGCATTTGAGGGGTATCCTCCTGGGTCATCCAATGAAAACATTGTTTCTAGAGGTCTAGAGAAATCGACATATGCCCTCTCCATGAATATATCCCTGAAGACTTGTTTGTCAGATTATCTGGTACTTCAAAAGGCTGAAAAAGAAAGATAAGGCACACAAAGGTAAGAGAGGCAGGCAAGACACGTGTGTGTGTGTGTGTGTGTGTGTGTGTGTGTGTGTGTGTGTGTGTGCATGGTGAGGTAAGAGCTGGCAAAAACATAGAGGGAGCAGAGCAACACAATTATAAGCTCTTAGGAGTGAGGGTCAGGAAGAACAAGTCTAGAATATTCACAATAGCCAAACTATTGTGGAAAGCAGTGGTGGAGGGAATCTGGAAATCCACACCTGATTTTTTTTTTTTTTTGGCTTTGAAATACATATTATGATATTTTTGTAGCAGATATACCTCCAGACTTTGTTGTGGCTTAACACTGAGGACAGTTGTCATCCACCAAATACATAACAGCAGAATAGGTGGGGGGGAAATGGCTACAAGCATGCTAGATGGCAGTGGAAAATTTAGCTAGGATCCAAAATGTCTCACAGATAATGCAAAGCACACAATTGCGTACTCAAACACTAGTAAAATGGACTGTATTTGTGTGGCTTGTGTTTGTGTGTGAACAAAATGCCTGCACTCATTTCAGTGATAGATGTTCCTACATTTTGTGTATGTGTTTTCATGCCCTCTCTTTCCATTATCTAGAGGTGCTTTAAAGAAAGAGATCATGTCTATCTAGTATTTCTTTTCTACTTTCCTTAAATACCTCGTTCAGACATTATTAGAGTATAAGTGCCTCAGAACTGATTTTTTTTTTTTTTTAAGTAGGCTCCATGCTCAAGGTGGGGCTTGAACTCAAGTCCCAAGATCAAGAGGTGTATGCTCTACTGACTGAGCCAGTCAGGCACCCTTGTGTCCCCAAATTTTAATTTACCTCTTTATGAGCTTGCTTATTTATATTTTTCTTTAACATACCAGTTTTTAAATGGATGTATACGTAATTAGGGAAGAAACAGAAGGAGACATTAATTTGCTCAGTAAATATTGCGTAAAAAACTAGAGATACCCAGGAAAATATGAGATGATCTCTATGATACTCATCACCTAGAAGAAACACAGATGGAATCAGAACCGAGTACTACAGGTGTGCAGATGGAAGTCAGTACAGGTGTCACATGAACATGGGAAACCTTCTAATTCTGACAGACACACACCTGTACTTGCAGTGACAGTCATCATCTGTGCAGCGGCCAGAAAGGAGGAAATATTTATTTTTAAGCTGAATGAAAGCCATTCTCCAATTTGTATTTTATAGGAAATGTGCACCACATTAAAGGCAGGAAATAATACATAAAAGGGTCAACAAGATTTGGCAGTAGAAATGGATATGAAAATGACCAACAAAAAGGATTCCTATTTATACCACCAGTCCCGATTTTATATGATTAAATGCTAGATGATTGCATGTGGCATCTAAGTCAAAATAAGCTTTCGTTTACAGCTACATGCCATCTGTAAGTAGCTACATCTACTTACTATTTTTATAATGGCAACATGTTCGAAGAAGCATTTGGTTTTAAAAGAAATGTCATATCTACTTTTAGAGTTATTTTCCTACATAAAAGGCTGGAGACAGCAAGAAAGCTCAAAGGCATCGGTGGCTAAATAAAATTTTTCAATGAATAGAAATAAACTAAACATCCCTAACATTTCCTTAAAATGTCGTATGTTATCAGAACAAATTGAACAAGTTAATGCATTGCTCATGCACAGCATACTTTACTTGTGGTATAATGACTCAGATTTGGTGCTTGGCTAGTAAATTCAACTTCTGCATTTTTGTTCACTGCCCGGACATATTATTTTTCTGCCATACTGACTTAATCATTCATGAACAAAAGAAGATTAACATGTTCGGAAGAAAACAAAAATAAAAGGCTTCTGCTACATAGAACAAAGGATTTTTTATTAGAACAGTCTTACAAATAGGTGAAAATTATATGCTGAAACAATAGTTAAGGAATTTCATTAATTTCACCATTTATGTTCTTCTGATTAAAATAGCACAATAAGAAATGTTACATGCAGTTATTTGCAACACTGGTTCAGAAATCAGAACAACACAAAGAATATATATGCTTCCAATTCACCTGTACAGGTGATAATCATGTAGATTGTCCATCAAACATAACGGTAAATAGAATTCCTCTTTTTCTCTTCAGATGGCCAGGCCAGTTCAGTCCAGAACCAGAATATGGTTTTGATCTGGGGTTCCAGGACTGTCTCTGGTTGTTCTAAAGGTTTTTCTGGAGGAGATCGACCATCTGGATCTAGTCTAAAGATCACACTGGCCACCCACACTTCCCTTGAGTGGCACTGAATCCTCAGAGAAACTCTGTAAATTGCTACTGTTCATAATTCACAGAAGTAAATCAGACTTATTTTTGTGGTAAAGAACACAGGTTCTGGAATTAGCCCCCCCCCATCCCCCACCAGATTCAAATCCTGTCTCCACATGAACATGGTTTGAGGCAAGTTC
The DNA here is from genome assembly GCF_028749965.1 of Puma concolor. Taxonomy (NCBI): domain Eukaryota; kingdom Metazoa; phylum Chordata; class Mammalia; order Carnivora; family Felidae; genus Puma; species Puma concolor. The sequence goes on from NC_141683.1 coordinate 62,538,514, forward strand.
TTTGAGATCTCTGTGTGCAAGTCTACTTGTCTCCAAAATGAAATGATAATAGTACCTACTTCATCAAGTTATTATGCAGAATAATTACATAGTGCATGTAAAACTGCTTAGCAAAATATATATTCACATATATACTCATTTAATGTACACTTTATATATGTATAGATGATAGATACATGTGTGCATTTATACTTTTTCAGCTTTATTTCACCTAGGTATTCACCCCACTTTGTTCTTGCCAATATTATACACAAAATATTTTCTGATATTTCCTCCAACATTGCACTCCATTTTGTACTGCCCTTTCCTGAATGAACACAAGTAACCTAATAAGAAGGAGACAGAAAAAACAAAGCTCACATCTTAGAAACTGTCCATTTTTTATCCATGTCAGTTCTTCTGACATTTCCCTCATTGCTTGAAATAACACGAAGAAAAATGAAAAATAGCTTGGGTCACCGATAATGTGCTTTTCCTTCACTGATTCTAATTCTGAGATTCTAGACCATCTTGTAGGACCAGCTTTCTATGGGTTTTCAGAAAACATAAACAAACCCACATAGCTTTTATTGTCTGCAGAGAAAATCCTTTCTCTTATGAACCTCAACTTATTTTTTTTAATCTTTTTAAATGTTTATTTGTTTTGAGAGACAGAAAGACAGAGCATGAGTGGGGGAGGGGCAGAGAGAGAGGGAGACAAAGAATCTGAAGCAGGCTCCAGGCTCTGAGCTGCCAACACAGAGCCTGATGCGGTGCTCGAACTCACTAACCAGATCCTGACCAGAGCCGACGTCAGACACAACCAACTGAGTCACCCAGGCGCCCTGGACCTCAATTTAGTTCAAAAGCCAATCTGACTCTAATCCAAGATAGAACAGGATGGAAAGTTTTTGTTTTGTTTTGTTTTTAAGTTTATTTATTTTAAGAGAGAGACAGAACAGGGGAAGGGCAGAGAGTAGAAAGAATCCCAAGGAGGTTCCAGACACAGAGAAGCCGGGTGTCCTGAGGGACGGTTCTGAATGCTGCATGTCTGGTGTTACCCAAACTGTCTTGCAGCTTAGCTGCAGAGAGATGTGCTCCCTGGGTTCCTTCTTAGCCTCGCTGGGCAAAAGGGGCTGCATGAATTCTGAAGAGCAAGCTGTCACATGGTGATATTAGTTTCAAACCTTTTCTGGCACAGAACTTCCAAAATCCTTGGAATTTCCTAGATGACCATAGCCATAAACGCGTCTTTTGTTATGTTAATGAATGATTGTTGGAAACTCCTAGGTCACTTAAGGATGGGAGCCTGGTTACCAGAGGAACCTACCACGTGATTAAAAGGTTAAAACTTCTTAAAACTTCGGAGTGCCTGAGTGGCTCAGTCGGTTAAGCGACCAACTCCGGCTCAGGTCATGATCTTGCAGTTTGTGAGTTCGAGCCCCACTTCGGGTTCTGTGCCCGACAGCTCAGAGCCTGGAGCTCCTTCACATTCTGGGTCTCCCTATCTCTGTCCCTTGCCTGCTCCTCATGTTCTGTCTGTCTCTTAATAAGTGTTAAAAAAAATTAAAAATAAAGTAAAAGGTTAAAACTTCTGGGAGAAGAGCGGACAGGAGATTGAGTTCAATCGCCAATGGCTAATGATTTAATCAGTCGTGCCCATGTAATGCAGCTTTCATAAAAATCCAGAAGTCTGGGGTTTAGAGAGCTTCCATCAGCTCCCATAACAATGGGGGTTTTCGCACGCTCGGCAAACAGGGCAAGAAGAACCTGGAAGAGGAGTCTCTAAGCTAGAGACCAGAGCTTGTTTTAATCCCACTGACCATCTTATGATGTAAAACTTTATTCATTTTCCCAACACCATTAGAAGGGTATCTTTGCCTAAAATAATGCATTCCTTGCTAATAAATTTCTTTCTTCTGCCCCTTCCTGGCTTTAGAAAACTTCCATTTTCTACAGCTTCCTGGAGCTTTCCGCTTCTTGGATCTAGATGGGATCCTGCCTGATTATGAATCATTACATAAAGCCAATTTGATCTTCAAATTTACTTGGTTGAATTTTGTTTTTTAATAAACCCAAAGAGGGAGTCATGGGAACCTCTGGTTTATAGTTGGTCACAAGCAGAGGGAACAATCTGGACCTGCAATTTGGGCATCTGAAGTGTAGACAGTCTTGTGGGGCTGAGCCATTAACCTGTGAGATCAGATACCATCTGAACAGAGTTGAATTGTAGGACACCTGGCTGGTGTTGGAGAGTTGCCTGGGTGTGGGAAACCGAAACAATGGGACTGGAATCAGAATCAGAACCATACAAGTCAAGATAAAGAGCTGCTGACCTAAAAGTGCTATAGAAAACTGGGATCAAAAGGCCAAAAACAAGACAGTGGCCCAATGGCAAGGTTTAACACAAAATGAGATACTTATCATCTTCTTCCCAGCAGTTATCATGACTAAACCAGGAAAATTTGGACTAGTCAGTTCTGGTTGGAAGAGTGCCATTGGAGGATAATTTAAGGAACCAGATTAAGGAGAAGCAACACCACAACCTGAGAGGAAGCTGTCACAAATTTGCATGTCCTTTTCTCCTCCTGACTGGGCCTGGCAGTGAACCAGTCCTGCCAGAGTTGGGATTTGAGGGGCTAGAAGTACATGTGAATTGCCTGAGAAAGCAAAAGTCAGGAAAGCTTAGAAGAGGAAGTATAAGCCATTGTCCCTTGGAGAGAGTGAGAACCCAGCTCAGTGGCAACAAATACCAAGCAGGGGCTTGAAGCCTCAGTGAGCCAGAGTTCAAAGATGGGCTGAGAGAGCAGGAACAAGGGAGGACCAAATGGAATAGGATGATTGCCAGGAAGGAGCCAAGCTTCCTTTCCAAGCAAACAAACTGCCAAAGGCTCTCATGCCCCATGAATCTTCAAGACTAGGTCAGCTGCAGGGTGTAAGGCTAACAGATATGCAGAAATCAAAGACAGTTCAAATTAAACATCAAATTCAAAGAGCTTGTTAGTATGATATCTGAGCCTTGCTCCAAAATAATGGGGAGAGGAACCTCTTGTGTACAGACTAAACAAAACTAGCCTTCCCAACAGTATGGTATGAGAGCTCTTTTCTCATTCAGGTTACATCATTCTGAATGGAGATGACAGTAGCTAAAAATTAAACACATTCATGAGAGGTATGAGCTAACATTGTTAGTGAGGAAGGAAACATCCTGTAATTCAAAATTTCCCCTCAATTTACATCTACATAAGAATAAGAGAACATTCACGGAAGGAACCATCTTTATGCAGAGATTGAGAGCAAAATCATAACGTTTCTTTCCTAACACTGACATTTTTATTTTTTTATTTTTTTTTTTAATTTTTTTTTTTCAACGTTTATTTATTTTTGGGACAGAGAGAGACAGAGCATGAACGGGGGAGGGGCAGAGAGAGAGGGAGACACAGAATCGGAAACAGGCTCCAGGCTCTGAGCCATCAGCCCAGAGCCTGACGCGGGGCTTGAACTCACGGACCGCGAGATCGTGACCTGGCTGAAGTCGGACGCTCAACCGACTGCGCCACCCAGGCGCCCCAACACTGACATTTTTAAATAAAGGACAATTCTACCCTTAAAGCTTATGGTCTTATTTTTATAGTTTCCATTACCAATATTCTATACTATCTTACAGCAGCCCTGTGGGAGAGACAGAGCAGTGCTACTATGCTTATTTTATGGATGAAGAAAGTAAGGCCCAATGGGATAGAAGACCTTGTTTCAACCCAGCCGCCTTCATAAGTAAAATAGTCAGGACTCTTGAGACTTAATTTGTTGGCACCAAATTCAGGCCCTCTTTGCTATGCCATTCTACTTGGCCCAATTTCATGGGATTCTTCTAATTGTCAGTTGGTATCCCAAACTGGTACTTTGCCTTGCTCTGTCTTTCCAACCTTGACCTAATAAATGATTGAAATGTCGTTTTGCAGTACAGCTGACCCTTGAACAACATAGGTTTGAACTGCGTGGGTCCACTTATCCACGGACTTTTTTTTTTTTGCTAAATACAGTACAGTCCTATAAACGTATTTTCTCTTCCTTATGATTTTAATAACATTTTCTTCTCTCTAGCCTACTTTACTATAAGAATACAGTAACACATATACAAAATTTGTGTAAATTAATTGTTCATGTTATCAGTAAGGCTTCTGGTCAACAGTAGGCTATTGGTAGTTAAGTTTTGGAGGAATCAAAAGTTAAATACAAATTTGCAACTGTGTGGGGGTCGGTGCTCCAACCCCCGTATTGTTCAGTGCTCAACTACATTCTGGTATGCCGGAATATCAGGCTATTTTTTGAAAATCCAACTATCTTGTGGTATTTTTCTTAGTGTAGTCCCATTATTTCAGTATTTCAAAAATCTAACCTCTGAGTTATGGACATTATGACACATATCCAGAAAGTTCTATACTCCATTTACATTTTGTATTAAATAGAGGTGACTTGCTAGAAATCTCTCTCACTGCCTCACTTCCCTTTTAAAATCTGTTCAAAAAAAAAAGAAAGAGGGGCGCCTGGGTGGCGCAGTCGGTTAAGCGTCCGACTTCAGCCAGGTCACGATCTCGCGGTCCGTGAGTTCGAGCCCCGCATCCGGCTCTGGGCTGATGGCTCGGAGCCTGGAGCCTGTTTCTGATTCTGTGTCTCCCTCTCTCTCTGCCCCTCCCCCGTTCATGTTCTGTCTCTCTCTGTCCCAAAAAAATAAATAAACGTTAAAAAAAAAATTAAAAAAAAAAAAAAAGAAAGGAAAGAGAAGAGAAAAGAAGAGAAAAGAAAAGAAAAGAAAAGAAAAGAAAAGAAAAGAAAAGACCTGTTCAAAGTATCCTTGGTTGCATTAATTTCAATGTTCTAAATTACAGATGAAGGTGAGCACTTTGTATTTCCCAGAGCTAGTTTGGGCCCAGTGTCCAGAAGTCCCTGATGGAATCTGGATGGGGGTGAGGGTGGGGATAGGGAGTTAGGAAGGGGCCCTGGGGAATACGTAGTATGAGGGAAGGCATAGGGTGAGGAGAAAAAGAAAAGATAAGGAAGCTCTGGATTAAAGGTTCCTCCCTTTCTTTCCTGAGAGCACCAAACCCATTTTCATACAAATAGATGGTTCTCCCCTAAGATAATTTATTCTAACTTCTTCCAAGCTTACCCTTTCTAGAAAGATTTAGGCTAGAAGGGCACAGGAACAACAGTCCTTGGCTCTCTCTCAAGTTCATGATTTTCTCATGACAAAGTGTAGATGACCACACCATACAATTATTTTCTTAAATAGAAGACTGCCAGTAATACCAACATTTGTGCCAGTATTTCAGGATTAAGAAAATGTAAATATGGCCAGTCCTGTTATTTCTCTCCAGTGTTGCAGTTACTAAGCCTCAGTCCTGGAGCTTACCAAATCGACTCCTATGGCTCCTCTCATGGCCTCCCTCTGCGTCAGGCCACCTGCCAATGCTGTCACATCCAAATATCGATGGCCCTGATCACAGTTCCCAATGCTTGGCAGCTCTCTGCTGTTTCCACTGCCACAGAGTGGATACTGCTCCAGTAAGAAATACTCCTGCTCTGGGCAAAACTGGGATTCTGGTATAACCATCCTCATTCTCATTCTGTATACCTTGGTACATATAATGCAATGAATTTTTGCGAGAGCAACTCAAATTTCCATTAACAAAGGACGGGTCGATTCATTTATAGTACATTCACACAGTGCATAATTATAAGTCATTAAAAGAGTGAGTTACACTTGTATGTACGGACATGAAAAGTCAAGCTGGACTGTTCTGGTGAAAAAGGCAGGACTGAACAGTTAAGCCCATTCATGTAATTAAACATATAATCTCATTCATGTAACTGAAACTTCATAACCAGTGTTCTGCCAGGCTTCTATTTCTCAATCAAGTTGGTTTTCTCTATGTCTTTACAAAAAGAGTTCTGTAGAACTTATTGGTCTGCCTGAGAATACTTAAATGCACATAAAATTTACTTAGCACACAAATAGATATAGTATCCGATTTCTTTAAAGTGTAAAAATAAATTAGGAGGCAAACTATGAATTGAATCCAAAATAGTTTTTTGGCAGGGAGGAAGCAGGCTGCCAGCCAGTGCAGTGATGCTAACTTCAAGGAAGCCAACAAAGCGAGGAAGTGTCTCTAAAAGAGTGAAGCCAACTGCCCCGTCCATAAGGCGACTCTTCCCACAAGGGACGAGGTGCTCAGTGTCCCCATCGTGATAACAGCAACACAGCTGCCCTCTTTTGTTAACAGTCCATTACTGAGTCATATTCAACTGAATCCAGCGGTTCTCTCACACCCTTTCTCTCCCCCTTCCTTTTATGAAGAGTCAGTGACAATTCTTTAATCTCTGGCTGAGGAAAAAGAGGAAGCAGGTCAGAGTGATCATTGGCCATTAATTGCAGCTTTGCTGCTGGAAAAGGGGACATTGGTACCCTCTTTTCAGTAGCTGCCACTGCAGCAGGCTGAAGGATGGGCCACATAACTTGACCATCTCACTCACAATACAAGGAGGTATTTAACCTAAAGTTCAAGGTAGGAGTCATAATATAACAGATTTCACAGACACTAATGTCCATTAATGTTCATGCTTATTATACATATTTTATGATTTGCTTCCTAATTTTCTTAATGACTGCTAAGAACTTAGTCTTTTTTTTTTTCCTGGTAAATTCTCTCTCTCTACACCCACCCCCAATTATTTTAAAATAGTCCTAACTTTTACTCTGCATCCTAAGTGTTTATTCTATCAATAATGTTTCTATGTACAACAAAAAGTTATACAGCTTTATTTGTTAGTAGATTCTTACTTTGCTCTTTAAAAATGAAGACAGAAAAAAATGTAAATGTGTTATTCTCACATGTTGTGTCTATATACCTGAAAAACCCAAGATAATTAACTTAAAAGCCATTATAAACAAGAAGAAAATTCAGCAAGCTGTCTAGTACAAAATTAATGCAGAAAAAAACCAACAGCTTTTCAGTGTGCATATAATAATTAACTAATAAATATTTTAACCCTATTGGGAAACAAAAGCAAAAAGAAACTATTGGGACCTCATCAAGATAAAAGCCTTCTGCACAATGAAAGAAATAATCAGCAAAACTAAAAGACAATAGATGGAATGGGAGAAGATATTTGCAAATGACATATCAGATAAAGGGTTAGTATCCAAAATCTATAAAGAACTTAACAAATTCAACACCCAAAAAGCAAATACCGGTGAAGAAATGGGCAGAAGACATGAATAGACACTTTTCCAAAGAAGACATCCAGATAGCCAACAGGCACATGAAAAGATGCTCAATGTCACTCATCATCAGGGAAATACAAATCAAAACCTCATTGAAATACCCCCTCACAATGGTAACAGTGGCTATAATTAACAACTCAGGAAACAACAGGTGTTGGCAAGGATGTGGAGAAAGGGGAACCTTCTTGCACCGTTGGTGGGAATGCAAACTGGTGCAGCCACTCTGGAAAACAGCGTGGTGGTTCCTTAAAAAATTAAAAATAGAACTACCCTACAACCCAGCACTTGCACTACTGGGAATTTATCCAAAGGATTCAGGAGTCCTGATTCAAAGAAGTACATGTACCCCAATGTTTATAGCAGTGCTATCAACAATAGGCAAATTACGGAAAGAGCCCAAATGTCTATCAACTGATGGATAAAGAAGATGTGATATATAAATATATATATATATATATATATATATATTTTTTTTTATATATATATATCCACACACATACATAAATACATACATATACACACACACACACACACACAAATGGAATACTACTCAGTGATAAAAAAGAATAAAATCTTGCCATTTGCAACAATGTGGAAGAACTAAAGGGTATTATGCTAAGCAAAATAAGTCAGTCAGAGAAACACAGATATCATATGATTTCACTCACATGTGGAATTTGAGAAACTTAACAGGTGATCAAAGGGGAAGGTAAGGAAAAATATGATAAAAACAGAGAGGGAAGCAAACCATAAGAGACTCTTAAATACAGAGAACAAAATGAGGGTTGATGGGGGTGGGGACAATGGGTGATGGGCAATGAGGAGGGAACATGGGATGACCATTGGGTATTGTATGTAATCTACTCCTAAAGCCAAGACTACACTATATCAGTTAATTGAAAATAAATAAATAAATAAATAAATAAATAAATAAATAAATAGCATGAGGCTTCCAGCTTTGTTCCTTTTTCTCAAAATCATTTTGGTTATTCACGGTCTTGTGGTTCCATATGAATTTTAGGGTTGTTTTTAATCTATGTCTGTGAAAAATACCTTTGGGGATTTGATAAATTGCACTGAATCTGTAGATTTCTTCGGTTACTTTGGATCTTTTAACACTATTAATTCTTCTAATACATGAACATGACAAAGCTGTCCATTTATTTGTCTGCTTAAATTTCTTTCATCAGTGTTTTATACTTCTTTTTTCTTTCTATTTTTTTTAGTATAATTGACACACAATGTTACTTTAGTTTCAGATGTACAACTTAATGATTCAAAAAGCTTATATATTATGCCCTGTTCACCACAAGTATAGCAACCATATGTCTCAATACATCACTATTACAGTATCATTAAGTATAGAAGGCACTTATGCTGTGCCTTTTATTCCCATGACTTATTCCTTCCATAAGTGGAAGCCTTTATCTCCCACTCTCCTTCGCCCATTTTGCCAATCCCTCCTCCCCTTTAGCAACCATCAGTTTGTTCTCTGTATTTGTAGGTTTGGTTCTGCTTTTTGTTTGTTTATTCATTTGGGTTTTTCATCAGTGTTTTATACTTCCTAGTGTATAAGTCACTCACCTCCTTGGTTAAGTTTATTCCTAAGTATGTTATTCTTTTTGATCCTATTGTAAATGGGATTGTATTTGTAATTTCCTTTTGGGATAGCTTATTGTTGGTGTGCATAAATGCAACTGACTTCTATGTTGATTTGTGTTCTGTAACTTTGCTGAATTTGTTTATTAGTACTAAAAGTTTTTTTTTCTGTGTGTGTGTGTGTGTGTGTGTGTGTGTGTGTGTGTGTGTGTAATCTTTAGTATTTTCCATGTATAAGATCATGTCTTCTGAAAATAGAGACAATTTTACTTCTTCCTTTCCTATTTGAATGCCTTTTCTTTTCTTGCCTTATTGCTCTGGCTTGGACTTTCAGTATGATGTTGAATACAGGTGATGGCAGTGGGCATTCTTGTCTTGATTTTGAAACCTATTAAAATGAAATAGTAATCAAATAGTCTACTACATGCACATAAAGAAATATACAGATCAATCAACATAAGAGTCAAGAAACATACAGATACTTATGGGGACAGTTTTGAGACATGAACACTTCAAATCAATGGTAAAGATGAACTGTCAATAAATTAGTCAGAGAGTTTTGGGGAGCCAAGCATCTAGGAAAAAAATACTCTGGATTACATCAAAACAAATTTTAGCCGATTAAGTATACTAAAGGGAAAAATGAGATAATGAAAATACTGGAAGGAAATATGGAAGAATTTTAAAAGCAGTCTCAGACTTGGGGACCTTTTAAAACCTGACATGATGTGGCTTCTCAGCCTTTTAGCTAAGATCAAGCATACTATTTGTTCTTATCAGTTTAATCTCTGGTATGTCCTCTCTCCAAGGGCAGTATATCAAACGGATTTTTGGACCAGGAAATGGAATAGGAGCTTGCTCTGTCCACTCCACGCATCAATCTGGAATTGCAGTACCTCCAGTAATGGTGTACCCCCTCAGGGGAATAAAAAAATAAAACAAAATAAAGACTGATAAAACACACAAAAGCCATATAAGAAAAAAATCGATAGTTTTGCTACATAAAAATGTTAAATTTATGCTAATAAACTCAGGGAAATTATTTTCAACATATAAAAACAAAGGGCTAATTTCCATATTCACAAATATCTACAAATTGTTAAAAAAAAATGCCTTACAACTATATGGAAAAATGGGAAAATGGGCAAAAAACATAATCAATTCACCAAAAATACAAATGGTTTTAAAATAGGAAGATGTGAGGGGTGCCTGGGTGGCTCAGTCAGTTGAGTGTCCAACTTTGGCTCCTGTCACGGTCTCATGGATCGTGAGTTCAAGCCCTGCATAAGGCTCTGTGCTGACAGCTCACAGCCTGGAACCTGCTTCAGATTCTGTATCTCCCTCTCTCTCTGCCCCTCCCCCAGCCACGTGCGCACTCTCTCACACACAAATATAAATAAACATTAAAAAAGTTTTTAAGTAATATAGGAAGATGTTGAAGTTTTACCCATATTAGGAGAAATGAAAGTTAAAATCACAATAAGAGTCTTTTTTTCACCCAATATATTGGAAAAGACCAAAAAAAATTGACAAAAAGCAATCTTGGAGAGAGTGTGGTGTTAATATAAATTGCTACATCCCTCTGAAGGACAATTTCAGCACTATTCACACACAATATGCTCATAACTTTTGATCCATCAATTCCTCTTCCAAGTTTCTATTCCTAAATTATATTCTCACAAAAGAAATACAGGTACACAGAAAATCACTTAATTATTGTGGTGATAGTCAGTGCCTGAAAACAACCTATATGTGTTTCAATGGGAGACTAGAGAAATCAACTCTGGTATGTTCAACCAATGGAATACTTTGTAACCACTAAAAAGAATAAGACATACCTCATTCTGTTCTAACTGACCTGAAATGAAAGCCAAACTACAGTTGGCCCTTAAACAACACAGAGCTTAGGGGTGCCAACAACTCATGCAGTTGAAAATCCATGTATAATTGTTGACTTCCCCAAAACATAACTGCTAGTGGCCTGCTGTTGACGAAAAGGCTTGCAAATAACAAGAACAGTCTGGCTCACTAGATTAAGCATCTGACTCTTACTTTCGGCTCAGGTCATGATCTCAAGGTTTATGGGTTCAAGCCCCTCATCAGTCTCCAGGCTGACAGTGTGGAGCCTGCTTGAGACTCTCTCTCTCTCTACCCCTCCCCCACTCACACTCTCTCTTTTAAAGTAGATAAACTTGAAAAAAAAATAAAGCAAGGTATGGAACAATCCCTATAACCATACTACCATTTCTGCAAAAAAAAAAAAAAAAAAAAAAAAAAAAAGGAAAGAAAGAAAATTCACATGAATCAGATAGGAAGAAACTGGCAATAAAATGATAGTTTTTTCCACCTCTGGAGAGTGAAACTGGGAGACCAGAGGGTGGGGGTGGAGACAGAAGGATAGTGTGCTTTCAGAGAAAATAATTTTCTGCTTATTAGTTACACATACAAAATGACCCTTTATCAATTAAGAGTTAAAAAAATAAACTTTATGAACTAATTCGTGGCTTTCTTAGTACTTGTAAATGTGTTCTTACAGTTGTACATCCTGCTTTTGTAAGTACTAAACTGAAAGTAAACAGAATAGACATTAATTCGAAAGTGTTTTATAATGTAAATTGTCATGTTTAAGACGTGTTTTAGTTGATCATTAAAATTTTACCTTGTCTTACATACAAATATAAAACTTTCATGCATTTGTTTGAATTCACATACAAATCGCTTCTTAGATCATGGACTGTCATTTTGATTGAATTCACATGCAAATTGCTTCTTACAGCATGGGCTGTGATATTTGATATGAGATAGCTGCCGCCCTTAGGAAGGGACACCCCAGAAACCAAGTTCCAACCTGACATATGCATCTTTGTATAATAATAGTGCCTTAGGGGTACCTGGGTGTCTCAGTCGGTTGAGAGTCCGACTTCGGCACAGGTCATGATCTCATGGTTCACAGGTTCGAGCCACGTGTCGGGCTCTGTGCTGACAGCTCAGGGCCTGAAGCCTGCTTCAGATTCTGTGTCTCACTCTCTGTCTGCCCCTCCTCCACTTGTATGCTCTGTGTGTGTGTGTGTGTGTGTGTGTGTGTGCGTGTGCGTGTGTGTGTGTGTCTCAAAAATAAACATTAAAAAAATTTTAGGGGTGCCCAGGTGGCTCAGTCGGTTAAGCAACCGACTTCAGCTCAGGTCATGATCTCTCAATTTGTGAGTTCGAGCCCCATGCCGGGCTCTGTGCTGACAGCTTGGAGCCTGGGTCCTGCTTCGGATTCTGGGTCTCCCTCTCCTCCTCATGCTCTGTCTCTCAAAAATGAATAAACATTAAAAAATTTTTTTTAATATTTAAAAGAATAATAGCACTTTATTTTCATGTTGTTTTCCATGTGGGCCATGATTGGATCTTGATCCTTTCTTCCAGGACTAAACAGAAGCAGCTCTCTATGTGTAAAGAACTGTCTTCAGCTGTCTTTTTGTATCTTCCTAGATAAAAGAATTGCAGCCTTGGTAATTGATTATCCTTTCTCTTCTACCTTCTTCATTCCCCTCTTTCTCTTCCTCCTTTCCTTCCTCTGTGGAGTTGTCTACTTTTGTGTCACAAGCATGATTTTAAGAATTTTAATGGGACTCAGAGAGGAAGCATTTTTCAAGGATTGCTTTAAGGTCAGCATGGACCTTTTGTACAGATTGCCTCATTGGAATTAAAACACCGATTTTTTTTTTTTTTTTTTTTTAGCTTGAGAACAGCTTTTGACTTGGTTGTTTGTGTAGAAGCTACAAAATATGAAGCCAGGAGAGCTCCCTGCCTTTTCAGAGCAAAGAAGGGTAGAAAAGTAGAAAAAGTCATTACTGCTGTTTCTCATTACCTATCTCTTATTTACTAATGTTTTATGTAGATTTTGAATAGAGGTTGAACCATTTTTATTTTTATTTTAAAACTAAAACTTTCGGGGCGCCTGGGTGGCGCAGTCGGTTGAGCGTCCGACTTCAGCCAGGTCACCATCTCGCGGTCCGTGGGTTCGAGCCCCGCGTCAGACTCTGGGCTGATGGCTCAGAGCCTGGAGCCTGTTTCCGATTCTGTGTCTCCCTCTCTCTCTGCCCCTCCCTCGTTCATGCTCTGTCTCTCTCTGTCCCAAAAATAAATAAACGTTGAAAAAAAAAATTAAAAAAAAAACTAAAACTTTCTTGGGGCACCTGGGGTGCTCAGTCGGTTAAGCATCCAACTCTTGGTTTCAGCTCAGGTCATGATCTCACGGTTCATAAGTTCAAGCTCTACATCAGACTCTGCTAGCAGCTCAAAGCCTGCTTGGTATTCTCTCTCTCTGTCTCTCTCCCTTTGCCCCTCCCCCACTCGTTCTCTCCCCCTCTCAAAAATAAACATTAAAAAAAACCTTTAAAACTAAAAGGTTTTTAGTTAATTTTTTAAACATTTAACTGCTTTACTTGTACTTTTTGCTTTTATTTTTTTCACTAAAAAAACCTTGGAATTCTTTTGATGTAATTCGGTAGCCTTTTCATTTTATTTTAGACCTTTTCACATAGTTTCCAGTCATTTAATTTAAATGGAAATTACTTATTTTTAGCTACCTTCCTTCCTCCCTTTCAGAGAGGAAAGGATGAGTTTTAGGAAGGCACATCAGTTTCTTTCAGGGAAGTGTTGGCCCCTAGTGGATCAAAAGTGATAACACACTTTTTGAAACAACTGGCTGGCGTATTGGGAAGACTGTATTTGGGGAAAGCAGTAAAACAGATAGGTTGCTAGTGCAAAAGAAAACATAATTCACTTTGTCAAATGTCATAAATGCATTGGACAAAATCACATTATACCATTAGTAGAAGTGACTACCTACTAATTTAAAATAGAAATGTATAAAATAGCATGACAAAATTAAAAGTAAAATGAACTGGATGAAACACTTCTGACAAATATGATGTACAAGTAGAGCAAAACATACAAGAGACTTGGAAATCTACAAAAAAGAAAAAAAAACAAATACATCAGAAAATATTTTAAAAACTGCAGAAGTTCTATGATTAGGCAATATACACAAGAGAAAACCCAAATCGAGATGCTCAAATTCATTAGCAATCAAAGAAAAGCAAAGTAAAATAATACCTTATTACTCTCATCTGTTAGAGTGACCAGTAAGTATGGGAAGAATGTAGGGATTTAGGAATTTTCATGCACAGCTGGTGGGAATTTAGACTGGACTAGCCTTCTAAAGAGCACTGGCTCAATAGTCACATTAGGTATAACCTAGCAATTCCACTCCTGTTGAATATGCACATATTCACCCACCATGTAGTGCTTTGCAGCAGTTAGAAGTACCAGATACACACCGAGCAACATAGATGATCTTTAAAATTGCTGTAAGTGAAACTGAGAAGCAGACGTAAATGTAATATGCAATACCATTTCATTTATATCAATCTAAAATATACGCTTATAATAGTATCTATTTTACAACACACATGAATGCGTATACTAGGAAGCTTACATGGGGTGTGGGGAGAGGCAGTAGTAAGATGGGAATCAGGAATCAGGATGAAAGGGAGCAATGTCCATGAAAAGAGGAATATCACTAACTCAACTCTTTCTCTGAGGTCCAATATTAAAAGAGAAAGAATAGAAAGAAAAAAGAAAACTTGAAAACTAGTAAAAAAAAAAATAATAATAAGCAGAGGACACAACGAATGAACATAGAAAATAAATGCAAATAAGGAAAAACCATACAAGAAACAATGCTCAACTTCTTAGTAACCAAAGAAGTAAAGGAAGGGTGTGGTAACATCTTTCAGCTAGCCCACAGTCAAAATGTTTCTTAATGAGAATGTCCTATATCACTGGGGGAACATTGGAAGAGGAGAAGCACTCATAATGAGTTGGTGGTTTAAATTGCTAATCGTTTGTGGAAAGGCAGTCTGTACACATCAAGGACATTAAGGATAAAGATAATCAAGTTCTGCAATTCCTCTTCAAGGAATTGATTCCAAGGAGGTCATGGGATAAGAGGATAAAGATATAATTATGTCCACCATTTATAAGAAAAGATAAAAACAAGCTAACTATGCAACAATAGGTAAAGAGTTAAATTATTATGATTCATTTATAAGGAAGAAATATATAATACGATGTGTTCAAAATTATTACTGCACAGTAAAATGCTCATGAGATAATAATGTATGAGAAAAACATGAGATTATGTACATATATACATATATACAGTGCCAGAAAATACATTAAATGTTAACAGTTCTCTCTGAATATTATAGTCTTCCTGGGAACTTTTGTTTTCTTCTCCATACATTTCTGTATTTACCTAAGGTCACTACAAAATATACAATACAAAAATATATGTTTCTATAATAATTAGAAAATACAAAATAATTTAAGAAGCACAAGGACATCTTGACTTGTCATGAACAGATAATCTGAGGAAGAAGGCCGTGACATCTGGTCTAAGCAGAAATACTACCCAAGGATGACAAAGTGATTGCCAGGAGCATTTCTGCAGTTGCTACTTTTTAGGAGCCAGATCTTTACAAAATATACAGTGTAAAAAAAAGGGATGAGCAGGACTTGTGGTGCATTAGGATTCCCACTGCCACAGCCAGATCATTTAGAGGAGATGTGATGTGCAGAGTAAAACAGAGGCAATAAATGGTCTGCAGTCCACTCAGGTTCACTATCAAAAGGTCACTCAACCTGAGAAATTTTGATGGATAAAGTCAGTGTCCTTTTCAAACATAAGGTTCTTTGTATCATTACAGTTTGAAACTCAAAAGGGATTTCTAGGGAGTTCTGATAATTTCTAGAAAGCTACTAGCCACATTTCACCAGTATCAGTTACAGATATAACTGAAAATTCAAAGTTTCAGAAAAAGTAATTATATCATTTGAAGAGCTATTGAAGACAGGTGTATAAAGATAAAATGGTATGGAGAACGGGGTACTGTATCTGGGTTATGCAAACCCAGAAATGCCAGAAATGTCAAAACTATTTATAGATTCCACACTGCTTACAGGAATTTTGATGCAGAAAACCTAAGTCTATGCCTAATGGAGACAGACTCACAGTGGAATGGGGTGGACTCACCATGACTGACACAATTCTTGAACCAAGCCTCGATAGTTGATGATCCACCCCTACCTAAATCCTTAAGCTACTCCTGCACTTTTCAGCTATAAGAGGGTGTATTGCCTTGCTAGGGCTGCTATAAAAAAGTACACGGATCAAGTGGCTTAAACAATAGAAGAAATGCATTAACTCACAGGTCTGGAGGCTAGAAGTCCAAGATCAAAGTGTTGGCAGGTTGGTTCCTTCTGAGGGCTGTGAGGGAGGGCTGTGTTCCAGGTCTCTCTCCTGGGTTTGTAGATGGTAAACCTTTCCCTGTGTCTCTTACATTGTCTTCCCTCTGTGCACATCTCTGTATCCAAATTCCCCTTTCCATGAAGACATGTCACATTGGATTCTGTCCCACCCTAATGACCTCATGATAACTCAATTACCTCCATAATAATCCTATCTCCAAATAAGGTCACATTCTGAGGTAATGGGGGTTAGAGCTTCAACATATCTTTTTTGAGGGAGACACAATTCAACTCAAAACAGAGGGAATATGGGGCGCCTGGGTGGCGCAGTCGGTTGAGCGTCCGACTTCAGCCAGGTCACGATCTCGCGGTCCATGAGTTCGAGCCCCGCGTCAGGCTCTGGGCTGATGGCTCGGAGCCTGGAGCCTGTTTCCGATTCTGTGTCTCCCTCTCTCTCTGCCCCTCCCCCGTTCATGCAAATTGGTTAATGCATGTACAGACCTTAAGCTCTTAACCAAGTGAGGCAGTATGTAAAGGATAACAGAAGGCAGCTAGATATAGATATGCCTATAGATATACAAAAGAACAATGGAACTTCAACATATCTTTTTTGGTTAATGCATGTACAGACCTTAAGCAATCAAATTGGTTAATGCATGTACAGACCTTAAGCTCTTAACCAAGTGAGGCAGTATATAAAGGATAACAGAAGGCAGCTAGATATAGATATGCCTATAGATATACAAAAGATATACAAAATTGGTCACAGATGTTTGGCAAAGATATTTATTAGATTTTAAATGGTGAGATTAAAGCATGTGTTTATCCTCTGCTTCTGAAAATAGAACTGCTGGCTGAGTAAGTGCCCTGAGTAAGTGCCCTCTCTCTGTCCCAAAAATAAATAAAAAACGTTGAAAAAAAAAAAAACAGAGGGAATACGTTCCCTTTTTACAAGAGCTAATTTAAGTTGGGCTTCTGTCATTTGCAACTAAAAGACTTCTGCTCAGTAAATTTCAATTTCCTTCCCTTACATAACTAAGTATTCCTTTAAGCCCCTGCATATTTCCAGAAATGGGCGACAATATGCACAGGCACAATTTTTATGTAACCAATTCAGGTCCTCTGAGTAGTTCTTGAGGGAATCCGGAAGTTCAGGATGAGTTCTGGCAGGAGGAGACCTAGGCTCCTCCTAGTATGAATGAAGTTGGCCAAATCAGCTACAAAAAGAACAGCAATTTCATTTTAAGGGGAAGTAACATAAAAGTGTGGAAAAGCCATTAATCTAAGGATTAAAATATCTTTTTGAGAGAGAGAGAGAAATAGCGAGAGAGAGGGAAAGATAGAAAGAGAGGGAGACACAGAATCTGAAGCAGGCTCCAGGCTCTGAGCTGTCAGCACAGAGCCCAATGTGGGGCTTGAACTCATGAGCCATGAGATGATCACCTGAGCCGAAGTAAGACTGTTAACTGACCAAGCCACCCAGGTATCCCAAAAATGTCTTGTTAGATAAAATATTCTGAATCTACCATTTGCTCTGTGGTATTATGTGAGCCCCTGAATGGAGCTAGAAACCTCCTACCTTTTTATGAAAAGGACAAACCTGGACTGTCTCACTAAGTCATTGTGAAAACCAAATAAAAATTGTGTGTGAAGGCTCTCAGCACACTATAGATCACCACACACTATTAAATATTGTGGGCTTTTTTTTTTCACTTAACCAATATCGAGACATTATATTTGCTTTACGCAAATCATCTCACTTAATATCCAAAATCCTATGAACCAGTTAACCTAGATCTATTATCCATTGCAGTTACAGAGAAACTGAAAAATAAGGAGACAAGGAAATTTTTCCCAAGTCAGCTAATTAATAGCTAACAGGTGGTATAGTCCAGATGTGAATCTGAGTAATGCATGTACAGACCTTAAGCTCTTAACCAAGTGAGGCAGTATGTAAAGGATAACAGAAGGCAGCTAGATATAGATATGCCTATAGATATACAAAAGAACAATGGAAAAATTGGTCACAGATGTTTGGCAAAGATATTTATTAGATTTTAAATGGTGAGATTAAAGCATGTGTTTATCCTCTACTTCTGAAAATAGAACTGCTGGCTGAGTAAGTGCCCTGGAGGCTGAAAGACCAATAAATGGACAGGAATTCATTATTCTTTCATTCTGACAGCAGCTGCTTCATGCAGAATCTGGCTCTCTAAACACAAGGACCACTCTGCCTCATAATCAATGTGACTCCTTTGTTCAAGCTCAGCCTCTCCATCTTGTATTTCTCCTCACTCAGCAGGCTGTTTCTGGTTGTTTTCTCACTCCGTTGATGTATTCACGTCTGCTTCTTGTTCCAGGTTGTATTTCACTGAGTTTTTCAATACAAGTGTCCCTTCCAGCTATGTGGTGAATGAGTGTTCCCCATCAGCTTACCACCTTGGAACTGTTATTGTGACATCCTACTGCAACTCACACCTTCCCACTAAAGTCGAAAAAGCCTTATCTATTCTGTGCCTATGGAATGACTGTTCCCAAGCTCACCAGGAAAGGGGATAGCATTCTCTGAACTTTTTTTTTTCTCATTTTGTTTTCAAAACAAAACCAAAGAGTTGAAGTGTTGAGATGAGTGAGTAACCTTGGGCCATGAAGAAGTCATGGTAACAGTGAGGATCATTGGAGGTGTGATTGCCACTCCAATGGCAGGAAGAGGAGTTTCCTGTCTGAACCACTGGACCCAGTATGTGTGACTTACTAAAGTCCTCCTCCCAGAATGAAGAGTTAGCTTGGCTGTGATCACAGGGCCCCACTCCACCTACTCTCCTAGCACTCACGTGGCAAGGAAACCCCGAGGGCCTGGGTCAGGAAAAGGCATCTGTTGACCCAGAAATTCTCAGCTGAGATTGTGTCTTCTGTCTTCCTGATTCCACGGCCCCATTACAGCCTGTTCCCAGCTGGAACTGTGTGTCACTCCCCCTGTCCCGGGGCTCCACTGTTTAGTGGGTAACATCGGTTTTCCTCCCTGTAAATCATGGTGAGGAGTATGGGTTTTTGGAGACCTAGTTTTGAACCACATTTGAGTCACATCACATAATAATAGCTTTAGGATTAGGATAAGCTTATCTGCTTCTCTGTGCTTCAGTTTTCTCTTCTGTAAATGGGGCAATAATAGTCATCTTCCAGAGCCATTTTGAGGATTAAATGAGGTAACATACAAAACATGGTAGATTCTAAATAAAGGTTGTTCTTTTCCTTTCTTATTCCCAAAACAACTAAAAAAATTAAAATAATACCTTTGAAAATGTAACAATATCTATGTGCGTGGGTAAGCATCTATAATGGCCATCCAAAGGTAGTGGGTCAAAGCACAGGCTCCAGAGTTAAGCTACATGGGGTTCAGATCCCTTTGTAGTTCAGTTATTTCATTTATAAAATGGGGATCATAAATTTACCAACCTCATAGTATTGTCACGAGTGTTTAAACAAGATAAGCAGGTAAAACATACAACAAACTTGAAGGACACTAGGTGCTTCCTAACTGTTATAATTCAATATTCTCATAGTAAAACTTTTATTTAGGGGCACCTGGGTGGCTCAGTCGGTTGAGCGTCTGACTTCGGCTCAGGTCATGATCTCATCAGTTGATGAGTATCAAGCCCGTGTCGGGCTCTGTGCTGACAGCTCAGAGCCTGGTGCCTGCTTCAGATTCTGTCTCCCTCTCTCTCTGCCCCTCCCCTGTTCATGCTCTGTCTCTCTCTGTCTCAAAAATAAATAAACATTTAAAAAAAAGATTAAAAAAAAACTTTTATTTAGACAGATAGATAGATAGATAGATAGACAGATGTTTATTCTAATGTTTCAATCCCTAAAAGAGAGCTTTGCCAAATATCTATGCCAGCTTCTCTAAAAAGCACATTTGGGGATATTATTTTTTGGACTTGTCATTTTGTGTAAATGTATTACATAGAAAGGCCATTTAAAGTGTTTTCTCTCCATAGTAGGGAATGAGAAGCAACATTTATTCTTTCTGCATTTTATGTACTAGATTATTGAAATAATACTTGTGTTGATAACTTTTTGATTGTTCAATTTGACTGTAAAACAGCTTGAAAATAGCTATATTATTCAAAGTTCTAAAAATGTCTGTGACTACTTTATATTCTGGCTGGTAGTTAATTTTAATATTTACTCTCTCACTTATTCAACTGGTATTTACTGGGAGTCTACATGTCAAGCCGTGTTATAGAAGAAAAAAAAAAATCCCTATCCGTGTAGAGATTTCATTATAGTGGGGTGGAAGACAGTCAATAGACAACTAAAATGCACAAATATGTCAAACTACAATAAGTAACATGGAGGAAAATAAATCGGGGGAAAAAACTGAGTGTCCCAAGGTAGGGACAGGAATTTAATTTTAATGTAGGTAGCATGGTTAGAGAATGCTCACTGAGAGGAAGTCTATCAGCAAAGGCCTAAGAAAAGTGATGGAGTAAGTCATGTGAATATCTAGAGGAAGAGCATTCTAGGAGGAAGGCCAAAGACCTAGAGGTGGGCATGTACCTGGAATGTTTAAGGAATGGCAAGGATTCTACTGTAGCTAAAATAAAGTTAGCAATTGAATTACTATGTTGTGTGTCAACTACACTCAAATGAAAGATAGATAGATGATGATAGATACATAGATAGATAAATAAAATAAGAACAAAGGTAGTAGTTGTTCAAGGAATGGTAAGGACCCTTGTGGGGCTGAAATAGAGTGAGCAAGTGCAAGACTAGTGGGAATTGAAGTCACACACCAAGTCACAAGAATGTTCATAGGAGCATTATTAATAGCCCAAACCTAGAAACAACTCAGATATCCATCAATGACAGAATGCATTAATTGTATATATATGTAACTGAATTACACATAAAAATGAAAAAGAAAGAATATAGGTTCTCTCAACAATATGGATGAGTGTCATGATGTTAGGTAAAAGAGGCCAAGTGTTAAAGAATAAAAACTACATGGTTCCAGTTCCATAAACTTTACAAAGAAGACAAAACTAATGTATGCAGTTAGAAGACAGATCATAGTTAACTTTGAGAGGAAAAGAGATATTTGCAAGTGGAAAGGGGGAACAAGGGTCTTCAGGGAGGGCTGAGTGAGGGTAATATGTTATGTTCATCTTGGGATAACTGGCTTAGCATTTGTGCCCCTTTCTGTACATATTTATACATGAATTAAAAACAATACACAATAGTGAACGGAAGAATTTGAGAAAGCAAGAACAGACAATTCTTTTTTTTTATCCCCTCACCCCAGACAATCCTGTCAAGACATTTTACCATAAGGGGAGCTGAGAAATGGGACAATGGCAAAAGGGTTATTCTGAGGCTGGGAGAAATAAATGACTGTTTGGGAAACTCCACTTACTCATATTTGCCACGAGAGAGAAACACCTGTCCTATTATTTACTTACTACGTCTTCTTTAAATTGACTCATTTTCAACTTAAATTTATTTCAAATTATAAGTGTCACTTGCCATAATAGAAGCAACTAAAAATACAAGGAAAGCATGTCATTCACTTGAAATCATTAAAAAATGTAAAAACAAAGAAGTGTAAATAAAAATCAATCAAATTGAACTACCAAAATGAACACTTAAAAACCAGCCCATCAGTCAAAAAACTAGAGCTGTTAATGACCAGAGAGAGGAGCACTGTGTCCCATGTCTTTACAACAATCACCACCATCGTCTTCACCCTTACACTCTAAGCATCCTTTTTCATACATTCATATTGAGTTCAACAGAGGACCGAAATGAAAATGCGGTCCCCACAACTCTATGACAAAGGATGCTGACTTTCCCAGCACCTCAGGTCATTTTCAGTTCCGCGTCTCCATGGCTTGGACGGAAATTTGGTGCTGAGAAAAAGCCTCCTGTGCTGCCAACAAAAAGAACCCCTGTTCCCACATCTTTTCCTGGAAAGTGCTCACTTTTCTATGAGTGGTGGGGTGGGGGTGCCAGTCTGCTGTGGCTGTAGCAAGCCTACCTTAAACCAGGCAAAGGTAGAGGGGCATCCCAGAGAGGCCCCTAACAATCACCCCTGTTCCTCATTTTAGAAAACACTGCTCCGTAACAACAGAGGTAGTATTTTCTAAAATAAAAATCAGAATGCATGACCTTTCAACAAATTAAAAATCAGAGCTGCAGTGGCTCTGCCTGCCTTAGTTGGTAGAGCATGTGACTCTTGATCTCAGGGTCATGAGTTCAACCCCATGTTGGACATGGACCCTACTTAAAGGAAAAAAAGGGGAAAGAAAGAAAGAAAGAAAGAAAGAAAGAAAGAAAGAAAGAAAGAAAAGAAAGAAAGGAAAAAAAAAGGTTAAAAATCAGAGCTTCCCAGAAATTCTAGAATGCATAGTGCTGTAGCTAGGACATTCATTTATTAGTCCATAAATTCAGACATTTTTTTTTTATCAATACCAGTGCGAAACACCAGGCATATGAAAATTAGGTTTCCAGATAAAAATACAGAATACCAAGTTAAATCTGAATTTCAGATAAATATGGATTTTTCTAGTCTATGTCCCAAATATCGCAGTAGACATAACTAAAAATGTCTCCTATGTTTGTTTGAAATTCAAATTTCACTGCGTCTATATTATTATTACTTGCTAAATCTAGGGGCAAAGTCCATAAAATAGAGAGTATGAAAAGCCTCGGGGCAAAGTGGTCATCACAGGGTGTCTGGGTGCACGTCAGGGAAAATTTCAGAAAGCCGGTGGCATTCAGCAGAGTCTTCAGCTGAGAACTTATGGGCTGTACCATTCACTGCAGATTTTAATAACACACCATCATGGTTTGCTCCTCAACTTTTTCATGAATCCATGTTTTGTCTGCATAACTGGATCCTAAGTTGCTTGAGGACAGAGACCATTTCTTTGTGTTCCGCTACCACTAGGATGACAGGCACACCTCGGGCACATTACCACATGGATTGATTCAAATGGTTTTATCCCTTCAAAAAGTTAAAAACATCCTGTTCGATGAAATCATTTTCCAATTCATGTTTTCTTTTTTAGTTTCAGCCTTCACATGCTGTGGCCAATTCAAATGCTGCAGCCAAGAATCCAGTCTGACACTTAAGGAGTCAAATTAGCAGTAAAGGTATGAGCTGTTTCCAGTACAGCCATCTTCTATGTTCGCTTCATGATGGATTCAGCGTGGCTGGAATGGGCACCTTTCTGATGCTTGGGTGTCAGGAAGGGACCCATATGTGGCATATTCTTGGCTGGATCTGATGTATGAAGCACTTACTACAACTCGATAGTCCAGTGACTGTTAGAACGTTTCTCTACAAACACACCCCACCCACCCTTAAGTTCTGCTCTACCCTATTGCAGTTTGGAACTGACCCCCAGCTTCCCCTACAGTTAGCTCCACGCTGGTCCAGGATGAAGTCTACCCATCGCTGTTGGAAGCACAAGGAAAGCTAACTTTTCTGACCTCCTCTCCTAGCCTCAGCTCTAAAGACCAGACCAGGGAAGGAAGCAGCCCTGAGCACATAACCCAAAAGTGGCACCGTTTCAGCAGTTTCTAAGGGAGAATGTTGGCATGATTGATGTTAAATTGATCGTGGAAAGACCTTAAAAGAAGGAGGGAACCATGTAGAGAAGCTCATCAAATGGGGAGCATTTTGTTAAACGTGCTTAATTCTTTGCCATCAGCTCTTTAAATTGAGTAGGAATTATCATTCCTCCCCATCCCTGGGTCCAGAACACACTTCGTGGTCTGGTCTAAGGTTCTTTCCCAATTTTTTACCACAGTAGCTCTAAGAGAACAGGACAGATACAAGGTCTAGAGTGTTATGAGGATAGGAAGCCTCACCCAAGTGATTACCAGAGTCCAAACTGTCTTTAAGTTCTGCAAACCATAAGGCTCATTTCCATGATTATTTGGCAATAAAGGTTCCCTCCCGCCCCCGACTTAGGTCAAAGATGAACAAAGCTGGACACCAGATAAAGTGGTAAGGACAGTTTTAATCAGCATTATGCTATTGCAGCAGGATGCAGTCCAGCTTTTAACTTTGATTTGTGTTGAGGTGGTGCAAGGGGAGGGCTATTTTAAATTTTTTTTTTCAACGTTTATTTATTTTTGGGACAGAGAGAGACAGAGCATGAACGGGGGAGGGGCAGAGAGAGAGGGAGACACAGAATCGGAAACAGGCTCCAGGCTCTGAGCCATCAGCCCAGAGCCCGACGCGGGGCTCGAACTCACGGACCGCGAGATCGTGACCTGGCTGAAGTCAGACGCTTAACCGACTGCGCCACCCAGGCGGGGAAAGGCTATTTTAAAGAGAGAATGAGGGGGTCGCCTAGGTGGCTCAGTCAGTTAAGCAAGGGACTTTTGATTTCTGCTCAGGTCATGATCTTACAGTTGGTGAGAGGCCCACGTGGTAATGTGTGCTGACAGCTCGGAGTCGGCTTAGTAGTCTCTCTCTCCCTCTCACTCTGCCCCCCCCCCGCTTGCACTCTAAATAAATAAACAAACAAACAAACACACTTAAAAAAAATAAAATGAAGACAGAGTGAGGGGACAGGGAGGGGTGAATGAGGGCTCAGTAGAGTCCGAGAGGTGAAAAATGACAAAACCCAGGACGGGAGAGTAAGTGAGTCACCTGGGACTGTTACCAGCCTTGTAGAAGTTAGGCTCCTACAGACCCTGGGAGACAGAGACCCTACTATCAGATGTAGGCTGGAACCAGCAGTAAATCCTAGGGATGTGGCCTTGAACTGTTAGAAACTGTGTTAGTGTTTTGTTCAAGTCTTTATGGGCCGAGGAAGGGACCCAGTAGACAGGGCTCATAGCAGTCTGGGCTGAGTGTGGTCAAGAAGTAACTCTTTGTCACTTCCTAGTGACGTTGTTTTCTAACCGCTCTCTCTCCCCCCCTCGCCCCCCACCCCCACCCCAAAGTCTACAGGAAGGATCCAAAAAATAGAACTCAAGAGGCATCTTGTTTCCCTGGAGCCCACCGCGCATCTGTCTCTGAAGAGCCTCGGGATTTACAGCACACCACAGAAATTAAGGGAGACTAATTTGCAGCAGGATCTTTTTCAGGTTTAAAAAAACTCCACACAAACACGCGATGGCGCTCTTTAAACCTTAGCAGACCCGACCTGAGGCCGCAATCAGCAGAGAACTACAACTCCCAGCAGCGCCGGCGAGTGAAAATTACCAACTTCCGGGGACTGTTTCCCGTGGGTCAGCTGCTCCAGCTCCACCCGCGCCATCGGAAGGCAGCACAGTATGCAGGCGGGAGGCGGCGGCCGGGGTCGCGGAGTCGCGGGGTCGCGGTGTCTCAGGGTCGGGGCCGCCATCGCTTCCACGAGGAGCGAGGCTCACGTCCCGGAAGTGGAGGCCAAGAGAAGCGGCGCCGGCGTCGCGGAGGGGCGTTCTGGCGTCACTTCCGCTGGGGCGGGGCCTCGGGCTCTCCCGCGCAAATTGAAAAGTCTTTGGTGCCCGGCTGCCACCCGGCCCTCTGTGTTCCGAGCCGCCTGCCTCGGGCGAGCTGGCCCAGGGTGAGTTGGGCGCGTCGGGGGTGGGTTTCGGAGCCCCTTCACGGCTCCCTTGGGGCGGACGGGGAGAGCCCTGCCCGGAGAGGGAGCGGAGCGGGCTACGCGTGGGCCCTGGGTGGCGTCCTCTCGGGACTCCTGTCTTCCAGCACGGGGGGGATGGGTCCGGCGAGGTCTTCTCGGCCCGGCCGCAGAGTCCCGAGTGCACATCGCGGTGCGGGCCGGCGCGGGGCTGCCCTTCGGGAGGGCAGAGAGGGTCCGCGGGCGCAGGCTCCTGCGTGCGGGACTCCTGCAGGGCTGCCGCCGACCTAGCAGTCTCCCCCGGCGTTTAAATGTGGAAAGTGAACTGTCTTCTTGATGTCGTGCAGGCGAAAGGAAGCGTGTTCTCTGGAATGGGCTTGCGGGCCGCTTGTGCACAGCCTGTGAACGGGAGTGGGGCGGCGAGGTCGCCGGTGTTGTAGCTGGCGTGCCGCTGGCGGGCGCCCTGAGATGATGCCTGCGCAGCGGCCCCCGGCCATTCCCACCACGCTCCAGACGAAACGTTTATGCGAGCGTATTTACCCAGCTTAGAAGACACATCAGCTTCACGGAATGTGTGTTCCGTCAGTTTTCCTCAAAGTGGAAGAGAACTCTTTTTAGAGGCATTGTCTGAGAGGTGGGAGGCTGATTGTTTTTCTCAAACTGCGGCTTGAGGAGCACCTGCAGCCAGATTACCTGGATTTAAACGTCGGAATCCCCCCACCTGGCTCCGCAGCTGGTGAATGCGCTGCTGAACTAGAGCATCCGAGTTTTGATACAGCATCAAGGTGAGGCTAACTTGCCACCCTGTGCCTTCTTCCTTTCCTTCCAAACGTAGTTTGGTGGGAGAGGTTGATGTTAGGAAACACCAAGCAGCTGTTCAGCCTCCTTGCTTTCAATTTTTATCATGAGGAGTGGGAGTGGGGGGGTGGGTAGGCCGGCTGACGCTTGAACAACAGGGGATTGAACTGTGAGGGTCCACGACAAACAGATTTTTTTCGATACAGTACGGTACTGGTGAAGTTCCTGGGTGATGCTGCGGTGGTCCAGAGCTGATGGCCAAGAAAGAATTCTTGAAGAAGTCTTTGGTACAAAAAGATGATTTTATTGAAGCACAGGGACAGGACCCATGGGCAGGAAGAGCTGCACTGGGGTAACTTTGGGGGTAACTGATTATATCCCCTCAGGTTGGGAGAGGGTTAAGGATAGGGTAGGTCTCTAAGGAATTTTGGAAGCAAGGTTACCAGGACCTTGAGCTGCTGTTAGGAAAATGCCATTAATTACTGCAGTAATACCTGGGATTAGTAAAACCTGGGACCCTTCAGATGCATGGCAGGGGAGGTCATAAGCTTGGAGTATGATTGCCAGCATATATCTTGGGGGAGTTGAGATGAAGGACGTTTCCCAAGGAATTTTTATGCTAAAGTAAACTGACAGTGGCCTCCAGGTTGGGATAATGTTAAGCTAAGATTACCTTTTGCCCCTAGGAAAGATTACCTTTTGTCATCATCAAGGCAGCTGAGCTCCTTTACTGTTTCAAGGACTTGTCAATGGTCTGTAAGCAGTAAGGGGATTTAATTTTTCATTTGCCTTAGTTTCCCACATCACCATGGCAAGCACTTACACCCCTTTCCTTTGTTCTTGGGTAGCCAGGAGGTCTGAGGAATATCACACATATTCCACCTGGTGGGGGTGGGGCGGGTGCTAATAGCCTGTACTTAGCCCTCAGCTTGCCCCACACCCCCTCGTCAGTACTGTAAGTGTGGCTTATGGTTTTCTTAACATTTTCGTCTCTCTAGCTTACTATAAGAATACAGTATATAACACATGTAACATATGAAATATATGTTAACTGACTTTATGTTATTGGTGAGGCTTTAAGTTTGGGGGGAGTCAAAAGGCATATGTGGATTTTTGACTGGGTAGGGGTGGGTGCAAATAATCCCCCTCCTTGTCCAGAATTTCTGTATAGAAGGGACTTAGGGGCTTCTTTCTGGGCGGGACGGGGTAGGAAGTGAAAGAAGCATTCGTCTGAAATTTTGCACAGCAAGCACACTTTCACATTTCTTTGGAGTAACTTTCAGAGAGTCTGATGGAGTTGTCGCTGGGCACCATTGCTGCTTATTAACAGAATGTTGGTTGCTTGGAATAAGACATTCTGATGGCAGTGAATTTAAGTCCTAAAAATGTACCAATTTACTTCTGTAATTCTGCTTATTTTCTCAATTGAAATGTCTACTTTCCTTCTCTTTGGAGTTTCCACTCCTACGCTGATGTGCATGCTGGCTCTTAACATGCTTGTGTAGAGGCAGTGTGATGCCTTAGCATGCACGGTTTTGTGGCTTTTAGCAATGCCTTTTTGGAGAGAGAGAGAGAGACTCATGCTCTTTTAGCACTTTCTGTGTGCCTAGTAGTGTGTTAACAGCTTGAAACATACATGATGATTCCAAGTGAGAAAGCACTTTGGAAAGAATAAATGTTAAGGAACTATCAAGTGACATTAGAGTTAGTGTTAGAGATTAGCGAAAGTATTCTAGATTATGGAAATTGTTGGCAGGGAGGAGCCCAATTGAGTATTAAAGAGGTGATTCTCAAATAAGCAATAACAGTCGCTATATCAATTTCTGATCTCTTCTTATTTTTCTAAACCTTTTGGATAAATATGTTTTGCTTTAAATATTGCTGTTTTCCCTTTCTCCCCTCGTATCATGCAGTTAACTTGGCACAATGGGGATACAAGGATTGCTGCAATTTATCAAAGAAGCTTCTGAACCAATCCACGTGAGGAAGTATAAAGGACAGGTAGTAGCTGTGGATACATATTGCTGGCTTCACAAAGGAGCTATTGCTTGTGCTGAAAAACTAGCCAAAGGTGAACCTACTGATAAGTAAGTCTGCACCTTGTATTAACTCTTTGCCAGTTAAGACTGAGACTTATATTAAATATCCTTTTGTTTATAGATGAGGGAAGTTGTGATGTAGCTCTTTTTGTCCAGTTAATTGCTTTGCCAGAATAGAGCACTAAATGCAATACCTGATCCTTGTTTGGATCCTGGACCGTTGCAGGGTAGGATGTAGCAATGCTGTGCTGCAGCCAACTCATCCAAGTTCACAGTGCACCACCGTCTTCTCCCAGTTCAGCATTCCGTGACCCCGCATTGGTAGTTTATCCACCGTTGTAATACATTCATGTCAGGGAAATGGACAGATGCTACGGAACAGGCACCTCCTCTTGCCAAACCGGTTGTTAAATCTTCACCAGAACACACTGGTTATAAGAGCTGTTGAGACAGTTGGACAAAGTTTAGTACAGACTGTATGTGAGATGATATTTTGTTGCTGTTAAATTTCTTGGGTGTGATAATGGTATGGTTGAAGGGATCAGGTATTTATTGTACTATTCTTTCAACTTTTCAGTAGATTTGAAATTTTTCAAAGCAAAAAAAAAAAAAATGGAAAAAAGGCAAGATTTGGAACCACAAAACATCAGAACTGGAAGGGATGTCAAAGCCTTTTAATCTGTAGATGAGAATGTCAATAACTCATCAGCTGTCACATAGCCCGTTAGGATCCAAGGCAGGATTTGAACCCTGAAGCCTAAATTAGAGTTTTCATGTCCTGTGAAAACATTTTGCTTTAAAAAAAGAAAAGAAAGAAAAAAAACTTCCCTGTTCATAATCCATCTCCTCTGGTTTTAAAGAGTATTACTTTATAATACGCAATGCACCTAAAATTTTTTTTTCTTTATTTTCATAGGTATGTAGGATTTTGTATGAAATTTGTAAATATGTTACTCTCTCATGGGATCAAGCCTATTCTTGTATTTGATGGATGTACTTTACCTTCTAAAAAGGAAGTGGAAAAGTCTAGAAGAGAGTAAGTTGATTCTCTATTCACTCTAATTGCGTTAAGGTCTGATGCTATAGTCTATACCAATTTTCTTGAATTTTAATTTATTGAGGCTTGCTTCATAGCCTAGTACTTCAACAAATTTCTTGAAGTGTTTCATGTGTGCTAGAAAGGAATATGTATTTTCAGTTATTAAGAGGAAGATTGTCCAGTAAGTCAAACTTATTGATTATGGTGCTCAAATCTATCTTTGTTGTTTTGTTTGGTTTTGTTCGTGGGGGGGTGGGGGTAGTGGAATTGTCAATTACCTTATAGTTCTGATCATTTTTGTTTTATTTTGAAGCTATTTTATTGGTTGCATTCAAGTTTAGAATTAGTTACATTCTTGTGGTAACTATTTTACTAGTGACTCTTAGTCCCTAGTTTTGATTTTTTGTTCTAAAGTCTTCTGTCCGATTATAACCGTAGCCATAACTTTTCCTTCTATATTCCCACTGTCTTTTTTTATTTGTTTACCTACAGCTTACTACTTCATTGGTTTTAAGGTTTGTCTCTTACAAAGAACACATTACTGTGTTTTGTTTTTGTTTTCTTATCCAGTCTGTCAATCTTTGCCATTTTTTGAAAAAAAAAAATTTTTTTAAGTTTATTTATTTATTTTGAGGGAGACAGAGCACGAGCAGGGAAGGGGCAGAGACAGAGAATTCCAAGCAGGCTCCACGCTGCCAGCACAGAGCCAAATGGCAGGGCTCAAACTCCTGAAACTGTGACATCATGACCTGAGCTGAAACCATGAGTCAGACTACTCAACCGGCTAAGCCACCTAAGTGCCCCTGAAAATCTTTTAAATGGAGAGTTTATTCTTTTCACATTGACCATTAATTACTAATATATTTTAATACATTGTTTCTCTTGGTATTTTATATTTGTCCATCTCTCTCTTTTTTTGGGGGGGGAGGTTAACCCCTACCTTGCTTGACTTCTGGATTGTTTTTTCTACCTTTATTGTCTCTTGTTTCTAGTTGAAAAGTAATGTCTTCTATTTCCCTTAATAGTTAACCCAGAAATTTTATCATTCATGTTTAACCTCACAGATTCTAGTAAGTTTCTAACAACAGGCCTCAGAAAGAACTTCTGTATTTTAATAAAACAGGTATCCTCCCCATATTCATTTGCTCTCATTTGTCCCTCCCCCCACACCCCCCCTCGCATCTGTGTTTCTAGGTCCCAGAGTCCTTGTGTTGTATAGGAAAGACCCCTGGGCTTAGTTGTCAGAGCTAGTGTGAATCACACCCAGACAGAAGTAAGCCTCGCTGAGGGAGCCATCTGTTAGGGTGCTGCTGTCCTGGCTGTGCTCTCTCTCGGCCTAGATAGGTTAGAGAGTTTTTCAGACCTAGGTTTTGGAACCTAGCTGTACTTGGAGGGCTCTGATTCACATACAGAGTCAGATCAGTTTCACACTGGAGGGTTCTGATTCTTAAAGCCAGAACTTTATAAAGACTGTTTATAAAGGAATAACTGAAACTGTGTGAGCCCACGTTCTATTACAAATAATGTACAGTTTACCAAATATACTCTCAATAAAAGTTAGTTCATTCTAGGTTAGTTCTGAAAGGATTGGTGACAGACCTAAACCAGAGCGGCTGAGAGACTAGTCCAAACCACATCCTACCCGGGTGTCGCCCACCGGGTCTTAATTCTAATTGCAGATACTTACTAATTTTCTCTTGCTAAGCTCAAGAATGGCTAAAAACATGTCTCAGCTGCCTGTCTCTGTCCTGCATATTCTTTTTGTCTTTGTAAGATCAGCTTTTTCTGTGCCATTGTAGCAGTGGGAGGAGGCACTTAAAATCCTTTCCTACAAGTCTCTTCCTCCATGAGCCCAGTCTGTGCAACTAGGGAATTTGTATATGTATGCGCACATTTACTTAAAGATAAAAACCTCATAAGTTCAGACTGATTCTTCCAAGTCAAACTCAGGACTCAGGGTTTTTACCTCTTCTGCAGTGTATCTTCACCTCCTTTCTTCATACCTAGAATCCTTATTTTCAAGGGTAAAGGGATGATGAAGTTGGAGTATCTTATAATTACTCATTTGTTCTATCCCAAAGTAAATGCACGTATTTTATTATACTCAAGAATAGATTCAGAATAAAATACTGATACCCGTACCAATATGATTATTGAAAACGGTTAAAATTTCTTTCTCCTTTTGCATATGCTTTCTTCCCACTTAAAAATAGTGGTTCCATATTGTTAGAATGTGTGTTATCACTGTCTCTCTGTTTAACCTGTATTTAGTATTCTACAAATTACCACATACTTGATTATTATTGACAGTTTTTATGCAGATGTTATTTTGGTTTTTCTGAAATTTGTTGTCTAGTAGATTCCACAGAAAAGCTCAGAAACAGTATTTCTCAAGTTCTTTATATGTCCATAAAGGTGCACCCTTTATACTTAAAAGTTTTGATGGTATAAAACCCTTGACTCATATTTTCTTAAGTGTCTTAATTACTGCATTTTCCCTTGACATAAAGCGTGATGTAAAAAAGTCTGAGGATACGCTTGTGTGTGCGTACATGATAAATCACCTGTGTTCTTTTTGACTCGAAGCCCAAAAGATCCAGATTAATGTTCTCAAGCACCTGGTACACACTGTCCAATGAGTCAAAGTTTATTTTTTTTCCCCTAGGAAAATTTCTTGAATTTCTTGAAGTCAGCCTCTTACTATTTTTTTTTCCCCTTGCAGAAGACGACAAGCCAATCTTCTTAAGGGAAAGCAGCTTCTTCGTGAGGGGAAGGTTTCAGAAGCCAGAGAATGTTTTACCCGTTCCATCAATATCACACATGTGATGGCCCACAAAGTCATTAAAGTAAGCCCAATAGGAAATGAAGCCAAAGAGAACAAATGGCCAACTTCATCGAAGCTAGTTATGAGTTGTATATTGATGGGAGAGCAAGAAAATGAAGGGAGGGAAATTACTCTCGGTCTAACTCAAGGAAGTGGCAGGTCTCAGGAAGAGGAAGCGGGATCTTTTGACAGAGAAGAGTCCAACAGTCTCCAGGGGGAGAAATCCTAAGGACTAAGAGACCCTCTCCCTTTTTAGATAAGTGACTTAGATGAGCTCCATGGGCACCTTGTTCTGTAGAGACGGAAGTGTTAATTCCTGGAGCATCAGTCTCACCCCACTGCCCTGTAGTCTTCAACATGTATAACCTTCACAACTGTAGGCCGTCAGGTCTGTAGAACCAGCCTCACTGACTCCGGAACTCTCCGACCCTAGTCTTCCTCAATCAGCTTCTGCTTAAAAGCATCTTACAACCATAGACCTACTTCAGTGGCCCAAAGTCCCAGCCCTCACTTACCCTCCTTCAGGCCTCTGTTCAAACTGCTTGGTAAACAAATAGGAAAATAAATATAGTGATTAAATTCTGTAGTTTTATCAAAACAGTGTCAGGTAGACTTCTGTAGTGTGAAAAGAAAATATATTTTCGTAGGGAAAATACATCCAGAGCTCCAAACAAATGTCTTGTATGCTTTTGGAGCATAGCCATTCTGAAGATGCAAGCTTTCTACAACTTGAAATAATTAAAGTTTTCTGGCTTCTGTTTTTTTTTTTTTTTTTCTCCCTCTGCATGTACAGCTATTTTCTCCAAATTTATAAAGTGATTTTTTAAAAAAGAATTTTTTAAATTCTTTGTGGCTATATGATTAGTTCAATATTTGCTAGGACTAAAAGTAGAAACACTTCAAAGGAAATGATTTCTGAAAACAATTATCAGCATGTGCATGTTGAGGCTGGTAGTAAAACGGGAAATTGTTCAGTGCTCTCCAGATGCCATCCTGGAGATTGACCATGATCCTCTCTGGCAGGCTGCCCGGTCCCAGGGAGTGGATTGTCTCGTGGCTCCATACGAAGCAGACGCGCAGCTGGCCTATCTTAACAAAGCTGGTATTGTACAAGCCATAATCACAGAGGACTCTGATCTCCTCGCTTTTGGCTGTAAAAAGGTACTTTACTACTTCATACTGTTTTCTGTGCAGTTGGCAATGGTGTAAATCAAGGCACTAAGGTTTTTCTTTTCCAGGAATCATCACTTTATTTTATTTAATACCTGCAGTTAATATCTACTTTACAATGTTAATAATTATTTTATTTAAAATGCAGGGTTTTGGGGCGCCTGGGTGGCGCAGTCGGTTAAGCGTCCGACTTCAGCCAGGTCACGATCTTGCGGTCCGTGAGTTCGAGCCCCGCGTCAGACTCTGGGCTGATGGCTCAGAGCCTGGAGCCTGTTTCCGATTCTGTGTCTCCCTCTCTCTCTGCCCCTCCCCCGTTCATGCTCTGTCTCTCTCTGTCCCAAAAATAAATAAACATTGAAAAAAAAAAAATTTTAAAATGCAGGGTTTTGCTGCTTGACATTTGTGTAATCTGGACACTTTTTCAGAGTAAGCCCTTACGGTTAAAAGGTTTTGTTTTATCCGAATTCTTCAGTAGAGTGTAGACTTGCTATTCTTATTTTTGGTAATAATTTATATGCTTTATTTTTTTTCAACTAGGTGAGGTAAATAACTTACCTAACAGGATGTTTTGCAGTTACTTAGAATTATGTATAAAACTGTTTAATGGAAAATTTTATCATGACATAGTAAGGGAGGATTAAGATACAAAACTATAAGATCTCATTTTTGTTACTGCCAATGTTATTCATATTATCTATATATTTTATAGATGACTAGAAGGATCTGTTGAAGGGTTAATGTTGGGTAACAGTGACAAATGAGAGGTGTCAGGCAACTTTGGTTTCCTTCTTCCTGAATTTCCGTTTTCCAAATTCTCTACAATGAACATGTATTACTCTAAGAGAAAGGATTTCTGTATGGATTGTTATTTGATCGCCATGACAACTCTGAATGTCAGTAGGGGGTAAGAGACACTCTTTCTACCAGAGTCAGGGCAAGGGAGTCCTGGTGCAGGACCCTATCTAGACATAGTGTATGTTTCAGTTTAATTTATTTACAAATTGCACAGTGATTACCTGGCCTGTCTCTCTTCTCAATGTGATGCTAAATAACAAGAAAGAATTCTTAGGAATATTACAATGGGTTAGATCACGAAACATTAAAATGACCCTTACAGGTACTTAGGTATTTAACAATTTCCCTTCCTTTTGAAGGTGATTTTAAAAATGGACCAGTTTGGAAATGGATTAGAAATTGACCAGGCTCGGCTGGGAATGTGCAGGCAGCTTGGGGACGTGTTCACCGAGGAGAAGTTCCGGTATATGTGCATACTTTCAGGCTGTGACTACCTCTCCTCACTGCGTGGGATCGGGTTAGCAAAGGCCTGCAAAGTGCTCAGACTAGCCAATAATCCGGATATTGTAAAGGTGGGAGTGATTTGATTCACCAAGTGCCATATTCAGTTTCCAAACCATTTCTTCCATCATAGATACACCCCTCAGAATATGAATTTTAAATATTCTATCCTGTCCACAGCCCATGTTGTGTCATTGAAAGGAAAAAATGACCAAAACACTAGAATTTTGTTTTTGGCAACTGATGAACCTGTTTTAAGCAATTGACAAATTTTTTAAATGAAGACTTATATAAAGAGACTTAAGGGTAAAGTGTTCTAGATAAAATTAATGTTAAAATTATCTTTCAGTTTCTGTCCTATTGTCTGTTGTAAGTGGTTCTCAAACTTTTTGGTCTCAGGATCCACTTACGCTCTTTTTTTTGTTTGTTTTTTTAATTTTTTTAAGTTTATTTATTTATTTTGACAGAGAACAGAGCACACAAGCAGGAGAGAGGCAGAAAGAGAAAATCCCCAAGACTTTGCGTGCTAGCAGCACAGAGCCCGATGTGAGGCTCGAAGTCACAAACTGAGATCATGACCTGAGCCAAACTGAGATCAGCCAAACTGAGATCATGACCTGAGCCAAAGTCAAGAGCTGACACTCAACTGATTGAGCCACCCAGGCGCCCCACCACTTACACTCTTAAAAGCTCTTCGTGGCAATAATTTTTGTTTAATGGGTTATAGCTATTGATATTTACTGAATGAAATTCAAACAAAACTAAAATGTTTATTAATTTAAAATTAACAATAATAAATTCATGGGGCACCTGGGAGGCTCAGTCAGTTAAGTGTCCAAGTCTTAATTGCAGCTCAGGTCATGATCTCATGGTTCGTAAGATCAAGCCCCACATCGGGCTCTGTGCTGACAGTGCAAAGCCTCTTTGGGATTCTCGCTCTTGCTCTCACTCTCAACATATATAGCATATTCTAAAGAAACAGCCGTGTCTTCTAAAAACATGAAAATGACAGGAACTGCACATTTATGTAAATCTCTAACATGGCTTGATAGGAGACAGCTGAGTTCTCGCATCTACATCCTCATACAATCTGATGCAATATCATGTGCAGGGTATCCTCTGGAAAACTGAGACTCCTACATCACCACTCTGTCATTTCCCAGATAGCTTTACCTTAAAAAATAAGTATATGTTAAGCTAATTTCCACCACCAGCCTCGGGCAGTTCTCATCAGGAGTTGGTAGTAGAGCCGGGAATGGAGCCCTGGGCACTAACTAGCCTGTGACTCCCGGGCCTCTGAGTCTCACTCTCTGGCTCTTCACCTGTGAGTGTGATGCGATGGTGACTCCATTTTTAATTCTCAGGTTTTGTGTGTTGTTTGCTTTTTTAGATAAAAGGGACTTTGAGGGTGAGGAATGTGTCTTAACATCACACATGGGAATATAAACTTGACGTTGTAACTGAATTGTTCATTCTTTGGGTTAATAGAAAAATCAAAGAAGATACTGTCATAGAGACAGTTTTTAGTACTGCAACATGATTGTGTTTTCTGGTAGAGGTTTTTAATGTAGATAAAATTAGTTGATTTTCTGTCTCGCCTCAGCCTCCTGTAATGTGAACCAGTTGGTCCTGGAGATGATACATTCCCTATTCTGTATTTGTAGATAACCAGTAAATATTTTTACATCCATTATTAGGTCATCAAGAAAATTGGACACTATCTTAAGATGAATATAACGGTACCAGAAGATTACATCAAAGGATTTATTCGGGCCAACAATACCTTTCTTTATCAGCTAGTTTTTGATCCCATCAAAAGGAAACTCATCCCTCTGAATGCATATGAAGACGACATTGATCCTGAAACACTGAGCTACGCTGGGCAGTATCCTTTCTGAACCAGAATAGAATTTTGTATTTCTTTCTTATTTTTATGGAGATATTTTTAGTGAAACATTCAGTAAAAAGCCTGTAAATTGTTTTCTGCTTTCTTTTTTATAGTGAAGCCTATCTTTTGTTAACTTTTTTTTTTTTTTTTTCAACCTTTATTTATTTTTGGGACAGAGAGAGTCAGAGCATGAACGGGGGAGGGGCAGAGAGAGAGGGAGACACAGAATCGGAAACAGGCTCCAGGCTCCGAGCCATCAGCCCAGAGCCTGACGCGGGGCTCGAACTCCCGGACCGCGAGATCGTGACCTGGCTGAAGTCGGATGCTTAACCGACTGCGCCACCCAGGCGCCCCTCTTTTGTTAACTTTAAATACCATGCTGGTAAATTTAGAGCAGCTTTTTGTTTATAACTTGCTAATTACTTGGGTTGACTTGACAGAAACATGTACCGAGTCAGTCACTTAAGGTACCCATGGCAAGGGCGGCATTTCTCGACAAACAAGCTCGATTTATTAGGAGGGCCGTCCTGGGCACGTGTGCACACCGTGTGCCCTGCTCCTAACCCGGGCTACATACACTCAGTGTGGTTCAGAGCCCTGGGTCACGTATGTGATCTACTAGTGACAAGTAGACACTAGTGAACGACACCTGTGGTTTCAGGAATGCTGAAGGTAGAAAGTCAGGATCTGCTGGAGCCCTAAACCTGAGCATTTTCTGCAACGATAGGAAACACTTTTCTATCGTAGTTATATTCATTTGGTTGTTAATGAAAGCATTTTTCCTTAATCTTACCAACCTAGGTATTTTGATGATTCCATAGCTCTTCAAATAGCACTTGGAAATAAAGATATAAATACTTTTGAACAGATCGATAACTACAATCCAGACATTGCTACGGTAACGTCTTAATGAGTTTTTTTTTTTTTAAGTGACTTCACTTTTAGAGAGCATGTTTTAGTTATGTCTTAGGAACTGTGACTAAAGGCAAATCTTCATGTAATAAACATCTTCTAAGGATTGCTGTATCCCAGCTGTTTGCACAGTGTGGGTTTAAAACAACTTCATGCTAGAGAAATTGTCTGTCTTAGAACATAGGTAGATTGGTTAATTTCCTTAAGTTAAAAAGCAACCACATGATATATTACCAGACCTTTAGATGTGAACATTTCTTTTGTGTCTACAAGCCTCTTCTCATCCCACGCCATTCGCCTCTGGCCTTTGGCATTTTGAAGATTCAAACCTAGCAATGCTACCATTGGAAGGAAAAGCTGGTTTTTTTGCTCAATGAGCAAATATTGAGTGCCTCTGAGCTCTGTCCTTGAGCCCCTCCATGTTTTCTTCTACTTTTTCCGGTTGTGTATATCC
Organism: Puma concolor; assembly: GCF_028749965.1. NCBI lineage: Eukaryota > Metazoa > Chordata > Mammalia > Carnivora > Felidae > Puma > Puma concolor. Next base: position 62,576,680 of record NC_141683.1, read on the forward strand.
CTTCTGACAACCTCCCCCCCCCAACCATTCTCTCCTTTCTCTGTTCTCTTTTCTGTTCATATCTATTCCTAAAATAAGTTCAGATGGCTTTACTTATGCAGAAACCTCGCACATCTTTAACCCTATCTCCAGTCTAGTACCAGCCACGTAATTCTGAATGTTTCTTGGATTTCTACATAAATGTTTTCCTAGAACCTTAAATCCATCCACAGTCAAGAACAAACTCTTTGGGGAGCCTGCGTGACTAGTCAGTAAAGTGTCCGACTTTGACTCAGGTCATGATCTTGTGGTTTGTGAGTTCGAGCCCTGCGTTGGACTCTGTGCTTATATCTCAGAACCTGGAGCCTGCTTCAGATTCTGTGTCTCCCTCTCTCTCTGCCCCTCCTCCACTCATGCTGTGTCTCTCTCTCAAAAATAAACACGAAAAAAATTAAAAACAAAAAACAACTCTTCATTCCTTATCAGCTTTCCTTAATAACATTTCTCCTTTTTCTTTTCTAGCACTTTTCACTACATAAATTACATCTCAATACTTGACTTTGTGAGTCTTCCCAGCAGAGTGCAATTTTCATAAAGGCAGGACATTAAGAACTTCGCTGCTATATTATTTTTACCATGTTTATCTATGGAAGGAATGAATATCAGCTACATGATCTCTTTCATTGCTAAGTCCTTTTGCTTTTAAGTTGTCCTCCTGAAGGATAGTTTCTTCTCTCACAAAGCTTCTGGTCTAATCCAGGTCTTCCCACCCTTGCTCACTAATTCAGTTCCTGACTTAGCATTTATTAAGCACTGTAATTAGCATAGGTTAGCTAGTGTTCTGGAATATAAACAAAAATAAAATCTAATTCTTCCTCTCTGGTGCTCATTCCTTAGGGGAGGGAGACGTGGTTATATCGATAGAAATAAGGTAAATTCTGTAGTAGAGATGTATGCTAGGCTCCATGAAAAAATAAAAAGACCATGCACCTAACTCCACTGGAGAGAATTCTTCATAATAATAGTAGCAAACATTTACGGGGCATTACTATGTTCTAAATACTATTCTAATAACCTTACGCATAGTGACTCATTTACTCTTCAACAAGCCTGTGAGGTCAATATTATTATTCCCATTTTACAAATGAAGAAACAACAAGACAGAGGTTAGGGAAGTTGCCCAGATCACACATTTAAATAATTGGGGAGTTAGGATCCCAGGCCAAGCTTTGCTGTCTCCTTGTGGAGAAACACGTGTCCTGGGTTTGCAAATGTCAGTGGGGATTTTCAAGATGATGAGTGACTACAGGTTGAAGCATGGGTGGAAGAGGGTAGTAAGCAGTTCATTATGGATGGCCCAAGAATGTCCTAGTGTTCCATGTGAAGGAAGCAGAGGGCCTTGAGAAAGAAAAAGAGGTGAGCCTGGAGAAGGTGGCCGCTGATAAACTGGCGACCAGTTGAGCGTTGAAAAGAAATCATTACTGTCAGCTGAAATAAACCAAGCCTACCAAGAGGACACAAATCCCTAATGCTACTAGGAAAGAACCTTATGTTGATCATCTCAAATCATGTAAACCTTCTTTGTTTTCCTAGAACCTCTCTATTAATTAGATGTTATTTCTTAGTCCTCTAGTTTTTCTTATTCATGTCTTTGTCCTTTGTTTTTTTCTGGGAAACATTTGTCTTCCAACTTTGTACTATCCAGTGTAGTAGCCAGTGGCCACATGTGGCCTATTAAATTAAAGATTCTGTTTCACGGATCTTTCTCTGAGAACACCAATTATAATTTCTTGCACATTTTCTGCTCTGAATTGTTTTTTTGTTTTTTTTATACTTGTTTTGGCCTTTTCTCTTTCATAGCGGAGACTTTTCTTCAAACATCTGAAGCTTCTTGTCTAGTTGTTCCTATTTGAGAGGCACCGAGAAGCTCGAGAAAATTTGTGTGAACGAGTGGGGCCTACAGTTTTGGGCTTTACCCTTGGGTGATCTGGTTGCCAACAAGCTGGCTTGATTTTGTGAAGTCTCAAATGTCAGCATGTTTTCTCTGCAGAGTTCCATTTTTCCAAAAAGGGATCCTACAATTTCTACTGGCACATGGAAACGTGGCAGTTTGCTTTTTTTTTTTTTAATGTTTAATTTTGAGAACGAGAGACAGAGCATGAGCAGGGGAAGGGCAGAGAGAGAGGGAGACACAGAATCCGAAGCACACTCCAAGCTGTCAGCACAACCCAGTGCGGGGCTCGAACTCCCGAACTGTGAGATCATGACCTGAGCTGAAGTCAGACGCTTAACCAACTGAGCCACCCAGGTGTCCCCGTGGCAGTTTGCATTTTAAGAGCCGGTTAGGGAAAGTGAGTTGGGGTGAGCCTTTAATTTGATATCTGTCTTTAGATAAATGGATCTTCCCACCTTCTGAAGTGCCTTCTGTTTCTGGGTTTCAAATGAACAGTTACTCTGGTTCTGAAGGCAGGGAGGTGTGAGTTGACTGGTCAGTTGGAAGATAAAGGACCAAGGGTCAAATAATCCTCCTTTTCTTAGCCCTGCCCCATGTAAAGCCTGTGTGATAACTGGTCCCTTCAATTCCTGAGCTTTTCTCATGTTTGTGCAGGTGAAGTTGACTTCTCTTTGGTATTTTCTGCAGACACTTGGGCTTGATCTCTCTTCTGCTGAGTTCTTAAAATTCCTCTGTCTATACTCTGATCGACACAGATATCCTAGTTTTACTGCGGATGGAGTTTGTGTTTTGTTCTGGGGGATAATAATCAAAAGAAGGGGACTGAAAAGTGTATACTTTGCTATCTTTACACATTTGAATTATTGATAGTATAATTTCATCAGGAATGATTCTTAAGTTGTTTCTTTGTCTCAGAAACTCTATAATATTTGGCTGTATCGAATCTATCCAGTCATCTGTCCAGTGAGTCATTATGGCTCACTAAGATGTCCATCCCTTTATAGAGAAATTTCTGTAGGAATCCTTAACTGTACAAGCGAATTAATCCTTTTTATTTAAAATTTAGTCTTCCCAGTCTGGTTTTCTACTTGCCTGTTGTCTTTTTCAGTAAAACTGTCAATGGGATCTATTGCCATGAGCCATTACGATTAAGCTGTTTTTTATAACCGTTTCCTCATTTATTCCAAATTACCTTCCTTGTTAATTCTCAAAGCGTATCCTGAATAATGTCACCTTGTTTTATTTATTTTTATCCTTTCTTTGAGAGCTTAGATTCATTCCAAGTTAGGTGGGATTTTTGTTGACTGGAATTCATGCCCTGAGTACCAACATTTTTTATGCCTTTGTTAATTTTTCCCTTTGCCTCTCTATTAGAGTTTTATTGATATCCTCTTAATATATCCATGATGTCATTGTGAATAACTTATATTAGCATTAAGAATGACTACTTACCAGCACTTACTGTCAGCAAACTCTTTGTCAGAGAAAGTTTTATGCAAGACTCAGTGGAGACCAAAGTAGCTTTCTGTTTCTCCAGATTGTCCACTGAAGATGGTACCAAGTATGGGTCTAATAGAAACTAGAGTTTTATAAATTAGATTGTTTTGGTTTGAATTCAACCATTTTCTAGAGGTGGGATGGTTGATTACTTTAAATACACTGTTTTATGGTTTAACTTTCAGGTGCTTTGTAAAGAAAGGGTGTGTAAATGACTATTCAGAGGCTTATTACCAGATGCTTGTTAAACTAATTACTATTTTTTGAAATAATACTGGAATTTTAAAAGTACTTTTTTTTTGGAGCGCCTGGGTGGCTCCGTCTGTTAACCATCCAACTCTTGATTTCAGCTCAGGTCATGATCCCAGGGTCTTGGGATCGAGTCCTGCGTCAGGCTCTGCACTGAGCATGGAACCTACTTAAGATTCTCTCTCCCTCTTGCTCCCTTACTCTTGCACACACACCCACATGCTCTTTCTCTAAAATAAAAATAAGTAAAATGTTTCTAAAAAATAAATTTAAAAGAAAGTACTTTTTTTCTGGCTACATTTGTTCAAGTGCATTTTCATTTCTTGCACTGTTCATCTTAGGAAGATTCACTTTTTCTTAGAAATGAGCTAACAAGGTCACTTGAGTTTCATTACGAGAAGCAGACCCAGGAATACAAGACACATTTAATGGAAAAGTGTAGTACATCAAAATAGAAAATGTTATTAAAGAACAGATACTTCCTCAGGGTGCCTGGGTGGCTCAGTTGGTTAAGTGTCTGGCTTTGGCTCAGGTCATGATCTCACAGCTCATGGGTTCGAGCCCCACATCGGGCTCTGCTGACAGCTCAGAGTCTGGAGCCTGCTTTGGATTCTGTGTCTCCCTCTTTCTCTGTCCCCCCCCCCCCACACACTGTCTCACTCTCTCACTGTCTCAAAAATAAATATTAAGAAAAAAAAAACATATTTCCTCAAAAACTATTCAAAAGAATAAGTTAATTGTTTACTTATAATTTATGTTGAGAAGGGAAATGATTTGGCTATTTTCCTTCTTCAAGTAACCCTTTTCCTTTTTACTATTGTAGCCTGCCCAGTCAAGAAGTCATAGTTGGAATGACAAAACATGCCAGAAGTCATCTAATGTTAATAGCATTTGGCATAGGAATTATTGCCCTAGATTTGAACTGAATATTGCTTCAGATGCTATAAGATTGAAGGAAAGTCCAAGTACTGTGGGCATTGAACAAGTGATCAGTGTTAAAGGATTAAATCTTCCAAGGAAGTCATCCATTGTGAAAAGACCAAGAAGTGGTATGTATTTTGCTTGTGGTACATATTGTGAAATATTAGTGAGTGTTGATCACATTTAAGAAATCTTTGCCAAACCCAAGGTCAGTAAGATGTTCTCCTTTATTTTATTTATTTTTTCCTAGAACTTCTATAGTTTTAGGTCTCAGATTTTGGTCTTTGATCCATTTTGAATGAATTTTTTATATGGTGTGAGGTAAGGATCAAGGTTCACTTTTAGTGTATGTGGCAATCCACTTGTTATACCACCATTTGTTAAAAGATTGCCCTCTCCCCATGGAATTACCTTGGCAGATTTGTTGACAATCAGTTGACCTTAACCATATATTTGTGAGTCTGTTTTAGACTCTATTATTCTGTATCATTGGTCTTTTCCCATCTTCATGCCGGAACATTGTCTTAATTACCATAGCTTTATAGTAAATCTTGGAATTAAGTAAAAGAAGTCCTCTAAGTTTGTTCGTGTTTTGCAAAGTTGTGGCTATTCTCTGATTTTCATAGTTCCATACAATTTTTAGAATCAGCTGTCAATTTAAAAATAAATAGGGGCACCTGGGTGGCTCAGTCAGTTGAGTATCCGACTTTGGCTCAGGTAAGATCTTGTGGTTCCTGAGTTTGAGCCCTGAGTCAGGCTCTGTGCTGACATCTCAGAGCCTGGAGCCTGCTTCAGATTCTGTGTCTCCCTCTCTCTCTCTGTCTGCCACCCCCCCAGCACACTCAAATAAATAAACATTTAAAAAAATGTTTTTTAATAAGTAAAGCCTGCTGAGATTTTGGATTAGAATTTGGTTGAATCTATGGATCAGTTTTGGGGAGAATTGACTCCTTAACTATACTGGTTTTTTGTTTGTTTTGTTTTTTAATGTTTATATCTTTGAGAGAGAGACGAGTATGAGCAGGGAGGGGCAGAGAGCGAGGGAGACACAGAATCTGAAGCAGGCTCCAGGCTCTGAGCTGTCAGCACATAGCTGGACGCTGGGCTCAAACTCAAACTGCGCGATCATGACCTGAGCCAAACTCGGATGCTCAACCAACTGAGCCACCCAGGCACTCCACTATTTTGGATTTTCTGATCTGATTAGTGAAGTCTTTCATTTTTCTTCAGCAGTGTGTTGTAATTTTTAGTGTGTGGGTCTTACAGACATATATTGTCAAATTTATCACTATGTTTCAGATTTTTGATGTTATTGCAAACACTTTTAATTTTGATTTTTAGTTATTCATTGCTAGAAATACAGTTGACTCTTGAACAAGGATTTGGACTGTCCAGTTCCACTTATATGTGGATTTTTTTTTTTTTTATAAATACAGTGCAGTAAATGTATTTTCTCTTTATGATTTTCTTAACATTTTCTTCTGTCTAGCTTTATTACAGTACAACATATAGCATACAAAATATGTGTTAATTAGCTATGTTATCAGTAAGGCTTTTGGTCAAGAGTAGGCCACTAGTAGTTAAGTTTTCAGGGAGTCCAACGTTATACACAGATTTCTGACTCTGGAGGGGGTCAGTGCCCTTAACTCTCATGTTCAAGGGTCAACTGTACAATTGACTTTTGTGCTTTAATCTCCTGTTTGACAACCTTACTAAATTTATATATTGGTTCATAGTGTCTCTTCTGTAGACTCTGCAGGATTGCTGTATCGATGACCATACTGCCTGCGAATAATGGTAGATTAGTCATGCTTCTCCTTTTCCACTCTAGATGCTGTTTGTTTGTTCATTTGTTTTCCCCTCCTCCTTTTATTTCTTTTTCTTGTCTTCTGGAACCTCCAGTACAATGTGAGTGGCAGTACAATGTGAGAGTGGCATACTAAGTATTGGGCAAAGAAAGGTGTTTCACTTTTCTCCTAGAAGCTGTGTAGAAGTAGAAAGGATAATTGCAATCTGTCCCCTCTCTCTTTTCCTCAGATAGCTACATGAATGAATGAAAGTCTAACAACAAAAATAAAACAAGCCCTTTGTAAATTTAGGTATAGATGATTCATCTTTTGTCAAAATGTATTGATTCCTTCTGCACCTAAATCTTTTCCTGATTATATCTCTGGAGCTTTGTTTCCTTTTCTGAAATGGGAACGATGTTGCCTATTCACAAATTTTTGTATATGTTCTATAGGGTAACCTCTAAAAGCCCCTGGTATGTATCAAGTACAGTATACATGTTAGTTCCTTCCTTCCCTTCTGTTCCCATGAAAATCAGCTATTCATTTTATGTAGGGAGCTTCTTATCTGTAAGTTCTTTATGCTATAACTACCACCTATCACTGGATTTTGTGCCCTGGACACACATCTAAACACAACAACAGAACAGAAAACAGTTAACCCCTTTAAAAAATGCTTTTGAAGGTTTTTGTTTGTTTTTTTGAGAGAGAGACAGAGCATTGAGTGGGGGAGGGGCAGAAAGAGAGGGAGACACAGAATCTGAAGCAGGCTCCAGGCTCTGAGCTATCAGCATAGAGCCTGATGTGGGTCAAACCCATAGACCCACAAGATCATGAGCTGAGCCAGAGCCAGACTCTTAACCGACTGAGCCACCCAAGAGCCCCAAAAGTTTACCCCTTTTAGTCAGCAGCCTGTCATATATTTAGAGACAGCCACTGTGACTCTCCTAAATTTCTTTCCCCAGCTGTTTCTTACCTACCATGTTGTGTTTTGGATACAATGTAGTTTTTAATGATTGCGTGACTATTATAGTCAGTGATTGTTGAAATACAGTCTTCTTACCACAGAGCACAGTAAAAATTAAGAATTATGTCACTATTTCAGCCCTTCACCCAGAGACTATGCTTTAATATTACAAAATAAGATAGCATTAGCTTTTATTAACATTCCTGTCATTTTGCTGCATTTACTGTTTATAATCAGAATCCACTAGTTGTTAAACCAGGTACAGTTATATGTTTAAACTTGAATGTGAAGTAAATTATCTGTATTGAGGCAATCTTCACTATAATCCATTGTTCTGCCTTTATAAAAAAAAATCTTCGGATTGTCTACTTACATATGGGTATTATCTGTGTCACCTGGAAATTAGAGAAGTATGGCTCCCTGTGTTAAAATGTGTTTGCTTGTGTAACATTTGATGGAATCAGCACAAGTAGAGACACTGAGAGAACGTACACTAGGTGCCAGACCGCCGTTCAGCCTGCAGTCTTTGGGGTTCTTCAGTTTGCTGCAATTCCACATAATAGCTAATTTACAGTTATTTTGCTTTGCATTGTCCACCAGGATAATAATGAGACACACTGAGGTGTCCTGCTCAATTCAAAATATGCTAAATCCGTGACATTCCCCCAAATAGCTAGTCTAAAACCTTATCACAAAAGGAAAATGAGGCTAGCCTGGCATGGCTGCTTCTTGGAGAAACCTTGCTGAGGATCCTCAGCTTTTGTTTCCTTCTTCCATAAGGGCTCACAATTCTCTGCATAATAAACAAATGTAGGCTTTTGCCAGGAATCAAAATCAAGTTTGCAAATCTGTGGCTTCTTAAAAATCTATAGGTTTTTAAATTTGAGGCATCATCGTCTCTCTAGTGTTTGGTACCTGCAACCATTTTTCTGACCTTCTAAAGTAGTGAGTACTTATTCCTACGTGAGTGAGGCTGTTCAGACAGAATTAGTTGGACTGATTTAAAGCACCATCTCTGGTGGCCTATGTCAGGCATCAACCTATTGTATTATTTAGTCTTATGATTTATTCTAATGCCATAGAATACATCTGTCACACAGGTTTCTAGGGCCCCATAACTCGGTAATGAGGATCAGAACTGGAGCATAGATTACTTCACAACATGACAGTCACATATACTTCCGAGACTGTAACGTATGGACGGTGTGTAGAAATGGCTGCTGGTTTTATTGGAACATTTTATTTATCTATTTATTTATTTATTTCGTTAGTTAGTTAGTTAGTTAGTTAAAGCACAAGCAGGAGAGGGGCAGAGAGAGAGGGAGACACAGAATCCAAAGCAGGCTCCAGGCTCTGAGCTGTCTTATTGGAACATTTTAAAAGTCAAACAGTAAATCATACATTGGCATGTAAATTGCCTTAATTTCTTTTTTCATTCAAAATCAAGCCTTTGGTATAATAAGTATATAGCCTTACATAATTGATCGTATCCTGAAATTTTGGTTTCAGTAATTTCACATAAAATCATAAAAACAATGGACATTAAATCTTAACTAATTTGTGAAATTGTAAACCACAGCTTAAGGGAATTTCCTTTTTCCTCTAAGTCATTCTTGTATCTCCTTTCGGGATGCACTGTTAAAGAAATAAGACTTCATCCTTAAGACAGTGAGATGTGGGCTGTAACATTAAGGCTGAGTCTGCACACGGCAGGCATAAAGATTTACGGACTGTTTTTGTTTCTGTTTAGAGGAGCTGTCAGAAGACGATCTGTTGAGTCAGTATTCCCTTTCATTCACAAAGAAGACCAAGAAAAGTAACTGTGAAGCTCATAAATCATTGAACTCTGAAATGCTCATGCCTGACCTGGTAGATGGAACTACTGTTAAAAAAAACATAAGCACACCACCTACGACAAGAAATAAATTTGCAGCATTTTTACAGAGAAAAAATGAAGAAAGTGGTGCGGTTGTGGTTCCAGGGACAAGAAGCAGGTACAGTTTATCTACAGGATGTTGTGTGTCTGTTGTATTATCTACTCTGTTGATATTTATTTCAGCTGTCTTAAATAAGCAGTCCATGGAGTAGGCGTGGGCTTGGCTTAATCCCTTGACCATTTGTATCATGTGTAGCTGTAGTCCTGACGTAAATGCACAGCTCTTGTCATGCGGACACAAAATAAGAACTGTCGACTTATTATATTTTGCATTAGAAAAATTCTCTTGTTTTGGAGGGTCCCCTGCTTCTTTGTTTCTACTTTTTTTAAGAGCTAAAAACAATTTGTTAGGGTATTTTTATTATTATTTTGAGCATTTATTTTTTTATTTTTTTAATTTACATCCATGTTAATTGGCATCTAGTACAACAATGATTTCAGGGGTAGATTCCTTAATGTCCCTTACCCATTTGGCCCATTCCCCCCGCCACACAACCCCTCTCTAGTAACCCTCTGTTTGTTCTCCATATTTAAGAGTCTGTTTTGTCCCCTCCCTGTTTTTATATTATTTTTGCTTCCCTTCCCTTGTGTTCATCTGTTCTGTGTCTTAAAGTCCTCATATGAGTGAAGTCATATGATATTTGTCTTTCTCTGGCTAATTCATTTAGCATAATACCCTCTAGTTCCATCCATGTAGCTGCACATAGCAAGATTTCATTCTTTTTAATCACCAAGTAATACTCCATTGTATATTATGTATACCACATCTTCTTTATCGATTCATCCATCGATGGACATTTGGGCTCTTTCCATACTTTGGCTATTGTTGATAGTGCTGCTATAAACATCAGGGTGCATGTGTCCCTTCAAAACAGCACACCTGTATCCCATGGATAAATGCCTAGTAATGCAATTGCATCTCCCTGATGATGAATGATGTAGAGCATTTTTTCATGTGTCGGTTGGCCATTTGGATGTCTTTGGCGAAGTGTCTATTCATGTGTTTTGCCCATTTCTTCACTGGATTATTTGTTTTTTGGGTGTTGAGTTTAATAAATTCTTTATAGATTTTGGATGCAAGGTATTTTTAGAAGTACATTTAAATACAGATGACTATAGAGCTCTAATATTAATTGAAAACCAATACCACACTAAGCATTGGGTTACAAAAATGAGAGCCCTAGTATTTGTTGAGAAGCTTATACTCCGGTTGCAAAAATAGATCTGTAAAGGAAATCTATACAGTGTGGTAGGTACAGTGACAGAAGTATGCCTGAGGTGTTCTGGGGGCATTAAATGGACGTCTCATGCGGATTGGGTGGTTGGAAAGGGTCAGAAGGAAGGGGCAGGGTCAGGTGCCATTACAAAGAATGCAGCCTCTACCTTCCCAGTAGAGGCAGGCAGCTTGGGCAGAGGGATGGAGCTGGGCAACAGCATGGGGCAGGCATGGGGACAGCTTCTTGCTGTCAGTTGCTCTTATTAGCTGCCAAAATGCAAGTCTGGAAGGATGCTGAGGGAGCAGAAATAGGCACAAGGCCAGTTCAGTTTGCAAGCCAGGCTAAGGAACTTCTCGTCTTTAGAGGTGACAGGAGATATTTGGAGGGTTTTGATCAGGTATGACTTGATCATACCTGCTTTTGATGGGCCACTCCAAGTGTGCCATGAAGGATGGATTCTAGAAGGCCAAAGTGGAACAGAAAGATTGGGTAGGCTGTTCTGTAGTCCCTGTGAGTGATGATGAGATTTTGGGGTCAGGATAATGTACGGGTCTGGAGTTTATACCCTGGGATTGGACCGCCTCGATTTGAATCCCATCCTGTTCACTCATGAGATGTTTGACTTAGGTAAGTGGACTTCTGGGTGCTTCAGTTCCCTCTTTTTTTTTTTTAATGTTTATTTTTGAGAGAGAGAAAGAGAGCATGTGCATGAGTGGATGTGGGGACCAGAGAGAGCGGGGAGAGAAGTCCAAGCAGGCTCTGGGCTGTCAGCCCAACACGGGGCTCAAACTCACAAACTGCGATATCATGACCTGAGCTAAAATCAAGTCTGACGCTTGACCGACTGAGCCACCTAGGCGCACACTCTTCAAAAAATGGGACCAACATCTCTGACAACCTCAGGGCCACTGAGAGGATTAAATTAATACTGTAAATAAAGGTGCCTAAAACAGTACCTGACAGATGATCAGTACACAATGAATAGCTCTTCTTCTGTTGTCTGGGTGGTGAAGTCACAACGAGCAACAGGACGTCTCAATGTTGAAAGTTATGTGGGCACATGAGGCAGCAACTCTGAGAACGGAGCAGCCCCCGCATTCCCCTAGGAGACTTGGAGAGGCTGTTGTCTTCAAGTGTATACACCAGGCTGAGCCAGGCTGTCTGACCATGACTGTGGGAAGTGGGCAGGAAGGAACCACCCACTGCTCCTCTCCCATCAGGCCTTCTCAAGGGAACAGCCACGTCCCAATTAAAGGATCATTTTGATTCTGCCTTTCCTAGTCACTGTCATTAAAGATGGCATTACCAGTGCAGCGATGAAAAAGGAGGCTGCCAAAGATGAAGAAGGCTCTGGATGATACACACTGATTAATAACATTCTAGAAAGTTGGCTTTTCTTACTTGGAGAAATTTTTAGAACTTGCGTTTTGTTTTTCCATGTGGGAGAAAATAAAATTTCCCTTTTCTGTCACTCAGTGCCCACCTCTTCTTCGAGGACGGGCTAATGAGAACAGAGTTCGCATATCTCTGCAGGCCTCACCTAGTCACCAGCGAAGCTTAATCAAATTTCCATTCACAGCTGCACATCACTGCTTTAATAGTTTAGGTAGATGTGGCACTGATAAATTGTTGCGAGATGTTCGGAAAAATAAAATTTTTTTTCTGTCACTTTCCTATGAAATAATAATTGTAAGTCTCTACAGTTTTCTGACCTGGGTGGTATAACAACATCTAATAACAACTGAGTGTTAGGAAGTTGGTACTCTTAGCTAATTTTCAAAGTTCTTTAACATACTCTCTTCCTCCTTTCAGGAAAATTATGAGACATTCAGGGTTGTTGTTATTTTCTCCATTTTGGGTTAAGACATTCAGGCTCCAAGAGGTTTAAAAAAAAAAAAAAACTTTCCCAGGGTGGCATAGTTAGGACTGGCGATGGGAGAGGTCCTGGTGCTCCTCAGCATGGTGGGTGGAGAGGAGCACGTGATCTGATCAGCCTGGATGTGAATTCACACTGTGTCATCACATTGATTGAGTGATCCAGGGCACCTGGGTGGTTCAGTCATATGAGTGTCTGACTCTTGGTTTTGGCTCAGGTCATGATCTCACAATTTTGTGAGTTCGAGCCCTGCGTCTGGCTCTATGCTGACAGCTCAGCGCCTGCTTGGGATTCTCTCTCACCCTCTCTCTGGCCCTCCCGTGCTTGTACTGTCTCTCTCTTAAAATAAATAAATGAATTAAAAAAAAAAATTTAATCGAGTGATCTTTCACACCATTGAATTTCCCTGAGCCTATTTCTTTATAAAATATGGATCAGCTGTTCTGAAGACTAGCAGAAGTATATCAAGCACCTGACACAGTGCCCAGTCAGTAATATATCTGCGAGAATTTATCATCACCCCACTCTTTAATGTGATTTGTATTTAATGTAATATCACCCCACTACATTAACCTAATGCAACAGGAGGTATTAAATATGCCAAAGTTTGTCTTCATCCTGTCTGCTTTTTTATTTTTTTTATTTTTTTATTTTAAAAAAAAAATTTTTTTTTCAACGTTTATTTATTTTTGGGACAGAGAGAGACAGAGCATGAACGGGGGAGGGGCAGAGAGAGAGGGAGACACAGAATCGGAAACAGGCTCCAGGCTCTGAGCCATCAGCCCAGAGCCTGACGCAGGGCTCGAACTCCCGGACCGCGAGATCGTGACCTGGCTGAAGTCGGACGCTTAACCGACTGCGCCACCCAGGCGCCCCCTGTCTGCTTTTTTAGAAGTCTGTTTTAACTCTTTTATTATATAGATACTTTATCCTAGAAACATGCCAGTTTATCTTTTGAGATCTAGAAATATAAGTTAAGCAACAACATACACTAATTGGGAAGAGGTAGCCATGATCTGGGAGGAGTTCTGGGTTTTAATTCTGCTCTCATGCTGATTAATTTTATAACCTTGGGCACTCTTACTATAACTTTTCTTACCTATGATATCATACCTGGAAGAATACTTGGATATCATAGGGGTTATTATTTTAAAATGAATTATGTAATCAGATCTAGGAGCTGTTTTGTGCTTAGTGACTAGCCTAGTAAGACCTTTCCTTCCTGCCCTGTACCCACACCTCAGCTGGGGATTAGATGAAGGATAGAGAGGGTATTTTTACTCTCTAGCATTTAGTAAATATTCTGTTTTTCATCTTGGATTTGAACTAATTAAAGCAGTAATTTCTCTTTAGGCTTCATATTTATCTGATCATATACTCTGGGAATTTCCTTTTTAACCTAAAAACTCTCTGAATATATCTTCTCTATAAGGATACTCATCTTTCTTTTCTATTGGAGTGTTTATAAGTGATGTTTTAAAGCTGCCAGACTGAGTAAAACCTCTTATTAATATAGAATTTAATGATTGATGGTGAAGGGCACCTGGGTGGCTCAGTTGGTTAAGCGTCCGACTTCAGCTCACGGTCCATGAGTTCAAGCCCCCAATCAGGCTCTGTGCTGACAGTTTGGAGCCTGGAGCCTGCTTCAGATTCTATCTTTCCCTCCTCCCTCCCCGACTCGTGCTTGGTCTCTCGGTCTCTCTCTCTCAAAAATAAATAAACATTTAAAAAAATTTATAAAAAAAATGATTGATGGTGAAAGTCATAACCTCACATATTTAAAATAGTGTGAAAGTTTATAGGATATTTATTTTAAAAGCCAGTAGAGTATGGACGACTACAGGTTCCCAGATGATTCACTACAATGGACTAACCCAAGATAAAGAGTAAATGACTAAATTTTTTTATTTTGCATTTACAAAGTAAGAGACCAGTAGTTGTAAATTGTCCTTTCTATTGCATATTTCCATATCTCCTCAAATATTTGAATGTCAGCCGTGTGTTAGCCACTATTGTAGGTACTGTGGAGGACACAATGGCTTGGATGGTAGCTGTCCTCAAGGAGCTTCTGGTCTGTTGAGACCAGTCTATTCAGTGAAGGTTAGAGGAAAGGATACCTATATGATGATGAGGTATAGATAAATTATGCCAGTTCCAAATACACGAATGTAGAGAGGACTGCTTTTAGGAAATCCTGTCTACAACTTCAAGATTTCAAATAAATTTCTTTTTTTTTTTTTTTTTTTTTTTAACATTTATTTATTTTTGGGACAGAGAGAGACAGAGCATGAACGGGGGAGGGGCAGAGAGAGAGGGAGACACAGAATGGGAAACAGGCTCCAGGCTCTGAGCCATCAGCCCAGAGCCCGACGCGGGGCTCGAACTCACGGACCGCGAGATCGTGACCTGGCTGAAGTCGGACGCTTAACCGACTGCGCCACCCAGGCGCCCCTCAAATAAATTTCTAAATGTGTGAATGTTGTTATAATCAAAATTTAAACTTTCAAGAACGGTTTTCTCTTTATTTATGAAATTATGTATTTAGGAGACTTTTTCTTGAAGAAACAAGACCATTTTTCCATTTTTCATTATCTGAATCTTATCACCTTTGTGAGAAAACTCTAAAACATTTATGCATTCTTTGTATTATTTTTTTTGTTAGGTTTTTTTGCAGTTCTCTGGATTCTGCCAACTGTGTATCAGCGAAAGCAGGCGGTGAGCCCCCAGAAAAAAGTGCTGTCACAGATGAAGAGGCCAGTGTAGCTGAACCAGATCATCAGGATGGCAAGAAGCTGACTGGTCCAGATGGAGCACATAATTCAGATGATGAGGTTCCATATGAAAGTTCTGTCACAGATGAAGAGGCCAGTGTAGCTGAACCAGATCGTCAGGATGGCAAGAAGCTGGCTGGTCCGGATGGAGCATATAATTCAGATGATGAGGTTCCAGATGAAAGTTCTATTGCAGATGAAGAGACCAGTGTAGATAAATCAGACTGTCAGGATGGCAAGAAGCTGGCTGGTCCAGATGGAGCATGTAATTCAGGTGATCAGGTTCCAGACAATGCAACTATGATTGCTGACGACTCTCTATGTTTGGAGACCAGCAAATTCACAAGGACCATCTCACCACCCACCCTGGGGACACTCAGAAATTGTTTTAGCTGGTCTGGAAGTCTTGGAGATTTTTCACGAACTTCAAGCCCCTCTCCAGGCGCAGCACTGCAGCAGTTCCGGAGAAGGACCGATCCCCTCACTGCGGCACCGGACCAGAGGGAAGCGTCTGCTGTGTCCCAGTTAAAGAGTGAGGAGTCTGGTGATGGAGCGCCTCCCGTGCGGGCAGCGGCTTGGTGTCCAAAGTCTCAAGGAAGCCCAGAACTGTCACCACACAATTTAAATGTGTCAAAACTGTCTCAGCCTTCTAGTAAGGATTCCGACTCAGAGGTAAGTCACATTATGAAGCCTTTGTTTTCAAATCCATACATAAGAGAAGATCTGGTATTAATCAGATCACTGGGGAAATTTTGTCTACGTTATGGAAATAATTGGCTGTCTTAATTTTTTTTTTAAGTTTACTTTTTTATTTTGAGAGAGAGAATGCACACAAGTGTGGGAAGGGCAGAGAGAGACAGAGAGAGAGTCCCAAGCAGGCCCTGCACTGTCAGCACAGAGCTGGATGTGGGGCTCAATCTCAAAAACCGTGAGATCATGATGTGAGCTGAAATCGTGAGTCCGAAGCTTAACTGACCGAGCCACCCAGGCACCCCTGCTGTCTGAATTTTTTATTCTAGGTCTTACTGTGTAGAAACTTCACATTTTATTCATTGTAAGGACTTCTCTGTATGCTTAATACTTTAAACTCTTGTACATTCAATCTAACTCTATCTCCTGAGTTACTTACATGCTGTGGAACAGTTAAGACGTAAGCAGAATGGTAACTTACAATACATTTAATATTTAATTCCTTAATATACTTTTGGATTCAAATAACATTTGAAACCTTATAAGTAAATGGCCTTATTAATTTGACGGTGTTCATCTTAAGCTTTTAGTACTTAGAAATATATTTTCATTTACCCTTCTTAGTCCTGCTAAACTTCCCCTTTCTAACAAAACAAAATGGTAATGCATGTGATTTTGTCATTGTTTTAAGTTAATAAAAGCATCCTAACCATTTTTTCCCTTGTTTATGAAATATCTTTTAGTCTGACTTAAAGCTTCAAATATGTACTGCTCATAAGATGCCGTGATGTTGTAAATGACATGACGACAGAATAGCTTCCTTTACATCTGAGTTACCTCAGATTTACCAATATAACATACTTCGTTTTATCTTCACCACCTGTAATTACCAAGTTATAAGAACAGTTATAGCCGCGGTACTACTTGAGAGAATTTTGATAATCCTCAATTTTGGAGTGTGTCTATCAGGATAGCTTGTATTTATCAAAAGGAAAATATTTTATTCAAGTTTCCAAAGGAAACTTGGGTTGTATTGGACTCAAAGTAAAGAAAAAAGCTAACTTACAATGTGAGAACAAATTGTTTTCATTTAGAGAAAGCTGAAATCAGTTAATATGTTGAATTCAAACTGTTCCCTGCGGTATTGAAGTGTGAAGACTAGGCCAGGCCACCCCTGGGCTGCCTTGGAGACGTGTGCTTTTTCTTCTTCCTTTCGTTTGCTTTGCCCTCAGTTCATCCATACTGGTCTGCAACACTCTTTCTGTTTCTTTTAATATCCATTTTAGGGGCGCCTGGGTGGCTCATTTAGTTAAAGCATCTGACTCCGGCTCAGGTAGTGATCCCAAAGTTCATGAGTTTGAGCCCCACATCAGGCTCTCTGCTGTCAGTGCAGAGCCCGCTTTGGATCCTCAGTCCCCCTCTCCCTCATCCTCCCCCGCTCACGCTCTCTCAAAAATAAACATTTGAAAACAATACTATAGGGGCGCCTGGGTGGCTCTGTCGGTTGAGCTTCCAACTTTGGCTCAGGTCACGATCTCGCGGTCCGTGAGTTCGAGCCCCGCATCCGGCTCTGTGCTGACAGCTCAGAGCCTGGAGCCTGTTTCAGATTCTGTGTCTCTCTCTCTCTGACCCTCCCCCGTTCATGCTGTGTCCCTCTCTGTCTCAAAAATAAATAAATGTTAAAAAAAAAAAAAAAAAAACCAATACTACAATCGTCCATTTTAACACCATCCTTTTCATTTTGTACTGCATGCTGCATTTGCCCTTGGCCCCATTTGGGTGCCAACACAGTAGCTGTCTCTTGAACATCTTTCATGAAAACATCATCTATTTATGAGACTACTCTTAGGTCTGCTGAGCTCTTTCAAGGCAAGTGCTTTCTCCTTTTTCAACAGACATCTTCCTGTTTCACTTTGTAATCTTTTAGCCATGTGTTGCTGAGAAGCATACCAGTTCACAGGCTGTGGGCTGGTCATGCTGATGAACTTTCCACATTTCTGTCTTCTAGCTAACCATTTTTTTGTATTAATCAGTTACAGAGACATGAACCCTCTTCTCCCTTCCTCCCCCACAAAAACAACTACCCACCTAAACTAGAAATCATTCATTAAGTCCTCTCTTGCCACCAGATGGAGTAAACTCCTGTTAGGATAAATGAATTGTTAATTCTCAAAGAATTAAAACACTAACAGTTAACATAAAATTACATAATCTTTCGTTGATTCAGAAAATGTGTCAGAAAGCCACAGTGCCACTGGGCTTCATCTTTAATATTAGTTTTTACCGTGTGGCTCTGAAGAAAATATTTCTGTATCGGGGCCTTCCATTGGTAGTTCACTGTGAAAAGCAACAGTCTTAGATTCTGTGTGTATTGAGTTCACTGACCCTATTTGAGGTGAATTAATCTTTTGGCCTTACTCATGACCTTTATTTTAAGAAATGATTTAACATCTGAAACAAATGTAACATGTGTCAACTAAAAAAAAAAAAGAAGGAAGAAAAATAAGCAAATGATTTGTCCCTGAGTCACCACTACTGTTAACTATGAGCAAGGAATATTAGAGTTTCTGAAAATTACAGTCATGTTAATGGAGTACTTTTCACTTTGGGATTATTTTTTAAGTATATAATACTCTAAAGAATCCCAAAATAAGTTGAAAAAAAAATCCTCTTGAAAAATGCAGAAATGTAAAGTCTTCATTCATTGTCCTTTTTTTGAGTTTCATGGGAATCCAGATTTTTCTGTGTAAAGAAAAGCTTTATATGATGGGATAGGGCAGAGGTTAGATCTCAGCGGCATTGGGAAAAGTAACTGCATTTGACGCAATATTACTCTACTTCTTGAAAGCAGATGCCTTTTTTTTTCTTTAATGTTGAATGTGTTCCACAATTAAAGATTTGGCTGTACTGTTCAGCTTTTTGTAGCTAGTAGTTTACAAAACCTATTAGCCGAGCTTGGATAAGCAATAATACTACATCAGGAGACTTTTGTCTAATCAGAGTCAGCATTTTGACAGGCTCCTGAAAGGGTTAGGAAAAGTCTTCAAATTCAAATGTATCGTTTCGTTTATACAATTTACTTGAGGTAAAACATTTTGCTAGTTTGTTGAATATTGGTTAGTTGTCATAAATCCATAGTAAAAATCTTACTTTATTTTTTTATTGGGGAATCTAGGAATCTGACTGCAATAATAAGTCATTTGAGGATCAAGGTACTCTGAAATCCAAGCTACATTTATCTCAGTATTCAAGAAAAGTCACACTTCTAAAAAACAAGGTAAAACAAACATCTAATTTTTTTAAATTTCAGAAGCAGTCTGTGTTTATTACCAAAAGATGAGAAATATCAACAGAATTAAAAATGAAAATGCGTATATTTTAATTTACAGGAGAAATGTTTACTTTCAGTCCTTCTAGGGCCATGTTTATGCCTGATTGTAGGTGGTAAAGTTGTTGAAGAAACCCTTATCTTCTGCACTATAAACCTCTTTTTCTCATGTGCTTCTACAGCGTTACTTATGATGACTAATAGCCATTGGATGAGTGTAGCCAGTCCTCTATGTTTGTCATTTAACTAAACACTCTTTGCAGTAGCAGACAAGACTGCAACCAAGAACTTGTGGATAAATATTTACGTGCCGTTCTTGATTATTTCATAGGGATGAATTCCATGGAGTGGTATTGCTAGTCTAAAGGCACCAGAATTAGAGCTTTGATATATATTGCCAAAAGACCTTCTAGAAACTGTATATCCGATAAGTCAGGTTACTTTTTTTATCAAGATACATAAATATTTGCGTGACTGCAAAAGGAAACCTCACAAGCTAAAGCATATTTTATGTATAAAGTGTTCTACCCATTAATATGAAAAATGCTAATTTCTAACTCAAAAATGTACAAGGGACATATATAGTACAAAAGAAAGAGTATAAATGGTTGGTTAACACATAAAAGCATGTTCAACCTCATTAGTAATCAAATAATGCAAATTAAAATAATGAAACATAATTTCTTACCTCTCAGATTTTCAAAAAATATTTTTAGTTGTACTCATTTTTATGAGACTATAGCGAGACAAATAAACATATTAATTGTGTATAAATTGCTCTGCCATTTCAGGAAAGCAATTTGAATGAGTTTAAATAATTCAACCCAATTTAAATAATTCAAGTTCCAATTCTAGAACTTGTCTAAGGAAATCGTGAGAGTTTAAGTACATGAACACTTGGGGCGCCTGGGTGGCTTGTTGGTGAAGCAACCGACTCTTGATTTCGACTCAGGTCATGATCTCATCGTTTGTGACTTTGAGCCTCAAGTCAGGCTCTGTATTGGCAGCATGGAGCCTGATTGGGATATTCTCTCTCTCTCTCTCTCTCTCTCTCTCTCTCTCTCTCTCTCTCCCTCCCTCCCTCCCTCCCTCCCTCCCCCTCCCCCTCCCCCTCCCCCCCTTTCTCCCTCCCTTCCTCCCTCTCCCTCCCTCCCTCACCCTCCTTCTCCCTCCTTCTCCCTCCCTCTCCCTCCCTCTCCCTCCCTCTCCCTCCCTCTCCCTCCCTGTCCCTCTCTCTCCCTCTCTCTCCCCCTCTCACAGCCTCTCCCCTGCTTGTGCTGTCTGTCTCTCTCTCTCTCAAAACAAATAAATAAACATTAAAAAAAAGGACATGAACACTTAGCCTGCATTAGTTACAATAGTGAAAAATTGAAAATTGCCTATCTAAAAATAAGGGGGTGAATTATTAAATACATTACTGGTTTTAGCTCTTAGGTGGTAGGAATATAAGTGAATTTTTTTCTGTTGTTTTCCCCTGTTTTTCCATAGTGAACATATTATTTTTCTAGTAGCATAAAAACTTTTTAAAAATTTCAGTAAATGGTCTGCATATTGATTTGAAAGAAGATCCCCCATCTCCTACTATACAAATATAAATCCTAGATATATTAAATATATAAATGTGGAATATGTAAATATAAGATTATTTTGGGGGGCTCCTGGGTGGCTCAGTTGGTTAAACGTCTGACTTAAGCTCAGGTCATGATCTCATAGTTTGTGGGTTTAAGCCCTATGTCAGGTTCTGTGCTGACAGCTCAGAGCCTGGAGCCTGCTTTGGATTCTGTGTCTCCCTCTCTCTGCCCCTCCCTTGCTCATGTTCTGTCGCTCTTTCTTGCTCAAAAAAAATAAACATTAAAAAAAGATTATTTTTAAATCTTTGAGTGCAAAAGCCTTTTTCAAACATCCTGTCTCAGAAAGGTATCCATGTTTGTTTTTGTTTTAAGTTTATTTTATTTTGAGAGAGAAAGAACAAATAGGGGAGGGTCAGGGGGTTGGCAGAGAGGATCCAAAGTAGGCTCTGTGCTGGTAGCAGAGACCCTAATGTGGGGCTCGAACTCACAAACTGAGGTGACCTGAGCTGAAGTTGGACTTTTAACTAACTAAGCCTTCCAGGCACCTCCATTTTATTTTTGAGTAAAGAGAAAAAACATGGAACGTATGTATGACATGGTGTTTTTGTTTAAATATTCACAAATACTCAGGCACACTGTGTTATGTTTATATAATCACAGTAGAAAGTCGGAAAGATACCAAAATTATTTACAGCGACAGGACTGGAACTGTAGAAAGTACTTTTGCAAAAGAAGTTATGTCTGGACATTAAGGCATCTTTTTATTATTATTCTTGCTCTCAGAAGTTGTCAGGAGTCTGTCACTCCTGTTTTAGTGAAACTCCCCAGAATTTTCCCCCTTGCTCCCCAATATCCATCTTTAATATCTAAAATAAAACCTTTTTTTTTTTTTTTTTTAAACATTTATTCCTTTTTGAGAGAGACAGAGTGTGAGCGGGGAAGGGGCAAAGCAAGAAGACACAGAATACAAAGCGGGCTCCAGGCTCTGAGCCGTCAACACAGAACCCGACTCGGGACTTGAACTCACAAATCGTGAGATCATGGCCTGAGCCGAAGTCAGACACTTAACCAACTGAGCCACCCAGGCACCCCAAACCTTTTTTTTCTTAACCTCAAACCTCTCAGAACATTTCTGTCTGTTACATAAGTTATATTATTCTCTTTGCCATTTAGCTTCAAAATCTTAGGGTTATCCTTTTTCTTTCTGCCAGCTCGATCCTTCTGCAGGAGATAAAGAAAAACCACCACACATCGGTACCTATCCAAGTTCTAATCTTTCTTTCTTTGTCTTGTTTCTTGCTCTCTCCCTTTTCCCCTCACCAACACCCCAAGACAAGATTTCATCTTTCATGTGTGAACTTTTCCGTTCTTCGTACCTCCTCTGGTAGTTGCATCATTCTGAAAGCCTTGTTTTATCTTCCTCACTCTTTACTATCCTAAACAACAGCAACAAAATGTTGATGGCTCCATGTTTCCCACAGGGTAAAAATCAACCCTTGGATAGAAAAGGCTAAATGTGAGTAGCGATGTGTTTGAACAACTTATTCAAAACAAAATTCACTTCTACGTGTAAAAAAGAAAACTATCCAAGATACATTACTAAGTAGAATCGAAATATATTAAGTGAACATGTTTACACATTGCTTATCAGTTATTTTTCTGTTCTGTTCTAGTAGAACAGTATCTAGTATCTACAGCTACTAGTTCAAAGTTAACTAAAGGTAGTTGCTTGAACAGAACAGTGTTAAAAGGAGCATTTATTCTTCAGATTCCCGGGCTGTATAAATCTAGTTCTGTGGACAATCTTTCTGCGACCAGGATCAAGCCTCTAGTTCCAGCCCGAGCCAGTGGGCTCAGCAAGAAGCCATCAAACATCCAGAAGAGAAATCATCATAATGCAGAGAACAGGCCAGGATTGCAGATAAAAATCAATGAGCTCTGGAAAAATTTTGGATTTAAAAAGTGAGTTGCCGTGTTACTTCTAAGATAGAATAAGTTATTGTTTTTTTGTAACTTCAATTACTTTCTCCCATTTCTTTCTATTTTCATTTGAGTCAGTTTTGTTTTCTATTACCCTATAAGAATTATTTTTCTCTATTCTCTTTAGCTCTTTTTAAGTATATTTAATTTTAGTGTCTATGCCTTCCTGTGAAAAGATGCCAGACTGAAAATCCTGAGTTCCTGGTCTGGGGTCTTTTGTTTAAGCAGATTACTTTTTCTGGCCTAAGTGTCTCAGCTTTGTTCTGTTATCACTCCGGATTGTGATGAGAGTAGGGTTGTTCTAGACACGGGGATGGGATAATAATGCTGCATCACACTTCTTGATTTAAAGCAATTTGTTTCCCTAGATCATCACATCTAAAGTGGGGAGAATCATCCAGTGTCTATGATGAATGTGCCAGATTTCTAATGTAGGGGGCAGACACTATTTTAATAGAATTGATCTTCTGTATATGTATGTTTTTTGAGCCGTAGT
This sequence comes from Puma concolor, assembly GCF_028749965.1. Lineage (NCBI taxonomy): Eukaryota > Metazoa > Chordata > Mammalia > Carnivora > Felidae > Puma > Puma concolor. The sequence goes on from NC_141683.1 coordinate 62,599,899, forward strand.
ACTTCCTTCTGTTAGACTACAAAATTAGCCTTGGAGTAGCTGTGATTTATAATTAACTTATTCTCTTGTTCTTCTCAATAAAGCAAATGTGCTAAGAGTAGAGGGAGGGAAACTTACATGGGTGGTGGGATTAAATCTTATCTAATAGAAATGTTGTCACAGTCAGATTAAATGGATGGTATGAGGGGACACGCTTTAAATAAGCAAGTGCCAGACAACTATTTTTTTACTTTGCATTGTGTAAAGTCTAGGATTATACCATATCGCAGCAGTTCTCAAACATTTGCTTCCAGGCATCTTTTACACCCTTAAAAATTACTAAGGGCCCCAAAATACTTTGGTTTACATGATTATACCTGTCAGCACTTAACTATCTTAGAAATTAAAATGGACATTTTAAAATATTTATCTTTAACAGTGACAAGCCCATATTAAAATCAATAGTATATTATTACATAAAATAAGTATGGTTTTTTTGCAAATCTTTACTGTGGTTTAACAGGATTAAACTGGATTCTTATGTCTGCTTCTGTGTTCGATCTGTTATGGTAGATTGTTTTGGTTGAAGTATAGGACTAAAATCTGGCTCCACACATATTTTTGGCTGGGAAACATATAATTTAATAGACTTTTTGTTTAGTTGTAAATTTTCTACTTTGACATTATACCAAAATTCAACAAGTGATGGTTTCTTAAAGGTTGCAGTGTAGAGTCTGAAACTTGTCAGCCAACTTTGCATATTGTTACATTACCATCCATTGGTCCAGATTGCACCTTGAGTGCCTCTTTTATTCATGCATGAAGTGGTCATTTAGGAAATGTTGTCTTACTGAGTTATCTTCCAAATGTTGACACATTTCATTTTACAGTATAAAGAAATCACAATCTTATCAGCAAAGTCTTTAAGTATTAGGAAGTTTTCCAAAATCTTAACTTTCTCTTGAAAGCTTGAATTTTATCCTCGGCAACAAATACTGTTAGTCGATCACCTAAATTTGAATAACCCTAATAGTGTCACACGTGCTTTTTTTTCCTGGAGATAACCATCACCATCCTTCAGTACCAACAAAAGTGCTTCCTTGGTTTCCCATTTTCTCACACTAAGAGGTTGAAGGTTGAGATTTAATAAAATTAATGATTTTTACTGCTTTTTTAAGAACATTCTTAAGCGAGGCTGGCTTTTTTTAACTACAAGTGCATGGAGCTGGAGAATACAAATACTGCTTGTATTTCTCGCGTCACTTGGGGCCGCTGTCTTGACTCGTGCTAAGTTGCCAGTAGTTTCTACGTCAGTTCAGCTTTTGGATGAACACGTGTCAGCACGGTGGAAAAGGCAGATAAAGTGTGAATATTATTATGAAATAGTTTTGATCTTGTAAACCCCCCGAAACGGTCTTGAGAATTTTTAGGAGACCGTGGGCCATATTTCGAGAACTGCTACTAAAGAGAAATTGAGGCTGCAGAAGTATTCCTAAGTGTGTTCCTAATAGGATGTTTATAGACCTAGAGATTTTCAGCCCAAAAAAAAAAAAAAAAAAGGTTGTGAGGAGGCAGGAGTAAAAGATAGGGCTTAAACCTTATTCATGCTTCACTTAGGTTGGTTCTTAGCCAGACTGGAGAAGGGTGCTAAGGAGAAAGGAACTAAAGGTTCTTTATTGGAATCATTCTTTCTTAGCTAGTACATATTTAGCAGTGGCCTTGCACCTGCTTTAAAAGGTGATTTAGGAAGCAGGAAGGGGGAACTGAGAAGCAAAACTCACATTTTATTGGGATACTCAGAAGAGAGACAAATCAGAAGGTCTTGTCTTCATATATCTCTCTTTTGTCTAGGTAGACTATTCTCTAATAACTAGTACCCTAAAAACACCAAATTCATTTTCTTGTATTTTGCAGAGATTTTGAAAAGCTTCCTTCTTGTAAGAAGCCAGATCCCCTGTCGCCAGTCAAAGATAACATCCAACTAACTCCAGAAGCAGAAGAGGATATATTTAACAAATCTGAATGCATGCGTGTTCAGAGAGCAATATTCCAATAAATGCAGGCAGCTGGGAGGCTATTGCCTGCAAGACAATCTCTATCAATTTGAAGTGCTGTTACCAGACTGAAAGATTTATGCATAGATGTAATGCCATTTTTTAAATAGAGTACATTTTGTATATTAACTGTAACTATTTCTTTTGTTCAGCTTTTTATATTTTGTAAGAAGCTAAAATAGAGAAATAATTTTATCTTTGACAGTTTTTGGAAGTTTTGATGTTTTGGGGCAAGGCCCCTGGAATTTAGAAAAATCTACTCTGAAGGTTTCTGTCATGTTGTCAAGTGTAAGGATAGTAAATGAAAAGCCACAATTCTGTAATCATTTTATCCTGGAGGGAATCACTGTATTTCCTCTCAGGGTTGAATTGGAAATAAAGTTTCTGAAATGGGAGGGGTAGCTGGAAAGGTTAAAGTGTGAGCTGAAAATCCCTTAACTAGAGTCTTAGGTGTGGTGTAAGACACTAAAGCATTAGGGTCTGTGAAGGGTACACTCGACAGGGGTGGTCAGGTGTCGCAGACTAGGAGTCTGGAGTTCTCTTGTCCAGAAAGAGAGTGGATGCAGAATTGAATACGAGAGGCTAATGTCCAGGAGGAGACAAGAGCCCAGAACAGGGGTTTCGTCTCCATATCTATTGAGCTCATAAGGTATTACCCATGTGGTGAACGTGAGGAAAACAAGACCTTATACGTGTGAACATGGAGAAAACAATCAGACTGTAATCATTAACTTGTATGTGTAAGAATCAAAAGGTCTAGGGGGCAAGTGGAGTTTGTGATCAAGGTATATTGGCTCCAGACGGAAAGCAATTTCCTGCAGGTGATATAACAAGTTACTTGTGATCCCATTACAATATGTCACTAGCTAACCTTGGGTGCTTTCGCCCAGTGGTGGTGGCTTTCCACCCTAAGCTGTTTTTCTAACCCATTTATGTAAGTAGAACCTATTTCCCCACAGTCAGGTACCTAGAAAAACCCAGCCATGCAGGTGAAAAAACCAGCCATGCAGGTGAATATCTGAAGGAAGGAAAACTCTGGCAGGGGGCAGAGGGTTTACCTGAGATACAGAGGATAAAGGAAAGAGATCCAAATTATTTTAATTTTTAAATAAGATGTGATAGAGGACTCTTGGATAAAGAGTCAGAATGGGAAAAAAAAAAAGTAGGAAACACCATAAAAATTTTTAAAAACCAACAATCTGGAAAAAAAAAAAAACAAATTTGAACTCTGAATGTTTCCTGTTATAGAACAAATTAAGAATGTGAGTCAAACATTGTCTACAAATGTTTATCTCCTTGCCCATTTAAATTTTTTTTTTTTTTCAACGTTTATTTTTGGGACAGAGAGAGAGCATGAACGGGGGAGGGGCAGAGAGAGAGGGAGACACAGAATCAGAAACAGGCTCCAGGCTCTGAGCCATCAGCCCAGAGCCTGACGCGGGGCTCGAACTCACAGACCGCGAGATCGTGACCTGGCTGAAGTCGGACGCTTAACCGACTGCACCACCCAGGCGCCCCTCCTTGCCCATTTAAAATGCCACTTAACTGACAGAAAAGGAATAAAACAGTTTAAATCCATAAAGGTTAACCGAGGAAGAGACATCAGGCAAGGAAATAGATGGATAAGTGGTGAGTGATTTAGCAAAGAAATGATCAATTCTGCAGTGGTAGAAGCCAACAGAAGGCAGACTTCAGATGGGCTCAGCAACTGGCAACACAGCTTCCTTCAAAACCAGGGGCCGGAGGTAAATCTGAAAATGGAGCTGGCTGAAAACATTCAAAACTGGTATAGGAGGGTGGGGAGATGGCAGCCATGCCATGGATTATCAGCCTCCAAATCCCCACATAACCAAGTGGATATCAAAATCAAACACTTATGAACAGCATTACGACACAGGTGATGGAGTTTCCTTAAATCCCAAGATATAAGTGGGTGAAGACAAGCTCCCAACAGCAAGACCACAGGATGGTGGAGAATCAGGAAGGCAACAGGGAGTCTACTGGAGCTGAAAACAGAATTCCAGAATAACCATTAAAACGTAGTAGGTCATGTTGGACCCAGGAAAGCCTTCCCCACTCCCGTGGTAAGTGCTTGGGGCCTGTGTGACCTCTGAAGGAACTAATGCTGACTGGTCCACGTGAACTGTTGCCATTTAGCTGCCGACTTGGCCAAGGCTCCTTCTGGGACAGGGTCCCCCATGGAAGAAAACTGGTGAGAGGAAGCCCGAAATTGAGCAGGACAAACAACAGAAGCAAAGGAGAGAGAGATGGTTGAAATAGTGGGAGGAGCAAAGGATGACCAAGAAATCTCCGCAGAATACCTGTTTTTGAACACTTAGAAACATTTGATGTTCAAGAAGCTCCCATGAACTGTGCTTCCTTCTCAAAGAAAACTAATTTTACTTGAAACCACGAGAAAGCTTTTGGATCAATCTCATATGATAATTTAAAAAGCAGAATAACATCTTTATAGATATTGAAAATCTACCAAAAAAAGTCCACAGAGCAGATGAAAAACAGTCCGTTTGAAAAATGTAAAAATTAAGAAAAAGGAATATAGATATGAAGGAAATTTAGAATTGGAAAAATTTAAGGCAAACCCAGAAAAGCATTAGAAATGGACATTTCAGAAGTGAAAACTAAACCAGAAGTAATACAAGATAACAGATACTACAGATAATACCTTACAAGATGGGAAGTAAAAATCTGGACAAATCGGAAAGAAAAAAGATTAGGAAGCAGCAAATATTGAAGATAGGGACAGAAGGTGCAATATACAGGTAATAGTCTCTAAAGGAAAAAAATTGTAATTTCAGAAAACTCTCCTAATAAAAAACAAATTGAAACTTTTTAAAGGGCACTCATACCCAAGATTATTGATCCAAAACATGCAACACCAAGACCTAAGTAACAAAGTTACTTAAAAAGAAATCCTTGGGGTAAGCAAAAACAGATTTTTCCACAATTACTTTTTACTTGAAAATGAACATTTTGGTGGCACCTGGGTGGCTCAGTCAGTTAAGCATCCGACTTCAGCTCAGGTCACGATCTCGCGGTCTGTGAGTTTGAGCCCCGCGTCGGGCTCTCTGGGCTGATGGCTCAGAGCCTGGAGCCTGCTTTGGATTCTGTGTCTCCCTCTCTCTCTGCCCCTCCCCCGTTCATGCTGTCTCTCTCTGTCTCAAAAATAAATAAACGTTAAAAAAAGAAAAAGAAAATGAACATTTTGAACATACTCCAGGCAAGAATTTGGGGAATAGTGTTTGTTCCCTTAAGTTATTCCTGAAGAACCTATCAGAAAATGAGCTCCTTTACAAAACCAAAATAACTAGAGAAATAGCATCATAAAGACTAGTGGTGGGCATTTAATATAGCAGCCTGTGTATATAGAAGTTGGAGTTAAGGGGCCCCTAATTGTCTCAGTTGGTTAAGCATCTGACTTCAGCTCTGGTCATGATCTCCCAGTTAGTGGGTTGGAGCACCACATCCGGCTCTGTGCTGACAGCTCAGCCTGGAGGCTGCTTCAGATTCTGTGTCTCCCTCTCTTTCTTGCTACCTCCCCTCTCCGTCCTCCCCACCGCCACTCATGCTCTCTCAAAAATAAAACCTTAAAAAAATTTTTGTATTTTAATTGGAGTTACAAGCAAGACAGTGTGATGTGCAACGGCTTCATGTCCAGATGATAGTAAAACTAAAAAAGAGGAAAGCAGATGCAGAAACATTTGGCTTAGCTCATGGTATCTGATAGTGTTGTTAGTTTAGACTGTTGGGTGTATAATGTGGACATTTATGGGATATTTTAAAAATTTTTTTTCAATGTTTGTTTATTTTTGAGAGAGAGAGTGTGAGTAGGGAAGGGGCAGAGAGAGAGGGAGACACAGAATTCAAAGCAGTCTCCAGGCTCTGAGCCGTCAGCACAGCCTGATGTGGGGCTCAAACCCGTGAACCATAAGATCATGACCTGGGCTGGTCAGGCACCCAACTGACTGAGCCACCCAAGCGCCCCTTTAATCCCTGTAGTTGTAAATTTGAGTTGGAAGTAGTGATAGAAACTTAAATATGTGTGTATGTATACACTCGTTATATGCATATATGCTGCATGTATACATGCTGAAGAGACCTAGGAAAAATTAACTAATCCAGTACTAGTAAGCATTGCTCAGCTTATAGGCTTTTTTTTTTTTTTTAGACAAGTCTTTATTTTTTTTAATGTTTATGTTTAACAAGTCTTTCTTAAAAAATTTTTTAATGTTTATTTTAAACAAATTTATTTTTTTTCTTTTTTTTTAAATTTTTTTAAGGTTTATTCATTTCTCAGAGACAGAGAGACAGAGGGTGAGTGGGGGAGGGGCAGAGAGAGAGGGAGACAGAATCTGAAACAGGCTTCAGGCTCTGAGCTGTCAGCACAGATCCCGATGCGGGGCTTGAATTCATGGACTACAAGACCATGACCTGAGCTGAAGTCAGACACCCAACTGACTGAGCCACCCAGATGCCCCTATTTATTTATTTATTTGTTTGTTTATTTATTTATTTATAATGTCTATTTGGGGAGAGAGAGTGTGTGAGTGGGCAGGGACAAAGAGAAAGAGGGAGAGAGAGAATCCCAAGCAAGCTCCTTGCTGTCAGCACAGAGCCTGATGAGCAATTCAATCTCACAAACAGATCATAACCTGAACCAAAATCAAGAGTCAGATGCTTAACCCACCGGGCCACCAAGGTGCCCCACTCAACTTTAAGTCTTAAAATACTATTTTTTATCAAAGGAAACCAGAACATCTTGGGGGGGGGGGGGGGGGGGGAGTGCCTGGCAGAAAATATATAAGAAAGCCCTGGAATAGCTTATTAAAACAGAAGCTAAGATGGGAGCCAACTTGAAGAGGCCCAAATATGGTTAAAGTTGATCTTGAAAAAAGGGTAATAATTGCAACTTACTGAAATGCATCAGAAACAGATTAAAGACAAATGCTCACCTTCAGAGTGATAGGGTATGCAACTCATCATCTTGAAAACAGGGAAATAAAGGAGAAGCATCAATCATTTTCTTCTTTCCTCTGAACCGCACCACTGTGTAACCAAACAGATGCAGGAGGGAAAGAAAACTTTTTAGTGTTCCAATAATGAAAAAGAAGTGAGATCATAGTCACCGTTTTGCAGCCACTGGTGGATTAATGGATTTACACGTTGAGCGTCAGCTGCAGTTAAAACCCCAAAAGAGACAGCTGGACACATTATACCTCTTAGTGAAAGAACTCAGCATCCTCTTACAGTCTTGCCAAGGGATGGGAGGGGAGTCTGGTCATGCCTCTAGGTGCAGCTGCCAAAATGTAGGAACAAGGAGGACAGAGGAACGTGTGGAACTGTATCTTAAATGTGCAGTTAGCACAGTCCAGAATGGGAAGCCACAGATTTAATACGCTGGGATTTTCAACGGGCGAGCTAAGGAAAGGGATAAGGAGGGGAAGTCCGTATTTTTTTGAAAGCTGGATAAAAACTGAAATAGATTGTTTAGGGATGCACACTGTTGATAAAGCAATAAAGATACAAGGCAGTGATAACTAAAATTCAGGCGAGTGGTTACTCCAGGGAGGAGGAGGGCATTGATGTTAGGAAAAAGCACATGGAGGGGATTCTGGGAGTGGCTGGCAGTTTTATAAGAACTTAAGCTATTTAGCTCTTTTGTGTAGTTTTCTGTTTTATGATATTTTTAAATAGTAATTCATCATACTGAAGATGTAATTGATTGTAAGGGGCACCATTATTTTATTTTTACCACTGAAAGAAGAAAATCTGTTATACTGACACCACCAACTTTAAGACACACTATTTTCAAAAATGTTACAATGTGTACCTTAGACTAGATGAAATGCAGCACTTAGACATCACAGGTCTTGTCCCTCATACACAAAATCCAGCAGCTATCCCCACTTCCCAACGACTTGAAGTTTACTCTGGACAGTCAACACCAGACAGCTGCTGAACTTTAAAGACCAAGAGCATAGTGGAGGGACAGGTGGGGTGTTGCCGTTGGCAAGAAGGAATGATGAGAGCTAAGCTGACAGTGTGATCCCCAGTCCCTTCTCTCTGCTCCCATTCTCACTTTTGCTGCTGGGATCTCAGTTACACCGTGTCACACTTTCAAAATTGTCCCATACTCTTAATGCTGTTATGTCTACCTTCTACTCTGCTTTTCGGTTTTCAGTTTAGGTCATTTCTACAGATCCATTTTCAAGTTTACCAGTTCTTTACTTGGCTCTTTATCTCTATTGCTGTGTTTTTGGTTTTTATTTCTAGCGTTTCTATTTTACTCTTTGTTTTAAGTTTGTTTAATCTTTACTTTTAAGAGAGAGACAGAGTGTGAGCAGAGGAAGGGCAGAGGGAAGAGGGAAACACAGAATCTGAAGCAGGCTCTGAGCTGTCAGCACAGAGCCCAACGCAGGGCTCGAACCCACAAAAGTGAGCTCATGACCTGAGCTGAAGTCAGATGCTCAACTGACTGAGCCACCCAGGCGCCTCTCTATTTTACTCTTCTAGTGCCCATCTCTAGTGATATCCCCCATCTGTTCATGCCTATTACCTACTTTTCCTGCTGGAACACAGTCACCATAGTTATTATAAATTATTTGTCTGATATTTCCAACATCTGGCTCATCTCTGAGTCTGGTTCTGTATCTTGTGTGTTTGACAGTTTCTTTTGCCCTATTTATTTTTGTGTTTGTGTCATTGTTTTTGGTTGAATGCCATCTATGCCGATATAGAACTATAGTGACTGAAACAATGTCTATGCCCAGAAGTGGGCATGCCTCTTCTATTCATCAGAGCGGGGCATTGGGAAAGCTAGTCAGGAGTTTAATGGGGTTGGATTTGTTGTTACTACAATCATCGTAAGGGCACCACTGCCTTCATGTTCCTCTAGCGTTGCCTGTGGTTGGGTGGGGCTCTGGTGCCAGGGTTGTATTGTTTTCATCAGTGTTCCTGCAGTACCCTCAGCGTCAGCCTTCCTCATGCACCTGTGGCCCAGAAGGGGTCTCTCTCCACACCCTTGCCCCTTCCCAGCAGTAAGCGGCTGTTCCTTATTTGGTGCTTGTTTATTGACGAGGTACAGCCTTGAGGTTACCCTATTATTAAATGCTATTATCAAATGTGTCAATTATATTAGATTTTGCAATCCACTACATAATAAAAGCATTATCCTCCTTTGTTTCTCAACTCCCAGCAAGATCCTGGCAAAAGGGCCAGTGTTCCTCATTCCTCTTATTGACGTCTAGCTACCAAGTGCTGAACGTTATACCACACCTCGTGTCTTTCAAAACACACTTTGGTGTTTAACACTTGTTGACTTATGATTTAGGGGAGGCAGAAGAATCATTGAAGAATTCCAGATAGTAATCTATCTGCCTAAAATAAGTGACTTTGGGTTAACCACAGAAGCCGTGTTGTCTTTTTTCTTGTGGGACAAACATGAGGGGTTGCCATGTAACTCAGAAGTTTACAACTCCAAGATTCGGGGAATAAAACACAGTGAATTGATTTCTGAGTAACCATTTAAAGACTGTTCCACAAGATCCACAAGAGGGCAGCCCCTCCACATTGCTTGATATCTGAAGGGCGAGGACAAGCACCTGTAAGTCTATTTTAAAAAATAGAGCACAAATGTAGTCTCACTTACAAAAATTCTAGCATTACACACCAGCTTCAAGTCTCTTTTGATTAGTACCCCAATCCTAATCCCCTCCCCCTATTATCAGGTTGATGGAAAATTATGAAGTTTTATTTTATGTGATTTTTTAAAACACGATTTCTGCAGCTAACTTTTTAAAATCTACATGTGACTTGAATATCTTTTCCTGTTAATATACATAGATTAACTTGTTTTTCATTCTTCTCCATAACACGTGTCATGGTTTACTTAATTGTCTCTCAATTAATGCTTTTAGATTTTTTTTTCAGTATTCAAACATTTCCTCAAATATTTCAGTACTGCATTTTGAAAAAAAGTGAAGAGCCTCACGAGATTTCATAGTAAGTGAGATTTTAAAGTGAATTTATTAACCAAAGTAGGAATATTTTTAAAATTTTACTAGCCACAAATATATGAAGTCAATTTATAGAAAAGGGACTAAAAGGGAAAAGCACTTGGCAGCCTTCCTTGGAAGCATTAGATTTACTCCATTCCCTGATGTAAATCATCCTGGATGCCATGCCTGTTAGGGCATTTTACAAGTGTATTTTTGTCCTAGACTGGATCAGACCCAAGCAACAAATGGCCTTGCTGATGCAGAGGACAAAGACAAGAAAGGAGTGACCAAGTGTGGTCATCCCAGTGTGGGTCGGAGCTGTGTCTTAGTTATCTCTGTATCCTCTGCAATGTTAAGGAAATATTTGCTGGAAATGAGCCAGAGTTATTCGTATTTCATGTACACAAGAGAAGCTAAATATAAATATGTCTGACAATGCAAAATGAGTTGTACCTACAGCAAGTATTTCTAGGGTAAAGGATAGGCCCCTCTTTGGGACTTTTTAGGATTTACAACCTGACGGAGCTTGAATGGGATGTATGTGATGGAGATCGATAAGAGGCAGTGGGGTGGGGAGTGCATTCTGCACAGGGACTTTGTGTGAGCAAAGCTTAGAGAAGGAGATGCACAGAGTGTTAGCACAAAACAGACCAGCTGAGCCAGATCAGGGGGTTTGCACCAGGGGAGCAAGACGGGGGTTGGAAGTTCAGGAAGGGGCTCAGACTGCTAAGGTCTTAACCGGAGTTTGGACTTGAACTCTGGGCAGTTCCAGTGAGCAGTTATTGGGTGTGAGTGGGTAGGAAAGGGAAGGGATGGACGGGTAGGCCAAGAATTAGTCACTGAAATATAGCTCCACTCAGAATGCCCACTGGCAACCCCCAGGTAATTGTCCTCACTTGAGATCTTTCTTTTATTTGTGTATTTGTTGTTATTGTCTACTCCTCAGTAAGCTGTAAGCTCAATGAAGATGGAAAGACAGAAACTATGTAACTGTAATGACTGCTTTCCTTAGCACTTACCACAGTGCCTGTGACAGGGTAGGTATCTAAGGATTTTTTTTTTTTTTTTCTGAGTGGGTAAATGGATGAATAAAAGTATGTTGCTGTGGAGTTAAAATAATTATTTCCATTATTATAGAAGAGGAAACAGGAGCTCATAGAAAATATCTCCTATGGTAGCCAGCCTCATGATGGCCCCTGATGATCCCTGCCTCCTAGTATTCACATTCTTAGGTGACCCACAAGTTCCAAATCCGTTAGGAACAAGCTATTGTATAAATCAATCAAGAAATCAATTTAACCAACAAGAAAGAAAGAAAGAAAGAAAGAAAGAAAGAAAGAAAGAAGAAAGAAAGAAAAGAAAGAAGAGAGAGAGCAAGAAAGAAGAAAGAAAGAAAGAAAGAAAGAAAGAAAGAAAGAAAGAAGAAAGAGAAAGAAAGAAAGAAAGAAAGAAAGAAAGAAAGAAAGAAAGAAAAAGAAAGAAGAGAGAGCAAGAAAGAAGAAAGAAAGGAAAGAAAGAAAGAAAGAAAGAGAAAGAGAAAAGAAAGAAGAGAGAGAAAGAAAGAAAGAAAGAAAAGAAAGAAAGAAGAGAGAGCAAGAAAGAAGAAAGAAAGGAAAGAAAGAAAGAAAGAGAAAGAGAAAAGAAAGAAGAGAGAGAGAGAAAGAAAGAAAGAAAGAAAGAAGAGAAAGAAAGAAAGGAAAGAAGAGAGAGAGCAAGAAAGAAGAAAGGAAAGAAAGAAAGAAAGAAAGAAAGAAAGAAAGAAAGAAAGAAAAGAGGAGAGGGAAAAAAGAATTTGCTTAGAAAAAGCAAATTAGTTTTCTCCTCTGAACATGTGTAAGCAAAGGATTTTGAGAAGACACAATTGCAAGTGTAAAGTCACATGGGCACCTGAATTTCTTCTGGAAGAGAGCCAAACAGGAAAGCCTCCCACGTGAGGTGCGCTGTGATGTGGGAAGAATCAAGCTTTTGTTATGTTTCACTAATGGATGTGGCGTGTATTTTTTATTGCACAGCCTGTTCTAACTACAAAGTCATTAAATGTCAGTAATGATCCTTTTTTCCAAGTAAAATATAGATAACTGTGGAAAGAAATCTTGTGAAGTTGATATGGAATATATAGAATTCTTTCTTCTTGAACATTAAGAAACAATTTGAAAGCCCACAGCTCAAGGGATTGGTTGAATGATATGCATGGAGACAGGGAAGAAAGAGACATGAGGCTAAGAGAAGAATGAGAAAGAGGTCCCAAGGCAGTTGTGTCTCTGTGGAAGATATGCCAGAGCCTGGAACTGGACTCTGGTACCTCAAGTCTCTGCCCTGACTTCCCCCACTGGGCCGAGACAGGCAGGGAATGATGTTGTCCATGGAGAAGGAGCCCTTGTATTGAAACCACTGAGAAACGCTCTACCTACTAAGTCCACATTCCCTTTCCTCTCTGTGGACTCAAAGACTCAGAGTGAGCTCAGCAATCATTGTCCCAGCCTTCTAGGCAGGAGGAAAGGCAAAATTAAAATAAATAAAATAAAATAAAATAATAAAATAAAATAAAATAAAATAAAATAAAATAAAATAGATTTTAAAAAATTATATAAAATACTACCTTTCCTTCTGTCCCTCAACAACCTGGAGAATGTTTGGTCACTTTCCTCTACATCATTATCATTTGGCAGAAGACTCTTCAAATGTCAGGTATCTCTGCATGGAATGGTGCCGGGGACACCCTCTGAAGATCACGGTGTCTCCATTCGCTATAGAGGAGATGCAAAGGGTCCTGTTTATTCTCAGGACAGGGATAGGTCTGAATAAGACAGAGGGATGTGAGGTGAGGAGGCAGCTGACCTCAGTAGCAATACTGTGTTCCTGAAGGGGAAGCAGTCACGAAAGCCACACTGGTGCATAAGACAAGCACAGTGGGGTAGAACATCGTGGCCCAGAAAGGAGAACGGATCTGCCTGTTTACTGGTTCTTAGGCCAGTGAGTTCATTTCTGTGGATCCCAGTTCTATCACTTTCTAAATACAAGACCCTGAGCATGAGCATAACTGTCCTACCCACATTCCTAGAATGCATAAATATGACAAAACGTGTTGGAAAACTGCAGAGTAAAATGCTACTTTCATACATACCTGGGTTTTATCCCGTTTCACCTTTTTTTATCTGGGCAAATCACTCAACCTTTCTGGAGTATCTATTTCTTACGTGAACAATAGCAGTGTGTTTCGGGGTGAGGTGAAATCGATCTTCAACCTGCTCCATAACTATATTCAGTGTCCTCATGAAGCTGTTTCTACCCAGGGGTCCTAAGCTTAGGCCCATCGGTAAGCATTAGTGTGAGGACCAATGCACTACATTGTAAATCTTAATTTCTTCAACAAAAACAAATTCCTTACCGGTTGTGAGCAAAGCGGCCTTCTCAGACCAGCAAGCAGGGGGCTGTTCCAGGTCCTTCCTCAGGACTGACCTCCTCCTGCCCAGGGAGGGGCAGGGGAAGGCGGGTTGGAGACGCCTGATGTCACACAGCCCTACCTAAGGGCCTCCTTTAGGCAGGTGGTTTGGAAGCAGCTGGAGGAATGAATTAGGTCCTGGTTGTGGGATTTTTTTTTTTTTTTTTTTAAGTCAGACACAGACACAGCTGTTGAGCAAAATGCAGCCTCCACAGAAAACCCAAAGCCTCAGACCCTTCAAGCAGAGGAAGAGTTTAGGTAAAGTTCTCAGAGTAGCTGTCTGGGTTCTGGCCCTTGAGACAGGGAGGAGAGGAGATACAGACTTCTATTACATGCCGATGTATTAATTTGAACTTACATGTTCACAGCAACCAGAAGAGAGGAAGTCGCTAGAATCCAGGCGAAGTTCCCCAGCAAGATCCTGGTAAGACTCCGTTGTGCTTCCTGAGTGGTGCCTGCAATATCCTGTTCTTTGAAAAACCAAAACTCACCCAATGACCTTCTCTCTGTTCCAAGTTCCTAAGACACAGAGAACTGAGCACATTCTTGGACACTTGCTTCCAAAGAGATTCACGCAGAGACTCTTAACAGAGTAGTATTGGAGCACTACCCCAGGGAGAGGTTCCTGCCCCCGCTGGACAAGACTCGGTTCCTGGTCCTGCAGGCACTGACCATGACCCTCTTCCTCAGTGTCATCTGGGAGGTGACAGAGCGCACACTGGCACGTGTGCTGTGTATGCCCAGGATTCTTAGAACAATAGGATCTAGCAGAGGGAGGCAGGGAAGGAGTCCTGCTTGGCCCTTTTCCCTTCAATTGTGCCTTTGAAAAGGATGGTCTTGGGGTGCCTGAGTGGCTCAGTCAGTTGAGTGTCCAACTTTGGCTTAGCTCATGATCTCTCAGTTCACGAGTTCAAGCCCTGCGTCAGGCTCTGTGCTGACAGCTCAGAGCCCGGAGCCTGCGTCAGATTCTGTGTCTCCCTGTCTCTCTGCCTCTCCCCCACTCACACACGCTCTCTCTCTCTGTCTCTGTCTCTCAAAACTAAATAAACATTTCAAAAAAATTTTTTTTAAGAAAAAAATAAAAAGGATGGTCTCATGAATAAACAGTCATTAAAAGGTTGCAAGGACCTTACAACTCTAAAGAGAGTGGGGGCTCTCAATTTGACAGAAGAGCTGTTGTCTCTTTTATTTTTCAAAATTTTGCTGGTACTGTGTTCTAATTTCTGGCTTCAAATTTCTCTGAGAATCTTCCAAAGGAACTTTGGAAACGAGTCCAAAGAACCGTCCAGTGTCAGGTGTTTTAAATGTCCAATGACGGCATTTTGCCTCTAAGGAATTTTTGGTAGAGCAATGGTCTGCCCACCTGCTGGAGTCACTGAGCAGAGGAGCCAGACCTTCCCCATATCCAGCTTCCTCCCACTCAGAACAAGGAAGAGCGAAGTCAGACAAGTGTTGCTGGCTTTAAAAATAAAGCTTAAGCGATGGAAGTTGTCACCTGCCAGCTGGCCTCAATAAAAAAATGACATGAAAACTAAAAGTAGCTGACTGGGGCTCAGTAAGTATGGCTGGCGTGAGTCTCCCTGTACTGGAAACCACCTCCCAAAGGTTTTGGCTGATGCTGACAGTTTCTTCACAGTGTTTATTATGATTTTTTTTATGAGCCCTTTTAGAACACTCCGCATTCTCCTCTGACCTGCTAAGGGTTAGGTTGATCCAGTGGAAAGTGGGGGCAACTGAAAGAAAACCGAAGTCAGCCTTAGATCCCAACTCCGGTCAGACTCCAGATGCTGGGGGACAATGGTGGCTTTACTGGAAAGTGAGTTTTGACCCCATTTCCCCCTTTTTTCCATATAGATGTGCCTCCAATTTTCAGGCACTCCCCATTCTCCATCCCAATAACTTTGAATCTCTACATTAATGCATTTAAACATATTGATATTAAGCACCCATTGTGTATCGAGCTCTGCAGGAAGAACACCAAACAAAACAGATGAAAATCCCCGCCCTGAACATCTTCCGAACCACAGCGTTCACTCTTGGGGACCCCTCAACCTTAACAAAAGGACCGCCTGGTGGAAGAATGAAGGTGAAGGTGCAATTTTGAGGCGCGAGGTTGCAACAGCCCCTCCCCCCAGCCTTACCCTTTCCCAGAAGGCAGAGTGGCCATTTGCTCCCTGAGGGAGAGCAGCGCAGTGGTCAGGGTTTGGTCTTCAGGTTATCCACCTTTTGGTAACCAGGATCCGAAACCATTTCCCCTCCCACCCACCACATAAATGTAGCCCTCATCACTGTATCCCAGGAGCGCCCTGGCTGTGCCCCGAATGTTTGGGCGAGGGGGAGTAGACAGGGCTAACCATCACCAACAGACCCATCCAGCCGTGCACTCCAACCAAATGGAGCTGTTTCTCTACAGCATTAACCCGAGGGGAGGAATTTCAGACCTTAGGGCAGTAATTCCTTTCCAAATGTTACCCCAGAGCTGCTTAAATGACGTCAGAATCCCCAGCTTTCCATATTCTCTTGTCACCACACAGGAAATTCTTTGCTTTAAACTCATAGCAAACAGAGACCTATTTGCTTAGCATTTTGGTGCTGTGAATAGTTTTTCTAGCTAGTGATGGGGTGGCCTTGCATGTTGAGCCCGTCAGAGGGTCCCAGGGCATTTTTAATCCCCAGGGAAGGGAACAGTCTTTCTGCAGGATTCCAACAACTCCCTTGTCACCCCAGAGACACTGCAGAGAGCTGTTCTTCCCTTTCTTTTATTTTTAATCGTGATAAAAATGCATCTTAACTATTTCTAAGTGCACAGTTCGGTGGCATTAAGTACATTCCCACAGTTGCACAATCATCACCACTGTTGAGCTCCAGAACTTCTTCATCTTTCCAGATGGAAACTTTGTATTCATGAAACGCTAACTCCCCACTGTGTCCCCCAGCCCCTGGCCACCACCAGTCTACATTGTTTCTCCGATTTTGCTACCCTGGGAACAGCATGCAAGAAGAATCATACAGTGTCTTTTCCTGGCTAGTTTATTTCACTTAGCATAAGTTCTTAAAGTTCATCTATGCTGTAATAATTTCTTGTCAGAATTTCCTTCTTTATAAGGCTAATGCTCCATTGTGTGTACAAACCACTTTGGTTTATCCATTGGCCTGTTGATGGACAGTTGCTTCCCTCCATCCAACCCTTTAACTTCTGTGCTTTGGTTTCTTTATCTGTTATTAGGAAATCAAATGGGACAAGAGATGAAGTTTTGTATAAAAAGTTGAGTAATGACGCATATAAATTATTGTTTCAGCAGTGACCGGTAGAGGCAGGGAAATGTATCTGACGCTTTGAAAGCCTCCAGGCAGCAGCAAGGGAAGCAGGTGGAAGGACTGTGCTTCTCGAATAATCTTTCTCAAAGTCAGGTGTGCCTCTCTTACAATCCTGCAGATTCCCAGGCTGCTTCCTGGATCTACTAAGCCCAAATCTGGAGTGGGGCCCAGGAATCCGCATTTTCAGCAGGCACTCCTGGGTCATTGTCAAGTTTGAGGACCATTCCTAGAGCGGGGAAGTGGGCTCCTTGGGTAGACATGTTTGCAGTGAACAAACAGATAAGTCAGGCCTTGGGTCAGGAGCCCATGCCCTGCCCAGTTAAAGTTTCCTTTTCCTGTCCCCACCCCCCCACCCCCCGCCCAGGAGCCGCCTGGTCCTGGGGGCCTCTGAAGCCTTTTACTTGCTGGTGAACAATAAGAGCCTGGTCAGCATGAGTGTGACCATGGCAGAGGTCTACAGGGACTACCAGAATGAGGACGGCCTCGTGTACGTGACCTACGCCTCCCAGGAGATGTTCGACTGCCTGGGCTCCGGGAAGACCCTGCCGTCCTCTGCAGAGCATGTCTAGAACCTGGTGTCACCCCATGTGGGTGGACTCCATGTGGGCTCGGTCACTGGGAACCTCAGCCTGGGGACAGGTCTCTGGGGAATCCCCGTGTGGGGCCTTATGAACCCACTCATTTGGGGGCAGGGGTCCTTATCTGTGCCATTCCCGAGATGATTGTTGTATTTCCAGTCTTCACTCCCACTTGGCTTATTTCCTCTCGGATTCTGTTTCATCTGTTTATGCCACACGGATTTATGCCAAAGATGCAACTACTCAGTTCCAAATAATTTGGATGAGCAGTTTTCCTTAGAATAGAATTTTTTTTAAATAATGGCTTTCATTTAAATCTTCATTATGGACTAGACTTTGTTCAAAGTAGTCTATAGGTATTAACTCCTCATAATTGTCCTACATGTTAAGTACTTTTATTCCCATTTTAAAGATAAGGAAATTGGGTCAGAGAAAGGTCAAGAAACTCCCCAAAGTTCCCACAGCTGGCAAGCAGCAAAACTAGGTTTTGAAATCAGTCTGGTGTAGAACCCAGGCTCATAACACAGAAACTTCCTCACTTGGTGACAACCTGCTCGTCTTGAATTGAAGCTGAATTCCACTTGTTCACCTGTCCACACAGGAGACAAAGAGGCAGACACATGCCTGCAGAGGACCTTGGTCAGGTAAGAGCAGTTAAATACTAGTTACAGGGCAGCCCAAAGGCAGGACCCTTGGTCACAGAGGGCGTCCCAGGTTGTGAACTTTGACCTAGGTTTGGAGACTGCAAAGCCTCTTTTTAGGAAGGAATTTTTTTTTTCTTGTTTTTAATTCACTTACGGCGAATAAACATCAAATAGGCATGTCTTGTGTGCCAAACGCTTCTAACAGTGGGAGCGACAACGGTGAGTGAGACAGGTAAGCGACCAGCCGCGTGTCGCTCTGTCTAGTGAGGGAAGAAAGAAAATAGAAGCATTCTAAGTGGTAGGAAGACCGATGAAATGGGGTCAGGGATAGGGCTGGTGTGGGGACACCTTGCCTCAGTGGTCCGGGAGGTGACATGTGCACTCAGTCCCTCGAGTACAAAGGAGCCAGTCCCACGTGGATCTGGGAGGGGAGCCTGTACGTTTTGCAGGACGGCGGTGGGCAGAGCCTGTGCAGGGTGGTGGTGAGCAGAGGTGGTATTTTGGTTTCTGGTTTGCGTTGTTTTGTTTTGTCTCGTTGTTGCTGCTGCTTCCCTACATGCTTTGGCTTCTCTGTCCGGTTGGATAGGGTTATTTTCGGTGGCTTTATCTACAATGGGCACACAGGGCAAGTTCAGCAAATATTTACTGGCATCTTCCTTCATTTGGTCATTTTTCCAGACGCTGGGTCTCCAATGAGCCCTCCTTTCTCTGTCCTCATTCTTCGTTTTACTCCATTTGACCGTTTCTTTGCCACCCCTGCAAAAACAATAGTGATGTGGGCCAGTTTTTGTTAACAGCGAACACTTACATTGAACCAAATTAAACTAAGCCATTATTCTAAGCGATGGCATTACATTCAGTTAAGCTATTACACATGAAACAACATCAGTGAAGAGTATCCCCCCGGGGGCGCAGAGGGGGGCGGTCGAGATCTTGGAACAGAAGGGGCAGGCAGGGCAGATGCGGGAAGATCCAAAAGAACATCCCCCCAGGACCTATTTTGTCTCCTCTGCTCTAAGCCCCATTTGATGTTCCAGTTGGGTTCTTCCTCTTCCTTTTTCCTTCAAGCCTTTCACCCTGGGGTGGGGTGGGGGGGGGGGGGGGGCGGGGATTAGGAAACAAAACAAACCACACCCCAGGTTTTGTTAACTGCTGTTGCATAACAAATCACCTTAAACTTTGGTGACATAAAAGGAGGATTTAGTCTTCCCCATGGAAACCGTGGGAATTCCATGATGCTGTGGGAAGGGGGGAGGATTCTCCCAAACCCGCGCGGGCAGGTGGGCCTGGCTGTGGGCTGGCGGGCTTGGACCACCCGCATTGCCTCTCAGCCTCCAGTAGGCGGGGCCAGCTCCCGAGAGCACGCTTTCGGGGCTGCATTCCAAGGACCCAAAAGTGCAAGCTGCAAGTGTTCTTGTGGCCCGGCCCTGGTACCTGCCCGGTGTTCGTTCTGCCACATCCTCGGGTCAAACCTGTGTTTAAGGTGTGGGGAAATCAACACCTCTTTTTTTAATATTTATTTGAGAGAGAGAGAGAGAGAGCGCACATCCAAAAGCACACACACAAGTGGGGGAGGGGCAAAGACAGAGGCGGAGATCCCAAACAGGGTCAGCGCGTTGTCAGCGAACAGCCTGGCGAGGGGCTCGGTCTCACGAAGCATGAGACGGTGACCTGAACCGAAATCGAGAGACTTAACCGACTGAACCACCCAGGCGCCCCCAACAGCACCTCTTAATGGAAATATCCAAGAATTGGTGACCTTATTTCATTTACCATACACTTCCAACAAGCACACACAACCTATTCCTCCACCAGCCACACCCTATACTTCCTGTAATTTATAGCCACAAACAGTGGCGCCTGGGTGGCTCGGTCAGTTAAGCATCTGACTTGGGCACAGGTCAGGATCTCACAGTTGGGCTCTGTGCTGACAGCTCAGAGCCTGGAGCCTGCTTTGGATTGTGTCTCCCTCTCTGTTCCTTCTGGCTGGTGCTCTATCTCTCAAAAACAAACGTTAAAAAAATTTTTTTTTAATTTATATCCATGAATAAATGCATGAATAAATCCCTCACTATTCACCTTTCATGTACTGTCTTCCTCCAGTCCTCTGCATTCCTGAGCCACCTAACACATGTATTAGTTACTTTTAAAAGTGTTATCATGCTGTTGTTAGTTAGAAAGTAGCATACCATAGGTTCATAGTGAAATACATACTTTCAAACTGTATTTCATTCACTAAACAGATCCCTACTGCATGCTCACAATGGTTAGCACTTTACAGTGCAGTGTGGTAAGGGGTGCAGTGTTCTAGACAAGCACTTACAGAGTCTAGCTCAAATCTGGAGTCTGGCAATAACCCTTGGAGGAAGTGATATCAGAGCAGATAGATGATGAGAAAGAATTAGGCAGACCAAGAAGACGAGGAAAAATATTGTGGTCGCAGAAAATGGGATGGACTGTCTGAAGAGCACAAATCATTTCAATGAGGCTGGACCTTTGAGAAGTGAGTGGAGTGAACAGGAGCAGGGCGCTAGGAGGCAGTAGAGGGGTAAGGACCTTAATAAAGGATAGATAAAAAGAGTGAACTTTCTCCTGAGAAGACCAGAAGGGATGGTTAGCGCTTTTAAAGACTGCAGTGCCGTGGTCCAGGTCTCCTGTTAGAAAGATCACTCTGCCTAAGAAAGAAAGCCATTGGAAGCTTTCAGTTTTCTCTTTAGATAGGCCATTGTCCGGGAGTTACGAAGGATATTATTTTAAAATATGCTAATAGGCCATTGAAAGATTTTTAAGGAAAAGAATGACGGAATTTGATGACTATTTTAGGGGTATGATGTTCTGGAGGAAGTTTCAGGACATAAAAAGACGAGGCACTGAGGAGGTGGAGAAGGTTTGGGAGGGAGGGACGCGTGGGCGTCAGGAGCGCCGTGTGCGTCACTGGGAGGCAGGATGAAAACCAGTCCCCAAAACTGGACAGGCTCCCGGAGATGCTGGCCTCAGGCTCACCCAGGACGCCGCAGTTCCTGTTGTCCACCACAGCTCAGATTGAGGCCCCAGAGGGAGGCAGGTGCTCTCTGGCCACAGGACAGAGTCCCCTCCAGACCCTTCCCCAACAGTTGGAACAACACTCACAAAATGTCCCCCAAGTTCTATCCCGATTGAGATTTGTTTCAGGAAAAACTCAAGATCACTGGGGATATTTCCCCTCGATCCAAAGAGACCTGACTCTCCCACCGTGTGAGGAGACCAGCAGGGCCCCTCCGTGGGCTGGACTCTTCTCTCCCGGACAGAAGAGGGGCAGGGGTGGAGCAGAACTGCAAACCCAGTCTGGGGACGCAGGAGCTGAGGGGTGACAAAGAAAGGAAGTGCTAGGTGGAGCTGGGGGCTGAGGCAGAGAGAGGGTCATGAAGAGCACCAAAACAGAGCAGCTCTGGGTATTACAAGCAGAGATGTTTAATGGAAGAAACTTGCCATGAGATGTTTAAAAGCAGGAAGAGAAAAACGGAGAAGAAGGTTAGCTAGAGGGCAGAAGGGGTGAAAGAGAAGAGAGACTGAGGATCTGGAGGGAGCCTCAGACCTCAGGCGGGCACCTGCTGCTGCTCTTAGGCTCTGGGCCTCCCTGGGGCCCAAAGCAGGAAGGGAGTGAGTCCCCCCTGCGGCCCCCACCCCCACCCCCCCGGGGGCCTCAGTGGCCAGAGGGACATGGAAGAGAGAGATGCCAGGGGCAGCGGGTTGCAGAGATGGAGGTGTGGTTCCCCAGCTCCTCCAGGGCTTCAGGCGCAGAGAAAACAACCGGTAAATGACCTGTACCTGCCCACTTCCTCGGACTTGTATTTTTGTGGTCCAACAAAATATTTTTTTAAATTTATTTTATGTTTTATTTTTTAAGGTTTACATCCAAATTAGCATATAGTGAAACAATGATTTCAGGAGTAGATTCCTGAGGGCCCCTGACCCATTTAGCCCATCCCCCCTCCCTCAACCCCTCCAGGAACCCTCAGTTTGTTCTCCATATTTATGAGTTTCATCTGTTTTGCCCCCTCCCTGTTTTTATATTATTTTTGTCTCCCTTCCCTTGTGTTCATCTGTTCTGTGTCTTAAAGTCCTCATATGAGTGAAGGCATGTGATTTTTGTCTTTCTCTGACTAATTTCACTTAGCATAATACCCTCCAGTTCCATCCACGTAGTTGTAAATGGCAAGATTTCATTCTTTTTGATTGCTGAGTAATACTCCATTGTATATATATATATACCACATCTTCTTTATCCATTAATCCATCTATGGACATTCAGGCTCTTTCCATACTTTGGCTATTGTTGATAGTGCTGCTCTAAACATGGGGGTGCATGTGTCCCTTCAAAGCACACCTGTATGGATAAATGCCTAGTAGTGCAACTGCTGGGTCGTAGGGTAGTTCTATTTTTAGTTTTTTGAGGAACCTCCGTACTGTTTTCCAGAGTTGTCCAACACTATTTATGGCCATTTAGATGTATCAATTTTAAGTTTAGTGGCTTTCAGTGCATTCACATTTCCTATGCAACCATCACCCCGTGTCCTGGGTGAGCCATCTTCGCAAACTGAAGCTTTGTACCCTCCACTCTCCCCTCCCCAGCCCTTGAAAATCACCATTACACTTTCTTTAAGGATTTTTTAAGCCCCATCAGGCATTAATTGTGCCATAAGTTTGCCACTTCCTTTATCATTTCATTTATTGAGGTTTGCTGGTGATAAGCCCTCTTCTTTTTTAAAAAATTTATTTTTAACTTTTATTCTAAAAATTTTCAACCACATATAAAAGTAGAATTGTAGGGGTGCCTGGGTGGCTCAGTCGGTTGAGCGTCCGACTTCGGCTCAGGTCATGATCTCACGGTTTGTGGGTTCGAGCCCTGCATTAGGCTCTGTGCTGACGGCTCAGATCCTGGAGCCTGCTTCAGATTCTGTGTCTCCCTCTCTCTCTGCCCCCGCCCCCCACTCACACTCTGTCTCTCTCTTCTTCAAAAATAAATAAACATTAACAAAATTTTTTTAAAAAGTAGAATTGTATGATGAAATGAATCTGAATGGCTCATTATTCAGTTTCAACAATTATCCAGTATTTTGCAAATTATTTTTATTATTTTAATCCAAGTTAACATATAGTATAATAATGATTTCAGGAATAGAATTTAGCAATTCATCACTTATGTAGAACACTCAGTGCCCATCCCAACAAGTGCCCTCCTTAATGCCCATCCCCCCAAACCCTCTTTTTGTTGACCTAAAAATTAAAAATGTTTTTGTTTTATCTTCATCCTTATACATGTTTTCATTCAGTATAGAATTTTGGGTTTTCAATTCTTTTGTTTGAATGCATTAATGAAGTCCTTGTATATTCTTTTGGTTTCTATCTTTGCTAATGAGAAGTTAGCTATCAAATTAACTACAGCTGCTTTGACGGTAATTCATTCTCTCTGTCTCTGTCGGTCTCTCTCTCCCTTCCTTCCTCCCTCCATGTTTTTAAAATATTTTCATTGATTTTGATTATCTGCAGTTTTACTGTGGTGTGTTTAGGTATGACTTTCTTTTTATTTGTCTTTCTCGGAGTTCATTAGGCTTCTTGAATTTGTATTTTGGTATGGTTAACATTTCTGGAGAATTCGCAGGCATAACCCTTTCAAATAGAGCCTCTGCCAGTGCCCTCTCTCCTTCTGGAAGCTTCTTACTCTTCCCTGAAGTTCTCTCACCCTCTCCTCCTAGTTTCTATCTTTCTCTCTCTTATTCTGTGTAATACCTTCTGCCCTATCTTTCAGGTATGTCATTTTCTGTGTTCAACCTGCTTTAAATACCATTTTACTGAAACATTAATTTGTTTTTTTTCCATGTAAAAAGGTTTATTTGTTTTTGTTGTTGTTGTTGCCGTTGCTTTTACAAATTTGTTATTTCACTTGTTATAGTTTCCTATTTCCTGAGGATATTTTTCAGTCTCATATTTTTGAAACATAGTTATCATTAAAAATAATCTGCTGCTGGACACCTGGCTGGCTCAGTCAGTAGAGCACGTGACTCTTGATCTCAGGATTGTGAGTTCGAGCCCCATGTTGGGCGTGGAGCCTACTTAATAAAAAAAAAAAAAAAATCTGTTGCTAATAATTCTAGCATTTGAAATCTTTGGAGGCTAGTTTATGCCAGTTTTTCTGTTAGTTCCTGTTTATTGCACCTTATTTCCTTGTTGTACTCATTTCTTTAATTTTGTCCTACTTTCTTCCCTTGAACATTTATCTGTGAGATTTTCCAGAGACCCAGGATGAACATTTCTTCAAGCAGAGAGAGGTTGTGCATTTGCAACTCCAAGCACCTGGGTACTAGGAACTGTAACCATTTAAAAGTAAACATGTCTCATAGCCAAAGTATGGAAAGAGCCCAAATGTCCATTGATGGGTGGATGAATGGATGAATGGTATATATACACAATGGAGTATTACTTGGCAATCAAAAAGAATGAAATATTGCCATTTACGACAACGTGGATGGAACTAGAGGGTATTATGTTAAGTGAAATTAGTCAGTGAGTCAAAGATAAATATCACATGAGTTCACTCATATGAGGAATTCAAGATACAAAGCAGATGAACATAAGGGAAGGGAAGCAAAAATAATATAAAAACAGGGAGGGGGACAAAACATAAGAGACTCTTAAATACAGAGAAAAAACAGCGTTGCTGGAGGGGTTGTAGGAGGGGGGATGGACTAAATGGGTAAGGGGAATTAAAGAAGACACTTGTTGGGATGAGCACTGGGTGTTATACATGGGGGATGAATCACTGGATTCTACTCCTGAAATCATCATTGCACTGTATGTTAACTAACTTGAATGTAAATTTAAAAATAAATTTAAAAAAATTAATATGTCTTCATGCCTGATATTGTTAATTTTGGCTGCAAGTGTTCATAGAGTCAACATTGGCCTTTTAAACTCAGGGGCATGTCTTTTTCTCCACCTGATCCCACTCGAGAGGCAGTAGGAAAGGGATCCAGGCGCACTCTGGTCAGTCTGTCTTTTTAAGGCAGCTCTATTTCAGCTCACTTTCTCAAGCTGTTTCCAGCCAAATCTGCAAATACCTCCAGAGCCAGAGTGAACCATAGCTCACCAGCAACCTCTTGTTTCTTGACTTCCAAATTTTGAACGATCTTCTCTAGAACGTTTAAGAAGCTATCTTTTCAATAACTTCTAAGAAGTTTTTTCTGATTCTGTCATTTTAAGTCATCTTCAGTAGGAATGTGGTCCAAATAACAAAGCCTGCTGTTATAGAAAATGGAAGCCCCCTAATTATCATTCTACCTATTTTCTCGTTTCTATCAAGTTTCTGCACAGTCCAATGTTAGCCATAGGGCTTCCTCAACTCTAATATGGGGTTAATCATTCTTTCCCAGCCCACAGAGTCAGTGTGAAGGTCAAATAAGGTACTGTTAGTGGAAGTTCCTATAAACCTATGTGTCATCCAGAGGGAACAATTAGGAGGGACGTGAGCACAGTGATTTGATCACTTGTGTGTTCTTCTCAGCTCTAAAATTCCAAGAGTCTATATTTTGGATGAATATGTCTCATCTCCACTTACATATATAAATCTTTAGACCTTTCTCTCCCCATTTGTAATGCCAAGTACCATTTTTTTTCCCCCTCTGTGACTCTACCTTTCCTTAAAAATTCATGCAAGTATACCTTCTACAGAAGGGGTCCTCATGATGCCTACAAGAATCCAGATGTGTGATTGCCAGTTAGACCAACTTAATCAGAATCTCTGGTTGGGGTGTGGTCCAAATGAAGCTATTGTATGGCCAAGGTTAATAATCATGTTTTATATAAAACCTTTCATGCCTTCTGAATCTGATCTTTTTTTGACTTTATCATTAATTGGGACAGAGCCCCCAGTGCCTCATGAGTTAGTTATCTTGTTGAATTTGTAAATGTCTTATCTTTCAAAATAGAATACAGATTCGTTTATGGATAATCTAGCTTTACCTCCCATATTGCATTTGCTTCCCATATCCCTTGTGAATAATAAAGCACCTAAATGTGTTTCCATAAAGGATTGTTATCAGGTGTAGGAAAATGACCTGTTTGTCCTAGGTAATATACTGATGCCAGTTTCTAAAATAAAAAAAAAAACAAAAAACTTCAATCAGTTACATTTCTATACACCAATAATGAAGCAACGGAAAGAGACATCAAGGGATCAATACCATTTACAATTCCACCAAAACCCATAAAATATCTAGGAATAAACCTAAGCAAAGAGGTGAAAAATCTATACACTGAAAAGTATAGAAAGCTTATGAAAGAAATTGAAGAATACATAAAAAATGGAAAACATTCCATGCTCATGAATTGGAAGAACAGATATTGTTAAAATGTTGATACTACCCAAAGCAATTTACATATTCAATGCAATCCCTATAAAAATAACACTGGCATTCTTCACAGAGCCAGAATAAACAATCCTAAAACTGGTATGGAACCAGAAAAGACCCCAAATAGCCAAAGCAATCCTGAAAAAGAAAACCAAGCTGGAGGTATCACAATTCCAGACTTCACGATGTACTACAAAGCTGTAATCATCAAGACAGTATGGCACTGGCACAAAAACGGACACGTAGATCAGTGGAACAGAATAAAGAACCTAGAAATGGACCCTCAAACGTATGGCTAACTAATCTTTGACAAAACAGGAAAGAGTATCCAATGGAATAAAGACAGTCTCTTCAACAAATGGTGTTGGGAAACTGGACAGCAACATGCAGAAGAATGAACCTGGACCACTGTCCTACACCACATACAAAAATAAACTCAAAATGGATTAAAGACCTAAATGTAAGACAAGAAGCCATCAAAATTCTAGAGGAGAAAACAGGCAACAACCTCTTTGACCTTGGTCATAGGAACTTCTTACTTGACATGTCTCCAGAGGCAAGGGAAACAAAAGCAAAAATGAACTATTGGGACCTCATCAAGATAAAAACCTTCAACACAATGAAAGAAATAATCAGCAAAACTAAAAGACAACCGATGGAATGGGACAAGATATTTGCAAATGACATATCAGATAAAGATTAGTATCCAGAATCTGTAAAGAACTTGTCAAACTCAACACCAAAAACAAATGACCCAGTGAAGAAATGGGCAAAAGAAATGAATAGACATTTTTTCAAAGAAGACATCCAGATGGCTAACAGACACATGAAAAGATGCTCAACATCACTCATCATCAGGGAAATAGAAATCAAAACCACAATGAGATACCACCTCACACCTGTCAGAATGACTAACATTAACAACCCAAGCAACAGTAGATGTTGGCGAGAATGCAGAGAAAGAGGGTCTCTTTTGCACTGCTGGGAATGCAAACTGGTGTAGCCACTCTGGAAAACAGTGTGGAGGTTCCTCAAAAAATTAAAAATAGAACTACCCTATGACCTAGGAATTTAACTACTAGGTATTGATCCAAAGTATACAACAGTGCTGATTCGAAGGGACACATGCACCCCAATGTGTATAGCAGCACTATCAACAATAGCTAAAGTATGGAAAGAGCCCAAATGTCCGTTGACAGGTGAATGGATAAAGAAGATGTGAGATATATCTCTCTATCTCTATCTCTATCTCTATCTCTATCTCTATCTATCTCTATCTATATATATAATGGAATATGACTTGGTGATCAAAAAGAATGAACTCTTGCCATTTGCAACAACATGGATAGAACTAGAGTGTATTTTGCTAAGTGAAATAAGTTAGACAAAGACAAATATCATATGACTTCACTCATATGTGGAATTTAAGAACAAAAAAAGATGAGCATAAGGAAAGGGAAGCAAAAATAATCTAAAAACAGGGAGACAAACCATAAGAGACTCTTGCGTACAGAGAGCAAACAGGTTTGCTGGTGGGATATTGGGTTGGGGGATGGGCTAAATGGGTGATGGGCATTAAGGAGGGCAGTTGTTGGGATGGGCACTGGGTGTTATATGTAAGTGATGAATCACTAAATTCTATTACTGAAATCATTATAACACTATGTTAATTAACTTGGATTTAAATTAAAATAATCAATTAAAATTAAAATTAAAAAAATAAAAATAAAAAAACAACTTCAAAACATTAGAGAATTGGTTGAATAAATTATGTGTTAACCTATGGTGGAATACATTATAGCTATCACAAAATATGTTGGAGAAGACTATTGAATGGTAAAATGATTTTGGTACATTACACAACAAGCCATAAATTACAAACAGTATGCAATTTTCAAAATTTAGGGAAGAATTTATGGACAAGTGGTATTCTTGAACTTTTTTTAATTCTTTTTTTTATTTTTTAGAGAGAGAAGTTTGGGAACAGAGGCAGAGGAAGAGAGAGAGAAGCTAAAACAGTCTCCTCACTCAGCATGGAGCCCAACACCGTTTTTGATCTCATGACCCTGAGATCATAACCTGAGGCACAATCAAGAATCAGAGCTCAGTCGACTGAGCCACCCAGGTTCTCCTTGAACATTTTGTATTCAAAAAGCAAAATAAAAACAAAAGCAGCATTGTTTTCCTAAGATGCCTTGCACAAGTGGGGGAGGGGCAGAGAGAGAGAGAGAAACAGAGAATCCCAGGCAGGTTCCAAAGCTGTCAGCACAGAGTCCAACGAGGGGCTCAAACTCAGGAACAGTCAGATCATGACCTGAGCTAAAGTCAGATGCTTAACCAACTGAGCCACCCAGGCACCTCTCACCACTGCCTTTTAAACAGTACCTCTCTTTTCTAGATTTCCATCCAAGATCATTGTCATCCTGGGAAGTGATTTATCTGGCACAGAGGCACCACCTCTCACGGTTTTGCTGTCACCCTGTTGCCAACATCTGCTGTTTCCCTCCATCTAATACAAGATATATGGGCTGTGGACGTAGCCTACAGGTTTGAGTGTAAGTATGATTGGTCACCTGGCTAAATCCTGGTTATTAAGTATTTGGATTCACTAAAGTTCTAAAAGCATGAAATAGAATATAAAAGGAAGCTATAACAAGGTTCAGCTTTTTATAACATTGGGTGGGGTCAGCGATGTGAGTGATGTGGAAAAGAGTGTGATGAAAAGAGTAGGTCACTTTTTTACTTGGAGAATAAAATAGTTTTACAAAGAAACTAAAGTAAAACTGTGTGCCAAAGGAGCCCAAGATATCAAAAAAAAAGAAGAAGGAGGAGAGGGAGGGGAAGGGGGGGAGATGTGGGGGAGAAGGAGGAGGAGGAGGAGAAGAGGAAGAAGTAGGAGGAGACGGAGAAGAAGAAGGAGGAGGAGAAGAAGAAGGAGGAGAAGGAGGAGGGGGGAGGGGGAGGGGAGGGGAAGAGGAAAGAAAAATCCTGCAAGAGAATATATCAAAATGTCACCTGCCATCAGAACTCATCCATTTCTGGCTGGAATGTTATTTGGTACAAACACCATTGAAAACAGTTTGGCGGGGCGCCTGGGTGGCGCAGTCGGTTGAGCGTCCGACTTCAGCCAGGTCACGATCTCGCGGTCCATGAGATCGAGCCCCGCGTCAGGCTCTGGGCTGATGGCTCAGAACCTGGAGCCTGTTTCCGATTCTGTGTCTCCCTCTCTCTCTGCCCCTCCCCCGTTCATGCTCTGTCTCTCTCTGTCCCAAAAATAAATAAACGTTGAAAAAAAAAATTAAAAAAAAAAAGAAAACAGTTTGGCAATAGCTATCAAAATTACAAATTCACATATCTTTTGAAGCAGCAATTCCACTTGTAAAGGTAATTTATGATATGCTCACACATTTGCAAGATAATATATGTGCGCCCTTAACTAATGCAGCATAGTGTGGAAAAGCTTGAAAATAAAACATCCATCAGAAGGAACTTGTTAAATAATTATATATGACTGAAGTTTACGCAACTGTAAGATTAAAAGATAAAAACACTTTATGAACTCATACAGAATAATCTCCATACACAATTTAAATAAGAGAGGGGAGAAGTAATATGCGTACTTCTCAATGTAGTATGTATATAAAATTTGGTTGCCTTTAGGGAGAGAAAATGTGTGGAGATAAGGAATTTTTTTTTTTTAAAGACTTAATTTTTCAGAGCAGGTTTAGGTTTACAACAAGATTGAGAGGAAGGTACCAAGATTTTTTGTATAGTTTTTGCCCCCACATGCATTGCCTCCTCCGTTAACAACATCAGTCGCCCAGAGGTACATTTTTTCTGAGGATGAACTAACATTGACACATCGCAATCTCTAAACGTTCACAGTTTACCTTAGGGTTCACTCTTGGTGTTGTGCATTGTATGGATTTGGAAAAATGTATAATGACATATATCCATCATCATAATATCATACAAAATATTTTCATTACCCTAAAAAGGAAAGTTGTCATTGTGCACTCTTTTGTTGCTCTTGAATTTGAGCCATGTGAATGAATTGCCTAGTTAAAAAAAAAAAAATTAATTAATTATTTAAAATAGTTTTAAAAATAATGTAAAATATTGCCAACCTGCTGGAGTGTAAGCTTCCTGGAGGGGGAAGGACTATGTCTACCTTGTATGTAGTCCTGTGCCAGCACAGTGCCAGCATAGAGTAGCTGAATAGTAGCTGATCAATAAATGAATGATTAATATTTAGTATTGGGTTTTAAGAGGTTTTTTTTTTGTAATTTGTAAATATTCTAGAACATAGAGGTAGTGATTTTTTAGTGATCAGAAATAGAATTTTTAAGTGGAAAGGAAAACTCAGATACATTATAACTTTTAGACCCAAGCAAATGGCTCCCCTGCTCTGGGTCAGCCTTGTGCCTCACGTAGCCCTGTGCACTGGAGCATCTTCCTCAAAGTTTTCTTGTTGGACGGGACCAGCTGAGCCTGTAGTGCCATTGAACAGGATGCTACAGGTGTGGACCAGATCCCAAGGTGCTCTCCAATCCTCGCCCACTGTCCCCCTGCCAGGGGTGACCAGATGCCCCAAGCAACTCCAGGATTTGTGTCCATGCATTATCCCTGCCTGGCCCCGTGGCTGGGTCCTGCTTCCAGGAGGGTGACCAGAGAACAGATAGCTTTCATTGGCTGGTGTGGTATTTCTTCTGTGGAATTGTGTGGCACGGGCCACCAGCTGGTTCTGATACCCTAATTTTGAGTGACTGTCACTCAAGTCAGACACAGTGTAGTGGGTAAGTTCGGGGCTTGACCACTGAGGGTTTACCACGAAGCCTTGGGCTTTGCATCCTCATAAATCCCGTTCACTGGTCAGTTCTCACTCATCCATGTTCTGACATGTCACCAAGTTGTTTACAGAAGCCAGGACACCAAAAAAAAAAAAAAAAAAAAAAAATTTGCTGGGACTCACATACCCCAAGGGTGGCCCTGTTTCTAATACAATCATTTGTATTATTTGAAAGATTTCAGTGGCAGCAAATGGAAGTGTTAACATTCTGACAAATCAAAGCAGACATTTTGTTCTAGAATAGAATAAAGGAAATAAAATGGAATAGAATAATGTTGGTAGGTGAGGGAAGAGACCTAAACCACTGGAGTCAGAGTCCCTACCCACCAAATCCAGAACCAGAGGAGCCCAGTGAGTTATACAGTGGGCTGTTTTCACAGCTGAAGTCAGTAGTTATACAGTGACTTAAAAAATTATATGTATGAATACATAAGCTTCAACCCCCTTGCCCATTCTTGGTAAGTTCAGAAGAGGTCAAGCCCTATGACTCCAGCACAGCAGCTCTGGACCCCCTGCCGCATGAGGCTATGGCCCACAAGGTCCACCTCATCTTGCATGGTCATCTCCCTGCACACCCCAATACACTCTTCCAAAGAAATTGAACTTTAGAGAGAGCGGAGGGTCAGAGAGAGATCAGCCCGAGAAGAGGCCACGTTAGGAAGACAGTCAACTTCTTTCTCCTAAAATCAGAGACTGAAACCCTCTTAGTTTTCTGCTCTTCACCTTTGGCATGTATCTCTGAGCTGAATCAGGCAACTCTGTACGATCCAAAGAAAGTGCCTTGTCGCTGACTAAAAACCCGTCGGTCCTTCCCTACTCTAGACCAGTCCTTTCTGCTCCCTCCAGGAAGATCCAGACTCTAAGTCAGACCAGAAGCTGTGGAGAGACCCTTGCTGAGGCCCACCAGCTCCTTCCCTGATGTCCTAGGAGGCCACAAAGGCAGCAAAGCTGTGACTCATAACTTACGTTAGGCCAACATGCTGTTGCACTAAGAAATCCAGCAGGGTCTCTTTTTCATTTTCATGGATGTACCTGTATGTTGCATGTGAGGAGACGTGTATGCTGGTGCAGGCAGAGAAGGAAGGGGTGACACGGATAGAGCACTTGTCACTGAAGGCTGGATCCAGCTGGGTACCGTGGACACACACACCACTTACGGGGCTGTGTGTCACGGGCCTGAGGATGTTTGTTTGGCTCCTGTCTCCCCAGCATTGCTCACCATGCCATCAACATCTTGATTCTGCCTAATCCACAGAATCTGAGAACCTTGTGCAGCTCCTTGTCCCTCACCCTCTGCCCCAAATTGAGGGAGAGCCCATGCAACCAGACAGGGAGGCCTGATTTATTCTGGAAAAGAGTCACAAGTACCCTGGGTCAGAATGTGAATATCTAGTAGTTTATGAGTGGAAGTCAGGGAAGTAGATATGTTCAAGCAGCCAGTTTTCGACTGTCTGCTGATGCTTGGGACTGAACATGTAGGTGTCAGCAATAGACAAAGCCGGGTGGAAGGCAGGCTAGTAAACATGGGAGGAAGCACCCAAAAAGTACTGTTAGTGGATCGCTTGCTGCTGATGCCCATTCATGCATTTATCAAAAAATACATTTTAAGCACCTACTATGGGTCACTGCAGCAGAAGACTCAGCTCAAGTATCTGTGCCTGGTCTTGCATCAGGGGCAGAGGGGGGCAACATACATCTAAACAGATAAATGCAATAGAGTATTCCTGATCTGATGATGGGGAGGTTCTGACGTGGAGCTGTGGGGGCCTGAAGGACAGAGCGGCCCCTTGTACCTTGCAGGTAGGGTGGAGGGACAGATGCATTTTCATGCACAACATGGAACTTCAAAGGTGAGGAGGTAACTGTAGGCAGTGATGAGTCTAGACATGAACTCTCAGTAGAGGGAGGAAATGGCACAAAGGGGGTGCATACAGGAAGAGTAAGGGATGCTGGGAGTGGTTTCACTAGTGGACTTGGCCTGTGTGTTGGGCTGGAAATGGGA
The DNA here is from genome assembly GCF_028749965.1 of Puma concolor. Taxonomy (NCBI): domain Eukaryota; kingdom Metazoa; phylum Chordata; class Mammalia; order Carnivora; family Felidae; genus Puma; species Puma concolor. The sequence goes on from NC_141683.1 coordinate 62,633,167, forward strand.
GAACAGAGAGCTGGGATGGGTGAGTGGTCAAGGGCTGTAGGTTTAGACTTATCTCACGGGTGATGCTTGGGAGGGACCACAAATCATGGCTTTGCATTTTATTGTATTTCAATTTTTTGATATTAAAAAATCCATATTCTAGTTAGGTTGAAATACATGATACAAAATCATTCTGTTGTATCAAAGATAAGAGCAATATTTTTTGTATTATCCCTAGATAAACATCTGCAAATATTCCCATTTATGGAAGCAAGTTCATTACTATAAATCAAAACAAGGCAGTAGATATAGCCATAGAGAAACCTGTGCCTTGGACTTTTTTTTTTTTTTTTTTTTTTTTTTAAAGTTTATTTTTTTATTTTTGGGACAGAGAGAGACAGAGCATGAACGGGGGAGGGGCAGAGAGAGGGAGACACAGAATCGGAAACAGGCTCCAGGCTCCGAGCCATCAGCCCAGAGCCCGACGCGGGGCTCGAACTCACGGACCGCGAGATCGTGACCTGGCTGAAGTCGTACGCTTAACCGACTGCGCCACCCAGGTGCCCCTGCCTTGGACTTTTAAAAAGTCACAGTGGGACACCTGGGTGGCTCAAGTGATTAAGCACCTGACTCTTGGTTTCAGCTCAGACCATGGTCTCAAGTTTCATGAGTTCCATTCTTGGTTTTGGCTCAGGTTGTAATCTCATGGTTCATGGGTTCGAGCCCTGCATCAGGTTACAGCGTGGAGCCTGCTTGGGATTCTCTCTCTCCCTCTTTCTGCCTCTCCCCTGCTGACCTTGTCTTTCTCTCTCTCAAAATAAATAAATAAACATTTAAAAAAAAATAAAAATAAAAGAATTTAAAAACCACAGCAAAAGCAATTGAGGGGATGGGTTGTCGAGCACCAATGCTTGCAGAATAGGCCAAGTAGAAGGGCCTCAGGGAGGGAAATGAGTGGTCTTGGTCAGCGAGTTGGCCAAAGACCCTAGGGGAGCCGGAGGGGACAATAGGAAGCTGAGGAGTTGGGGAGGAGAGTGTTAAGAGGGTAGATGTCAAGGGAATGTGATCAGAACAATTTGGCAAGTAGGAGATCATGGGCTATTTTGTCCAAGAATGTTCACTGGAGTGCTGGGGTAGGAGCCCAAAGACAGCAGCAAGCAGAAGAAGGAGATTGAATGAGGAGGGGGAGCCAGTGAGGGTGCAGGCTAGTCTTCAGGATCCTGGTTCTTGCTGGATGGAAGGAGGTAGCTTCCCAGCAAGTGAAGCAGTGAAGGACCTGAGTGCTATTGAAGCTGAGAGAAGGGAAAGGTTAGTAGGAGAAGGAGAAGGTTAAATAATAGTAGGGGTAGGGGAAGCCAAGCCAGGGGATATGACCTGGCAGCACCAGAGAGAGAACCAGAGAGATCTCTGGAAATGTAGGGGTCATTCCAGAGCAGGAGGAAAGACTGGGGCCTAGAGGAAGGCCCTAGTTTGGAGCAGGGAACAGGAGGCAGGGTGACTTAGTATCATTCTCACCACCATCCTGAAAGTTTAAAATTATTTCCGAATAAACAGTTTTGAAGATTGTGAGGCATTTGTAAGTTATATTTATATTTATTTTTTTTAATGTTTATTTTTGAGAGAGACAAAGACAGAGTTTGAGTGGGGGAGGGACAGAGAGAGGGGGAGACACAGAATCTGAAGCAGGCTCCAGTCTCTGAGCTGACAGCCCAGAGCCAGACGCGGGGCTTGAACTCACAAACCATGAGATCGTGACCTGAGCCAAAGTTGGACGCTTAACTGACTGAGCCAGCCAGGAGCCCCAAATTTGTGATTTATATTTTTAAACAAAAATGGAATCATAACAACTATTTTGAAATCTTGCTTTTTTTTTTTCAATGTATCTTGTTGATAAGATAATAAGACATAGCATAGACAAATCTCCATCATTCTGCTCTGTGGCTGGGCACGATTGCTTTGTCTGGATGAAGCATAATTTATCCCATCTACCTCTTGGTAATGAACTTGGATCTGTCCACAGTTTTTGCCTTTGCAAATGACATGTGACCATAGTTTTGAGCAAACACTGAACAAGATTTGCTTCTCACAAATACCATGAGTTTAAGCATATATTTCTGTTCTCAGCCTCAGTTCTATCATTTGTAGAATGAACATTAAAAATACTACGTTGATTTAGTGGTTGCAAGAATTTAATAATAAAGTACTGTGCATAGAACCTGACATACAGGAGGCCCGACTCTTATGACAACAGCACCTATTATGAACGCCTTCTCTGGACATCTCTCTGCACGTGCACGCACGTGCATGTGTATATGTGTGTGTGTGTGTGCGTGTGTGTTGTTCTCCCTATATAATGTTTCTGGCAGTGGAATTCCTGGCTCAAGTCTATGGATATTTCACACCGTGGTAATTATCACTGACTTTCTCTCTACAAAGTTGTCCCACTGCTATCAAAAGTGACTGCCCCCCACTTGATCATTATACTGGAAATAGAAATCTTTAAAAAATATTTACCAGTCTGAGGTGAAAAATTGCCCAGAGCTGCTTTATTTTGTGTCTGTTTTTCAACACCTGTCAAATGTTTATGGCAGTTGGTACTTTCTCTTTAACAAATTCTGCGTATTTGGGGGTGGGAGGGAGCTCACCAATTTTCTACTCTCTTGTAAGCCTCTTTGCACATTAGAGAAATGTGTCTGCCACGTGTGCTGCAAATCGGTGTCTTTTCATTTTGTTTACGGTCGGCTTTTCTTTTCTTATAGAACTTCTAACTTTTTTACAAGATCCAGTTTTTTGCTCTTCTCCTTTGTGGCTTCTGGGCTTCTTGTCCTGCTTAGGATAATTGTTCCACGATTATAAAACATGGCACAAATGCTTTGCGTTGTTTCTAATACTGTTAAGATTTTGTTTACTTTACATGTAAATCCTGATCCATCTGGGATTTATATTAGTGTAATAAAGGAAGGAAGGATTCAACTCCCCCACTTCCCAGATGCTTAACGACTGTTCCAACCCATCTATTGAAGAATTTGTCTTCTGGCCCCGACACCAGCTTGGCTCTGCTGTGATTGCTGTGTGTGACCTCGCTGAGCTCTTCAAGGGCCAGGGACACAGGGTTTTCTCCTCTCTGACCCCCAGGGCCCCTAGCAGAGCGCTGAGCACAAAAGGTCAGCTCCCGGGCTGAGAAGACAAACTGGGGAGCCCATCTGGAGTCTCAGCAAGGGACCATGGCTGTGCTAGAATGAGGTCTGGTCCCTCTTTGCCCTTGGCGGTGACCTGTGACCTCCCTACAGATGGAGCCAGCATTTCCTTCCTTCATGACCTTACCCAGCTCAGTGGCTCTTTCAGAGGCCCCTCAGCAGGAAAGGCAGGTAACAAACAAGTAACGGTTACCTGAAACTGGGCTTGCCTCTTGGTGCGTGTTGAGCCCAGACACAACGAAGCCAAGGAATAGGAGAAGGAAAGGTTTTATTTGCAAGAAGTAAATGAGAACATCATCAGGGATCTTTTCCAAAGCACTGTCTCCCTGGGCAAGTTTGAAGCTAAGGATACATTCATCTTCATGGAGGGTTTGCACAATGAGGAATTCATCACAGAGTTGGGGTAGAAGTGGGGCATCTGGGTGGCCCAGTTGGCTGAGCATCCGACTTCAGCCAAGGGCAAGATCATGAGTTCCATCCCCACATCGGACTCTGCTGTCAGCACGGAGCCTGCTTCGGATCCTCTGGCTCCCCCTCTCTCTGTCCCCCTCCCCCCCCGCCCCTGTCCCTCCCTGCTCATGCTCTCTCTCTCAAAAATGAACAAACATGAAAAAAAAAAACATTAAAAAAATTGGGGAGAAGTCATCTTAAGGTGATAGAGTCCAGGTCTTAGTAGATGGAAGTCATGAGGCCTGCAAGGGTCGGCACCATGGATGTTCTGGCTCCAGTTGGTCAGGTACCCAGTGCTCACAGGGGCTCAGATCCTACAAAGATAACTCGAATACGCTCCAGGTCAGTCTCTACTTTTGAATCAGCACTGGGAGTTTCACCACTGATTTATCATCCCTGATATAATTAGGCTACCTCTTGGCCTGACAGCTCTTACTTTTTTTGTTCCCTTAAAATTATTAAGGACTGAGGTCTATTTTTTCCGCAATTTCAACATATCCCAGGAAGTCCTGCAAGAAACGTGTTTGGGGGCAGGTAGGGCTGGTCAGCCAGAGATCACAGGACGGCCGGGGGCCTACAATGACTTTTCTTGTGTCTATGTCTCATCTTTCTTTTTCCAGGGACTCCTGACTCTTTCTGCTTACACAACCATTAACAAAGGGGAGAAAGGGTCCTCTGTTGTCATCTGTTCACCAGAATATTACAGAGCTGCAAAAAAGTGACAGGAACCACAAGTACCTGAATACTTGGGAATGTGTTTATAATATATTAAATGGAAATAAAATTATATAAGGGAATATATAGATAATCCTGTTTTTGTAATAAACAGTTCATGTAACCATTGGAAAGATCTGGAGACACACAACCAAGTATTCTGCATGGTTGTAGCAAGAGGGTCAGAGAGCTGAGTAGTGGTCCAGAAACGGAAGAGATGCCACAGGCCCCTGGGCCTCCAATGGCCAAGTGAACTCAGGGTTCACTTCGGTATTCACATTCTCTCCAGACTAGAACGGGAGGTGCTAATCACATAATTTTCAAGAACCTTCTGGTTATAAAGAGGTTTCCCATGCAAATAGGCCTTTAGGGAGAGAATGTCCAGACTACATTGATGACATAATCACCTTTAGTCAGTACATTGTGTTGTGTTTTGGTTTTTACCTTTACCTGTATGAGCCCAGAAAACACAAGTCCACTAACGAGTGCTGGATCAGTGCGCCCCGGTCAGCGATCAGGGTGCACTGACTCTTCGTTCACAGGACACTTGCCAAGGACAGACCCAGGAGTAGCCTGCCACCCACCCCTCCCAAGCTCCCTGGCAGCCTGCAGGGCATCCTGAGACCCTTTCAATGCAGCACCCACCCCCTTAGGCTAATGTCAAGCTTAGATAAAGTGTCCCATGTGAGCCAGGGTGCCTGGAAAACAGTGCTCAGCGAAGCCATTGCTGTCTCTCCCTCCTCTCCTATTCATCAAAGGATTCTGCTTTTATGGAGGGGATTTGTTTGCTGGCTGTCCTGTTTCCCCTCCCCTGGGATTAGTTGATCTTTTAGAATTCCAATTTAAATTGCATAATTGACTCTTAGCTACACTTCCTTGGTATTATTATTATTATTTAGTGGCTCCTAAGTTATTGAACTATACATTGTTAGCCTTTCAGAGAGTTAACAGTGCGCCACTTCACATAAAATATAAGATCCCTGCACCCATGCAAGGCCATTCCCTGCACAATGCAAAGTTACAAATCTTTGCTTAAACATTCCTATGCATTTTAAAGGAATCAAGAGAAAAAAGTAGTCTTTAATGCTTACCCACATCCTTATTATTTCCAGTGCTTCTGCAAGGGACTTATGCACTTGGAGAGCAAGGACAGAGGTATGGTGTGAGCAAGAAGAGTTAGGGGTTCCCGCAATTTTCAAGACACCAGAGAAGTCTTTCAGGCCCTCCGCTTTTTTCCATGATCCCTACTTGCCCAAGCACACTTCTTGCAGAACTTCCTAGGAGGTGTCAGAATTTCAAAGAAATGGGAAAACCTCAGCAGTTAAGGATTTTAAGGAACAAAGAAAATGCAAGAACAGTCTCTACCAGGCCAGGAAATAGTCCAATCATATCAGAGACAATGAAGCAATGGTAACCCACATCCCTCCCTGCTCAGTGCTGACCCAAAAGAAAGCAAGGCCCTTCATTCCTTATGTCAGACAAGGAGCCCAGGACCCCATCCAGTTTATATGAACTCTCAGAGCACGTCCAAAATCCCTTCTCCTTATCCAACAGTTACCTCTGCTTCATTATAATATTCATGTCTCCAAAGGAGGAGCAAAAGCTCATTAACATAAGATGCATGTACAGTCTTGTTTTCTAAGTACACCTGCACAGTCTTATGCCCACATTTACATGTGATGACAAAGCTCCCCTTTCTCCCCTTCCTTAAACACTGAATAAAAAGGGCCCTCCCATCCCTGCTCCGGGAGTCATGGACTTGGAAATTATTCCCCATCATCTCCTTATTTGCTACAAATAAAGTTTCCTTTGAGTGACAACTGCCCGTGGTGTAGTCTCCATCTGTACCTCATCGAGGAGCAAACTCCCATTAGTTTGGTTACAATGGAAGCCAGAGAGTGGGGGGGGCGCCTGGGTGGCGCAGTCGGTTGAGCGTCCGACTTCAGCCAGGTCACGATCTCGCGGTCCGTGAGTTCGAGCCCCGCGTCGGGCTCTGGGCTGATGGCTCGGAGCCTGGAGCCTGTTTCTGATTCTGTGTCTCCCTCTCTCTCTGCCCCTCCCCCGTTCATGCTCTGTCTCTCTCTGTCCCAAAAATAAATAAGAAACGTTGAAAAAAAAAAAATTAAAAAAAACAATGGAAGCCAGAGAGTCATCCAAGACAACATACAAATATTGTAGAATTTATAGGTCATGGAGGGGCGCCTGGGTGGCGCAGTCGGTTGAGCGTCCGACTTCAGCCAGGTCACGATCTCGCGGTCCGTGAGTTCGAGCCCCGCGTCGGGCTCTGGGCTGATGGCTCGGAGCCTGGAGCCTGTTTCTGATTCTGTGTCTCCCTCTCTCTCTGCCCCTCCCCCGTTCATGCTCTGTCTCTCTCTGTCCCAAAAATAAATAAGAAACGTTGAAAAAAAAAAAATTAAAAAAAACAATGGAAGCCAGAGAGTCATCCAAGACAACATACAAATATTGTAGAATTTATAGGTCATGGAAAGAGTCCCAAAGAGTTGATGGAATTACCTGGGTGATTCAGGTACTGACCTTTGTCAGGGAGGAAGAATTTCCTCTGCCTTTCAAGGTCCTTCTAGCTGGACTTAGAAAGAAACTGACATGAGACAGATCAACAGGAGAAAGTCAAATTTAATAGCGTACGTATGGGGAATCCACACAAACATGGACATTCCAAAGACAGACATGATACTTATATGAGCAAGGAGAGGGACAGGATCTGAGGACACAAAAGGGAGAAAGACCATTAGCAGGAGGGTCAAAGGACTTGATATTTGGAAAGCAAAGTTTGCCCTGTTACATAGAAAAATTTCTTAGGTAAAGAGGCATCTCTGGTAATAGCTCTCTTCCTGGTAAAGTGGGCAGTTGAATGGGAGGTAAAGAGTTTTTCCTGAATCTGCTGGGTTTTGATTGCTTTTAACTGAAAATAATGCTCATGCCAAAGTAACCCATCTTGGGGTGCCCTTCCTTCGGTCCCTACACCTTCACTTTTCAGGGATTGGATTTATTTCTCTGATCAAATATCTCAAGACATGTGGAATTTTCTTTTTCCTTTTCTGCTTTTATGAGTTCAGATCTAATAAATTCACTTGTACCCTCTGTCCTCAAACATTTTGGTTCTGCTTGATGATTGCATTTTAGAGGAAGAGTAGGGTCTTTGTTCCATCAGTGGAAACACTGCAATTGCTTCTCTTAAACCTTCCTGGAGGGTCTGTGTGGCTCAGATAAATGCATCCTTTTGCTCTCCTTTAGGGAGACCATTTGCAGGAGGGACACAGCAGATTGGCCCTCCCAGCCCTCAACCCCTTCAGCCTTTCCTGCTGATCCCCGTAGGCCCAGGAGCACACAGCCTTTGTTCTGAAGACTGTCAGAAAGTCAGGAGTTTGGATCAGGAAGTATGGAGAGAAGCAAGTAGAGAGGTAGGCAGGGGAGAGATCAGGCAGCACCTTTATGATGTCAAGAATTTATTCTAAATGCAGTGAGAAGTTATTACAGAGTTACAAGCTCAGGGGTGAACATGGGATATATAAATAAAGACATTTCATTTCATGGGAATTGGCCCTAGTACTAAATATTTGCAAACTCATTTGAGCCCCCAAAAGTAAACCTCCTGCTTTATCAAACTTATCTCTAACCTCATAAATAAAAATGTACAGTTAAAGGAAAATTACTTACTTCTCAACAACCACAGTGATTGTGCAAAATAAAAAAAAAATAAAATTAAAACTGAGGAATTATAATGAGGAAAGTGTGCAGACCTGCTTTTAACCAAGGGGGAGGGATGAAGGCAGGTCACTAGCAGGGATGGGCATGTCATTCTATTCCAGAGACAAAATCACAACGTTTCTTGGAAAGCTTACAAATAACTGAAATTACCCTCCCTGACAATTCCCCTTTGCTCCTTTTCTCAGTTCTTGGCCTGAGACAGAGGAGCAGTCCCTGAGCCAGGAGCCTGCCTGGCCCATGGGGTCAGCCCATGGGGTCTCCAGTGGGCATAAACAGTTTCACAGAATGAAAACACCTCGTGACAGAGATGGATCAGACAAACCAAAGCCAATCCCTAATCATGTGTGAACACAGACAAAAGCAGGAACTGTCATCCAAACCACAAAACTGACCAGACATCTTATCCTGGCTAATGAGTGATGGCTGATTCTTTTTTTTTCCTTTCTTTTTTTTTTTTTTTAAGTTTATTTATTTTGAGAGAGAGAGAGAAAGCCCAAGCAGAGGAGGGGTAGAAGAAGGAGACAGAATCCCAAGCAGGCTCTGCACCATCAATAGAGAGCTGGATGCAAGGCTTGAACTCACAAGCTGCAAGATCATGACCTGAGCCGAGATCAAGAATCAGACGCTTAACCAACTGTGCCACCCAGGTGCCCCATGATGGCTGATTCTTGATCAGATATAGCATTAGCCACCATCTGTTCTTTCCACCTTCTAGGTATGAATTATCTAAATATCATAGAATTAGCCCTACTGCTAATCTGTAGCAAAGCCTTGTGTCCTAAACATTCACCAAATCCCTCACATAACCCCAAATCCTGTGAGTCCTTTCTACCCCTTTTACTGGGACACACCATGGTGTGAATTGTGAAGAGTTAATAAACTCAACTTTGTTCAACTACAGCTGTGTTCCTGGAAAGTACTGACAGGCCAATTAATTTACATAAGGAAGGTGAGGGTCACATTCCATAGACAACAAATTTGCTTTTATAAACCCTGCCTTGCTTTTGTTTATAGACTAATCTGGTGATCTAAACATTTTATCTTAATGATACATCTCCCTTTATCCCTTAGAATGCTTTTTACCTTAAGGTAAATTTAGTCTGATGTTAATATAGCTACTTAGATTTGGGGGGAATTAGTATTTGCATGGTATTTTTTACTCTCAGTCTATATGTAGGTTTAAATGTATCTCTTTTTATTGGATAATAAATTACAATAAATTTTCCTTGAACTATTGGCCATTTACATTTAGTGTAAAAATGTGATACATTTGGATTCTATTGTACCATCAAACCTATGATTTTTATTTGTTTTCCTGTTTTTTTTTTTTTCCTGGTCTCCATTCTTTATTTAACATCTATTATTTTTTATTAATCTACTTTTCCCCACTTTACTAATTTAGAAGCGTTAAAAAAAAAGAAAGAAAGAAAGAAAGAAAAGAAAACCTCAGGCCCAAAATAATATCACTTAGACCAGGTTCCCAAATCAGGGATTAATATCCAATCTAATTGCAGTTTCAATGTCCCCCAGAAATATGGCTTTAACTGATCAGTCAGGAATTTTTTTGTCAGCACCAATAAGTTAATTTGTCATTGGGCCCTCTCGATTCCCCAAATGAAGATAAATCATCGGAATGATAAGATTCCCTTTCCCTTTCCCCTAAAAGAAAGTGACCTTGCCTGGGACAATCTTTTCTTTTCTTTTGCTAATGACTTCCTTGCCCCACCCTCTTTCCTGTAAAACCTTCGATTTTGTAGAACTTGGAGTCCCTCTCCACTTGCCAGATGAGGTGCTGCCTGATTCTTGAATGATTTAATAAAGCCAATTTCTTCAAATTTACTTGCTTGAACTTTTAAAAACAGATTTTATGTATTTCTGTTCTTGTGGTGGTCAAGAAATTACAGCGTGCTTTATTAATTTATTAATGTCTAAATTCAACTTATTTATGTCATCCTTGATAATAAAAGCAATTTAAAACACTTTACCTCCATTAACCACTCCAACTTATTTCTTTGTTTCATGTCTTTCAATTTTATCTTGTTTTTTAATTTACTTTCTTAATTTTTTAATGTTTATTTATTGAGAGAGAGGAGAGAGAGGGACAGAGCACAAGTGGGGGAGGGGGAGAGAGAGACAGAGACACAGAATCTTAAGCAGGCTCCAGGCTCTGAGCTGTTAGCACAGAGCCCGATGCAGGGCTCAAACCCACAAACCTCGAGATCATGACCTGAGCCAAAGTCAGCCGCTCAACCGACTGAGCTACCCAGGCGCCCCTATCCTGGTTTTTTTTTTTTTTTTTAAACTGTATATGTTATTCTTTTTCTGCTTGATGAAATCAAAATCTGCCCAGATATTTCCCATATTTACCACTTCTTTTAGAACTTTCTTCAGATGAGAGTCTACAGGTGAAGAACTCTCCTAATGTTTACTTGTTCTGAAAATACCTTTATTTTACTCGTGTGCTTAATAGACAATTCATTCAACATAGGTTCCAGGCTGACAGTTTTTCTCCAGCCAAGGGATGGCCTTATTTCATTGTATCTTAATGCAGCTAGAAGTCAGCGTCCAGTTTCATCTCTGCTCCTTTGAAGATAATCTATTATTTTTTTCATTGACTGCTTTTAAGGTATTCCCATTATCTTCTACTTTCTTCAGTCTTACTATGATATACTAGGTATGTCTTTTTAAATATTTATTCCACTGGGGCACCTAGGTGGCTCAGTTAATTGTCTGACTCTTGATTGAGGCTCAGATCATGATCTCAAAGTTTGTGGGTTCCAGCCCTGTGTTGGGCTCTGTGCTGACAGCACGGAGTCTGCTTGGGATTCTCTGTCTCCCTTTCCCTTAACCCCTCCCCTGCTTGTGTTCTCTCTGTCTTAAATAAATAAATAAATAAACATTAAAAAAATATATCCATAGGCCTTAACCTAACTGACCAATGGGCCACTTACAACCAGCATAGTTACCAAAAAAGGGAAATTTCTATACATCCCTATGCCTCCTCACCTTCCTGCTTCAATTTTTTTTTTAATTTTTTTTTAACGTTTATTTATTTTTGAGACACAGAGAGACAGAGCATGAATGGGAGAGGGTCAGAGAGAGGGAGACACAGAATCTGAAACAGGCTCCAGTCTCTGAGCTGTCAGCACAGAACCCGACACGGGGCTCGAACTCACAGACCGCGAGATCATGACCTGAGCCGAAGTCGGCCACTTAACCCACTGAGCCACCCAGGCGCCCCATGCTTTAATTTTTTTTTAATATTTATTTATTTGAGAGAGGGACACCAGGGTGTGAGCAGGGGAACGGCAGAGAGAGATGGAGGCACAGAATCTGAAGCAGGCTTGAGGCTCTGAGCTGGCAGCACAGACCTGATGCAGGGCTCAAACCCATGAACCCTGAGATTATGACCTGAGTCAAAGTCAGAAACTTAACTGACTGAACCACCCAGACACCCCCTCACCTTCCTGCTTTAAATAATCCCTCCCCCACTGCCTGGTTGCAGAGAGTCTCTCCTCTGCCGTCCTGCCCACCCTTCCCTTGCAGTGTATTCAATAAAGTTATATTTCCTTTGTTCTGCTTTGGATGAATTCTTTTACTGCCTGAGTCACTGGCTTCCATCAATTGTTGCCCCACATTTGGGGATTCCCATCTGATGGAGACAGACACCACAGCGGGTACACTTGTAATGCCCCCGATTTCGAATCTGAGAGACCACCAAGGATACCGATGCAAATGCACGAGGATTTATTTGCAAGCTCGAGCTTGGGCCCAAGTATACCCGACACAGCGGAGCAGGGACTTGGACCTCTAGGTTAAGAGGGGTAGCAGTTTTATAGGGGCCAGTGGCCAATGAGATTGTAACACACACAGAAAGCTGCATAGTCACGTCAGTCCACACGCAGGTGGCCAATTGAATTACAATTACCCTATAGTAACTGTTCGAACTAGCCTATCACTCTGGTTGGAATTGGCGCAGCAAGTTTGGCGGGCAAAAGGCGGGGTTTACATTCTTTGGCGGTTAGGGGTTCCTCATTCCTATATGAGCCGGTTTCCAGTAAGGGTGTGCTCAGCGGCTTGACTAGGGTGGGGGAGTGTCTTAAGCAATAAGTAGGTCATGTGGGGGTTCTACATGAGATGGTGGGTGTAGCACAAAATGGAGTTAGTCTTGCTCTGCTTGTCCAGGGGTAGGGGATTTTGGTTAAATTCCTTGGGTCCCACACACTCTAGTCATTGTTAAAGAAAAATAAAAACTCATTTACATGAAAGTAAACCTCTATGTACACAGATACGTAAATTATAGAAAGGAAAAGTTAGTGAAGTTTCTGCAGCCAATTCCAATGTTTGTGTCAGAGGGGAGGGACATTTTCCACACCAACAAGCAATTCTCCAACACCAGCTGTGTGTCCTACATTCAACTCAATTCTGACACGATCTACCTGCATGTAGCCTCAGATCCTACAGGTTAAAAGCTCAGTCCTCCAAGTCTGTCCCTACCCCCGAGTTCAGACACCAATCATCATCTAGATTATCACCTGGGCTTCTGACTGACTGGCTGTAGACTGGAGGTTCTTACAACCCCATTTGGGTTTGATTAATTTACCAGAGTGGTTCACAGAACTTAGAGCAACATTTTACTTCCTAGATCACTGGGTTATTATAAGAGGGTAATACAAGTCAGGAATAGCCAGATGGAAAAGTTGCATGGAGCAAGGTATGGGGAAGGAGTATAGAGTTTCCATGATCTCTATGGGCACACCACTCCCCCTAAATATCATGTGTTTACCAACCTGGAAGCTTTTCCAACCCTGTCCTTTTGAAATTTTATGGAGGCCTCATTGCGTGTGCATGGTTGATGAAATCATTGTGCATTAGTGATTGATGAACCCCTCTACCCAGCTTAGAGGTCTGGGGGGCAGGACTGAAAGTTCCATCGATCTAATCACATAGTTGGCTCAGCTGGCACTCAGCTCCCATCCTTTGGCAGGGTCCAAAGGTTGCCTTATTAACATAGCAAAAGACACTTTGATCACTCTCCTCACTTAGGAATTCCAGGGGTTTTAGGAGGTCTGTGCCAGGAAGGGGGTCAAAGACCAGATATATATTCATTATAAATCACAATATCAGTTAGACAAAAGGGAACGAAAACTTGCAAAGTTTACTTGGCAGAAGGGGAGAGTTCAGAGGTAGAGAAGAGAGAAAGGGGGACTTATTCTATCTACCATTGCCTTAGAAGTACAGTAAAACCTTGGTTTGTGAGCACAATTCATCCCTGAAGCATGCTTGTAATCCAAAGCACTTGTTTAATTTCCCCATAAGAAATAGTGGAAACTCAGACGATTCATTCCACAACCCAAAAATATTCATATAAAAATGTTTACAATACTGTAATATAATACAAAATAATAAAGAAAATACAAAATGTAAAGAAAATAAACAAATTAATCTGCACTTCCTCAAAACCTTCGTGGCTGGTATGAGAGAGATAAGATAGAGGAGGGTTATTATTATTTTTTAAAATTTTTATTTTTGAGAGAGAGAGAGACAGAGTGTGAACAGGGGAGTGGCAGAGACAGAGAGACACAGAATCCGAAGCAGGCTTCAGGCTTTGAGCTGTCAGCACAGAGCCCAATGCGGGGCTCAAACTCACAGACTGTGAGATCACGACCTGAGCCGAAGTCGGACGCTTAACCGACTGAGCCATCCAGGCGCCCCGAGAGAGATGGGTTATTATGTAAGATGACTTTCACTATCACTAACAGAATCACTGCTATCTATTGGCTCAATGGAATCTTTTTCTTTTCATGCAAATTTAACAAGGAATCTATCCAATGATCCAAAATGAAGCAAAACTTACTCTAAATGGAAAAGCAAAGGACTGTCCATACATGCTTTGAAGTGACAAAAAATATGCTAGTGCCAGTTGTGGGCATGTTTTAACATTCCGAAAAATCACTGATTCTGCCAAACATTGCAGCCTGAGGCCAAACATCCGAGCATGGGAGAAAATAACCCACAGTCCCACAGAGAGAGAAAGAGAGGGAAGAACCATTGGCTCAGTTGTGATCATGTGACATTCGATGTCACGTACTCCTTGCATTGCAAGACACTGCTTGTTTATCAAGTTAAAATTTATTAGAAATGTTTGCTCTTCTCAGGAAAGACTCACAGAACAAATTACTCACAATCCAAGGTTTTACAGTATTTGAAATCTCTGTAGCAGTAAGTCTTCATATATTACTTAGGTGATACAATTAAGCAACATTTTTTTTTTTTTTTTAAATCGGGACAGGGGCACATAGGTGGCTCAGTTGGTTAAGTGGTCAACTTTGGCTCAGGTCATGATCTTGCAGTTCGTGGGTTCGAGCCCAGCATCAGGCTCTGTGCTGACAGTTCAGAGCCTGGAGCCTGTTTCAGATTCTGTGTCTCCCTCTATCTCTGCCCCTCCCCTGCTCATGTTCTGTCCCTCTCTCTCTCTCAAAAAGAAATAAACAGTAAAAAATTTTAAAAGAGAAAAAAGAAAAATTGGGACAGAATTCAGCAGTTAATAGCAAAATGATAGATACCTTCCAGAGTTGATATGACGGTGCAATCAGTCACTCATGCATTTAGTCACGTCACTGAGTGAGCTCCTGAGGGGCCGGGAACTAGCAAGCTAGACGGTCCCTAACATGACAGAGCTCTCATCATGTTGGGAAAGACATGATAAACAGCTAAACCACAAGTCACTAGTTGTGGATGGAATTAAGTTTGGTAAAGGTGCTCTAAGGGAGGGTGTCTGGGGAGCCCCACTGTACAGAATGGCCTCCTTGGGAGGTGAAGCCTAAACTGAGGCCCCAAGAGTGATGAGCTGCCCCCTTCCTGGGAAAAGGAAGGAGCAGACTCAGGGGGAGGGCTCAGCATGTTCCAGAGAGAAGAAGAAACTTTCCAGTACTGCATAACTGGGAACAAACAGTCTTCCAGAGCTGGTGAGGTTTCAGGCTGAATAAATTCCCAGACACCAGAGAAACAGGATGGGCGGGGTTGAATACTGTCAGAGGAGTTTCTTGATAGGCCACACCACCATGTTCAGCTGTCTTCAGGGCCAGTCTGACCCTAAATGCAGTAAATTTGGAAAACATTTCTGGCTAACTGCGTGAAGGCCTACTGTCCTTTCCTAGCCGGTTTCCAAACTGCCTTTCTATCCCATGTTCCATGTTTTTCACTTTCCTACTTTCCAGTGGTAAGGGATTAGTAAGCCCTGCAATGCTTCTTTATGCCAGAGCATCATTTTTCATCCCAAGGGTTGCAAACACCTGCAAGGATGACTCAGGAGAGGAGAGGAGCCAGGGTTTTCTGGCAGAGGAATGTGGGAGCTGAGAAACAGGGTCACATTGTTTCCACTCTTCCTGAGGGTACTGGAGCAGTCTGATTGTATTTCCTCTGGATTCTGATCTGTGTCTCCTCCTGACTGTACTGTGTACTTACACAGGTGTGAAGGAGAGAGAGAAGGGGCTCTCAGCAGTGGCCATTTGCATCCTTCAGGCATCTGAGGCTGCTTTGCTGATGCAGAACCCCCATCAGGACATCCATTCCTGGGAGGATCTGGGGCTCTTGTACCCAGGGCTCTGAAGGAATACTCAGTTGGCATTTTCTCTAAGTCCACTTTTCTATGCTAAGTCAATTATTGCTCTACTCATCAAAGACCAGAGTCATCATGTTTTAATGCAAAGCATGGTTTTTGATCAGGTGTCAGATACGCCTGGGCCCAAAGCCCAGCACCTGAGGGATTCTGACCCTCACCTGAGATCCTGTTGCTTGTTTCAGAAACATTAACACGAGGAAATAGATGTAAGGTAATTAACACTCTCTCGATTACTCAGCTTGTGCTGTGATAATAACTGCAAGTTTCAGGGGTTTACAACCCAAGCATACATTTCTCACTCCAAGTTTTGCAGGTTGGCTGGCCTGGGTTCCAGATGCCTTCTCACTTGGGAATGGAGGGGAAAGGTATAGCTCCTCCATGGGATATGCTGTTCTCACGGTGGAAGCCAGGAGCACAAGGGCGGTGGGGGAAACTTGGGCTTGGAACCAGCACACTGTCACTTCAGCCCACAGTCCACAGTCCAAAATAATTCCCATGTGGAGGGAGAGAAAGATGAATATTTGCTTAACAATAATACAATTGCCACACTAAACCAGGAACATGTCAGGTCCTCCAAAGTTGTTAGCCTCCACCCCTCTTCCCATGCCTACAGTAGGATTCAATGAATGCATGGCCGGAATGATGAGCGAGCCCTGTTGCCAGCCCAACTTTGAATGTCAAGCCAGCTGGTCAGTGTCCATTCTGGCCCCACAACCTTGACCTTCATCCTATCCCACCTGCCTCAGCTTCCTCATCCTTTCCAGACCCTCACCTCACTCTACTGTGTCGCATACCACGTAATCCTGTGTCCTGACAGCTGGTGGTAGCCCCCACTTTCTACCTTCTCCATGATCCCAACAGGCCACGGTCCATGTAGTTTCCTGCCATTCCAGGCCATTGTGGGCTCTGATTGCTAGGCCCATTGTGAGTGTGTAGACAAGAATATGACATCAATCACCAACTTTGTCATTGAAAAAGACCGCTGAGCCTAAGGTAGCAAAATAGGTGAAAAGATAGTCTGTGGTTATATCGCCTGGCTATCTTTAAGAATAAGCCTATGCCTTTTAACAAATTCTGGTCCTCAAATTACTTCTCAGTGATATTATTGTGGGGGTTAGGAGAGAGTGTGGGGTGGGCACAAGAATTAGTTGGCAACCTGGCCTAATAAGAGGTGGAAAATATATAATAAGTGAGGTTGTGAGGACTTTGAATATCACTTTTTCCAAGTCCCTTATTTTACAAATAAGAAAACTGAGAGGTACAGAGAAGAACTTTCTATAGTAAATTATGAAAAGAAACCAAGCCCCTTGAGTCCTGGGCCAAATCTCTTCCTACTGCATCAGAACAAAATGGAAAAAATCTTTAGGCCATCAAATGTCCTGAACCCCAGAATAGGCTATAAGAGGGAGGCTATGTTAACTTAGTCTTCGATTGAGAAGATGTTAAATGGGGCCAATGGCATGGACAAAGGCATCAGAAGCAGTAGGCGTTGTCCAGGGGTGGGGAGCCTTTGGGCTTCAGCCGGTTTGGCCTTAGGTATAAAATACAGTCCTGCCTGGGAGCATTCAGGATCTTGAAGGGACTGTTTCAAGACATCAAGACTTTGGCTGCTTTCTGAGGACTTTCCTTTCCTTGCTAATGCTTATGAGGACGATAAAAACAAAGGTCTGAGCCTAAATATTGATGGTGGTGCTTTCCTTGTTCATATAGCAAAAGTCTTGGGGAATGAGTGATCTTCACAGTCTTCTGAGGGAATGACATGTCATCATCAGGAATTTCTAAAGGCATTCCTTGTGACAACGGAGACTAATTCAGTACATGCGATAAATTGCTACTCCTAGATTTTCAGTCTAATTATGATTATGCTAATCATTATGATTAGCAGGCAGTCCTCTGAAAAGAAAATTACCTGTATATTTTAGTAGAATGAGCTGTCCCCTGGAGGGAATTATTTCAGTCAGAGTCATGGTGTCTAGAAGCCCTTCCATAGGAATGAAAACAAAAGGAAAGAAGAAAATAAGGAGCAAAATGGATGAATGGGTGCTAAGGATACAAGATGGATTTCAACAATATTGTCAAGAGACGTTTAGTGCATTGGAAGGGCAGATATGGCACACGTCAACCACCAAGACCAATGGATGCACGTGCCAGGGTATAGGTGAGAAGTTTCAGTACCCACAGGCGGATTGACTTGGAACGTTCTGCCCTTCAACTGGCATTGACTGCCAACATTTTAATATTGATTATAAAGAGTTAATGTTCTGTAATGCCCAGTAGCCAAAAGTCTATTTGTAGAAATTCTGTGGATCTTTTTGCAAAGAATATTTGTTTTATGCAAACACGTTAGCTCTGCATAAATCTGTATTTTGTTTTTCTGGCATGGCGTTAGATGGGGATTAGTGGGGGGTGGCAGGAGGGGGGAGCTCCAGTCTCTCAGGCAGAGCACTTCCATGCATTAGTAATGCATGCAGAATCTAGCAACAGTTTACTGAACATTTACTTGACACTACATGCTGTGAAGAGCACAGAAGGAGTATGGTGTAGATGCCTTTGCCCACAACAGCTATTGTGAGCAATGGCTTATTGCTAGCGTTGCATCCGTTTCACAGAATTTAACTAAGCAGACTGTGAAGTTAAGTGGTTTCCTAAATCAGCATCTGACCTGGGACAGAAAGCCAGAGCCTTGGCTCTTTTGATGGTTTGAGTCTTAAAAACTATCCCCAGGGCAGCTTATTGTGATTAACTTCTGTGGACTCTCACCAGCAAGGAGGATGTTGGCTAGTCTGACGCAAAGCAAAATGAAGTAAAGCTTCAAATTTCTTTTAGAAATTTCTTATGTGAACCAGAAATCTGGGCTCCCCTGTAACGATGAGCATTGCCTTCCCATCCTGTGTGAGTCACTTCTGGGCCCGCAGGTGTCTGGCCTCTGCAGCCACAAGAGTCCTTCCTCAGACGCTTACATCGCCACACTGGTGTTTGTGAGGCCACAGTCAAAGTATGTGGAGGCTTACAAAGGAGACAGGGGACATCTGAGGCCCATAAGCCAGTGCAACCTTGAGGTTTTTAAACTGTGGTAAGACACATCACACAAAATTTTTTCGCTTTAATCATAGCAAACAGAGGCATATTTGCTTAGCATTTTTGAGCTGTGGCTATTTTTTTCTAGTTAATATGGGTCTTGCTCTTTGAGCCCATCTGAGAGTCCTGGGGCATTTTAAATCTCCAGGAAAGTTTCTAATAGCTATCTTATCACCCCAGGGACACTGCAGAGAGATAGAGAGCGGCTTTAGAGAGGTCCTTTGATTTCTTTTTCATTTTTATTTATTTAGTTAGTCCTTATTTATTTATTTATTTAGTTAGTTAGTCCTTTGTATTTCTTACCTGGCTGAGCATTCCACTGCATCACTATTGATGTCATGAGGGTGGCGGCCATCAACATTGCAGCCCACAGACTGGGCGGTCCCGAAAATCTCTTTAATGGTTCCAGAGAGTTCTCTGGATCAGTGCCACATCTGTTGGGCAACATTGACGATCTCATCAAAAGTGATATTTCTACTGTGCTTAATGTTTTTCTGCTTCTTTCTGTCTCTTGGCGGTTCCTTGAGGGCTTCGATAATCAGGTCAGAGACAGAAGGTGCCATTTCTATCTGGGCCTGCCTGTTCTGAATGGTCGGTTTCACCGTAATCCTCAAACCCTTTCAATCACCTGTTACCTTGGCGATGTCATCACCAACATTTTTTGGAGACAGAGCCTGCGGGCTGATTTTTGGGGCCAGGGCAGACGTGACACCAACTTCACCACCGGTGCACCTCAGGTATATGACTTTGACCTCATTGGGGTCGAACTTAGGCAGCATGGTGGAGGTAGTTGGTGTTGGATGAACCTGGATTAGGGACAACCAAAGACAGTTGCAGCATGGCCTCCTCTGAGCCGAAAGTCAAAAGCTGTTTTTTTAAGCTTATTTATTAATTTTGAGACAGAGAGAGAGAGAGAGAGAGCATGAGCAGGGGAGGGGCAGAGAGAGAGAGAATCCCAAGCAGGGCTCTTAACCTCCTGAGCCACCCAGGTACCCCATCTAAGAGAATTTAGAGGACCTGTTCCAGGAAGGGAGCTATCACCATAGATAACTATAGTATAATATGAACGAGAAGAAGCAGATAGGGACAAATTTTCTTTTTACATTTTTTAAAATGTTAATTTATTTTTTGAGAGAGAAAGACAGAGCATGAGTGGGAGAGGGGCAGAGAGAGGGAAACACAGAATCTGAAGCAGGATCCAGGCTCTGAGATGTCAGCACAGAGCCCCCACACGGGGCTCAAAATCACGAACTGTGAGATTACAACCTGAGCTGAAGCTGGTCGCTTAACAGACTGAGCCATCCAAGCACCCTACACAGGGAAGAATTTTTAGCAAGGTCTATTTGTTAAAATTCCTCTCTGTGTTCCATTGTTTCTGAATAGCCTAGCAAACGCTTGTTTACCAAACATTTACCCTTTTTCATCTTCCTGTGCATTGTTTTCCTTCCCTTAAAAACCCCAGATCCCAAACCTTTTCCTTAGTTCAGGATGACTTATACACCTCATTTTTGCCTATCTTTGGAATTTAATGTTTCTGTGGATTCCCCATATGTATGAAATTAAATGTTACTGTCTCGTGTCAATTTTTTAATTCATTTTTTAAAATCTTTATTTTTGAGAGAGAGACAGAATGCAAGCAGGGGAGGAACAGAGAAAAAGGGAGACACAGAATCTGAAGCAGACTCCAGGCTCTGAACTGTCAGCACAGAGCCCAATGCAGGGCCTGAACCCACAAACCATGAGATCATGACCTGAGTTGAAGTCGAATGCTTAGCCAACTAAGCCACCTGGGTGCCCCTGTCTTATCTCAATTTAATTCTTAGGCATACTAGAAGAACCTTGAAGGGCAGATAAAGTTTTTCCTCCCCACATGTGCAACCATCACCACCATTCATCTCCAGAACTTCCCAAATTAAAACTCTGTACCCATTAAACACTAACACTAGAATATTCTGACACTAACTAGCATTCTGCTCCCAATTCCAGTGTGTGGGTATTTTCCTCACATCAAACAATTCTGACATCAAATGATTCCCTTGACCCCTCCTCAGATTTTATTAATTTCCTAGAAGAGCTCACAGAACTCAGGAAAACATTTACCTACTAGATTACCAGTTTATTATAAAAGAATATAACTCAGGAACAGCCAGATGAAAGAGATGCATATAGCAATGTATGTGGGAAGCATGTGAGCCTTTCATGCCCTCTCCAGGCTCACTGCTCTCCCCAAATTGCCACGTGTTCACCAACCCAGAACTTCCCTGAACCCACTCCTTTTTGTGTTTTCATGGAGGCTTCATTACATAAGCACAGGTGATTAAATCAATGGCCATTGGTGATCCATTTAACCTCCAGCCTCACACCCCTCTGGAGGTCAGGGGGATGGAACTAAATGTTCCAACCCTCCAATCACATGGTTGGTTCTCCTAACAACAGGCCCCATCTTTAGATGCTTTCTGATAGTCACTTCATTAACATAACAAACGGCACCTTGATTGTTTTCATTGCTTAAGACACTCCAAGGGTTTAGGAGCTCTGTGGCATGAACAGAGAAGATCATGTATATATTTCTTATGTAAAGTATAATATCACAGTGATTTATAGAGAGAACCCTTCTTCCCTCAGCCCCTGGCAACCACCGTTCTGCTTTCTGTCTCTATGAATTGTATTTGATTACTCTAGGTACTTCATTTAATGGAATCATGCAATATTTGTCCTTTTGTGATTGGCTTATTTCATTTAGCATAATGTCTTCAAGTTTGATCCAGGTTGTTGCATGAGTCAGAATTTCCTCCCTTTTTAAGGCCATACTTCATTGTATGTATATACCACATTTTGTTTAGCCATTTATTCACCAATGGGCATGTGGGTTGCTTCTACCTTTTGACTATGATGAATGATGCTTCTATGACCATGGGTGTACAAAGCCTTGAATTTTTAAAGGAGATTTTTATTCACACTTTGCAAGCTTCAGAAAAATTTAGTTGTCTATCTCAAAGACAGATTTTTATTTTTTAAAATTCAGATGTCTTGAGTGGCTCAGTGGGTTAAGCATCTATCTCTTGATTTTGGTTCAGGTCACGATTTCACAGTTCATGGTTCATGAGTTTGAGCTCCCTCCTATTGGGCTCTGTGCTAACAGCATGGAGACTGCTTGGGATCTCTCTCTGCCCCTCTACTACTTTATTTCTCTCTCTCAAAATAAATGAATAAACAAAAAAATTCAGAATCTCTTGGTGGGACAAGGCTCAGCAGGGTGGAAAAGGAAGATCAGAGATCCAGGAGAATCAGAGACAACAATCCTCTAGAATCCAAATAAGGACTTTGTTTTTCTCTTTCCACAAGGAAAGGATAGCAATCACTTCGAATGTTAAACAATGAGTCCCAATTTGGAAGAGAACAGAAAAGATGTTTTGAGATGTGCTATTTAAGAATCCACTGCTAATCTTAGCAAGAACGATTTTATCCCGTTAATTGTGGAGACAGATGCCAGATTGCAAAGGTTGAAAGAGGTATGATGAGCATATGGAAACAGTGAGAAGTAGTTAACTTCTCTTTTGAGAAGTTCAAGGTTCATAAGAAGAAGGAGAAAGCCAGACTATGGTCACATAGGAGACTGGTGATGAGAGGAAACTAATGTCAGATTGAGGTTCTAAACATCATCTTGTTTAATCATCAAAGCAATTCTCTTAGGATGGCTTCTGTTTAATTCATTTTCAGATGAAGAATCTGAGCATCAAGACGTTTAAGCAACTTGTTAAGTTAAGCAAAATTAGAACCCAAGACCGACTCCAGAATACTGTGTCACATGCCAGGAGGTTGTTTGTTTCAGGATGTATAGTGGAAAGATGATTATAGATCATGGGGAGCAAGTCCTCTGTTGTGTCTATTTCATGCACACCCTTCGACTACCTCTTATATTTACTCCTCTGGTCTGATATCCTGACTGCAATACTCCTTCAACCTCTGAGAACAGAAACACATCAGCTCTCCCACCTTTTGGCTGTGTCTCCCTCCCATGCCCACCCTTCCTTACCAGTATGCATTGAAGTCAACCTTCCTAACCACTTCCCTGCTGGCACCTTCTCTCCTGCGTCCCTGGTTTAGTCTTGCTTGCTTGACAACACCCATTCAGGTGAGTGACTGGCATGTATACCTGATATGTACACATGACAGCCAGTCCCATGTGGACCTTTACAAATGAAGAGCAATCACACCATTTCTCTCCTCTATTCAATCTCCTACTCACTGAGGTAACTCTCACACACATCTCTTCCCCATCTTCACTTTTGGCTGAAGAACTTGCTTCTTATTCCACTGAGATTAAATTTAGCAACACAGATAACATTTGTGACCTTGTTATGAGGACTTTCTATAGAGCGCTGAAATTAAAGTTGAATTATGATGGCTTTCAGAGAGAACAGAAGGAGAAGAACTGGAGACAATATGTACAGACAAGTCTTTCCTAGAGGTTTATGACAAAGCCCAAGAAAAGGAACAAAGTTTGGACAGGGAAGAGGGGACAAGGCAATTTATCTCAGTGCTGATGATACAGTAGTACATAAAACCCCTGCTCCCAATCCTTAGAATCCTCTTTACTCTTGGGCTTCTCAAGCCCTCCCAAAGGAGACCCAAGAATGAGGACATAAGAATTGGAGGGAAGATCTCCAGAAATCAGGGATTTCCTTCCTAGCTGAAAATGACACTCCAGTTCCATTCATTCCTTCACTAAAGGAAAGCTCCAACAGACTGATTCTGGATTATCCAGGAGGCATCATTCAGTTGTTAGATAAACCACAGTCTGAAACAATCTCTATTCCCCTTCAGCTATGTTTCCTTAGCTTGTCTCTCTGGACTGGATCAAACCCAAAGCCAGGTATGGCTTGCATTTGTTTGGTTTTATTGGGTGGGTAGCTAAAATGAAGTTCAGCCATTAGAAATGAATACGCTTTGCCATTCTACTCCCAAGGATGAATCAGGACTCAGAATTGACCATGACATTGAAAGCATTTCCAAACTTATTCTGCTGTTCCCCAGCTCTTTGGGGAGAGGTATCAGGGTGAGGAAAGGCATAATTTGTGTAGTAGATCCTTTGCAATCATTACTCCAGGCACCGTGGAGAAGCCATGGGTAAAGATAGCAGGAAATTGGGAGAGAAGCTGGGAAAATGGACAGAGGCCCTGGTGTCAGGTTAAGGTGATGGGATTTTATTTTAAGGTAAGACAAGAGCATTAAACCATTTTAAGGAGGGAAGTGCCACTATCAGGACTTAGTTTAGAAGTACTCTTAAGATATGCCTTGGAAATGTTAAAGGACAAAGTGAGATGATCAGATTTGCCTTCTAGAAAGAATTACTTGTCTAAAAGGAGCTAAAGGAACCCTAGAGTATCTAAGGAGGGCACCAAAGTAAGGGGTTAAGAAGAGCAACAAGATGAGATATGCATTTTGAAGGAATTACTCCTCTAAAGAAGTTTAAAAAGGTATAAATGGGCAAGTAAGTGGGGAGCCAGAGGAAACTTAGAATCAAAGTAAGAGCCAAGGCCTCCACCATGTTCCCCATCCGCTTCATTTGCCAGTGCTGCAAGCAGCCGCTAAAGCTGAATCAGTCCATGGAGACCTCAGGTCTTGAGACCACCCAAGAACCTACAGCTTCCACACTCTCAGCTCAGTGGGAGCCAGGAGAAACTCTGGAAAGAGGCCCTGCATCCAAGGCAGAGACAGATACTGAGAAGCTGCAGGATAGTACCTCCTGCTCCACCCTCCCTGGAGATGATGGCAAGATGTCCAGGGACAGTTCTAGCAACTTCATCTTACTTGGAGAGTTTGCCCCTACAAGTATGCTCAGTAACGCCCAGAAGACTGCTGGGGACATTTTTGACATCCTGACTGGTGAAAGAGATGTGGACCATGCCCTGTGTGAGGACTGCACTGACAAACTTTTAGAGGAGCTGGACACCCAACTCATTCTCACAGAAACAGAGAACCAGAACTACAAACACTGGAGGAAGAGAATACATGACGGGGAGCTGGAGACACTGCAGGAGGAGCTGGAGGGCCTGGAGCTGGAGGAAGCAAGGCTGGCTCAATTGCTGGAGGAGGTGGAGAAGAACCAAAGAAGAGTAGCAGAGGATCTCGAAGCAGCCAGAGCAGAGACTCAAGTGCTGGACCAGCAGGATGAGCAGCACTGGAGGGACTACAGTAACTTACAATGGCAGCAACTGGAACTGCAGGATGAGCTGACCAGCAGGAGGAACCAGCTGGTACATGCCCAGATCCAGTGGGACTGGCTGAAGAAGACCAATGTCTTCAGTGCCACCTTTGAGATCAGGGATGATGGCCCTGTGGGCATCATCAATAGCTTCAGATTGGGCTGCCTCCCCACTGTCCCCGTGAGCTGGAATGAGATCAACATGGCCTGGGGACAGACAGCCTTGCTACTTCATGCCCTGTCCAACAAAATTGGGCTGGAGTTTCAGAGGTATCAACTCTTCCCCTGTGGAAACCGGTCCTATCTGAAGTCTTTAACGGATGACACCATTGAGCTGCCATTGTTCTGCAACACGGGGCAGATTACTTGCTTGGATGTCAAATTTGACCTCGCAATGATGGCTTTTTTGGACTGCATGCAGCAGTTCAAGGAAGAGGCTGAGAAAGGCGAGTGGGGTCTCTGCCTGCCCTGCAAGATTCATGTGGAAAATGGCCTGATGGAAGACTCTGGAAGCACTGGTGAGTTCTATTCCATCAGAACCCGCCTGAACACGGAGGAGCAGTGGACAAAGGCACTCAAGCTCATGCTTATAAATTTTAAGTGTAGTCTTGCTTGGCTGTCTTTAAAATATTGTCAAAAATAACTTTCTATGAGGGAGAGGGAGTTTTTTTTTGCTTTAAACTATTTGTGACCATATCACAATTGTAAAATTGGAAGAGATAACATGCTTATAACTTTAAAAAGTTAATGGCAACAGGGGCACCTGGGTGGCTCAGTTGGTTGGGTGGCCACCTACAGCTCAGGCCATGATCTTGCAGTCTGTGGGCTCTGGCTGGCCACTCGGAGCCTGGATCCTGCTTCCAATTCTGTGTGTATGTCTTCTCTCTCTGTCCCTCCCCAGCTTGCACTCTGTCTCTCAATAAATTAACATTAAAAAAAAGGGATCAAGAGATGCAGAGGGAAAGCACTGGGGTGGGGCTGGAGGAAGGTGGGGGGTGGGGAGAAGGAGAAAGCTGGAATCTTCATAAAGTGTCTGGGTCACTAATGTATGTAGCAGAACTTTATGGGGAGGGTGAATATTCGAAGATTAAGTTTTTGTTGCGATATATAGTGTAAACCCCTCCTTCATCCCTGAGAAACTTTCAATAAACTTCTCATTTTAAATCATTGAAGAATGTATAGAAGTGTGTCCTATTGGGCTGTGCCATTATGTTGAGACCAACCTGGTGGGGTTGTGTGGCCAAAGAGGATGGTAACATCTTGGCTGATAAGTCAATCCAATCATCAGTTAAGAGTCATCAGATGAAGTCTTACAGAGACCTAAAGATTTAAAAAGAGTCAGAGAACTTTTTTAAAAATGCAAGTTGCAGGGCACCTGGGTGTCTCAGTCGGTTAAGCATCCGTCTCTTGGTTTTGGCTCAGGTCATGATCTCAAGGTTTGTGAGTTCGAGCCCTGAATCAGGATCTGTGCTGACAGCTCAGAGCCTGCCTTGGATTCTCTGTCTCTTTCTCTCTGTCCTTCCCTGTGTGTGCTCTCTCTCAAACATTTTAAAAAAATGTATCATTCAACTGTTGTTCCATTGCTCTCAAGACAAAATTCAACCCTGGGTCTCCCTGTGTGTCTCCAGGCTCACCTCACACTTCTTCCAGCACCCTCTTATTCCAATACATGCTAAGTCCAAACTTCCTCTGCCTTTTGCCTAAGCTGTTGCTTATCTGCAAGATCTTTTAACCAAACAACTCCCTGAGAGCTATGTTAGCTTTGTAGTCCATAGATAGTGCCTGTAATAGCTACGGCTGCATACATACTATCTATAAATAGAAGTCATTGTGGAAAATGAGAAAAGGAAGATACTTAAATTTTTTTTAAGTTTATTTTTGAGAGAGCACGTGGGAGTGGGGAAGGGGCAGTGAGAGAGAATCTGAGGCTGACTCTGTGCTGATAGCAGAGAGCCCAATGTGGGCTCAAACTCAGGAACCGTGAGATCATAATCTGAGCCAAAATCCAACATTTAACTGACTGAGTCATCCAGGTGCCCTGGAAAGTGAATAACTTGTCACACATTAAGAGACTAGGAGATTGGTTACATAAATTAAGGTCTAAGCCTATGATGGAATATAGAGTAGGTATTAGGATGTTAAGAGGAATATTTAATTAACATAACATTTGAGACAATACTTGTATAAATATATTAACTAAAAATATTAAGTTATAAAACATATGAAAACTCAGAAAAGTAGGAAAAAATAAAAAAAAATGTATTCCTTGAATATAAAGGTACTTCCACAAGTTTTGGGTTTTAAATTTTTTTTTTTTTTCAACGTTTATTTATTTTTGGGACAGAGAGAGACAGAGCATGAATGGGGGAGGGGCAGAGAGAGAGGGAGACACAGAATCGGAAACAGGCTCCAGGCTCTGAGCCATCAGCCCAGAGCCCGACGCGGGGCTCGAACTCACGGACCGCGAGATCGTGACCTGGCTGAAGTCGGACGCTCAACCGACTGCGCCACCCAGGCGCCCCGTCAAGTTTTGGGTTTTAAAAAACTCTCCATTTGAGATTAGGAGAGACAGGATACTGGTTACTGGCTATCAGCATTTCTATTTAACATGTGTTGATCCTCGCCAGTACAATATATAAAAAATTAAAGGGATAGAGACTAAAAGGGAAAAAATAAAATTGTTGGGGTGCCTGGGTGATTTAATTGGTTAAACGTCTGATTTCGCCTCAGGTCATGATCTTGTGGTTTCCTGAGTTGGAGCCCCATGTTAGGCTCTGTGCTGACAGCTCAGAGCCTGGATCCCACTTCGGTTTCTGTGTCTCCCTCTCTCTCTGCCCCTCCCCCACTCACACTCTGTCTTACTGTCTCTCTCTCAAAAATAAAAAATAAATTTTAATAAAAAAATTATTTTCATATGAAATAACTATGACAATATCTAAATAAAACA
Source organism: Puma concolor (assembly GCF_028749965.1). Classification (NCBI taxonomy): domain Eukaryota; kingdom Metazoa; phylum Chordata; class Mammalia; order Carnivora; family Felidae; genus Puma; species Puma concolor. The sequence continues at coordinate 62,661,093 of NC_141683.1, forward strand.
ACAGATAAATCATTAGAATTAATAAGTGAATTAAGAATCCAGTGACTACAAAGTCAATACAAAAATAAAATGTATTTTTATATAAAGGCAACAATTAGAAAAAGAATTTTGAAATAGTTCAAACTGTCAAATACCTAAGAATAACCTGACAAGGTCCTTAGCATAGGAAACATGTTATCAATTGCCTGTAGAGCAAGAGTTGGAAATTTTTTTTCTTTAAAAGGCCAAATAGTAAATATTTTAGGATTTTTGGTCCATGTGATCCCTCTTGCAACTACTCAGTTGTGGCAACTACTCAATTGTGCTGTTAAAGAGTAAAACCAGCCACAGAAAATACACAAACGAATGGGCATAGCTGTGTTCTAGCGAAACTATATTCATCAAAACAGAAGGCTGGATTTGGCCCTTGGGCCATGGTTTGCTGCCCCTTCACCTAGATGAAAGCTTTCATGGAGTCATGGGTTATGTCCATCTCATTTACACTGTGTCCCTAACTGCACGATGCCCACCACTAGTCAACGCTCAATGCATAATTGAATGAATAAATCACCGAATTATACTGAGTGATGGGATTATGGGAAATTTTATTTTCTTCTTCATGGCTTATAAATATTCTCTGGTCTATATGTATTTGTTTTAGGATAAAAGAAATTAGGGGATGTGACTAGACATCAAGTTAACCTGCTGTTACATCATTCTGTCCCATTTTGTGATGATCCATCTCCTTCCCTTCTCCCATCCCTCACTTCCCACCAAATTTCTCATACGCAAATATTTTCCAGTGAAATAATTTGAATGGCATAAACTAGTAGACGAAGAGATTTTAGGCACCTGCAATAAAAGGTAAATCAGTTTTTAGGTTTTCCTTTTACGTGTGTGTGGTAAGAACACAATATGAGTTTTCCCCTCTTATTGGATTTTAAGTGTGCATTATAACATTGTTAACTATAGACACAATGTTGTCGTGCTAATCACTAGAACATAATCACCTTGCACAATTGAAACTATACCCATTGAATAGCAACTCCCCATCTCCCTGCTAGTCCCTGGCAACCACCATTCTATTCTGTTTGTATGTGTCTGACTTAGACACCTCATAAAGGTGGAGTCATAACTATGGAATTATGAGGCAGTATTTGTCCTTCTGTGACTGACTTATAACTCACATTTATTATTTATTTATTTATTTTATTTTATTTGTTTATTTTGAGAGACAGAGACAGTGTGAGTGGGGAAGGTGCAGAAAGAGGGAGAAAGAGAATCCCAAGCAGGCTCCATGCTGCCAGCACAGAGCCTGATGTGGGTCTTGAACTCACAAAACTGTGAGATCATGACCTGAGCCAAAACCAAGAGTCAGACTCTTAGCCTACTGAGCCACCCAGGTACTCCTTTTTTTTTTTTTTTTTTTTTTGTTTATTTATTTATTTTGAGAGAGAGTGCATGCAAGCACAGGAGGGACAAAGGGAGAGGGTGAGAGGGAGAATCCCAAGCAGGCTCCTTACTGTCAGCACAGAACCTGATGGGCTGGAATTCAGGAACCATGGGATCATGACCTGAACCGAAATCAAGAGTCAATACTCAACTGATTGAGCCACCCAGGTGTCCTGATAAATCACTTTTAGGAGAGACATTCTGGGGTAATTGGGTGGCTTAGTTGGTTAAGCATGTGGCTCTTGATTTCTGCTCAGGTCATGATCTCATGGTTCATGGGATCGAGCCCCACATCAGGCTCCATGCTGACAGTGCAGAGCCTGCTTGGGATTCTCTCTCTCCCTTTCTCTCTGCTCCTCCCCTGCTTATGTCTCTCTCTCCAAATAAATGAATAAAACTTAAAGAAAGAAAAGAGACATTCTGGTCTCCTCAAAGTGATATCTGGAATAGCTGCACAGCATCACCTATGAACATGTAAGAAATGCAAACTTTAAGGCCCATCCCAGATTTACTTAATCACAATCTTTATTTTAGTAGAGACAGATGAAGATAGAAAGGCACAGTCATGGAACAGCCAGGAGCTCAGTGTCTACAGGGGGTTGGGGGCAGGGGTTGCAGTTGAGAGAAGATAGAAAGATAGGAAAGAGCACTGTCTTGGAGGGCCATCGATGTGATGCCAAGGAGTTTAAATTTCTAGTCAGTGGAGAGCCACTCATCCCCACCCACCTTGGCCATGGTACACAAGCCCCCAGAAGTCACAGATTCACTTTTGGAAGCAGTGTAGATTATAGAGGATTGAACACTGGTCAAGTTTGCAAGTGGGGAGTGGGGTATCCTCAAAAACATCAGCCCTACCCATGACATGGCAGGGACTGTTAGAAGATTAAGCAAATGACCAGAAGTGAGAAAGATAAAAGGGGAAGAGGTTTCCAAACAGGCAAGAGAAGAAAGAAAGTGCCTAATGGCACTTAAGAGGTTTTTGCTGGTTTTGATGTGAGGATTCTCAGAGCAGTAAGGCTGAGATCCAGCTGGGGAGAGTGAAAGGAAAAGAATTAGAGACAATGAATACAGACAATTCTTTGAGACCTTTGACAAGGACATAGATGAAGCAGAAGCTTTGAAATGAGGACAAATCTGAGAATTTTTATAGTATAAGAGGACAGTTGTAGGGAAAGAATACAAATACAGCATGTGTGTGACATAAATTGATAATGTGAGACAAGAAAGTAGAAGTCAAACCATGAAGGAGGTTGGGAGGACTGCTCTTGGACAGGAGGAAATAGGTCCCTCAGATGAGGTGGGAGGGAGTGAAGATACAGATCATTTGTGGTAGGAGTGTGGGTTAACAGGAAGCAGCTCAGGCGGCTTTGAGGAGGTTGGTGGAGGGATGGTGCACATGGTGGGTGAACAGGGATCGTGAAGGAAACTGTAAACCAAGGTCCGAAGCCTGCAGTAAATGAGGGGGAGCGCGGGCCATGGATGACAGGTGGAAGAAGGTAGGAAGTTTATTATGGAGCAGGGACCATAAAGAGGACTGCACTGAGATTCAAGACCACAAGGAAGAATCTGAATGAAGACAGTGGAGGGAAGTGAGTGGTTATGGTATGTGAGAGGAGAGCTCTCAGAAATGCTGGTGTTGGACCTGTGGTCAAGGATGACAGACAGGAGGCCTGCCTGGCCTGCCTGCCCTCATGTTTATGACCAGTAGAGACTGAGGTTTCCACTGATGTTGGGACTGACAGTTGCGCTCACACCTTCTTTGCTCCATTGCTCCAATAGGAAGGTGCTAAGAAGGTGGTCTGGGACCTTTGATTTGAGCTCACTAGAGAGTGAGGAGGGTCATTTGGGTCCTGGACATTTAGCACCCACAGTTGATCCCTAGAGAGCTCTGGGGGTTTGTAGAGAAGGGTCAAAGAGGTCTGATGCCCTAGAGAGAAAAAATAACCCTTAACTAGAGTTTCCTTCAAGCACTTGAGAGGAGGTTGGTTGAATCCCAGATGGTTGCCTCCTGATGGAATCTCAGTGGCTCCCAGTGACCACTAAGTAGTTCTATCCACAGAAAGAACTCTCTTATGTAGGAGAAAATGGTCTAGCTTCTAGACAATGTCTTGGAGCAGAGCTTGCTACAGGGAGCTAGACAGGGGTTGAAGTCCATTGACATGGCTAAAAAGCCATGGGTAGTCTACAGATATGAACAGCAAAGAGGAAACAAGTCTTGAGGAGAGTTCTTCTCATTCTGGGTCATCTCAAGAGAGACATTTAAACTCAGAACTGCACACTCAAATGTCCTTAGCTAGCGCCAAGATGGTAACAATGTCTGACTTGGCACAGTCCTACCTAAAGGGGTCACAAGTTTTGCAGCTCCAACCAGTTTCAACCTGCAATCCAGGTCCCTGTATCAAATCTTCCAACTTTTCTGGAGAACCTAGATATCTGGATTTAAATAAGAAATCCCGGGGGTACCTGGGTGGCTCAGTCGGTAAAGCATCTGACTTTGGCTCAGGTCATGATCTCACAGCTTGTGAGTTTGAGCCCCATGTCGGGCTCTGTGCTGACAGCTCAGAGCCTGGAGCCTGCTTCAGATTCTGTGTTTCCCTCTCTCTCTGCCCCTCCCCCGCTCACATTTTGTCTCTCTCTCTTTCTCAAGAAAAATAAAACACTAAAATTTTTTTTATATAAATAAGAAATCCCTTGGTTTCTAAATCACAACACCTAATGAAAATATTGGAAAACATTTTGAATCAAATAAAACAGTTATGGGACCACATGTGACCCTATGGCCATTAATTTGTAACCTATGGCTTATTTCACACGGTTGGCCTGAGAAGTAACGATATAAAGTTTATGAAAGACTTTTGTCAGTGAAAAAATCCTATAAGAATAAGTTATTTTTTCTTGACAAGGTTAACTGGAATAAGGAGATCTCTGCTTCTTAGAGGTAGAGATCTGGGGCATTAGATCTTTTATATAATGTTTGGGCATCAATCAGCAATTTGCAGCAAGTCAGATACAACACAAATTCCAGATCTTTGAAGATTTTTTGTAAAGAAGAGTAGTATCAGGTATCCAGTACAGGGGATCAAGTTTATCATATTTTTTTTAATGTTTATTTTTTAGAGACACACACACACACACACACACACACACACACACAGAATGTGAGTAGGGGAGGGGCAGAGAGGAAAATACAGAATCTGAAGCAGGCTTCAGGCTCTGAGCTGGCAGCACAGAACCCTACAGAGGGCTTGAACTCACGGAGTACAAGATCCTGACCTGAGTCGAAGTCAGATGCTTAACCAACTGAGCCACCCAGGTGCCCCTATAATTTGAAATAAAATAATTTAAATAATAAGGTATACTGGCAAATAAATTTATCAATATTTGAACTGGAAATATTAGTATGAATTCTTGTGTGTGTTGTGTGTTTCTGGAAGCAATGATAAGCTGGCTGCTGTAAGTGCCCCACGAATCAGATCTTGGTTTCCCATTCTCCACGGAAAGGACACTTCTCAGAGAAAAAGTGTTTTATCATTTCCCACCTCCCGCCCCGCTTCCGTCTCCCCCCTCCCCCCCCACAACCTGATGTTGAATTTTAGCTGTATCAATATCCTCAGATCATGATAAATGAGTGTTTTTCTCTTCCATTCTGGAATCATTCTCCTTCCATTTCTGGTACCACTAAGAATTCATGGATTCTTTTTTTGGGAGAAACTGCAGTTCACCCCCAGATGATAAGGGAACATTCTTTTAGAAAAATGACACTTTATAAATGTAGAAGGAACAGTTGAATAGAAAATAACCATTTTGCAATACCTGAGGAAATAATTGAGTCAGGTAAGGATGATCAGAGACCCTGAAGAAGGGCCCTGGGGAGGAGGATATTTGTGGAGTACCAATATCCCACGGGCTCACTGATGTATGTTTATGGTTGAGAAGTTTACTGCCACATTTTACTCAGGTTGTGAAACAACATCACTAGTCAGGAGATGATCTAATGTTATGAATCTCCTCACAAGATGTATTAACCTCATGGCATCACCTGTAAAAGCTTTTACGCAGAAAGTTTAATTACGGCTTATCAAGCCCTTAGACCTATTTTCCAATTTACAGGAACAAAGTAAATGCTATCACAAAGAAGTAATCAGATTAATCCAGAATGTAAGATTTTCTACAAGACAATTGGACTAGGTTTCAAAAAGTTATGGTTTTTTATTTAAAAAAAAAAAAGGTTTTTTAAATGTTTGTTTATTTATTTATTTTTGAGAGAGAGACAGAGTGTGAGCAAGGGAGGGGCAGAGAGGGAGACACAGAATCCGAAGCAGGCTCCAGGTTCTGAGTTGTCAGCACAGAGCCCGATGCGGGGCTTGAACCCATGAACCGTGAGATCATGACCTGAGCAGAAGTCAGACATTCAACCGACTGAACTACCCAGGCGTCCCTGTTGTTGTTGTTTAATGTTTTTATTTTTGAGAAAGAGAGGCAGAGAGACAGAGAGAGATACAGAGTTTGAAGAGGGAGGGGCAGAGAGAAAGGGAGACACAGAATCCAAAGCAGGCTCCAGGCTCTGAGCTGTCAGCACAGAGCCCGACGCGAGGCTCCAACCCACAAACCATGACATCATGGCCTGAGCCGAAGTCAGACGCCCATCTGACTGAGCTACCCAGGCACCCCATGATTTTTTAAAAAGCAGGAGGGATTTATTAGGTTAACAGACACAAACAAGCTGTAACAACCCAATATGATGTGAACTCAGAGGAACAACTACTGAAGTGGGCCTGCCACTAACAACTAGGCCCTGGATTTCTCAAACTGAGCATAAACAACTTCACAGAACACCAAAAATCAGGTCACTCTGTGACCAGGATAGAGCAAGACAAAAACCAGACCACTCTGTAATCGTAAGGACAGACAAAAACAAGAACATTGTCCAAACCACAAAAATGGCCAAACATCTCCCGTCCCTGCTTTGTTCTGCCTGATCCAGAAAAAAATTAAGAAAATCATAGAATTGCCTTTGCTTTTCGACAGCACCCAATACAGAACGAAACCACACCCTGACCCCTTACCAAGAATCATCTTCAGCCCTCCGCTGGACTCTTCCCTGCCCCACCCCTGTTGCAAAGAGCCAGTAAATCCAGCTTTGTTCAAGGTGAATCCGGCAAGCGGGTGTCAATAACTCAGACTAGATCCTGGTTTAGAAACAATAAAAGACAACTGTAAGACATGTGGGGGAAGAATTATGGAATTCTGAGTATAGTGTGGTATTATGTGATCTATAGTAAATAGTGAATTTTCTTAGGTGTGATAATGGTATCATTATGTTAGAGAATAGAATTTTGTTGTATATGTTTAGGCTTAAGATGTTGTGTCTTCAGTGGACTCTGAAATGATTCAGCAAATTAGGAAAATGTATTCATAAAGTCATTGTGGTAAAATGTTGAAACTTGGTGGTGAATAGTTTTGTGTTTATCATGCAATGTCTTCAACTTATTTTTTCATTGTGCACTTTTCTGAGATAATTGATGTACAACATTGTATGAGTTTAAGGTGGACAATGAAAGGGTGGGCCTACGCCGGCCGACTCCATCTTGTTCTGTGTCCTTCACCTAGACCACACCTCCTCCCCTTGAGTAACCTCCCGCTCACCCATTCAAACTTCCTGATCAAAACACGCCCAGTGACCTGCGTAACAGGACTCTGACCCTTCCCCAGCCAATCAGCTGAGGCCACAGCCATTACCTCACCAACTGCCCCTAGACCCCTATAAAACCTTTGTGCTTTTGAAACTCGCTCTCTCTCCCTGGTAACTCACCGCTGCGTCGGTGCAGGTAGGGGATCGAGCTAGCTCGAATAAAGGCTCTTTGCTTTTCATCGGACTCAGCTCCCTGGTGGTCTTTGGGGATCACGAATTCTGGGCATAACAGACAACATAATGATTTCATGTATGGGTCTATTGCAAAATGATCACCACAGTAAGTGCAGTTATATCCGTCACCACACAGTTAAACAATTTTTTCTTGGGATGAGAACTTTTAAGGTTTATTCTCTTAGCAACTTTCAAATATACAGTACAGTGCCATTAACTGTAGTCACCATGCTGTACATTATATCCCTAAAACTTATTTATCTTATAACTGGAAATTTGAATCATTGACCCCTTCACTGCCTCCCACCCCCTTCCTCATGAATCTGTTCTCTGTATCTGAGTTTGGGTTTTTTTAGATTCGACATATAAGTGAAATCATAGAGTACTTATCTTTCCCTGTCTCACTTGCTCTGTAACTTTTTAAAAGAAATAGTACAAAAGACACACTTTTATAATTTTTAAAATTTTGAAACATGCCATAATTAGAAGTTAAAAAAAAAAATCCCTACTCCCTGGCTCTGCCATTTATAAGCGAAATGAATGGCAACTAGGTGCTCTCTTTAAAAAAAGTTTTTTAATGTTTTATTTATTTTTGACAGAGAGACAGAGCGTAAACAGGGGAGGAGCAGAGACAGAGGGAGACACAGAATACGAAGCAGGTTCCAGGCTCCGAGCTGTCAGCACAGAGCCTGACGCGGGGCTCGAATTCACAAACCTCAAGATCATGACCTAAGGCGAAGTGCGACCCTTAACTGACTGAGCCACCCAGGAGCCCCAAAAATGTTTATTTATTTTGAGACAGACAGAGAGCAAGTGGGGGAGGGGCAGAGAGAGAGGGAGACACAGAATCCGAAGCAGGCTCCAGGCTCTGAGCTGTCAGCACAGAGCCTGACGCGGGGCTCAAATTCACAAACCTCAAGATCATGACTTAAGGCGAAGTGCGACCCTTAACTGACGGAGCCACCCAGGAGCCCCAAAAATGTTTGTTTATTTTGAGACAGACAGAGAGCAAGTGGGGGAGGGGCAGAGAGAGAGGGAGACACAGAATCCGAAGCAGGCTCCAGGCTCTGAGCTGTCAGCCCAGAGCCCGACGCGGGGCTCGAACTCACGGCCCGTGAGATCATGAACCCAGCCGAAGTAGGACCCCCAAACGACTGAGCCACCCAGGAGCCCCGAGGTGCTCTCTTTAAACTTCAATTTTCTTTTCTATGAAGCAGAGATAATAGTATTAATCTCATAATTGTGGGGATTCAGTGGTAATATTTAAAGTGCTCAGCAAAGTGCTTGGCATGTTTTATTACTTGTATTATTATTATAATTATGAAGATGTTAACAACTTTGTACTTAAAATTTGTGGGTACTTATATGACTTGTATTTCTACATCGGAAGTTTCTGGACAGGGAATTTCTGGGTGAACAAATATGAATATTTTTTTAAATTTTAAGTTTTTACCAAATATTGTTCCACATGATTAGACCCGGAACTATCCTAACATTTGTGGGGCCCAGAACAGAAGTATAAGTGAAGATGTACATATAACATGTGCGTAAGTACTTAAATCAAGCTACACACTGCTCAGTAAAATATGTTCTATCCTCCTTCCTTGACAAATACATCTTCATCATTAGAAGTCCAGTTTCAAATGTAGAATTCTCAGACTCCTTGAAGTTGTAGGCTGGGATGTTCTGAGCGTGTCCACAGCCCATGGACCATCTTCGCTTCTCCTCCCACCCCTGGTTTGACTCTACAAGGCAGAGTTTCTTGTGCCTCATGTGAACACAGCTTCAAGCTTCATACCCAAGCTTTATCCATGGCCCTGAAATCAGCCATCTGTTGGGTATGCCCCCCAGCCAGAGAGGCACACACCAGCAGCACTGTCTGCCTTTGAGGCACCAACTCCTGAAAGAAGAGTCCTGTGTAGTTCCTGACATGGACATTGTGCCACTTTCACAGAGAAGTGCAGTGCTCTAGATGTCTGGAGAAAGATCTAGAAGGGGTGTGTGTGGGGGAGGGTGGGCTCTAGGTGAGTCTGTGGTCTTAATGCTATAGTCTTCCTCACAATGGGGAGGTCTGCAGCAGATCAGGGTCTGAATGGGGTCTTCTGAATTACAAAGATGACTGTGCGGGTTTTGCCAGTTTATATTCCCACTGAAGGTGCCAATTCCATCACAGCATAATTAACACTGGATAATATCAAGCTTTAAAGAAATGTTTACTAATCTATTACATGAAAAGAAATCTCAGTATTATTTCAACTTGAATTTCTACAATCATTGTTAAATATTTTGGTGTCTACAGGCCTTTTGGATTTCCTCTTTTGCAACTAAGACTCATTTAATTTTTAATTTTTCTATTAAGTTGCAAGATCTTTTGTTTATTAGAGAAATCAGCAGTTGACCATAGGAGTTACAAGTATTTTTCTCTTCAGTTCTCCCTTTGATTATAATTATAGTGTTGGTTATCTAGAAATTTTTATTTTCATTTTTTATGTGGTCAAGATTGGTAGTCTTTTCCTTTATGACCTCTGGGGTTTGTGTCGTGCTGAGAAAAATGGTCTCCATGCCAAGGCTGTCAAATTATACACCCACGATTTGTTTTCTTCAAGTATATTATGGTTTCATTGTTTTTACATTAAAATATTTGATACATCTGGAATTTATTTTAATTAATTAATTAATTAATTTATTTATTTTCAAAAGGCTGAGAAGTGATGGAATTTATTTCAATGTAAGATTTGGTTTAGGGCCCATTGTTCCCTTTTATTCCAAATGGCAAGCTCCATGTCTCAATTGCATTTATTAAACAATCCATCCTTCGGCACAGATAGTCTGACTTGCACGTGGTATGATCGTATTTTAATCCTTAACAACACTCTATGGTCCTCAAGGACAAAGACTACCTTTCTTTTCCTGGGGCCTCATGTCAATGGGCAGATCTCAGGTGTTCAACAAATACTTGGGAAAATGGGAGAACTTGCTGCCATCTAGAGAGTGGTTATTGCAAAGATGAAATGAAATAATACTTATGAAGTTCTTAGAATAATAGCACTGCCACATTTTAAGGTACTATTGCTATTCTTTTGTTTGGGTTTTTAAAAAAAATTATATCTAATGTTATATTTAGATATTGGTATTAACAATATATTAAAGAGAAGAATGATTGTTGCCCTTTTAGTCAAGACTTTTATTCCTTGCTGGCTTTAGCGCATGAGTCACTCCTCCCTGCCCCCCCCCCCCCCCATTTTCCATCCCCTTAAAATCACACAGTGGCTAATAACTCAAATAGCTCTATACATATTCCCAGTTGACCTCAGGTTTTGTTGTTGCTTTTGTTTTTGTTTTTAATACACATGGCTTACCATCAAGATCGAAATCTTATGGGGGAAGAGGAAGTAAAACACAATAGTAAAGGGGTTTTGCTTGTTTGTTTTGCTTTTGTTATAATAATGAAGAAAAAATCTTTTTCAAAACCTATGTTGATTTCATATTTACAAATATGTAATCCTGGCTGTGTCAGTCCCCCCAGGTCTGTCCCAGCCTGTTCTGTCTCTGCGTGCTGGTCCCAAAGCCTGCAATGAGATTCTAAGTGGGTAGTGTCACTTCACTAGAAACTGCTTCCTGTCTGTTTCCCACCAAACTTCCCCAAGGTCAGAGCTTCTCAAGGCACATTGATCAAGTCACAAGAGCCCAGGTCTAGTGTCTGGACAGTGCTGGGCAGTATGACCGCTCTGTTTCTCTTCCATCCATTGGGGAAGTGCCCTGATTTCAGTGGATCCGTGTCCATTGTGTTTCAGCTCTGGTAAAACCAATTCAACAGCATGTTTTGAGCAAAGACCTTGGCCAACCATGGTCCTGATGGCTGAAGTGCCTTGGAAAGAGCCTGGGCTTTATAATCAGACAGATTGAGTTTCAAAAGATGTTCCTGGCACTGTGGGCCTGAGAGAGTTACTTAATCTCTTTTTTTGGGTTTAACCTGATCGTGTGATTTGGAAAGATCCACATGCAAATAGGCAAGACCGGTTTTCTGTAGCAAAGTAATCCGGAAATGAGAAGGTCCAGAGAGAGTCCCCAAGAATAAAGACCACATAGTGAGGTCACTGGCGAGACTGCCCCTCTGCAGTGTGCCCTTGTCACTGGAACTCTACCTCTTTCTCACCTGTGAGATGGGACAACATTGCACTTGCATCAAAGGGTTTACTGAGAGGATTAAATGAGGTGACAGGTAAAGCACTTAGAATCACTCTGGCCCCTCGTAAGGAACTAGCTATCCCATCATCATGTCTTCTGAAGTTTTGTTTTGTTTTGTTTTTAATTTTAATTTTTACATCTTTAGATAGTGGAATTAACATGTCTAAAAATGTTAAAAGAGAAATAGTTAATTAACCTTTTGGTTCAGAGACTCCTTTATGACTGTGAGAGTGTGGAACAAGCAAGTCACAAGTGACAAAAGATTAATAATCATCATACTGTACCCGTGAAACTAATACATTGTATATTAATTAACTAAAATTAAAATAAAAACTTAAAAAGATTAATAATCAATATACTTTAAAGTTATTTACCTTACTCTTAACTACAGAGAACAAACTGATAGTTACCAGAGGGAAGGTGGGTGGGGGGATGGGTGAAATAGGTGATGGGGATTAAGGGGTACACTTGTGATGAGCACCGGCTGTTGCATATAAGTGCTGGGTCACTAAATTGTACACCTTGAAACTAGTATTACACTGTGTGTTAACTAACAGGAATTTAAATAAAAACTTAAAAGAAAATAAAGTTATTTACCTTACTCAAGCCTAAAGACATGCAAATTTAAAAGAAAAATAAACATTTCCCTCTTACTGGAAGAGAAATGTAATAGGATATCAAATACATGTGAAATTGGCTGGGGGGAAAGGTTGAGATATTTACTGTCAGGATGGATATGTGGGAAAAAGCTCATACACTTTAAAACAGTATAAATTCATGTAACATTTTAGGAGGATAATTTGGCGTCTGTCCAAATTTTGAATGAACATTCTTATACACAAATTATCCCTGTTCTAAGAGCCCTGGGATATTTGTATGAGTGTGCAAAGCAGACAGGCATGCATTCAACAGATACTTTGTGAGCATCAGCTCTGGACTAGGGTCACTTCTAGGCACAAAGGGAGGGGAAGTTTTTTCAAGAACTAAGAACCAAGACAGAGAAGAAGCATAGAGAACTACTATAATTTCAGGTTTCTTTAAGAAGTGACAAAGAAAGTGACCCTATGAAGAGAAAGCAAGTCAGGGAGAACGGGGTGAGGGATGGGCGACTGATGCCAGGATGGGCTTCCCTGAGGGAACCAAGGGCAGGAAGGCACTGACCAGGGGAAGGTGTTGGGGAAGAGTGTTTGGCTCTTTGGGGAAACAATGTAATTCACCATAAACAGAGGCATAAGTAAATAAAAACAAATAAAGATAAATCAGTTTTATGATATATCATGCAGTTGCTAGGAAGAATGTTTTTTTTTTTTTTTTTAATTTTTTTTTTTTCAACGTTTATTTATTTTTGGGACAGAGAGAGACAGAGCATGAACGGGCGAGGGGCAGAGAGAGAGGGAGACACAGAATCGGAAACAGGCTCCAGGCTCTGAGCCATCAGCGCAGAGCCCGATGCGGGGCTCGAACTCACGGACCGCGAGATCGTGACCTGGCTGAAGTCGGACGCTTAACCGACTGCGCCACCCAGGCGCCCCAACTAGGAAGAATGTTAAAAACACGTCTGAGATATATACAGTTTGGGAAAAAGAAAGTACTGAACAATATACTGTATGTAACTTTGAAAATATAAATATACATATGAGTGAATATTTTTCTTTGGTATGAAATTCTTTGAAATATTAGAATCGGTTACAATAGATTTAGATTATATTACTATTTTTTAAAAATTGTATATGTATACATAATATTATTCAACATTCAATGAATTGGGGCAACTGGGTGGCTCAGTTGGTTAAATGTCCAGGTTAAACAGGCTCAGGTCATGATCTCATGGTCCGTGAGTTTGAGTCCCACATGAGGTTCTGTGCTGACAGCTTAGAGTCTGGAGCCTGTTTTGAATTCTCCCTCTCTCTCTCTGCCCCTCCCTCCTCTCTCTCTCTCTCTCTCAAAAATAAACATTAAAAATTATTTTTAATTAAAATAAAATTCAATGAATTGTATGAACTCTTTCTCAAGGACATGGGAAATATGGACAAATTTTTCATATCCTTTTTGGTGGTTCCTGTATCAGATTAAGAATTCATGATGCAGGGGCTCAGTCGGTTGAGCATCCAACTCTTGATTTCAGCTCAGGTTATGATCCCAGGGTCGTGAGATCAAGTGTAGAGCCTGCTTAAGATTCTCTCTGTCTCTCCCTCTGCCCCTTTGCTCCCTCCCCAACTTGCATTCTCTCTCTCCCTCTCTCTAAAATAAATAAGTAGGTAAGTAAGTAAGTAAATAGAATTCCTGATGAAAAGGTTAGGAAAAGGAGAAAGAAGAATGAGTCATGTGAGATCAGCATTGTTTCTGAGCTGTTTGGAGGGCAAACCACACTGTATGTTGGGGATTTAAACTCTTGGGAAGAATTCTTGAGGCTGTTAGCTCTGGAGCTTAATAATCACATAATTTGTCTTGTTTTGTCTCCATATTCATCAAGCAACCGTCTGACTATAACTTGGCCTCTCGTGTGAATTAGTTTCTAGGGAGGAAATATGCTGATTACATTGGTCAGTTGATGGTGCTTCTTTTAAAAGTTGTTCATGACCATTGGGGTTTCTCATTGATCTTAAGTTTAGTGGACATGAAATTGTCAATGAGAGGTAGCCATCCACTGGGTCACGGACAGGTAGAGGCCAGGATCATGAAGCCTAGGAGGCTTGCTGTGAAGACACAGCAAGAACATGGATGTCTATGAGCCAAGGAGAACACTCTCATCAGAGACCAAGTGCCCGTGTGCCCACAATATCGCCCCAACCGCACCCAGTTGCTCAGGTGGATGTGAAGATTAAATAAAATACTAGATGCAAAGTGCGTGGCTTGCTTGGTGCCTGGACAGACAAGGTGCCCAGTGGTGTTAATTTTGTCTACCACTCCTTGATTATGCATCAAAGATACCTGCTCTCAGAGTTTATAATATTTTCTGAGAGAATGGATTATTTAAAGGAAACTGGAGAAAAATATACTACAGTACCAGGTTAGAACAATAATATAAAAATTGGCAGAATTTGTAAAGAGCTCAGGAAGTCACAAAGGGCTGATGGAATTATCTGGATAAGTCACATTTTAAACTTGACTTTCCCTCAATTTGATTGCATTTCCTTGGTTAAAAATCTTATAAATTGTGTGGATTTGTTTTCTTTTGCCTATTACAGGAAGGCCTGACCTAATAAAATGGGGTCACTTGCCTGTCTTTAAAAGGTTTATAGCAATTTGGTTGGACTGTGCAATACCTTCCCAGGGCAAGAAGTATTAAGAGCCTTCTGTCTCTGTCTCATTTACCAGGACATGGACACTTTGACCTGGAGACTCCTTTATAAAGGTTTTGAAAAGGGAACTTGTTTAGTCTTCCAAACAGACAGCAGTTCACAGAAAAGGGGCAGCAAGATTTTGGTCCTTGCTGCCAGATGGCCCTGGGTTTGTATCCTGACTCCTACAATTTCCTGTGTGACCTTGGGCAAGGCATTTAAACTTCTTTGCTTCCATTTCTTTTCATTGGTAAAATGGGGGCGATAATAGTACTTTCTTCACAGAATAGTTGTGGGAAGTAAAAAGAAGGTAGAGGTTCTTAGGAAATCACAGGGTCCATTGTAAACCCCCAGGATATATTACTATCGAGAGAGAGAGAGAGAGAGAGAGAGAGAGAGAGGAGTTTGAGAGGAAGAGCGAGACAGAGAGGCTTAGAGATGCCCTAACTCAAGAGTTCTCAAACTTTAGAATCATTTGGAATACACGTTAGCAATGCAGATTCTTATGGACAGATTGCTAGGGTGAGAGTGACCTTCCTGTTTCTGCAGTTTCCTCAGACTTTTTGAGCTTAAAATATTTAATAAGCCAAGTTACCATATTTGGGGGTAGCATGTCCTGAACCCCATCGAGCCTATGGTGTGATTAGGTTTAGTTGAAGTCATGAGGGTGGGGTCCCCATGATGGGATTAGCACTTTTACAAGACACCAGAGGGCCTGCTCTGCCTGCCTCCAGCCGCCCCATGTGAGGGCACAGCAAGAACATGGATGTCTATAAGACAAGAAGAAAACTCACACTAGAAACCAGGTTGACTGGTACTCATATCATGGGATTTCCCAGGCTCCAGAACTGTTAGAAATACATTTCTGTTACTTAAGACCCCCAATCTGTGGTATTTTGTTAAAGTAGTCCCAACAGACTAAGACACCTGTTGTTGCCACCACCCCTGGTCCCTTTAGATTTGTAGGTCTAGTTGGGGCCTGGAATCTGCCGTTTGAATGGCAGGATCTGCCTGATACTGATGCAGACCTGAAGAAGGGCACAGGATAGTCTCTTCACTCTCTGAGAACTTGGTGTCCTTCCTGCTTTATATCTGTCCTGTCCCTTTCTATCATATGCCCTCCTGCCTCCTGACGACTCTGCTGTTTCATAGTCTCTCGGGAGTTTTTCTTTCTTTCTTTTTCTTTCTTTCTTCTTTCTTTCTTTCTTTCTTTCTTTCTTTCTTTCTTTCTTTCTTCTTTCTTTTTTTTTTGTTTGTTTTTTTCATTTTTATTATTTTTTTTTCTTTTTTTTTCAATATCTGAAGTTTATTTCAAATTGGTTTCCATACAACACCCAGTGCTCATCCCAAAAGTTTCTTCTTTCTTCCAAGTTTATTTTGAGAGAGAGAGAGCAAGCACACACAAGCAGAGAGGGGGCAGAGAGAAGGAGAGAGAGAGAATTCCAAGCAGGCTCTGCACTGTCAGCTGGAGCCTGATGTGGGGCTCAAACTCACAAACCCGTGAGATCGTGACCTGAGCCGAAACCAAAAGTTGGATGCTTAATCAACTAAGCCACCCAGGTGCCCCTTGGGGGCTTCTTAAATAAAACCACCACCAATTCCTCTAAAAGGTCAAGGAAAAAGTTATATTCAGATCTTAATATTTGTAACTCTTCAGAAAGGCAAAAGATGTGATCATTATAAAGGTTTAAAATACATTATGGAAAGGGCGCCTGGGTGGCGCAGTCGGTTAAGCGTCCGACTTCAGCCAGGTCACGATCTCGCGGGCCGTGAGTTCGAGCCCCGCGTCGGGCTCTGGGCTGATGGCTCAGAGCCTGGAGCCTGTTTCCGATTCTGATTCTGTGTCTCCCTCTCTCTCTGCCCCTCCCCCGTTCATGCTCTGTCTCTCTCTGTCCCAAAAATAAATAAACGTTGAAAAAAAAATTAAAAAAAAATACATTATGGAAAATTAAGAGGAAAATAATATGGTTGAGATAAACAGGATAGAATTATTACCGAGGCCTTATTAACATTTCAAAACGTAATTAAAAACATATAGACACTCAGCCAAACGATATTGGCTCCATTCTGTAAAATGGAGTGAAGCTCTGGTCACAGCTTGCTATTTTTGGCTTGCATTTCCACCACCAACTTATACCAACTCTTTTCTCCTTGGTAGATGCCTTTCTAGCTTACCTTTTCAGGTTGCAAAGATCAGCTTTTCTCACTGCCACCTCACATTTCCTCTTATTTATCCATTAATTCAAAGAATATGAGAAGGCAAAGGTGAACAACCCATAAATGGTGTGTGTCTTCAAGAATCTTCCATTTTGGGGAGCAAAAATAATATAAAAACAGGGAGGGGGACAAAACATAAGAGACTCTTAAATATGGAGAACAAAGGGTTGCTGGAGGGGTTGTGGGAGAGGGGATGGGCTAAATGGGTAAGGGGCATTAAGGAATCTACTCCTGAAATCATTGTTGCACTATATGCTAACTTGGATGTAAATTTAAAAAATAAATTGAATGGGGGGAAAAGAAGAATATTCCCTTTCATTGGGAAGATATATGAAGACCAAGACAATCTAAAATTGTTGGGGTGCCTGGGTGCTCAGTCGGTTGGGCGTCCGACTTCGGCTCAGGTCACGATCTCGCGGTCCGTGAGTTCGAGCCCCGCATCGGGCTCTGTGCTGACAGCTCAGAGCCTGGAGCCTGTTTCAGATTCTGTGTCTCCCTCTCTCTCTGACCTTCCCCCATTCATGCTCTGTCTCTCTCTGTCTCAAAAAAATGAATAAACGTTAAAAAAAAAAATTTAAAATTGTGATGAGGTCAGAGGTGTCTGGGTGGCTCAGTTGGCTGAGCGACCGTCTTTGGCTCAGGTCATGATCTCACAGTTCGTTCAAGCCCCACATTAGGCTAGCTGCTGTGCAAGCTGCTGTCTGTGCAAAGCCTGCTTCAGATTCTCTGTCCCTTCCCCCTCTCTGCCCCTCCCCTGCTCACATGTTCGCACTCTCTCTCAAAAATAAATAAACATTAAAATTGTGACAAGGTCAATAAAGAAACCAAATATAACAAACAAACATGGGTTGGAGAGGGATGAGGAGAATAGAATCTATTTTGTAACTTTGTATTATGGATATTTCCAATGCATAGAAAGATGTGATGAATATCCATCACACAGTGTCAATAGTCTTCTAGACACGGCTAATCTTGTTTTATCTGTGCCTCACTCATTTACTCCACTTCCAACTACTTGGAAGCAAATCTGAGACATCATATCACTTCATTCATAAATATTCTTGTATATTTCTTCTAAACCAAGCCATGAAACCATTACCACACCTGAAGAAAAATGAACTCTTCTTTTTCTGTCTACTCAGTGATGGACTACTGCTCCTACTCTTACTCCTACTTTGGAGAAATTGGTCCAAAAAGGCTTCTTTAAGATTAGATTGGAGACCCAGTGCAATGTTGCCTAAATTATCTATGGTCAAGAACCAGTTTTTCTGCTTTTTGTTTTTTTGGTTTCATTTCTGATTGGATGAGCACTCTTGTGAACTACAATGAAAATAAGTTGCCTCCTAAGCAAAATTTGAAAAGATTACATAGAACAGGTGCTGGGAGGTTGGCCTTCTGCCAAATCAGGCCCACACCCTGTTTGTCTATGGCTCATAAGCTAAGAGTGTTTCTTTACATCTTTAAATAGTTGGGAAAAGTAAAAAGAATATTTCATGACATGTAAAAAGTATGTGAGATGCAGATTTCAGTGCCCACAAGAAAGGTGTGTGGAAGACAGCCCCTTTCAATCATTTATGTACATTTTCATATGCTTTTGGGTACACTTTCATACGGCTTTATGTTGCAGTGGAAGAGTTGAGTAGTTATGACGGAGTTGCTCTGAGGTGGGCAGCAGAGGAAGGAGACTTGCAGGAGGAGCATCCCAGACAATGATTAGTAAAAAACTCAGTCACAGGAAAGAGCATGGCCTGGCCTAGGTTGATGAGTTGATGGTCATGGGCAACATTCCCATATGGTATCTTTTGGTCCACACAGGGTTTTAAAACAAATTAGAATTCTGTACCAGAGGTTTTGCATGGAGTGATTTATTTTCTTTCTTTATTTTTTAAATGTTTACTTATTTATTTTGAAAGAGAGAGAGAGAGAGAGAGAGAGCGAGCAGGGGACAAGCAGAGAAAAAGGGAGAGAGAGAATCCCAAGCAGGCTCTGTGCTGACGGCATGGGGCTTGATCTCACAAACCATGAGATCATGACCTGAACTGAGATAAAGAGTCAGATGCTCAACCAACTGAGCCACCCAGGTACCCCTAGAGTGATTTCTTTTAAAACCTGGATTTCTGAGTTCTTTTGAGAAAATCTGAAAATGTGGCAATCGTGGACCCACATAGGGATTTAATAACTCTAGGGCAGAGAAGCATCTTCTTGATGGAAGGGGATGTGTGGGTTCAGTTCAGGCATCTGAGCCTGTGACCCCTATTTCACTAGGTCAGGGGTCTGAGGCAAAGTGAACAAGGGGAAGGTGGGTGGGAACTGTTTGGAAAGGCAGGTGGGGACCAGACCTGTCAGGACTGATGGGTGCTGGAAAAGAGATTAGATGTGAAGAATTCCAAGTAAGGGTGTGAGTTTGGATATTAAGGGCAATCTTAAGATGTATTGTTAACAGACTGAGGTAAGAGTGACAGGACAATGGCTGGGAAGCTGTGGCTGAAGTCAGGGGAGAGATGGCAGACTGGACTGGGAATTGGGCAGAGGAACTGGGGAATTCAATACATATTTTGTAGGAAAAATCAGTAGGACTTGTTGGCACATTTGAGGTGGGGTTGGGAAAAGAGAGAAAGCCAAGGTGGAGGATGACATCCAGGTTTCTGACTGGATCCACTGGAGGGGCAGTGTGGCTATTTATGACAGGGGAAGACTTGCAGAGGAAGGAGACGGGGAGATAGTGTTCAGGAAGAACGCCCAGAGGGCCATCTTGGACGCTGTGTGAACTGTCTGTGAAATTCAGAAATGAAGCTGCAGGTGGCAATTGGCAAGAAAAACATGAAGACGGCATACGGGCCGTCTTAGAGAAATAAACCCAGTCCCTCTGAAGATCACCACCCTCTGCTCCACACTGTCCCACCTTCACTCTCATCCCCAACATCCAGGCAGCAAGTGCAGGAATCACTCATTGAAGATCTTTCTATGAGGCAGTCCCTTAGGAAGTACAAAAGTTGTAAAAATCCCTACCCTTATAAAGATCACGGTCTGAGGGGAAAATAGTTTTACTCTGAGCTTTGCAGCTCAGCTAACTGCATCACACTTCGTGGAAGCTGTGGTCTGGGAGGGTGGGAACTTGTGTTGGGGGGTGAAGAGGTGGGTGTGTAGGGAGGTGGAGGATGTGGGGGGAGGTCGGTTCAATGCCAGCTGATGGAATCCAAAGAAGATGAACGAGATAAGGGGGCCAAGTCTGGGAGGGGAGTCCACCAATGACAGGGAGAATGGTGATGGAAGGACGGCCCTAGCACAGTCCTTGAATGGATGAACCTTGCAACTCCAGGCACATCAATCTCCTTCTCTGGCTTTAGTCTCTTCTCATCAATGCAGGGCTTTAGACTAAACAGACGGTAGGGAAATGGTTGCTTTGTGATCCATCATGGGCATTGCCCCACTATTTCCTAATTTTATGAAGTACTAAATGATGCAAATCATTTCTGCTGTATATTGAAATGAACTGAGTTTATTCTTCAGTGGGAGAGCAGGGTGGAATTATGCTAAGTGTGGATCCTACATGTGTCCAACATTACCATAAATATCTTGATGAAGGAGAAGTTTGCAAAACCTTCAGACTAGACCGTTTGAAACCCTCTTCCAGCTGTAATCCGTGGTTTTGAAGTGCTTTGTATGGAAAGCTAGAAGAGACTCGGTATCTTTCAGAATCACAGCAAATTATTTCTGAATTAAGCTAGGATATAAATAAGAAAGTAACACATGAGATTACAATATTTTAAATTCCCATCGTTATTTTTTAAGTTTTGGAATTCCTGCGTGAGAAAGAGAAAAGCCCATCCTCTCACACCAGGGAGCTGACCTGGTGCTCAGTCGCACAGTGTCCTCCCGAGGAACATAACCAATTTCATAGAGCATCGACCCCAGACAAGGCCGTCCTGAGACTTAGTCCAGGACAGATCAAGAGAAACACAAGACCTCTCCATGATCATGTCTGAACACAGACAAAAATATGAGCATTGCCCATGCCACAAAAATGACCAAAGAACCCCCTCCAGGCTGATATGAGTGACTGCTGCTTCTTTACCAACTACAGCTTTAGTCTTGTTGCCTTCTTCTTCCCATAGAGATTGTGTTGATTAAGGTACTTAATTACAGAATTTCCCCCACTTCCTGACAGCATCCACTCAAGAGAATTGCCTTCTTCCTTAACCCCGCCCCAAATCACCTAACACAAGCCAAAACCACCAACACCTTTCTGTCATCTCTTAGTGAGACACCCTGTGGATGCCCATGGTGTACATTGTCCATCACCGTAATGGGGAATGAACCCAACTTGTTTAACGGTAGGTATGTTTCTGGTGGCTTTGGCTGGAAAGCATGAACACATTCCAAGCTAAACTATCCCGAAGAAACTGAACCAAAATGACCAAGTGTAAATGTTTGTTGTCTCTCACCAAGAAGCCCGGGGCCTTCTCAAAGCAGGATATAGTTGACATTTTCTGGATTTGTAGAGCATGTTACTCAGCGCCTTAGGGTTTAGAAATACCCAAGCAGTAGTTGGCCATACACATCAAAAGGCCTAAGAGATTTTAACAACCATAAATAGGTGAATGTGAATTGTCTGAAACCACCTCAGTTAGTTGGGGGGTGAGGGTAGGGTTGGATAAGGCAGCAGCATACGGCCTGCAGATGAGTGGACCACACAACTCTGGGGGCCTCCACTTCCACTGACTGCAGTGAGAACAGAAGCCCCCGGCCTTGTGTGGCCCGTCAGTCCTGGGTGAGATACCGTGTGAGGTGAAAGATAGCTAGGGATGTGAAAAGAGTTTCATTTGACTTGAATATTAACCGAAGGGCGCCTGAATTGTCAGTCAGCTGAGAATGCCTCCCTGCTGACAGGAGGAATGCACAAAAAATCCTCATAAAGGAAAACACAACCTCGGAAGCTCTCACACTACCATGACAACAGGAGCTCACAAATGATGCAATTGTACAGGCAGCTGAGGGTGCGCATGTGACCGTCGGCAGCAGGGGGGACACAGGAGATGAGGGCAAGGTCCCACCATGAGGGAAATGGAAACCAGGCAAGGGAAAATGTAAGCTAATCCTGGTAACAAAAATAAAATCAGTCACAGCTGTTAGCTGTAAGAGAGGGAAAGGGGAATAAGTATATTTTACTTTTGCACGGTGTCTTTCATCAGAGGTTATTAAAACACACTTCACTATCATTAACTCATTCCTTGGGCACCACGCTGAGTGTGCAGGCACCCATTTTATGGGCAACACGGTTAGCTCAGTGAATCATGTTTTGGGACAAAAATGAATAAAACATTCCACAGCAAATGGCTGTGGCACTAAATACTGCAAACTTGTCTAAACTCCCAAATTCTCCTTTACCAAAATGTATTTAACTTTACTTAATAAAGTTGCACATTAAAAAAATAATGTCTTGGGGCGCCTGGGTGGCGCAGTCGGTTAAGCGTCAGACTTCAGCCAGGTCACGATCTCGCGGTCCGTGGGTTCAAGCCCCGCGTCAGGCTCTGGGCTGATGGCTCAGAGCCTGGAGCCTGTTTCCGATTCTGTGCCTCCCTCTCTCTCTGCCCCTCCCCCGTTCATGCTCTGTCTCTCTCTGTCCCAAAAATAAATAAACGTTGAAAAAAAAAATTAAAAAAAAAATAATGTCTCTCAAAATGGGTAAAATGAGATCAGTTGGCTAATCTTGTTAAAGGTTATTGTGTAATTTTTGTAATTTAGATATACATTTGAAATCTATCAAAATACAAAGTTACAACAAAATAATTAGAGCCTCTGTGCCTGGTGCTTTATGAGGGCAGGGCTTTCTGACTGTTGTGTCCATTGCTATGCCCAGCACCAAGTCCAGAGCTCAATCAATGCTCATTGAGTGGATAGTAGGCGTTCAGTGAACCGTAACAACTCTTAGTAAATGTAGCTTGCCAATGCCTTCTCACCAACCAAGCAGTTCCCACAAGTTCTGTACTGTGGGACATTTTCTGATGACTTCCTTGGCCACTGATATTCTTTTATTTATTCTACACATATTTCCCATGTCTTCGGGGTGCTAGGAACTGTGTCAGATGTTGGATATTCAGAGTTGATGAATATCGAGCATGTGCACTGGTTAAATTTAATCTGGTGAGGGAGACAGACATGAAACACACAACTCACAAATGGGAATTGACCCCCAGTGGTGACAAAGGCTAGAAAGAGAAGGTACAGGATGCCCAGAGTGGCTGGGGCAGGGAAAGAGGAGAGACTAGGAAGAATGAGACACATGTAATGAGCAAAGAAGGGAACGATATACCACCAGCCTGGAAAAGTGGATGGAGACAGATGTGGGGGAAGGGGGAATGAATTTTCCTCCACTATTCTTTTTTTTTATTTTTTATTTTTTTATTTAAAAAAAATTTTTTTTTTAACGTTTATTTATTTTTGAGACAGAGAGAGACAGAGCATGAACGGGGGAGGGGCAGAGAGAGAGGGAGACACAGAATCGGAAACAGGCTCCAGACTCCGAGCCATCAGCCCAGAGCCCGACGGGGGGCTCGAACCCACGGACCGTGAGATCATGACCTGAGCTGAAGTCGGACGCTTAACCGACTGAGCCACCCAGGCGCCCCTTTCCTCCACTATTCTGAGTTCTTGACTGAGATCCCTGTAATAAAAGACAGATTCGTAAGAAAAGAACAAGAAGTTTAGTAACATCGTAGGGGCTGCGAATATGTCATCCCAAATATGCCATCCTGGACTTGCACCTTTTAGAGATCCTTCAAGCTACTGTCAGAATTAGAAGTCCTTTCCACTGAGTCTTACTGCCAGGCCTTTTGAAGGGAGAAGGTGCAATTTCTAAAATCTCACAGAAAATAAAGCCTCCATCCTGGCATATTAATTTGAAGGTACTTGAGAATCAGCCAATGCAAAAAAAAAGATACTCTGACCCCGCCTTGTCCCCCTGGTAGCAGGAGACAAATCTCCCATGGGAAACATAGCCTCCCTGCTCCAGGAGAGTAGAAGGCATACTTATCACCAGGGATGAGGAATTCAGAGCCAAGGCCGTATAAAAAAACATGTTAATATTTCACCAATTTTCCTACTCCAAGCCCAAACCGT
This sequence comes from Puma concolor, assembly GCF_028749965.1. NCBI lineage: Eukaryota > Metazoa > Chordata > Mammalia > Carnivora > Felidae > Puma > Puma concolor. The sequence goes on from NC_141683.1 coordinate 62,685,195, forward strand.
TTTGCCTTGCCAAGCCCTCACAAATTAATTGTTTCTTTTTCTAAAAGATTTGAAGGCTTCCTACCCCGGTCACTTCTTTGAGTCCCCTATTTTTACGGGGCACCTGTACGTATGTACTAAAATTAAATTTGTTTTTCTCCTGTTAATCTGTCTTATGTCAATTTAATTACTAGACCAGTGGAAGATCCTAGAAGGGAAGAAGGAAAACTTTTGCCCCTCCAACATATGTCATGGGAGCTACCTACGGAAAAATGAGTAATTCCCTGAGATAGCTTAGAATTCAGCCTTAAATGCAGTCTTAATAGAGAAAGGGGAGAAGGGGGTAGGTTTCTTCGGGGAGAGTGAATGATTTTTAGGGATGGTGACTGCTCCCTCAGAAGGATTGTTGCCAGGTCTGATAGTCTGTGACTAAGCTTTTCTGGGTGTGGTGAGAACTTCTAGGGTCCTCTGCTGTGATTAGAGGACTCAATCCTCCCGGGATGATGAAACTCCCAGGGAGTTGATCCCTTTTGGAGCATCTGTCCTTAGGCAGATGAGGGGAGTTCAGGGAAAGCCTTTCCATGCATTTGCTGTTTTTCAAGTGCCTGCGGCTCAAAACCATCCATATGCCTAAGTGGCTATTCTGCCTCAGCATATTCTGCTACCCACCACGGGCCATGCCAGGCATTGTAGCCAAAGCCAGGGGCTGAGTTTTTATGTCAGAGCAATGGGAACCCCGGAGGATGTCAGCTGGAGAAGGAGCCTGACTGGACTCGCACCTTTTAAAGATTCTTCAAGCTATTGTCAGAGTCCGAAGTCCTTTCCACGGAGTCTCACTGCCAGGCTTTTTGAAGGGAGAAGGCGCAATTTCTAAAATTTAACAGAAAATAAAGCCTCCAATGGTGACAGCTCCATGAGGCAGTCAAGTGCACGGACGCTCAGCAAGCCAACTTCCTGAGAGTAGTAGCTAATGCTTAGCTAGTGTTTAATCTTTGCCCAGCATTATTTCAAGCTCATTATACACGTTAGCTCATTAAATCTCCATTAAGATTGTGAGGTAGCTGCTGTTTTTATCTGCATTTTTACAGATGAGTTCTCTGAGGCGCAGAGAATTTTAAGTAACTTTAGTAAAGTCACAGAGCAAGTAGGGGAAAGTATCCTCATTCCAGCAGGCTGGATGGTGGTTAAGGGGATCTGGATGTGCCAGCCCAAATGTGCCACTCTGGTATAAGGGTTACATGGAGCTGAAGGCAACTGAGAATCAACGGTTTTTTATTTTTTTTATTTGTTTGTATTTTTGGGACAGAGAGAGACAGAGCATGAATGGGGTAGGGGCAGAGAGAGAGGGAGACACAGAATCGGAAACAGGCTCCAGGCTCCGAGCCATCAGCCCAGAGCCCGACGCGGGGCTCGAACTCACGGACCGCGAGATCGTGACCTGGCTGAAGTCGGACGCTTAACCGACTGCACCACCCAGGCGCCCCTAGGCAACTGAGAATCAAAAGATGCAGGAACGATTCTCTGCCCTCCCCCTTATCTGCCTAAAAGCAGGGCATAGCTTTCCCTTTGTAAAATTGTCCTCTGTACCAGGAGGAGAAGAACAACTCTTACCACTAGAGATGAGAGGATTGTCATGAATAAACCTTACTGAAATAGCCCCTGTCTTCCACTAGTTTCCCCCTATATTTCCTAGTCACTTTGCTAATTTATCATTCCCAGAGGCCCAAACCCTTTTCTTTGGTAGATAAAACCTCGAATCTAACCACATCTTCTTTTATGTGAACTCTCCTGCACATAGATATGAATGATCCATCTTTCGTTAGCTTAATTTGCAGGCCCTCAGGAACTGAACAAAAAAGAGTAGACGAAAAGTTTTTCTCCCCTTGCAGTAGTAATGGGAATCTAGATGACAGAGGGATGGGACAGGTCACACAACCCTGTGGCTGCCCTGAGATTCAGACCCTTAGCTCCCTGGATCCCAAACCACTGTGAAAGCACTTTGGTGACAGAAAACATCCACAAAGTAAAACATACATCAAACACAACTGAAAAACAATAACTCCCGAAACCCCTTGGATTTTTGTTTCACAGCCCTGGTTTCTCCTGTCACTGGTAGAGAACATTTCCACAAACATCAAAGGGAGTTCAGCCCCAGCCCTACACCCTCCAAAACCCCTTCCTTCCTGTTGGGGCTGGGGCTCCTGGAAGTCAACACCCAAGACTCAAGCCCACACCACGTTTAGGGGGTCCCTTCTCTGGCCCTTCTGGGGCCTCAGGCTGTCCCAGAACTGGCATTTTACTGTGTTCTTTGCCTGCTGCCTGGCCTGGATATGAATTCCTTTTGTCTTGCTTCCCTCTTGCCCCAAGGCATCTCTGATGGATGGTTGACCAATGTTCTGGACCACAGTCACTGCTGGTTCAGGATGCAGGTGATACCTGTAAGTTATTACACAGCAGTGACTGACTGCCAGCAGGGCTGAAACTCTCAGGTTCTTGAATAAATGAGACAGTGGCCATTCTAGAGTTCTGGGCCAGGGGTTTCAAAGTGTGTGGTTTCCAGACACTGTTGCCAGCAACAGATCACCTGGGAACCTGTTAGAAAACTTCAGGCTCCGGGGCGCCTGGGTGGCGCAGTCGGTTAAGCGTCCGACTTCAGCCAGGTCACGATCTCGCGGTCCGTGAGTTCGAGCCCCGCATCAGGCTCCGGGCTGATGGCTCGGAGCCTGGAGCCTGTTTCCGATTCTGTGTCTCCCTCTCTGTCTGCCCCTCCCCCGTTCATGCTCTGTCTCTCTCTGTCCCAAAAATAAATAAACGTTGAAAAAAAAAAATTAAAAAAAAAAAAAAAAAAAGAAAACTTCAGGCTCCTCTCTAGATCTTGTGAATCAGAAACACAGGTGAGGCCTTCCAGTCTTGTTTAAAAAGTCCTTCAAGGGGCGCCTGGGTGGCGCAGTCGGTTAAGCGTCCGACTTCAGCCAGGTCACGATCTCGTGGTCCATGAGTTCGAGCCCCGCCTCGGGCTGATGGCTCAGAGCCTGGAGCCTGTTTCCGATTCTGTGTCTCCCTCTCTCTCTGCCCCTCCCCCGTTCATGCTCTGTCTCTCTCTGTCCCAAAAATAAATAAACGTTGAAAAAAAAATTAAAAAAAATAAAAATAAAAAGTCCTTCAAGGGAGGTTGATTAATGCTGTGGCAGAGCCACGAACCCAGGTCAGGCTCAGCAAACTGTGGCCCGTGGGCTCAATGCAGCCCACCACCTGTTTTTGTAGAACTTGCAGCTAAAACTGGCTTTTACATTTTCAAACCCTTGGGGGGTAAAATCCAAGGAAGAATGACATTTTCAAGACATGTGAAAAATTATTTTAGTTTTTGAAAAATTATTTTACATTCACATTTTAGTGTCCATGAATAAAGTTTTATTGGAACACAGCCACACCCATTCATTGACATTCACATATTGCCTCTGGCTGCTTTTGAGCTATGAAGGCAGAACTGTGGCAGAGACCGCAAAGCGGAACATATTTACTATGTGGCCCTTTGGAGAAAAGTTTGTTGACCCTGCTCTAGGCTAAACTGTTTTGAAATCAGCAATGTTTGGCGAAGTGTGACAGCTGTCAGCTGCACCCCACACAGGCTAGTCGCAGAGGGGAAGTGGTGATCCCAGACCTTGCCGCGTAGAATCCATTTCTGTGCCACGCAGTTAAATGAGTTTGTCTCTAAAAGATGCTAAAAATGGCACTGGGATTTAGAAAAGTTCCCAAAGGCCCAACCAGTCCCAGATCCAAATAAATAAATCTGATTTTCACACCCCAAAATTCTGCTTCCACTGTTGGAAATTTTGCCAGATATGCCCAGCTGGTGTTTATCTATGCCTCTGTAGGGCAAATCTAGGCAAGGAGTTTGATGGTCTTGGGCTGATTCAAAGTGTCCTTGGAAGAAGATTAATGAGGATAGGAATCCTGAGGTCAGAAGTCTGAAGGTTAAGCTTACCTTGAGCTAGGACTCGGCCACACTGCGCTGACAGAGCAAGCCACATGCAGAAGCTGCATTCACTGGCCTCACCTGAGGAGGGTCTGAGGAAGGTCTACAAAACGTCAACCAAATCTGTCTGTAGCTTCTGGTATAAGAAGCAGAGTCCTGGGGCGCCTGGGTGGCTCGCCAGTCAAGCATCCCACTTCAGCTCAAGTCATGATCTTGTGGTTTGTGAGTTCAAGCCCTGCAACTGGGCTGTCTGTTGTCAGCACAGAGCCTCCTTCGGATCTTCTGTCTCCCTCTCTGTCTGTCCCTCCCCCACTCACGATCTCTCTCCAAAATAAACATTAAAAAAAAAAAAAAAAAGCAGAGTCTCGAGAAATGAGTCTAGATAGGTGATTAGATCTTTGAGGAGCTTGTATAACACTTCGTGGAAGCTGGGGTTTGTCCAGCATATGTAACTAAGGATCATGGTCTGTTTTAAAAATGGGGGAGTCACATCTCCTTAAAGCCAGGTTGTATTAGGTTCCAGGGATATAAAATAATGCTCTTGCCCATAAAGAAAGCATGGTCTAGTGGGAGAAACATAGGTAAAGAGAAATTTTTAACACATTAAATTTTGGACTAATGTTAAGGCTTTTGGAAATTTGTGAATCCAAGAACAAGACACCTTAACTATGGGCATGCAGCTTCCCAAATACCCCCAACCTCCCACAGAGGCGCGGACTCAGGAGGACTGAGTGGGTCTGCCATCCAGGACGGCTGAGGTTGGGGTGGGGGCATCCTCATGGAGGGGGGCACTGGTGCAGGCAGTGAAAGAATTCACCTAAGGCAGAGCAAAAGAGATAGAAGTTTATTGAATACACCTCAAGGGTGCAGCGGGCAGGACAGCAAAGCAGAGACGATCTGCAAGGAGGGAGTGGTGAGGGGCTATAGTTACAGGGTGGCGCGAGGCTGTATGAGAACATATGGAATTTTCCCTTGTTTGGTAATCTTAGGAACCGTGTATCATGAGCACGCTGTGAAAGCACACACACAAGTTGTGTCTTTCCACGCAGCTTATTCAGTCTTCAAGCAAAGTGCACCACAATTACGAAGCAGGTTCAGCATTCCAAACTCAGTGACATTTCACCATGTGATTAAACGTGGCTTCTTACACGGCACATGGGACGGAACATACGACAAGCCACACAGCCAACAGGATATGGGAAGGTGTAGGGAGCTAGTGAACCAAACGGGAAGGCCATGGGCGGGAGCACAGTTGACAGGAGGTCGGGTCCAGGTCAGCCCCCAGCACTCACTGCTTATTATGTTCAAGCAGGGAAGGATCTCGGTTCTGTTCACAGATCAGTCAGGCAGAGCCCTCAGCGGCAGCTGCTTTTAAGTGGTCAGACGTAGAGGGGTCACGTCTGACGAGTCTGACAGTTTGCTGCAAAAACCCTCCCCTTTTTAAAGGGATTTAACTCATCTTGGGCCCCTGCAGACTCCCCCTGCTTCTGGGGTGTGAGCTGATGCTGGTCCCTCCGCATCTTGTAGATGCAGCACCTTTAAGTGCTTGCGTCTCTGACACGGGCTTTTCTGTTGACATGAGAGACTCCATTTTGCTCTCTACACGGTGCCTGGTTGTAATTGGTCAGTTAGGGTCTTTGGCTGTTTTGAGGTGGGTCGCTTAGGAAGTCTGCAACAGCTGGGTGGTCGCTGGGGGCCCTTGTGCCCTGCTCATTTTTCCGCTGCTGAAGCCTGTTGCCTAAAAGTGGCCTCTACATGAGGCAGGGAGTCCCGACCACCACAGGGGCCACTCAGAGGGTCAGCTGGTAACAAGGCAGTGGGCAGGAGGGGCTGTGTCTGTTTGGGGAAGGCCAAGGTGTTCAGTGTGCCTGGGATTGAAGACCCCCGCAGGTGACGAGCGGGTCGCTGCTTGTAATGAGGACCAGGCTCCCATCTGGCTAGACAGAGTTCAACCCCCAGCTTTTCTCTTACCTGCCGGGTGGTCTTTCTTTATCCTGCTGCCTCTCAGTGTCCTCAAGGCTAAAATGAGTTGTGCTTACTTTGTAAGAATCTTGAGAGGCTTAAACGAAATCTTTCATAGAAAACAGGTTAGCACAATTGCTCATTGCTGTCAGTAAATGTTCCCTATTTGTTTGTTAACAAAAATTTAGCTGAGTAAATTTGAAGATCTAATTGGCTTTACATGATTCATGAATTAGGCAAAAACCCATCAAGCAAATAGAGGGGGAGCTCTGAGGAGTGGTACAAAAGGAAAGGTTTTTATAGGAAGGAAGGTGGGGCAAGGAAGTTATTAGCAAAAGAAAAGGATTCTTTCAGGCAAGGTCACTTTCCCTCAGGGGGAAGAACAGGAGTTCTTATGCAGACGACTTCACTATTGTTGACTGGGGAGGCTGAAACTACAATTAGGTTAGGTACTTAGTCCCTTGCCAAAAATGACTCCATTTCAAACCTGTTCTTTTTTACCATTAAGACTTAAGGGGCACCTGGGTGATTCAGTCATTAAGCGTCCAACTTCGGCTCAGGTCATGATCTCGAGGTTCGTGAGTTCGAGCCCCGCGTCGGGCTCTGTGCTGACAGCTCAGACAGCAGCCTGGAGCCTGCTTCGGATTCTGTGTCTCCCTCCCTCTGCCCCTCCCTTGCTCGCTCTCTGTCTCTCTCTCAAAATAAATAAATATTAAAAAAAAAAAAGATTTTACATTATTGGGGTAGGTGGGTGGCTCAGTCGGTTAAGTGTCCAACTCTTGATTTCAGCTCAGGTCATGATCTCAGGGTTCCCCGTGTCCGTCTCTGTGTTGACAGCTCTCTCTCTCTCACTTTTTCTCTCTCAAAAAAAAAAAAAAAAAAAACTTTTAAAAAGTTAAAAAAAATGTTACATTATTATTGCTTATGAGTTCCAAACAGTTAAGCCGGAAACATATCAAGCCTTAACATAATCTGCTACCTTAACCCTGTTTGTTTGCAAAAGGGACTTTGCGGGGTGAGCACAAAGGAGGATGGGGGTCAAGAGGTACAGACTTTCAGGTACAAGTTCTGGGGGTATCATGTACAAATGGCAACTACAGTTAACAATACTGTATTATACACTCACATTGCTGAGAGAGTAGATCTTAGAAGTTCTCATCACAAGAAAAAATAGTTGTAACTGTGTGAGGTGGTGGATGGCAACTAAACTTATTGTGGTGCATTTGCAATATATACATAATATCAGATCATTACACTGTATACCTTAAACTAATACAAGCTCCTATGTCAATGATATCTCAATAAAATTGGAATAAAATCCCAAACAGGCCAAGGTCAGGAATGACCTCACTCACTGCTTTCTGAGTACATACCTCCTACGTACCTTTTTCTAAATTCTTTTTTTCTTTACTTAGGTCATTAGTGATGAGGGAGCCTGAGGCAGGCTGAGGGCAAAACACAAGCTAGAACCCCCCTCCCAGGTGGGGCATGTGTGATGTTCTTTGGACACTCCCAGCTACCCCAAAAACCAGGAAAGGACAAAAAAACCAAATGGCCAAATTGATAAGAGTCTCCACCAATCTACCAGAAAAAGGCGATCCCATCAATGGCCTAAAGTCTAGGAACTCACTACTGTCACTGTTAATGCTTTGCTAGAGGTAAAAACAACCTTAGCTGGACAAAGGCTGGGCCTCCAGAAAGTCTTTAGCAAGTGAAAGTCTTTTTGGAAACTCCCTTCTGATTTTATCTCCCTGGACTCCTTAAAACAGTCACCTCCCACACTCACATTGCACTTCTTCCTGCCCATAGATCCTGTCCCCATACTTTGATAAAATTCACCTTTTTGCACCAAAGAATTGTCTTCAAGAATTTTCTTGGCCATTGGCTCCGGACCCCAAGAACCCCCCTATCACCCCAAAACTTCATCAATCAGAATCACTTAGCACATTCATCATGACATGGTCAATATTGAAGCCAAGATTTGCTTTCACTAAACATTAATAAAAGATGTTCCCTAGGCTTCAATAGTGGCTTCACAGAGGCCACTGTGGGAGATGTGGGGGTCTGTGGGGGAGAGAGGTTGAGGGAGGGAGTCAACCACAAGGGGAATTTGCACGGTTTCACATTAAATGCTGGTTTCAAGTTTCATTTCAGTTTGCTTTTCTTTTTAACAGTTTTTTTTTTCATTTTTTCTGAGAGACAGAGAGTGCAAGTGGAGGAGGGGAAGGGGGTGGGAGTCAGAGGATCTGAAGTAGGCTCCATGCTGACAGTAGAGAGCCCAACGTGGGGCTTGAGCTCACAGAGAGATCATGACCTGAGCCGAAGTCAAGAGCCAGACGCTTGCTTAACTGACTGAGCCAGCCAGGCGCCCTATTTTGCTTACTAAAAAGTCCTACGTTTACTAAAAAGACTACAGACAAGTTAGTTTGATCAAGAGGGAATGAGAACATTTTCTTGAAGCAGCCATTGTAAGGGTTAAATTGTAGTGTAGGGCTAACCGCTAGCTTGAAAATAACAACTTTGTTCTGACACTGAAGGTCAAAAGATAACAGCCTTGCTTTTCCTCTTGTAAATCAAGCTTCATACTCTTGTGAATCAGGCTTTACCAATGAAGGAAACAAAAGCTCAAAGAAGAGCATCAGAGACAAGGTCAAGGAGATCCACCGGTTGCAATTTAGCGGCAGAAAGTCTAAAATAATCACCTCATTCGATAACTGTCTCTAACTCATCTGGGAACTGTTTCTCTGTTCTGTTCCCAAAGAATGATAAAACGATGTGATCGGCTTTAAAAACTCCGTACCCCGGCTGTTCGGGCGCACTCTTATCAAGAGTGTTGGTCCCGATTGGTCAGCCTCGCCTCTCATTGTAATAAACTTTGTTGTGACTGTCACTGGTGCCCGTAGCATTCTGTTTCAGGAGCCGTGTGGATGCAACACCATGATTCTGGTTCCCTGTCTGCTTTCCACTTTCATTTCATCTGCTTTATTTCAGGATCACACAGTAAGGGCTAAATTTCTGTATATCCCTCAGTCCTCTACCCTCAAGGACTACAGTCTCCATTTAAAAAGTAAACCGAGGGCGCCTGGGTGGCGCAGTCGGTTAAGCGTCCGACTTCAGCCAGGTCACGATCTCGCGGTCCGGGAGTTCGAGCCCCGCGTTGGGCTCTGGGCTGATGGCTCAGAGCCTGGAGCCTGTTTCCGATTCTGTGTCTCCCTCTCTCTCTGCCCCTCCCCCGTTCATGCTCTGTCTCTCTCTGTCCCAAAAATAAATAAACGTTGAAAAAAAAAATTTAAAAAGTAAACCGATTAGAAAACGAAAAGAAAACAAACAAGCAAAAGTGTTGGGATTGTCCTCAAACTAGAAAAGGAAACTTCTGTATAGAGTGGAATAAGCACTGCTCAGGACTGTCACTGTGGGGTCCACACCCCTCGCCTCCTGGGCTCCCCATCACCCATCACACAGACACTGGCGACTGCCCTGACTGGGCAGGACAGGACAAAGGCATCCCCTACCCCAGCCCCAGGCCAGCTTCTGCCTGACTCCTGGAGGTTTTACAGAAATCCTCTGTTTTCCCCGGAACTGGCTTCCCATGTTACTTGTGGACACTGGTGCACGATCAGAGTCCCGAGTCCCTTGCCTGCCTTCTGCCCCTTAGTCCACTGGTCCCAGCTGAGTGACGCTCCAGGCTGGTTCACAGCCCTCTCGGTAGCCAGCTTGTCTGGTGCACGCCTCCCTGGTTCTTGTAGTCGAGTCACTTGTACACTCTGCACGGGACCAAAATGATGGGACCTATCCTAAGGCTGCATGTCAGTAAAGCAAGACTGAATACCTCACCTAAAGGCAGTTGCAACCTCCCCTGGACGGGAACCTGTAATCAGCCAAGACTGGAATTCTTAGGTCAACTGTAGGAGGCAATCCCCCGGGATTTCATCATTTCATTATGCCTGCTACAGTTTTATTTATTTCAACGGGTCTGAGGATTACTTGACTCCCAGTCCCCTGGGCAGTTTTTAGCTGTGTCAAATACCTGCTGGTATAAAAAGATGTCAAACTGGCTGAAACTGAGTTAAACTAAATCAGTTTGTCTAAGAGCCAAGTAAGATGGCAGAAAGTGTTTAAAATGGTCCTGAGACACAGGAAATGCTCCCAAATCATATTCAAGAACATTCGGTCCCCCTAGCTGCCTTGTTTCCCAGTGGAAACAAAGGACCAACTCGAGGTTTTCACCACTTCTGGAGGCCCTCGGCTCTGGCTGGTTGGGGCTTCTCTGTGGCTCTGAGTGCTGAGCAGATCCCGGGATCTCAGTGACTCAGGAGAACGACTGGGAGACCCAGACTGAGAGATGTCCACACTGATTTGGGGGCAGTGGTAGTTTTCCAGAAGTTGAGAGTAAGCCATAGGTTTAACCTCAAAGTCATTTAAGGAATGATCGTCCCAGCTTGAATCAGGACTTAAAAGGGCCCTGAGATCTATAGCTGGAGACAGAGAACTTCCTATTTTTTAAAAAAGTTTATTTATTTATTTTGAGAGAGAGTGAGCGAGCAGAGGTGGGGCAGAGAGAGACGGAGAGAGACAGAATTCCAAGCAGGCTCTGCACTGTCAGCACAGAGCCTGATGTGGGACTTAAACCCACAAACCGTGAGATCATGACCTGAGCTAAATCAAGAGCTCAATGCTTAACCGACTGAGCCACGCTGGTGCCCTGAGAACTTTCTATTTAAGTGACTCTGCAGCCAGAGACAGATATCCGCACTGTACCTTGAAGTCAGTCTCCCCCAGAATAGGTCACTACAAGGCCACTCAGAAAATGTCTTCACAGCTGTGCAAAAGTACTACACCCTAAGATTTGGCTTCTCTTACAGAAGGGACTTGGAATTTCCAAATCTAATTTAGAAAACAATTTCGGTGGGGCACCCGGGTGGCTCAGTCGATTGAGCATCTGACTCTTGGTTTCAGCTCAGGTCATGATCTCATCATTTTGTGACTTTGAGCCCTGTGTCAGTCTCTGTGCTGGCTGTGTGCAGCCTATTTGGGATTCTCTCTTCCTCCCTCTCTTTCTCTGCCCCTCCCCTACTCACAGTGTCTTTCTCTCAAAAAAATACATAGAACCTAAAAAAAATTTTTTTTAATGTGTCAGTCCTGAAGATTAAAGAAAGGGGCAGCTCTAGTCTCTTTTCTACCCCCACCCCCACTCCATCCTTAACACACAGAGCCAGCCCTCTCCCCTCTCCACACTCCACACTCACCTGGGTAATTTCTTTAGGTTTCAAGGTGAAAAATCACGTTTTCTGAGCAGTCTTCAGTACTATCACAAACAGTATTGTAGTTATTCATTACCTTTCCCTTCGCTTGATCTGATTTCATGATTTAAGTATCTGAGTTTTGTTAGTCATTTCTCTGAACATACTATGGACTCCAAAATCTGGGTCTTTTCGTTACGACATCTTCATGGAAGACATTCCAGGGTCTTAACTCATGTTTCTGTATTTTAGCAACCACCCTGTTATCCCCAAATGGATAGGAGTCTATTTGAAAAGTAAATACAAAGAAGTTGAGAATATGTTCATTATCTTCATGATGGTTTATTCATTCATTCATTCATGTATTTAATTCACACATGCAATCTTAGTTTATGTTGATTCTCCTAGGCAAGGTACTAATCATAATAATTGAGACATTGTAGAAAAAGCAATAATAAATGTAGGCACAAGGTATGTGTGCAGGAAGGGCAGGGGGAATAGCCATCCATACCTGGGGTGGTAGAAGCCAGTTGACTTTGGTTTTAAAGGTTAAGTTGGCATTTTCCAATGAATCAAAGTGGGGAATACCCCATGGAAGGTTTGAGACCCAGAAGGTGGGTGTAGTTCTATTTGTTCAAAACTTACTGTGTAACATAGAGTCTTAAGGTGCAAGGCTATTCACAGCCCATACTAGAGCCACACATGGGGTTGCCTGATTTAGAAAATAAAAAATGCTGGACACACAGTTAAATTTCAATTTCAGATAAACAAAATTTCTTTTTTTTTTTTTTTTAATTTTTAATGTTTATTTTTTAATTTTGAGAGAGAAACAGAGCATGAGCAGGGGAGGGGCAGAGAGAGAGAGAGACACAGAATCCAAAGTAGGCTTCAGGCTCTGAGCTGTCAGCACAGAGCCCCATGCAGGGCCGGAACTCACAAACCATGAGATCACAACCTGAGCCAAAGTTGGACGCTTAACCGACTGAGCCACCCAGGCGCCCCACCCCCTCTTTTATTTATTTATTTATTTATTTATTTATTTATTTATTTTAATTTTTGGGACAGAGAGAGACAGAGCATGAACGGGGGAGGGGCAGAGAGAGAGGGAGACACAGAATCGGAAACAGACTCCAGGCTCCGAGCCATCAGCCCAGAGCCTGACATGGGGCTCGAACTCACGGACCGCGAGATCGCGACCTGGCTGAAGTCGGACGCTTAACCGACTGCGCCACCCAAGCGCCCCCCCACCCCCTCTTTTTTTAAGTGTAAGTATGTCCCATGCAATGTTTGAAACACAGGATGATACAAATGTGAGTTTGATCTGTAGGCTTATTGGCTCTGTGCCTTTAGGAATTTTATTTGACTTTTCTTGACCTGGGTTTCTTCATCCTTAATGGGAATAATAACAATAATAAGTATCTTTCAAGATCTTAGTGAATATTGACTATGAATTGTAGGGTCATTATAACTCCCAAATAAATAAGACTCATGGATGAAATGGAAGGAGCACAGAACCAAGTCAAGAAGCTGCCTTGGATCTTGAAGGACAAGCAGGAAAATGTCATCCCTAGAGGGAGAGACACTCCAGACATGAAAGAACATGAACAATGACCCTGAAATGCTTAAAAGATAATAAAAATAGAGCACAAGCAAGACAGGATGAACCAGTACATGAAACGTTTGGCAAGAGGTGACAAAGACACAGAATGAGGAGACAAGGCAATGTCTTTGAGGGCCAAATCGAAAGGTTGCTGCCACAATGATGTGGCACTAGAGGGAACCATGATACTTAAGTTCACAAGATACTGTCCATTTTGTTTTATCATTGGGGCTGGTCGTTTCCAGTGACTGAAAATCCTTTGTTCCCCATTTGGAGCACCCCTTTCTTCCAAAGTACCACAGACGCTGAATCTAGTTGAGGAAATTCTTGCCCACTGACCCCATCCACCCCCAACTCAGATTCTGGTCTCCTGTTGACTTAGAGGTTCTACACGGTTGATTTGCAGGTATTAATCTAATCTTAGGAACTGAAAAGCTACTCTAATACCATAACTCAGTGCCTAGGATGCCTGGGTGTGGCTGAGCTCTCTGAACTAGGTGCTGGAGGAGGACTAATATTCATGAAGCATGTATCTTCTGATAAAAGGCATCAAATAAAGGTAAAATGACATTTGGGACTTGTTTTATTTCTGCTACTACTAATTCTCTACTGTTATCCCTCTCTTGACTTCCTTTCCCACATGGTGTGGGAGTGTCCTCACTCTCCAACCCTGTTCCTGGAATCCATCTGGGCCATTTGTGTCTTTATGATGGTTCTGGTTTCCATGGCAGCACCAGGATTTCGGAGGACCCTGCTTTCCTTCCTGAAGGTTTTGTAGCGTTAACATCTGAGCAGTTCTTTCCCATGGGCTGGTTAGCATTCACGTCAAGGAGACACATATAATGTTCTGTGTACTCTTCCCCAACATTTATGTCTGATTTCCTCTTTGGCTAGAGCTAGCCTTTTCAGAGTTAATGGGGAGTTACCCCATTAGTGACTTTAAAATTGGGGGGATTTAGCTTTATTGGCAGCAAACTGCTTGGCAATTTCTAAACCTAATGAAGTGGTGTTGGCGCCACCTGGTGGCACTTGTCGGCTCTGACATAAATGTCAATGGAGACCCTTGAGTTCTGAACTAGTGAGTTCATAGGGTAGAGGAAGCCGCTCCGGGTATGGTCTTGCTAGGGGGAGCCTTGCTGCCTTTGTGACTTCATCACTTGTGAGAAACGTTCATATGTGATTTAAAAACTTTGATACCAAAAGTGTGCTGATCTTTCGTCAATAACCTGCTCAGAAGGCCCACGTGTTCTGAAACACAAACGAGAGATTTTTCGGATGAGGGCACTGACGTCGATTAAATAATCCCCCAGACACACAGGGGCAGACTCTTCTTTTGAACTAGGTTTGTCAGATGACAAAGTTCCGGCTCGTCCCAGGACACCAGAGTGTGTGTGCCAAATTGTGTGCTCACAAAGTTGAGAGAGGAGGGTGTAGGTGGAGCACTTTCTGAAGAGGGGGGAGAAAGCCTCAGGGCTGTTACTACCCATAATGTCTGGGCCCGTGCTTCTCAAACTCTAAAGTGCCCGTGAATCACCTGCGGGATCTTGACAGATTGTAGGTTCTGACTCAATGGGTCTGGAGACAGCCCTGAACTTCTGCATTTTTAATAAACTCCTAGGTCAGGCTGACCTGCTTGTCTACAGACCACACTTCTGGTCTAGAGTGAACTTGAACTGTGGTTTTGAGCAGGGAGCAATTTCACCCCCCAGAGGACATTTGACAATGGCTGGAGATTTTTTTGGTGTCACTACTGGGGTGAGGGGACAGTGCTACCGGCTTCGGTAAACAGAAGCTAGGGGTGCTGTTAGTCTCCTATGATACCACGGCAGCCTCCACAACAGAGAATTACTTACCCAAATTCCAGTTGTGCACAGGTTGGAAAGCCCTGCCCTGGATTTAGTCTTGTGTGATGGGCCTGTGTACTGTGAGCAGCTGAGGTCTCCTAACCCAAAGGGAGTTGGCTGGGAAAAGGGTATGAACTGGTTTCTTTTGTTCCTGAAAGGAAACAGTTCACACTAGAAATCCCCCATCCATATTTCAGAGGCAAATGAAGGGTGAGTGGGCCTGGAGGAGACTGGTGAATATGAACCATGATTAGTAGTACCTTTTGGCCGGTGGAGAACTGTATGTGTCTACATTCAGCGCCTCCAGTCAAGGACTTAGCAACACAAAATCAATGAATCCAGCGACTGGGAAATTTCCTTCTCATCTTATATAGGACCAAAACAACAACAATGAAAAGAAAGTTCTTAATGTGATTTATCCCCCAGGACATCTTGATGATAAAATTATACTGTAAACCTGGACTAGGGGATCAGCAAACTTCCTCTGTGAAGGGTCAGACAGTAAACATTTTTGGCTTTGCAGGTTATATGGTCTATGTCACAAATACTCAACTCTGTCATTGTCGCACAGTAGCAGCCAGAGCCCGTGGTGAAGAAATGGCATGACTGTATTCCAGAAGTACTGTACTTACAAAAATAGCCCATGTCAGATGGCTGGAGGCAGTAGGCTACTGTTTGCTTATCTCTGGTCTAGGCAGTCAAGTGCATCAGATCAGCTGTAGATTCTGTGATAGCTGTGACATAAGCAGATGCATTTTTATCTGATCCTCTTTGGTTTTATGGGAGAGGATGGTTCCTGCCCAGAAACAGGCACTAAAACCAAAATGGTTTCCTGGCTGAGCTGATCATTGTAAAAACAAGCAATGGCACAATCCCATCATTCTAGTATCTCCCTCTGAAGTGGACAGCTCAGGTTGTCTAATCTATCACCAAGCATTGATTAGCCAAATGTGTTTAGCATTACCAAAAGCCATGCGGAATCCAAAAAAGGAAGGCCACAGTCCATTGTTCTTAAGCATTCTTTTGTTATTATGGTACTAAGACAAAAACGCATAACCACAGCGAATTCAAATACCATGGACAACTTATTAAAAGTGCTGGTAACACTTGGTTAAGCATTGAAACTGCATACTTTCTTTTGTTACCAAAATAAATTCCACTTCATTCAAATACTTAAATGTAAACAAAATGGAAACATAGTGCTAGAAGTAAACACAGGATGGGTATATACTTTTTATAATCGCGGAGTTAGGAGAAACTTTCTATTGAGAACATGAACTCAGAATCCACAAGGAAAAGATCACAGAAGAATAAAAAGGAGTTATGTAAGACAGTCTGCCATAAACAAGACCAAAGGAACTGGGTAATTATTTTTAATACATATGGTATACAAAGAGGGAATCACTCAACTTTGTGAGCTCGTAAAAATCAATAGACAATGATGAATACTGTAACAGAAAAGTAGTCATAATTTACAGAAGTACACATTGCCATTTAATCTTATGCATCTGAGTAGATGCTAAGAAAATAAAGGAAAAAAAATCCGGACCAAAATCAATTGGACTTCATCACCTAGGGACAGGTCAGCTGTGGTCTTGGTTCCTCGGATCACATGCCCTTCCACTTCTCCTTCTGAGGATGGCCATCCTGGAACCCACACTGGGAGAGGCACATGGAGCTCCTCTTGTCTCAGCTGGGCCTGGCCTTGAGTCATCCTAGCCCAGGAGTCAGACGTGAGACCAAAGACGCCTCCAGATGATCCCAGCTCCCAGCCGTTCAAGTCACTCCCAGCCCTCGGGTCTCCCAGCTGAGTCCCCAGACAGCAGGGAGCTGTTGCCACTGTGCACTTTCTGGTATCTTTACTCACAGACTCCATAAGTGCAAAAAAGCCGTGATGGTTTCATGCACTGAACTTGGGCTGGTTGGTTATACAGCAGGAAACTGGACACTGTCCACCACAAACGAGGCAGCCTGAGGTCGATGCAGGAGGGAAGCCATATCGGGAAGGGTCTTGGAGACAAAACAGAGCACAGCAGCTCACCCAGCTACAATCCAGAGGGATGATAATCTTAGATGCTGGATTCAAGAGCAGCCGCAGGGATGGGTAAGACTGGGAACAAGAGCACCAGCCCCGGGCACGGCCAGTTATGTGGATGTCCAGGGCCAACCAGCTCTCAAAGTCAAAGTCAATCTTGGGAAATGGACTCATTTAGGAAGAATATTCACTGCTCAAGGTGAAGCAAAGGATACATCTGGAGAACAAATCTGGGAGGCGCTGTTTCACTCAGCAGATGGCAGAGAGGACTTGATGGATGGGTGTTAGAGGAAGTGAGTAGAGCAGGAGACCAGGCAAGCTGGGCATGGGAAGGACAGCCACAGGCAGGAGAGTGGGCTGGCTGGTGCCTGGGAGCAGTGAAATGCAGCCTGGAGCAGGACGATGGATCCACGGATCCATGGACCCAGGAGTGAGCAGAGGGCAAAGGCCATCTCAGTGCCACTGGGGGATGTTAGGGAGATCACACCTTCACTGAGTCTCTCTCTCTCTCTCTCTGTCTCTGTCTCTGTCTCTCTCTCTCTCCAGTTAGAATGCTTCTCCTTTCCCACTTACCAACCTTAAAATAAAACCCTAACACCTTAGCAAAGTCGACCCTGTAGGACTGGCCCCTGCCTAGCTTCTCTCCCCTTCCCTGGCTGCAACCACGCTGGAACCCTTTCCGTTTGTAAAGCTCTCAAACCTTTGGACCTCACAGCCACCCTTCCCCCTGGCGTGCTTAGCCTCCACCACTGGCTCCTTGTCATCATTCGGGTCCAAGTGAAAGTTCCTCCCTCCCAGAAGCTCTCTCTGACCCTCCTACATAAAGGATTAAATCTGCTAATTACCTTCTGTTTTGTTTTGTTTTTCTTTATTGTACTTATAAGCATGGAAACTCATCTTGAATACTGTCCTTCTTCCCTTCCTAGAATCAATTGTGACCCCTGAGGTCTGGGACCTTACCTGTCTTGGTCAGTGTTGTCTTTCCAGCACCTAGGATAGGACTTCCCTTTCAGTAAGTGCTCAATAAATGTATGTTGAATATAAATAAATAAAATTCCTTTCTAGACAAACTCTTATCCGTGCTTCAAAACCCAGCTCAAGTGGAACACCCTACAAAGCCTTCCCTGACGAATACCCTCCAAGCACAGTTGGAGTGCGCATACTTGGTGCTGCAGCTGCTAACCCAAACACCCACTGTCACTTGTTCCACGAGTTCCGAACTCTGCTACACTCCCCAGGTTGCAAGTCTCCCTGGTGGGCTAAGTTGATGAAAGTGGGCTCTGTGGCTCAAGCGGCCAGTCTGAACTCTCAGAGTAACCTCATCAGATGGAGGGCCTCGCAGAGGGCTAGGAGTGTGGCTTCCAAAGCCAGACTCTCTGGGCTCGAGTCCCAGCAGATCGTGTTGTGTGAATTTGGAAAACATTTTTTATCTCTCTGGGCCTCAGTTTCCTCATTGTGAAATGGTGATAATGATAATTAACCAGAGAGAGTTGTGATGAAACACTAAGACACGTGGCCTGCTTACATAGCTGGCACAGAGCAAACACGTACGAGTTAAGTGACTCTATACTGAACAGTTGTATCTTTGGCATAAATCCATATGGTATAAACAGATAAAACAGAATCTGAGAGAAAAGAAGGTGGAGTGAAGGCTGTGAAAATACAATAATTGTCTCCGGAACGACACAGATAAGGACCCCTGCCCCCTGAAGAACGCGGGGGTTCCCCTGAGACCCGTCCTCAGGCTGAAGTTCTCAATGACCGAGCTCACACAGGACTCCTGCCCACACGGGGTGACACCAGACTCCCCAAGAGCCTGCCGGCCTCCACCACAGAAGACACTTAGATCCTTCTCCGGCTCATCGTCGGAGAACCATAAAGATCTACTTAGAAAGGACTTACTATTTACACGATTCCCAAGAGCGAGCATGCCATCTTACATGGAGCACATGGGAGCCTGGAGCCTCACAAAGGAGACAGGGGTGGCCAGGTGTCCCTGTGATGGCTGGTGCTGATCACTGCCTGCCGCACACACTGGGGCTGGTCCATGTCTCCTCAGGTTTGAGAACAGGTTCTAGACATGCTCTGCAGAGGACGGCAGGGTCTTCCCGGAGCCCAGGCAGCCGAACATCTCCTGGGAGGCGTAGGTCACGTACACGAAGCCGTCCTCATCTTGGTAGTCCCTGTAGACCTCTGCCATGGTCACACTCATGCTGACCAGGCTCTTATTGTTCACCAGCAAGTAAAAGGCTTCAGAGGCCCCCAGGACCAGGCGGCTCCTGGGCGGGGTGGGGGCCGGAAAGGGAAACTTTAACTGGGCAGGGAATGGGCTCCTGACCCAAGGCCTGACTTATCTGTTTGTTCACTGCAAACATGTCTACCCAAGGAGCCCACTTCCCCGCTCTAGGAATGGTCCTCAAACTTGACAATGACCCAGGAGTGCCTGCTGAAAATACAGATTCCTACACTCCACACTTAGAGATTCTAATTCGGTTTGCCTGGGAAGCATCCCAGAGGGTTGCAGGATCGTGACACTCAGGAAGATAGAATTGCTCCCTACTCTTTTCCTGCAGCTTTAAAATACCATAAGTTCTCCCAGTTGGGCCAAAAGGGTGAGGCGATCCTATCGTTTACTAGGGGACACACCAACACAAAAATGCTAAGCAAATAAGCTCTTTGCTCTTAAACCAAAGGTCTGCACATCCCCAGACATACAAAGGTGATTACAATATCTTCCAGCATCTCACTGTTAAACAGCCTTGGGATGACATTTTAGAAGGTTGCTGCCTCCGAGTGTGCCCTTCCCCCAAACCCACCTGCCCCTGGCCATCTCTCCCCCACCTCAAGGAAATGGAGAAACAGCAAAGTTCAATTGGACATGCTGTAAATGTCAAGGTCAGTCTGAAGCCTGGCTCATCCTGGAGTGGAGGACGATGTGATGATGTAGACACCCAGGTAAGGGCTCTGCACCCCCTGCAGCACATTTCCATGTGCTCTGCTTGCAGAGGCAGCCCAACCTGCCCACTCTGGCCTCAAAGCTTCGAACCTTCAGGTCCATGTGGATTTGGGACACAGGTGGCTGGAAGCTGATTAATTTTACAACTAGATAACCCTTCCTAAAATAACCCCAGAGATTCTGGCTTTGACAACTGCATGGCTGTCTTTGGGTAAAAAAGAAGTGTTCTGTGATGGGTATGGGTGGAGCTGGGAACGAGTGCATTGCCTTCAGCTCTGCAGGGAACTCTGCTCCTAGAGTCTACACCCCCATCTCCTGTCCTTGGCCATGCTCTCTTTCCATGGGGGTTGTGGCATTCCTTGGAGGAGGAGGCTGTGGACAAGGAATTTTGTCTATTCTTTCACTGCTGTAAAGACAGAGCCCAGAAAGAACACAGAACATAACTGATGCTCAACACACATCCTGGAGCATCAAAAGTTGGGATGGAGAGTGGGTCAGGGCTGGTGGAAAGGAGATGACTCTTGTCTGGGACGGAGAAAAAGAATAGCTCTGGGAACTCAAAGGGTTGTTTCTGAGGGAGGTGGGGGAGGGGAGGTCACCCTATGTTACATCAACATGTTGGGATATAATCCTAACTTTCATGCTCCCTTAGCAACCTCTGTTCACACTGGGCCAACGTAAGCTTCCCTGAGGAGAGGAAATCAGGATGCTCTTAAAGAACTCACCAAGACAAACAAAACCGAGAGCAACACACATTCATAATGAATTCTCCAAGCAACAAGCATCTAGGCAGCTTGCAAGGGCTGGCCTCACCGGACTTTTCAACCCTGTGAAGAATTACCTCCCGGGTGGTATTCACATTACTCCCAAGTCATTTTTATTGAATCCATGTGTCGGGTGACACTACTTAACCCTCTGAAACTTTAAGAATTGCTCCATTTTCTTCACTGTGCCTTAACCCAAGGAAGGGGCACGTGTGGGCACTCCTTCCGTGTTCTGCCACCCAGGGTCTAAGCAGTGCACGGAGTATTTGCCTTTTGAAGAGGTCCCCAATCCCCTGGTGCGCACACCCTTTAAAGGTACTGTGTCTCTCCTGGGAAAATGCAGACTGGGTTTTAAACAGCACGTAGAGGAAAGGCACTTTCGGTCTAGTTTCAGAGCCTTCAAGACTACCTCTGAAACATTTTAGAAAAGTTACTCTCTTTAGATTTGTTATCTGTGGGGTTCCCCCACCTGTTTAAATTGGATTAGTTCTCAGAGCATCTTTCCTGGGCACTACAGATGCTAAAAGGTGAGTCACAGAGAAAATTTTTTCCCTCTCTTCCAGAATGCTCCCATCCTCAAAACCAAACCAACTAACAAAGCAAACAGAAAAAGCCCAGCACATGCCGCCGCATGTACTTTGTCACCTACCGGATGATGCTGAGGAACTGGGTCATGGTCAGCTCTTGAGGGACCAGGAACTTGGTCTTGTCCAGCGGAGGCAGGAACTTTTCCCTGGGATAGCGCTCCACTATCACCTGTCAAGAGGGTCAACCCCTAAGAATGTGACAGAGCTCTCACTGCCTTAGAAACATAGAACAGGGAGAGCCAGTGGGGATTTTTTTTGTTCTTCTTCTTATATTTGGGGTTTTGTTTTTGTTTTTGTTTCAAGACACAAGGCATACTCCTTTTCAAAAAGCACAATGGAGTCTTACCGGGATCTTGTTTGGGAACTTTGCCCGGATTCCAGCAACTTCCTCTTGTCTGGTTGCTGTGAATATTTTAAAGACAAAAGAATAAGTAAACAGCAAGAGAAGGCTGTATCCTGTGCCCTCTCTCTGGCAACCCAGACAGCGACTCTGAGAACTTTACCTAAACTCTTCCTCTGCTTGAAGGGTCTGAGGCTTTGGGTTTTCTGTGGAGTCTGCATTTTGCTCAACAGCTGTGTCTGTGTCTGACTTAAAAAAAAAAAAAAAATCCCACAACCAGGACCTAATTCATTCCTCCAGCTGCTTCCAAACCACCCGCAGGAGTCTAAAGGAGGCCCTTATGTAGGGCTGTGTGACATCAGGCATCTCCAACCCGCCTTCCCCACCCCCTCCCTGGGCAGGAGGAGGTCAGTCCTGAGGAAGGACCTGGAACAGCCACCTGCTTGCTGGTCCGAGAAGGCCACTTTGCTCATGATCAGTTCAAGATATTTCTTTGCTGGAGAAATTAGGGTTCACAGTAAAACCAGGGGCTGGGTAATCAAGCAGACTATGTCTGCACTGAGGACTCTGGAGAGGTCAAAGAGCTGTGTGCTAAGGACATTCTTGTGCTTCCATAATGAACTATCTTGCAGGTGGGCCAGGATGGGGCCACCCAATGCTGAAGTAGGCTGCTTAATTCTCACAACAGACCTTGTCATTTTTCACAGAAAGAAACCTTTGATCAGAAAGGGAAAGGCATTTGCCCAAAGTCACACAGCTAGTAAGAGAGGCCGTTGAGGTTAAAACTCGGAGTTGGTGCAAGGTAGGGCTACACTCTAGTATAGGCTGACATTTTATCTTCTCTGCAGTAAAGGAGAGAAGGAAGCCCAGTGACCCCAGAGATCTCCCTTTAAGAGATAAAAAACAGGGGCGCCTGTGTGGCTCAGTCGGTTAAGAGTGGCTCTTGATGTCGGCTCAGGTCATGATCTCCGGCTCTGCATCAGGCTCTGTGCTGAACGTGGAGCCTGCTTGGGATTCTGTCGGTCTGTCTGTCTGTCTGTCTGTCTCTCTCTCTCTCCCCCTCTGCACCTCTACCCTGCTCATGCTCTCTCTTTCTCCAAAAGAGAGAGAGAGAGAGAGATAAGAAACAAAGGCCCATGAAGGTTAACTGATTTGCCTGGGATCCAATGGCTGGTAAGAGGCGAGACACAGATCTTCTAGGTCCCAGCGTCCAGGGCTTGCCTCCAGACATGTACGCCCATCATCCGGGCAGACCTCTGGACTCTGAATGTACAGACGGTTTACATTCCCTGTACTTATTTCCTGGAAGAGTCACTCAACAGTGAAGAGTTTTTGAATGAACAGAGAGTGATAGGAAGGTGATGATACACCCTGTACATTTACTTAGTGAATCAAAGAGTGGGAATCTCAGTGCTTTGCTTAATCATCAGGAATGGACATCGAGTGATGAAATGATGGCCTCACTGACAAGTGGCCTCATCCTCTCTGTTTCCCTCTGATGCCCTTTAGAAAGGGCGCAGGCCCTGCACGTCTGTAGTCAAGCAACTTTCAAATGCACAATCTCACTTAAACCTCAGTCGCCTTGTGGGTGGGAAGGGCAGGCAGGACGCGCACTTTGCATATCCACACCTGGCGAGGTGCACCAAAGTGGAGTCCCCTCCAGAACGTCCAGTTCCAAGAGTGGTTCCCCACACCCAGGACCAGCAAAGCTGGCTCTGGGCCTGGCCCTCTAAGTACCACCTCAATTTCTGATTTAGATCAATCACTTCACTTTACTGACATGGTTTTCCTTGTTGAGAACTGGTTATTTTTACCTGATTAAAATGGTTTTTTTACCTCATGCAGAGTGGAAGCGAGACTTGAATGAACTCATTTCTGTGCAGGTGCCTGCACAGGGCCTGGCACCAAATCCCCCCACACTGGGCCTCCCCAACCCCCCACAGGCTGGGAACGTGGACGTGCACAGAGGTTCGAAGGCTGAAGGAAATAGCTCTGGGTTGGGGCCAGGGGAAAATAAGTCCCAGCTGCAGTGTTTGGTTATTAGGGCTTTGAGATGTTTCCTAACTGAGCTGCATTTGGCTTTCTCAGCTGGCACCTGGGATTATTATTTCAGCCAGGCCTACCTCTCCGGATGGAATGGGAGTGAAGGGGGTAGTAGAATAAGGGAATTGGGAAGAAAATAAAATGTGGCAATATTCATAGAGTGTATTGTCATTCAGGAAGAGAGTGGGCCAGATCATTTTTCTTTTGTGGAAAAGCTTCTTTTTTTGAGGGGAGCAGTGTGTCCGTGGGGGCTGTGTAGCCCCATCATGCTCCTGGGGCTGAGGGGCAGGACTCAGTCGGCCAGAAGGTGACCAAAGCCACATAATGTCAATGCTACAAGGACTGTGGGGAAGGAGATAGGAATAACACGTGGTAAATGGCTGAAGCAAGAGTGCAGGCTTGATCTGGAGTCCTGGCTATTGATGTTTAGATAAACAAAATCCAGCTTTGTTCTTCTTAGAGCTCTACCTGTCTCGCAGACAAGGCATATGAATGATGAGATGGCTGAGGTCGTTCTGATTCACCCACCCCACTCTCCTCTGTTCTGGGGCCTGGACAGAGCTCCTGGGAGGAGAGAGAGCAGGTGAGATGAGATGTAGGGCGCTTGCAGTGGGATTAGGAAGACTTATTTCTCCCCACCGCCTTAAAATAGCAACCAATCTTCCCATGACTCTACCAGACATGTAACTGTCATGGAAAGGACAGCTTTGAAAACAGACCTGGGTCCCAATTACTTCTTTGAGCCTCATGTTATTCATTAGTGACACGAATATGCTTTTTTGCTCATCTCGTGGGTTTGTGTGATGATGAAATGTGGGGGGCTCTGCGGTGTCCATGTATACGTGGCATGGCACAGTGGGGCTCAGGAAACACAAGTTCTTTCACTACCCAAGTCCCATAGCCTGTAGCCTAGTCCGCTCTGCTCATGCTTCCGGAACCTTCCGCAAGAGTTGTCGGAGCTCACTCTTTCCACTGAGCTCACTGCCTGTCCCCTTCTTCAGCTGCGGTCTGGAGTCTGTCCCAACATCAATGTGTACTCTTGGGAGGTCAGCAGTAACACATACAAACCCCTCTTTTTAATCCTCGTTTCATTTGGTCTTTGATCTGTCAGCATCTTCTCCTTCTGAAAAGTCTCATCCTTTGGATTCCAGGATCCCACTTTGCCCTTTTGTCCCCGCTTCTGAAGCTGCGAGTTCTCCTTAAGTCTCCTAAGGAGAGAAGTGTACTCTCCATTGGTCTGGATTAAATTCACATTTATCTATGTGAATAAAAGCATTCACAAAACATCTCTGTATTTCTTGACCTGTGGCCATCTGCGGATTGCATCGAATGCCTGGAAGCCTGTGGAAGTGCAGCGTCCCCCTGGGATCAGCGTGCTTCCAAACCCCCACTATGGGGCGGGGGGTGCTGCCCTAAGCCCCTGCTATGCACAAAGTTTAGAGCCACCAGGCTCTTGATCTTGCCACCACCCCACTCCTCACCTTGCTTCATATGCTTTCCTGGGATGATTTTAACTATTCCTGAGGACTGAGGTGACTCGGTTTCTCCAGTGTGATTAAAACCAGGCCTGTCCCTGGGCAAATGTAGATGTTTGGGGCTTACAGAGGGACTAAGACAGATCCACTTTTCTTTCCCATCCTATCCTAGTGTGGCCACTCTTATTCATCCTTCCTGGCGACAAGCATTTATTCCTAGGAAACAGGTGTGGAAAGTTACCGCCATATGGAAGTGATTTGCGTGTACATCTCCGAGAAGTGGCCGCTGCAGGTTGGAGGGCTTGAGTCGAAGGAAGTCTCCATCACTGTGTCCATTTCAGACAGGACGGGTTCTGGAGGTGGCCGCAGAAGGCCACCTGACTCCTCCAGGGAAACTTGCCTGGACTTTGTGGCTTCACAGAGGCACCAGGGGAGCCAGACGGGAGATGAGTGGCAAAGGGGACCTCTCTGCTGCAGAGATGCCCGAAACTTCCCACCCTAGATAAGACTCACTCCAGGTGGGAAGGCGATGTTCACATCCACAAGGTAGAAAGCTGAAATTCCAATTCACTTCATTCCATCTTGTTTTCTTCATCAAGTGCCCTTTAAGATGCTGCTTACCAGCAAGACTTGTTTATCTGATCAACATCGATGAAAATACTTTGAGTCAGATCGTCAAAGAAAAGAGAAGTTTCTGGTGCCCAGTCCCAAATTAGCCACTGAAAGATGAAGTCACTTGAGCTCAGAATTTGCTTAGTTAGCCCATGAAATCATTTCAGTGCTGGTACTTTGCTATCATGTCCCAGGGACAAAAGTAATCCACAATAGCTATTCAACAACTGAGAGTAAGACCCTGTCTGTCTGTGCAGCCCCAGCACCTAGCACAGAGCTGGACATACAGTTCATGCTCTATAAAGTTAAATGGATTTATCTGCATGCAAATGTCTAACACAGAGAAGTGCCCACATGGTGGTGTTGCCTGAAGCCCTGCATGCAGGAAAGACAAACTCCTATCCAGACTATGTATTGGTTACATTCAGATCATTTGCAGCATCTTCTAGCAGTAAAATGAGGCTGATGGGATCTGTCGCCATTGGGTAACTGGTTGACTTCCTTGAGGACTTCATGCTCTCAGGGATTTGGCATCAGTCTCCATTGGGTGATTCGACATGTGGCAACAGTGCAGTGGTAGCTAGATCTGGTGAGTTGGGATTCATGCTGCCGGGCCCGTGCCTAGCCTCCATCCCATGGAATTGCCACCATGGGTATTCCTTCACACGGTCATTGTTCCAATGCTGGGAAAAGTGGGTATTAGTGCCCAAAACCAACTGGATGACTGGCCACATCATTCTGTGTCCTCGGTTGTTTAATGCCTTCTTGGTGGTAGATCTCTGTTGGCATTCATGTGTGTTATAAAGACCTCCACACTTCACACCTATGCCCATAGGTGTGTCTTCATACCTCTTTCTTAGATGTCCCTGTCCCCATTCTTCAGGTGTTCTTCTCATAGCTCCTGACCAATCAGCCAGGACCTCTGCCGCTGCCCAGGAATCTGTATTTACCCCAAGTGAATGACGGTGCATTGCCCAAAGCTCTGCCCGGGGGCAGGACTGCCTCTCACCGCTGACTCCAGGGCATAGGAATGGGGCTGGCGCGTCCTGCACCTTGCACATATACTGAGCCTACACACCTGTGAATTCAGGGCAGCCTTTTCCTTCCTCTGTCAGTGGATTGTAAGCGACCCTCCCCAACAACAACCAGAGTGAAGGAAGGAAGCACATGGGCACAACAGTGGCAAATCACACAGGGGTCTGGGCTACCCGCAAATGCAGTGTTCTGTGCTCTTGGCTCTCTGTATCTAATCCTACCTCTTCAGCTTTATGATGGACTGTTGCTGGGTCTGACAAAATCTATCTCATAGTGGCCAGGTCTTAATGTCCATGATCAGCTAATGTTAAATGATGAATCATTCTCTGTTGCAGGTGACATGGCTATTCTTTGGAGCCCTAGGGGTCTAAACTGTGACTCTTTTATTGGGGCTGACCATAAACCCAACACAACATGTTTTTTCATAACAGATACCATGAGGTCTACATGGTCATATGGCCCAAGAGACATGGCTACTTGCTACAGAGATCTTTCTTGCTGTGGCCACACTCAAAGCTGGCAACATGTCTTCTAGTATATTCTCAAGTGCAGAATATGCTGTCTTTGGAACCCAGAAAAGGCCATCAAGCATTGCATTTCCTTCTTTGTAGTGGGAGGTGTGCTATACAATAATTTGTTCTTGACTATTGAAAGGATGTCCCAACATACCCAGACCACAGACTCCCTAAAAGCTTGATAGCTTAGGCAGGCCCCTGAGTCACTGAAAGATTTATATCCCACCTCTGGAAAGCATAAATGTGCCTCACAAAGGCTTCCAATGTACTTGCTACTTCGTGCTCATTTGAATGGATCAACATCATATCATTGATATATTGGACCGATGCCATATTACTTGGGATGTCTGGAGAATCTATTTCCCTCCAGACTATCATATGACAGAGGGTAGGTGAACGAACATAGCCTTGCATTATCTGCTCCAAGTAAATGCAAAATGTTTTTAGTTCTTTTCGATAGGGATGGAAAAGAATGCACTTGCAAGATCGTGGGCCATATACCACGTATCTGAGGCTATGTTAGTATCTTACATCTGGCAGAGTAGCTACAGTGGGGCTTCTATTTTGGTTGAGCTTCCAAGAGCCAACCTAAAACATCATGGAAGTGGCATCATCTTCTATGTTCCTTGCCAGGATATCAAATCCTTGCAACAGGGAAAGGCTCTCACGTCAGTAACCTCTCCCTTATCTAACTTTATGTTTCATGTCTGCCCACCACATGTACCTCTCATCCAGCACATTTAGAATCAAGACCTATATGTTCTCTCCTGGCTCCAGGGGTATTTTTTGTTAAGTCCTACATCTCCTCTGAGAGGAAGATACACCCCACCTCTCCTACTGGCCATTTTATGCTAATGACCAGGTTTAGGTCACAATTTACCCAGCTGCTTATGTCAAACTAAACCTATTTATTAGCATAATGGCCAGTGGGAAAGGTGTGGTAGTTGCTAATCAGGGACGCATGTTCCCCTGTGCGGTGACTGTCTCTGCATGATCTTCAGGGGAGGGAGAAAAACTAGCTTTTACCTGGAAAGAGCAGACCAGATCTTTCAAGGGCACATAGGGGCTCAAGAGTTTCAAATTAATTGAACCACGTGTATGTACCTCAAATCTCAGGCTCCAGTCATTCCCAACCAGGACACTGACCTCAGAATAGCAGACATGCCTACACTGAGAATTCATCCTTCTCTGCAGTTCTATTCCTCTTGTGATCATGCTGTGGCCCTGAAACTCAGTTCCTCTGTCCTCCAGCTGAAAGAGGAGGCCCTTTCAAGGAGGCCCTCTGGATTTCATACTTTGCCTTTAATTGATAACTAATCAATTTTAGTCTTTCTCTTACTTTCTGGACAGCATCATAGCCCCCAGCAATAGTTATGGGGCCCCATCATCCCTATAATTATCCTTTGTTTTTTAGTTCTCGGATGCCTGATACACTATGTCTCTAGCACACGCCCCTTCCACTGCTTACCACCCCACCTCCTGAACACCCCTGCAGCTGGGGAGGAAGTGCTCCAGCCCTGGCCAGGGGACTTGGTCAGTGTCACTCAGCATGCTCCCCAGGCTTTATTCAGGTTTGCCACTGTTACCTTCACTCATGGAATCATATCATGCATGTCCTTAGGCTGGGGGTGGAAGCTAACATCACCTATACATGACAGGTTAATCCATTTTCTCACTTAATCCTTCTGAAAAGAGATAAAAAGACACCTGAAGGTCAGAAAGTTTAAGTAATTTGCTCGAGAATCCCTCAGCTGGTGAGATTTGAGCCTATGACTATATTCCACCAAAACCCATTATGATATAATGTTTTTCATTCTAGAATTTTACAAGTTAGCTTAAAATAGAGCCATTGCTATCAGGGAAAACACTTCCTGAAACGTTTCCCTAGCAGCTCCAAGCTTAGGTCTTCACATGCACAGAACCTCTATCCCTTCAGCAAGGGATCCCCAAATTTTATTATTATTATTATTTCTTTTTTTAAATTTTTTTAATGTTGATTTTTGAGACAGAGAGAGAGACAGAGACAGAGCATGAGCGGGGGAGGGGTAGAGAGAGAGGGAGACACAGAATCCGAAGCAGCTCTAGGCTCCGAGCTGTCAGCACAGAACCTGACGCGGGGCTCGAACTCTCGGACCGTGAGATCATGACCTGAGCTCAACCGACTGAGCCACCCAGGCGCCCCATCATTATTATTATTATTATTATTATTAATTGAGGTATAATCGACATATAACATTGTATTAGTCTCAGGAGGACAATGTAACAATTTGAGATTTGTATATATCGCGAAATGATCACCGGAGTAAGTCTAGTTACCACCCATCGCCTCGTAGACTTAAATTATTTTTTTACTTGTGACTCATCACTTTCAAGATCTACTCTTTTGGCAACTTTCGAATATATCGTAATGGTAACTATAGTCACTATGTTCTATATCACAGCCTCAGGACTTACTTACTTTATAACCGGAGGTTTGTGCCTTCAGACTCCCCTTACGCTTGTCACCCACTCCTCAACTCCCACCTCCGGCAACACCCACCTGTTCTCTTGTAGCTATGAGTTTGGGTTTTTTGTTTGTCTTTTTTTTTTTTTTTTTTGAGAGTCCACCTGTAAGTGAAATCACACAATATTTGTCTCCCTTGGACTTATTCCACTTAGCATAGTGCTCTCTAGGTAAGGAGCCTCCGAGTTTGGATTAAGGACAGCTAGTGTGCTAGAGCTCTCTCCACAAGACACACAGTCCGGGTGTCCACCACTGCCCACGCTGTGCAGCCACATGAAGACCGAGCTGCTCACACAGCGGCCCAGCAGGCTGTTTGCAGACGCTGTGGTGCCAGAGGGAAGAGCTGTGGCCCCACCTGATGGGCTCCCAGGCCCTGCCGGTGGTTCCTCCTCCCTGACTCAACCTACAGGTGCTAATGTTCCACCTGGGAGGGGAGAAGATTCTCTGGTGCAGGCATTCCAGGGCTTGCCAATCCCTTAGCCACAGGAGAGCAGAAAGAGAAAAGAAGTCTAACGTGGAAGAGGAGAGAGCCCTGCAACGGGAGGGGAAGGACTGCAGGAAGGAGCTGGAGCTCGGGTTTGTAAGAGCCAGAGGCATTTCTTGTTTTTGGCACCTGTTGCACTCAGGGTTGACCTGTCCAACTGGGCAGCAGTCCTGGTGTCTGAGAGAAGCCCCACTTCGGGCATCTTCAGAAGCTGGGGGAGCTTGTACATGGCCTTCCAGGAAGGTCTGAAACCCTGAGGCCCCGGAGTTCACTCAGCCTGAACCCATCACACAGAGTCACCTGAGTCAGCTGAATCCTAGCACCCTGATTCTGGAAGCTTCCTTCTTGTCACTGACCTTCAGATTCTATCTTTAGAATGGAGACGATTATTGTGGCTTCACGATATAATATATTCATGTTTTTCACTCCAAAAATATTTATTGGATACCTACCACACGATAGGCACCCATCCCTGGTCCTAGGGATGTGCCAGGGAAGTAAAAACAAACAAGGTCTCTTAGTGCAGGCCACGTACAGCTTAGTGGGGAGGCACGTGATGACAGAACACACAACTGTGGTGCATGCAGTGAAGGGGGGTCATTGTGCTTGGGGAGGACCTGTGAGGGGGTCTGGGTTAGTGGATGCAGAGGCAGGTGGGGAAAGGCTTCCTGAAGAAGCCATATTTGAGCACACGTTTCCAGAATGGATAGGCACGAACCAGGCAAAGTGAGGCAGTGGCAGAGATGGGAGTGGGGGCTACGGAAGTGTTTGAGGCAGAGGGAAGAGGGTGACTAACAACAGGGTATGGCGTTGTTGGGAGAAGTGCTGGCTTCAGTATTGAAAGCCAGGAGGGAAGGGTGCGGAATGGAGCTGCAGAGCCTTGGAGCCCATGGGCCCTGCAGCGTGATTTTTATCACAAAGGCAACATGAAAGGGCCCAAGCAGAGCATAATGGATTACATCTTCAATCTGAAAAAACAGTTCAGATAGGAATGTGGAGAATGGCCTGGAAGCAGAGCTCTTGTAGTGATTTAAGGGAGCAAAGAGGGAAGGTTGGTTCCAAGTGGTCATGGTGCAGGTTTACAAACTGGGCACTTTGGGAATGTTATTTGGGAAGGAAAATGGAGGAAACTTGGTAACTGATTATACATTATAAGTTGATACATTACGGTTCCTAGATGTGTGGCTGAAGTAACCAGATGGCTTGTATTGTCCTCAACTGAAATGGAAGACCTGTCTCAGGGCCAGGTTGACTTTGGGCTTTGGGGCATGTTGAGATTGGGGTGCCTCTGAGATGTCCAACAGGAGCTGGAAAGGGGAGTGTTGCTATGTGGGCAGAGTTCTAGATGCGTGAGTTAATGATGAAGACTGTTTAAACTAAATGTGCAGCTGAAATGGCTGGGGAGGAAACAGAGAGGGCCCAAAGAGGACCCTGGGACCAAACCTGGAGCAATTCTAGGGACCAAAGATGCATAGAGGGGGGTGAGCCTTCCAGAGAGACAGAGGTGAGCCAGTGAGGGACGGGTGAAGCCAGGCTGGTGTGATGAGAGTGAGGTGTGCTCTCCAGGGGAGTCGTGCACTCCAGGAGAGGGACATGCCCTTGGATGCTGCTTAGGTGAAGAATGACCAATGAGAAAGTACTTCTCGCTTTGGCCACATGAGCGATTGGAGTCCGTCGTGGAGTGACTTTTTTGAAGATTGAATGGAATAGGCCTGGGTTCCTATTCCTCCTCCTCCTCCTCCTCCTCCTTGTCCTCCTTCTCCTTCTTCCTCTTCCTCCTCTTCTTCCTCTTCTTCCTCCTTCCTCCTCCTCCCTCCTTCTCCTCCTTTCTCCTTCTTCTTCTTCTTCTTCTTCTTCTTCTTCTTCTTCTTCTTCATCTTCCCTTCCTCCTCCCCCTCCTTCTTCTTCTTCTTCCTCTTCCCCTCCTCCTCCTCCTTCCTTCTCCTCCTCCCTCCTCCTCCTCCTCTTCCTTCTTCAAGTTTATTTATTTATTTTGAGAGAGAAAGAGAACGTGTGATCAGGGGAGGGGCAGAGGCGGGGGGAGAGAATCCTAAGCTGGTTCCACACTGTCAGCACAGAGCCCTACTCAGGGCTCCATCTCATGAATGGTGACATTGTGACCTGAGCTGAGATCAAGAGTTGGACACTTAACCAACTGAGTCACCCAGGTGTCCCTAGACCTGGCTTTTCAAACCCAATATATCACCTTGAGGATATCTTCAATAGCCCCATAATACTATTATTTACTTCATACTTTTTTAAAGTGACTAAATTTTTAAAAACATAGATGCACGTATTTTGAAACAAAAGCTTATATCATTGATGGAACCAATATAATTCACTATAAATGGTATATTTTTTAACAAGGCAATGCTAGACACATTAGTTATGATAGCCTTACCCCAAGAGACAAGGATCTGTGTGACCTGACCCCTAAGTCTCTTCTGTTCCATGTACCCTTCCTTACAATGACAAGGTGGTCACGATGGAGGGAATGAAAGACAGCCCTGGAATGGAGAGAAGAGGGGAGACAGCAGAGGTTGCAGAGAAGGGTTTTCCTTTCAATTGTTGACAACATCTAACGTCATTTGGCGTTAGATCTGTCTGGTCTACTAGGAGCCTCCCAGATTCTCTGACAGGAAGGAGTTGAATATAAGGAAGAATTGAGTGATTTAGAAATATTCTCATCCTTGAAATATATGCTATTTACTCAGCCTTGACCATCCCTGTGGCCATCCCTGCATATGCCTTGCCACCTGTGACACAGTGACTGCCCCCGGAATTTTAAACGCCCTGAATAAGACTTCTCAGGCCTCGACTCAAGTGCAAACCTCAGTCAGGACCCTTCGTCGCCTGATCCCAGTGTTTCCAACACCAGGACTCATGCTTCCCAGCAAACCCTCTGGTCCAGCTCCTCTCTACCCCTATGACACCCACTTCAGTTTTCATCCCCATATTTTGAATGCTTTCGGTAGATTTCCTTACAATCTTGCACAAACCTTGTTCAAGGGAATATTTTTTTTTCTCCTAAAACATTTCCTGTAATTACGATGTTGCCAAGGACATTTATATTTAACTTTGAATGTGTTCATGGCTCAGTAAGTGTGAATGGATTTGGTTTATTCTCAACCAACCATTAGTGAAAATTATGGGAGATACAAAGATGTATTCAGTACAATATCTTCCCTCATTGGGAAGGTAAGAGTGGACCATTTCTTCTTTGCTTGTGTTCTCAAATATGCACCAACTGGGCTGTTTGTGTCCAAATCTCAGGAACACTGTTTAAGCCAAGAACATGGCTGGAAATGTATTCTTACATGTTCCTCTAGTGGGTGGAGAGCATGAAGGAATGATTCAGGTCATGGAACAGGGTGAACTCAGAGTTCCTTATTTTATCTTTCTAAAGCCCTAGCATTGGTTTATATATATTTTTTTATCATGTAAAATTACCAAAACAATCCATTTTGAAGTGATAGCTAAGACTAGAAATTTGAATTATCTTGAAACTTGATGGTGGCATTCACTTATTACTGAAATATGTGAATGTTAAACCGTCCTTACACGTGCTCACACCCAGTCAAGTGTGGCCACACTGGGGACATTGAGCTCTTTGTCACCCTCTGCTGTTCCTCATGTTGTCCACATTATGTTACCTCAAGTCAGTCTGTGAGTCAATTCTTCAAATTTAGCAAATGACAAATCTCCACAGTGACCACATTTCCTGACTGGCTTTAACACAATTTTAAAACTGTGGTTTTAACAGCATTGACACGAATGTTCAATTTTTAGTTACTGAAAATGACATTGTGAATAGTAACTAAAGTAGTTAGTACACCTAAAACTGCTGAAAAAAATTGGTGAAAATGCTGAGCAGAAATCAGTATGAAATTGTACATTCCCAGGACATTTTCCAACCTAAAATTTGGCACTCAGTGTGGTGATATTAATTCTAGACATTTGGAATTTTTAAGATGTTATTTCTATTTCTGTCCAGAACACAATTTTAATATTATTTTGCCTATTTCTCAAATGGTATTTAAAAAAAAAAATTCTAGAAACACCAAGCTTAAAGTAAAAGAAAATAATTACACAATAATAATATATTCAAATGAAAATTCAAAATATATTACTAAATAAAATATTTAAGTACACTTTATTTTTAATTACATTTAGCTTAAATGAGTTAAATTTAAATTTTTATTCAAAAGCATCCAAAGGAAATCAGAATTTAAAATTAAATGGAATTTAAATTTCAATTCAGTTACAAAGTTAGAGTCAAAATTATCAGTAAAGGGGTGCCTGAGTGACTCAGTCAGTTGTCAGACTTCGGCTCAGGTTGTGGTCTCATGGCTCATGAGTTTGACCCCTGCATGGGGCTCTGTGCTGACAGCTCAGAGTCTGGAGCCTGCTTCGGATTCTGTCTCCATCTCTCTCTGCCCCTCCCCTGCTCGTGCTCTGTCCTTCTCTCTCAAAAATAAAGAAACATTAAAAAAATTGTCAGTAAAAAATTAGAAGTTGCCTAAACTCTCTCACTAGTTATAAAATGTTGAAATTTGATTTTGAACAAGAAGCATGTGAAATAGTCGAGCCTGGTCAGCTTACTCAAAGATTTTAACGAATCGGTAAAAGCATTCAAAGAAGCAGAAAGGAAAGGATTATAATAATAAATCAGTGAGTCCTAACTCAAATTTGAAAAACAATAGCTATACACATAAAATTGTGACATCAACCCAAACGTTAAGAGATTCAGCCTGAAACACAGAACCTGCCCAAGTATTGGCAAAGCAGAAATTAACATAAATAAAATAAACTGAGAAATTTCCATCTGGAATACTGAGCTTAGAAAATATAACAAAAATTCAGGAAGAAACACCTGTCATTACCTGTAACCAAGACTGACAACAGGTGAATACGTTTTGGTAGATGGACACGTTTGGTAAACTGGCCCTGGTGATCTTCCTGTGCAGCCTCATTACCTGGGGTTATGACTGTAGGTGTTTCAGTATCTCCTTTGGACAATTTGCCTCCTGGCTGCTCACTTCGTACAGATACTTGTAAGGAGTGTAATGTTTTAGGGGTTAAAGTCTCTTTCCTACACATTATCTCAGTTGATCTGCACAGAATTTTCATGAGGTGTTTTCTAATCCTGTTTTACAATTGGGCAAGCATCTCACAGAAGATGAGCAATTTCTCTAAAAGTGCCCAATTGACAGTCATGTTAGGAACACCCGCTGCTTACATTTCAGCCCTAATCAAATGTGTTTTTGCTAGCATCTGTGATTCAGCGATTCATCATTTTATCCCGTCCAGGAACTGCCATCCAGTGGGAGCTGGGACTTTCCTGGTTCTCCTCTTGCTATCGCGGCATTTGGCAGTTTTGATTAAATGCTAATTAATAGTAGCAAATATTTATGGAGCAGCTTCTCTGTGCCTGTCTTAGGGCTACGTGCTCCTGATGATCACCACATTCTAGCCTCAACAATCACCTGTTCACTGATGGAGCCCAAATCTGTCCACAGCTGGGGGCCTTGCCCGTTTCCATCTGGTTGCGAACACCTGCTTGAAAATGGAATAGTTGGAGCGCCTGGGTGGCTCAGTCAGTCAAGCGTCTGACTTTGGCTCAGGTCATGATCTCACAGCTTGAGGGTTCGAGCCCCTACGTCGGGCTCTGTGCTGACAGCTCAGAGCCTGGCACCTGCTTCAGATTCTGTGTCTCCCTCTCTCTCTGCCCCTCCCCTGCTCACATGCACATGCTCTCTCTCTCTCAAAAATAAACAATAAAAGACTTAAAAAAAAAAAAAAGAAATTGAGATAGTTACACACGTTGAGAGATCCAATATTAGAATATTTCATACTTGTCTCTCCCCCATATGCCATAATTGAGCCCGCGGCTCGAAGGAGAGCAGAGGTGACACCTTTTCATCCCCTTCAGTTTTTAGTTTTGCCTTTTTCACGTACTAGTTGCTCTGTGTTTATTGGCTTCAGTGTACATTTTATCACTAGGGTGCCTGAATCAAGCCAAGAAGAAAGAAAAGGAAATTGGTAACTTTGGCCACTAGATGTCACAGCACATTTAATGGTTAGCTGAACATTCCCAACCTGATCCTCCAAATCTTCCTTAGATTTTAGTGCGAGAGCAAATCTTGTGTTACCGTTGCCGCTAATCTCAACCATTTAAAACCAGGTATTGGGCAGGGTTGGTACTGGCATCACCTTTTAATCACTCATTTATATGGGAGGAGAGGATGTGTGGGGATAATGCATGAATAATTTGAATTGACTTTGGAACGTAACAAGTAACATCTTGTCAGCTTTTTGGTCTTTTTTGCTGTACCTGGTTAACATGAATTCGTGCTTCTGAGTGCAATAAAATAGCCCCCATACTAATCCGAGATTAAGCAACATGCTTGTATTGTATTCAGCAGTATTCTTAATTTTTTTTTTTTCAACGTTTATTTTTATTTTTGGGACAGAGAGAGACAGAGCATGAACGGGGGAGGGGCAGAGAGAGAGGGAGACACAGAATCGGAAACAGGCTCCAGGCTCCGAGCCGTCAGCCCAGAGCCCGACGCGGGGCTCGAACTCGCGGACCGCGAGATCGTGACCTGGCTGAAGTCGGACGCTTAACCGACTGCGCCACCCAGGCGACCCTTGTATTCAGCAGTATTCCAATGATGCCACCCTCAGAGTTAAGCCCTCCAGTGGTCTCCCATTGCCTCTAGAAGGATCAGGATGTTGCAGGCTGCCTAGCGCCTGCTGAGCTCCTCCACCTCCTCTCTTCTTGCTGCTCTCACCTTGTCTGCCAGGTCTGTTTGGACTCCTCCTTCTGTTACCCAGGCAGTCTCTGTGTTCCTTCAGGTCTCAGTCACGAGCCACTGCCCGATGAGAGATTTTCAGGCCCTCCAACGGCATTAGTTTCTTATTGCTGCTGTAACAAGTTACCCCAAATGGCCATAAATTAGTGGCTTAAAGCAACACACATCTATGCTCATAGATTCTGGTGGTCAGCAGTCCCAAGTGGGTCCAACTGGGCTAAAATCAAGAGGGACTGCATTCTTTTTGGAGGCTCTAGGAGAGAGTCCATTTACCTGTTTTTTTAACTTTTCCAGCTGCTAGAAGCTGCCTGCATTTCTTGGCTTATGTCCTGCCAAGAACCTGGCCCTCTTTGAGGCCAACGGCCCCATCACTCAAACCTGTGACCTCTGCTTTCAAGGTCACGTCTTCCCTGACTGTTGGGACTCTTCCCCACTTAAGGCCCTTATCATTACATTGGGGCCACCCAGATAATCCAGGCTCATCTCCTTATTTTAAGATTTTTTTTTTAACGTTTATTTATTTTTGAGACAGAGAGAGACTGAGCATGAACGGGGGAGGGTCAGAGAGAGGGAGACACAGAATCTGAAACAGGCTCCAGGCTCTGAGCTGTCAGCACAGAGCCCAACACGGGGCTGGAACTCACGGACCGCGAGATCATGACCTGAGCCGAAGTCGGCCGCTTAACCGACTGAGCCACCCAGGTGCCCCATCTCCTTATTTTAAAGTGAGCTGCTTGGCACTCTGAATTCTACCTAAACCTTCAATGCCCCCTGGCCATGTAACAACATATTCCCAGGTTTAGGGATTAGGATCTGAATGTCTTTGGGGGCCATTATTCTGCTTTCCACAGACAAGTGAGTTAAACACTCAGTTTTGAGCTCTGATATCACTTGTTACAGTTAATTATATACATATATATATATTCGAATCACAGCACTGTTATTTTTTTATGTTCGAATAATGGCACTGTTCCCTCCTAGCCCATGTGCTCCATGAAGCTATGGATACCATTCCACACAGCACTGTGTCCTCACGTTCCAGCACTTGGCTCAAATACATGCCAAAACATGCCAAATACAGGCCAGTGGGGAGGCATGGTGTTTGTGATAGCATTTTCTAAAATAAATAAATTCAGCTTATTCCCCTTGACTCCCTGAAGCCCTATTCCCCAGTTTAGTGAACTCCTAAAAATCCCCAAGATCTTGGGAACCTTGCCTTGCCAACCTCTGGCTGGGTTCCTCACACTGTCCTCTAGCGTCATACATCAATGTCAGGCAGTCCTGGCTGTGACCACAGCTCCTCACTCACATCTATGTAACCGTGAGAGGTAACTTGATCTTTGTGAGCTTTGGTATTCTCTTCCATGATCTGGGGAAGAGGACACCTAACAGTATCATGATGAGGACCAAATGAGTGTTTAGGAGGTAAACTGTGTAAGACCATGCCAGGCACGTAACAAATACTAGGGTATGTTACTAAATGTAATGTCCTTCCCCTAGATAATCTCCAACTCGTGTTTTTTTTTTTTTCCTTAGGCTCTAGAGTGTTCACATGTAGATAGGGTCTAGAAGTATTGATTTGCATTATAGAAGTCTCCAAAGTAATAGGAATTTAAGAGTTAAGTGTGAAAATGAGGAAGCAGTTAAGACCAGCTCTATGCATAGGGCTCTGGATCCCTAGGAATGAGGAAAGGCATGTCACAGGGCACTGGGAGGTGTTTGTTACCCTGCACGAGTGTGTGAGTCACCCACTTCACCTGGGAACGCCCACACTCTCGAATAATGGGAGCTTGAGTTCCTCTGCCTGTGTCCATTTCTTAAGGTTGGTCTTGCCAAGGTCTCCAGTACCGAAGCTCAGGCTTTCAGAGCCCATTAACAGGAGATGCCCAGGGTGCCTTTCATTTCAGGCTGAAAGAAATCACTTTTCCATTGTGGGAGCTAAGCTGGGTTACTACTCAGGTGGCTTTTGTCCTAAAGCAGGTGCACAGGCTCTCTCTTTCTGGCCCAGATTTTCCCCAGGTAGCGCAGCATTTTCTGTCGTGAACTAACAGATCAAAGCCCACACAGTACATTCCTGGGCTGTGAAGTGCAAGAAGTCACCGATGTTTCGTCAGCTCTTTCCTCCTCTATGTGGTTTGGGGAGTTCGCAGGATGCCGCTGATTCCTTCAGCGAAGAAGGCTAATTTCACCTGTCACCTACTAGATGTTAAATAATTCTCTCATTTCATGTAGCCAACACTTAAAAGTAACCCCTGTGACTTTTTTCTTTACAAGAGAACTATATATTTAACATAAAAAACTTTAGAAATAACCTCTGAAACTGTTAGCATTCTCATGAATTAACACTGTCAGTGTTAGCATTTTCCCCAGACTTATGGAGAGACAATTGACAAAAATGGTATATATTTAAGCCATAAAAAATGTGTTTTGATATGCACATGCACTGTGAAATGATTGCCACAATCAAATCATTACCATATATAATCTCACATGGTTATGATCGTGTGGGTATGCACATGTAGTGAGAACACTGAAGATCAACTCTCTTAGCAGATTTCACGTGCACAGTAGAGTATTTTGAACAATAGTTAGCATGATCTCTGGAGATTATTGATTCTGCATGACTGCACTCCTGTACCCTTGGACCAACATCTCCCCATTTTTCCTACCCCTGAATAGACAAGATTGGTAAAATATTTTTTTTTTTAAATAGAAAGATCCACAAGACTGCTATGAACTGCATTTCTGGAGCTAGATTTTTGTTTTGATTCTTTAAAACTTGAGAATATCATCTCACTGTTGTTTTCAGAAAGAGGAGGCTTCAGCCACTTATATATTAGACCAAATCTCCTGAAACATATGGACTCACAGGCATATTATAATAATGATAAGCAGCCTTTAAAGAGTTTAATTTATGGGTTACTGCCTACCAGGAATCTCTGCGTTCACCCTCTGGCACTAGGAGGAGGTATTTTCTGGTACCTACCATGGCCGTTATGGTCCTTGCCATAATCTTAGCTCTGGATTTTATATTGGCTTGTATCACTCCTAGGTGTTTCATGTGTGTAAGTCTTGACTGTTTTAGGAAAACTAAAACTCATGAGGGTTTATCTGATAACCACGTAAATTGGCAATCTAAAATAACTGTTGATTTCTTATTGCTTTAACCTGAGACATGAATGATTTCTAAGATTTTATTTGTACAAAACATTGTACATAAACCACAAAATGAAAAAAAAAACATGCCACAAATTTTGATAGCCTTAATATATAAATATTTATATTTATTTAAATATACATATACATATTATGTTAATATATTAAATATGTTAAATATGTTAACATAAATATGTTAAAATATACATATTTATAAGAAAGATACCATGGGGGTGCCTTGGTGGCTCAGTCGGTTAAGCGTCTGACTCTTGATTTTGGCTCAGGTCATGGTCTCATGCTTTGTGATTTTGAGCCCCATGTCAGGCTCTCTGCTGACAGCGTGGAGCCTGCTTGGGATCCTCTCCCTTTTGCTTTGCCCCTCCCCTGCTCATACTCTCTCTCTCTCAAAATCAATAAACAAACAAACAAACAAAGATACTATAACTCCATAGAAATGATAAGCACATGAAAAACGTATTCACAAATGAGGGAATAAAGTGATTAACATAAATGACCATATTTAAAACTTTATTAATAATAATGTTTATTTTTGAGACAGAGAGAAAGCACAAATGCACAAACAGAGGAGGGGCAGAGAGAGAGGGAGACACAGAATCTGAAGCAGGCTCCAGGCTCTGAGCTGTCAGCACAGAGCCCAAAGCAGGGCTCGAACCCACGGACCGCAAGATCATGACCTGAGCCGAAGTCTGACGCTTAACTGACTGAGCCACCCAAGCACCTCTGAAACTTTATTAATAATAAATAAATGCAAAATTTAAAAATAAGTATTCAATTTCTGACAAATTGATGAAAAATTTTAAGGTTTTTTGAAAATAAGGAGTAGCAAGTGAAGGCAGTTTAAATACGGAAGACTCACTCAGGACCTGTACCTGGCTATAAAACATTTTCCCTAAATCCTCCTCTAGTGAGCCGTGTGGTGTCTCCCAAGAGATATAGCCACTAAGCACCTCAGATTGGGGCCTTATTTGGAATAAGGGCCTTTGCAGATGTAATTAAGCACGGATCTTGAGATAAGATCACCCTGGATTAGGAAGGTCCTAAATCAGTGACGGGTGTCTTTATTAGAGAAAGGACAGGGAGATGTAAAACAGAGATATGAGGGTGGGAGGCAACGTGAAGACAGAGGAAGTGGTTGGGGGATGCATTCAGAAGGCAAGATGAGCCTAGGACTGCTGACAACCTCCAAAAACTAGGAGAGAGGCACGGAAGAGATTTTCCCTCAGAGGCTCTGGAAGGAACCTACCATGCCAACACCTTGATTTTGGATTTCTGATGCTACCCAATTTGTGTATTTTGTTATAGCATCACTAGGAAATTAATACACCCGCACTCTATTTCCTTGGCTGAGCAGAGACGGCTTTAACAAGGGTGTCACATGACCAGACTGAATTTAACAACTATAAACTGCACACCTATTACATGGCACATCTTGGATCCGGAGGGTCAGGAGGTTTGTAATGGAGTATGGGAAGGAACCAAATACATTTGATGGGAAGAGAATGGAGTGGGGAGCAAAGAGACAGGAGAAGTTGTGGAGGATAGGTCCTGAATGGTTTTCAGGGGCATAGAGCTAGTTTAAAATTTGTCCCCAGACCAGCATATGGTTCCACCTAAAGTTTTAAGCAGAGGAGTAACATAGAGTTGTATTTTGGGATGATCATTCTGGCTACAGTATGGAGAACCAATCAATCCAAAGGGGCAAGACTTGGGACAGGGGAACAGTTAAAAAGTTGCTGGAATGGTCTTGGCGAGGGATACTGGGAGCAATAGTATGGTTGTGGACATAGGGAAAAAGAGAAGTTAGCAGATCAGAGAGATACTGAGGATGTTACATCAATAAGACTCGGTGATTGAGTAACAGTTTGGGGGAGAAGAAGGACCAAGGGGCTGAGGAAGGAGGGCACATTTCTGGCCCAGGGAGGGAGCACACCCTGAGGGAGGGGAATTCACTTTTGGAGGCTTGAGGGGAAGATGAAGCCTCCAAGTGTTAGTGTCCAGTAGGAAGTGGAACATGGGGGTCTGGAAATACCGTGGAAGCCAGGGGAGCATAAAAAATTGCCTAGAAAGAGTGGGTGAAGTGAAGACAGCAGGGCGAAGAGAGAGCCCAGGGAAGAACAAAGAGAGGCACCAAATCCTAGTTACCTACAGTAAGTGCAGCTTGCAAAGAAGCCTGAAACAAAGTAGCCACATACTTAGGACAAAATCTAGGAGCCTGTAGTGTGGTGGAAACCAAAGAAAACCAAGATGTTTTCTTTCTTAAAGAGAGAGAGAGAGAGAGAGAGTGAGAGAGAGAGAAATACTTCTTTTTAAGATTTTATTTTATTTTTAAGTAATCTCTCCACCCAACGTGGGGCTCAAACTTATAAGTACAAGATCAAGAGGTGTGTGCTGTACTGACTGAGCCAGCCAGGCACCCCAAGGACAAAATGTTTCAAATGAGAAAGAGTGTTGGCTTTTGTCAAATGTTACCGATAATTTAAGCAAGATAAAGCCTGACAAAG
The DNA here is from genome assembly GCF_028749965.1 of Puma concolor. NCBI lineage: Eukaryota > Metazoa > Chordata > Mammalia > Carnivora > Felidae > Puma > Puma concolor. The sequence continues at coordinate 62,727,638 of NC_141683.1, forward strand.
GGAGGTGTTTGGGGACGCCTGGGTGGCTCAGTTAAGCATCTGACTCTTGGTTTTGGCTCAGGTCATGATCTCATGGTTAGTAAGTTCAAGCCCCGAGTCAGGCTCTGCACCGACAGCAAGGAGCCTGCTTGGGATTCTTTCTCTCTCCTTCTCTCTCTATCCACCCCCCTCCTGCTCTGTCTCTCTCTCTCTCTTTCTCTCAAAATAAATAAACTTAACAACAAGGGAGGGAGACGTTTGATGAAATGGGTGCCTGCCGTATCAGTGGAGTGGTGGATTCCAAAGGCATGTTCTGGCGGGTTGCAGAGCACGCAGAAGGCAAAGAGTGTGTTTGGAAACTTGGCCGTGAAATGAAGAAGAGTGGGATCACCTGTGTGCACATCCTTGCTGAAGGAGGAACAGACGGAGAGGACGAGGCTGGAGACAGAGGAGGCAGGAGAGGACAGCGTCCAGAGCTCAGGAGGGGGCCTGGCCTCAGCTAGAGGGAGACAAAGAGGCAGGCTGAAGTCTAGGAGAGCAGGAAGGTGTGAGAGGGTCACTGTGGACGCTGGGGGAATCCGCTGAGGCTGCTCCTACCCAACGTTGAAAGTACGCAGCTACTTTGCCCTAAGCCTTTTTTGGGGTCCACATTTTTCCTGGCTCTGGTATTTTCTGGATTTTGTTCAGTTCCTCTCATGGTCTTTCCGAGGGAGCAGCTGGAGAGAGGAGGCTGTGATTACCCAGGGGTCTCCTTCTATCACTTTACCTTGCCCCCACAGTGCTCCCCCAGACTCCCGGGCACTCCCGGGGGGGGGCTTATACCCTCACGGCCACCTCTGGCTTTAGACACAGGCTTTTGCTGAATTTCATTGTGTCAGCACATTCACATGTGAGTGTGGATGATTTACTGAACGCTGGGGGCAGCAGAGAGATTTATATCAGCAGCACACAATTGAAAATGCAGTGTTAGCAATTCGTCTTTAAAGATCCCTCAGTCATTTCTGAAACTGTGGCTCTTGCCAATTTCTGCGTGGTTCAGCCCTGCTCTCTGCTCAGAGATCCTTCTCTCGAAAATTCCCACTCATATCTGAGGTGCAGGGGTTTAGCGCTCTCTTTTATTGCCTTGACCTCTACTGTGTCATTAGAGTTTCACCTTTTACCCTCCAGCTACTTATGAAGGCATTTTCTTATACAACAATGGTTCCCTCTTTGAGAGAGATCGTAGTTCCAGTTGCTAATCTAATATGTTTTTCATCCCAATGCGTAATTTTGTGTGTGTGTGTGTGTGTGTGTGTGTGTTTAATATTTACTTATTTATTTTGAGAGTGAGAAAGAGAGAGTGTGAGTAGGGGAGGGGCAGAGAGAGAATCCCAAGCAGGCTCCACACTGTCAACACAGAGCCCGTTGCAGGGCTCAAACTCATGAACCGTGAGATTATGACCTGAGCTGAAACCAAGAGTCTGACGCTTAGCTGACTGAGCCACTCAGGTGCCGCCCCAACGCATAATTTTGAAAAAGACTAAATACTTCTCCCTGCTGACTCAGCATCAATATAGGCTCTGGCCACATCCACCTGAAGGCATGATAAAAAGTAAAACTCACATCTACCGTCTGAATGGAGAAGGCAGCTCCTCCACTCTCCTGGGCCCTGTATGAAAATGGGTGCCTTTTTTCAGTGTAATGGTAAATAATATTTGTGTAGCGTTTTCAAATGGATCCCCTCACTTGATTTGCACAAGAAGTCAATGCCAAGCAATGCAGGCACCCATCCCTCTCTGCAAGTGAAGTAACCCACTTACCAGTGGGCACCCAGCTGATAAAGCAAGGCCAAGGGCAACTTCTAAGGAGAGTCCGGAGCTCCAGGGCCCCTCCTCTTTTCACTGTAACATGAGGCCAGGCTGGTTTCAGGGCCTCCATTCACAATTACAAGTCTTTTTCAATACGGCTGCTTACTTCTGATGATTTAATGGGATCCTTCCCTTCACAACCACACTGTGCTGCTGTGGAATTTCCTGCCTGCAGCAGACTAACACTTGACTTCATGAGCTCTTTGGTTTGATGTTTTGGGTTTTCTGGATGTCCCACCTAAAATTCACAAAAACCTCACCAATCCTGCAGGCCCCGCTCTAAGTTTTTGAGTGGTAATCATGGGGGAAGGAATTAGGAGGGTCTTCTCCTCAGTTCCCACTTCCTGAATAACGGGTTTTCAAGGACTGCATCGATCAGTATTGGCAAAGTTCAGAATTGATTTCACCCGGCATGGGATTCCTTTGCTGACTCACAGGATGCATCACACAGGCCTATACCATGATTTGCAGAGCAGAGACTCCGAGGACAGAAGCCAAGTGCATTTAAACACTTGTCTGCCAGCCCTAATGTATCAGCCCTTGCCTCATCCATCTCTGTTAGTGATCAGGCAAGACATCATACATTGTTTCTTCTCTAGTTTTTTTTTTTTGTTTTTTTTTCCCTCTAAATAGTGTAATGAATATTGATGTAGCCAAGAGTTCAGTGAGTGGGTGGGATGGATGCTTATTAGGAAGAAAAAAAAAAAATCTATGCGGCATAACCTGAGGGCTCAACTTGAATTCCACTTTGGAAGTCTGTTTTGCGGTTTGGAAAGAAATGATTTCCATACCAGCTGTTTGTGTCTTGACAAGAAACTGTGATCTGACAGTTCTATTCAGAGGATGAACTTTCCGACAATGGGGGGTGGGTGGGAACTGTGACATCTCTCTGAAGCCAGGAGTGGAGATGTGACAGTGTTTGGGACAGATGTTGCTCCCACAAAGCCAGGTTCTCCTGTAGCAAAGGGGATTCATGGCCAGGAGCTGGGCCGTAGGGAACAAAACGTGGGCTCAGAAGTGGGTTCGAATCCAGCACTGACAATTGCAACCATGGGCACAGCACTGAAGCTTCCCTTCTTTATCTCTAAGTGGGGTCACAGTGCCTCCTTTATAGGTGATGATTGACAATAAGGCACAGGCAGTGTCTGCATAGACACGTGCTTAATGGAGAGTAGCAATTATTCTTATCCTTCATATCAGGGGATTATTTTGTAGAGAAATAAATTATAAGACTTTTGTCGTTTCACAAATGAATATTTTTGCATATGATTTATTCAAGAGCAAATGGTGATATTAAAAAATCCCCCTGTTCTTCCTCTAATTGTTCTAATTGACCTCTCTGAGATGTCTGGTCTCAATCTACAAAATTTTAATGATAATGCTAATAATCATATCTGTATTTAAATATATACCATCAATTCCTGGGAGAGCAACTGAGAAACAGTATGCAAAACCACTATGCAAGATTCAAAATGTGTTGCAATTTTTTGGCTTCTTTTCCCCTGAATCAAATATTAGCGCCCTCAGGAGACTCAGCCTTCTGGAAGACTTCAAACAAAGCACAGGTGCCTCTGTCTGCATGTGCGCAGTGCAGCAGACCCCAAGTGGCAGAGGTGATGGCCAGGAGAAAGGATTTCTTGTAGGAATTTGTCACATCTGACAACTGGGCCATCTCCCCTCATTTGTCTCGTATTGACTCTGTTATAAGTAAACAGCTGTTATACACCATTGGGCGGTGGAGATAAAAATCTTCCATCAGAAGAGCTGTTAATAATTTGCATTGCTGGTGATGATTAATGTAGACTGGTAAGCAAAAAGCTACAAGAGCATAGTGGGTGCTTCCTTCTGTTTAACCAGTATCTTATAGATTTGGGGGTTTTGTTCTTTGTTATGGTAGTGCTGGGGATGGGTACCATTGTGCACTGTTAATAAGCCAAGTAACACAAGGTGTACAAGACACAAGAACTGCTCTTCCCTTCTCTTTTTTAGTCCCAACCTTCAGAGATACACAATGTTGACAGTTGGATGTGGGCTCTTCCAGATATGCATGAATTTTGCAGCCACAAACAGTAATGAAAGCTGTCAGTGGAACACCTTTGAAGGTTGAGATAGGGAATTGATATCTGTGTCCTTGAGTAATAGAACCTCCTGCTATCAGGCTTTCCAGACAATCATGGGTCGGTTATCTGGGATATAAAGTCTTGGAAACTGTTTCTAAGAACACAAAAAAGACTGTTGTTAACACCACTGTATGGTATGTTTGAAAGCTGTTAAGAAAGTAAACCCTGAAACTTTTCATCACAGGAAGAAAAATCCACTTTTTCTTTTTGGCCAGAAGGAAGGCAAATGTAGCCAGAGAACACAAAGGCATGGTCACAGTGGCCTTCTACCCCTAGAAAACACTGTGGTTCTTCATCCTTAAGTCCTTGTAACCAACCTTTGAGATTTGCTACTGACCCACAAGGCAGAGAACATGGGATAGAATTATAGAAAGAAGGCATTGTTTTTGCCGTTTAAACTGTCAGATCTCATATGTAGCACAAAACAGTAACGATAGAAGGAACAATAACATCAAAGGGCCCATCTGTAAATCCCTGTGACAAGAGGTTTTATAACCGTCTTACCACACGACTTGTCTAATGTAATATTAGTACTGGGGTTCCTTGGGTAAAGTGGAAGCGAGTCAGCTTTTGAATGGAGTAAAGGTACAAAACATCATCCAAATTAGCCTTTCCAAACCTTCTCTGTAATGTTTTGGGATGTTAGTAGAGAGACAAAGTGAGTTGAGGGCAAAGCCCTACTTGGCTGTAGAGACATGAAGCTGAAGCATCTGCACTAAGACCAGTCCTCACCCTCCCATCTATAGCTGGGCCCAGGTTTAACACACAGCTAAGTCTTCCTAGGGCCTGGCTAGGGGCAGAGGAGACACAATGTGAGGACCTGCAGATTAATTCAGCACTGCTCAAATACTTATGCATCAAGCACTCCTCCAAGCTCTCAGGGTATAGGACAAATAGATCCGTAAAAATTAGTGCCCTCATGACCCTCATATTCAGGAGAGGAAGATAGATGATTTAAAAATTAAGCAAGTGGGGCGCCTGGGTGGCGCAGTCGGTTAAGCGTCCGGCTTCAGCCAGGTCACGATCTCGCGGTCTGTGAGTTCGAGCCCCGCGTCAGGCTCTGGGCTGATGGCTCAGAGCCTGGAGCCTATTTCCGATTCTATGTCTCCCTCTCTCTCTCTACCCCTCCCCCATTAATGCTCTGTCTCTCTCTGTCCCAAAAATAAATAAACGTTGAAAAAAAATTAAAAAAAAAAAAAATTAAGCAAGTAAACCACAGAACATTATCAGATGATGGTGCATGCTATGGTGAAGAATACAACAGGAAAAGGAGGTGGGGAATGAAGAATGAGGCACTGTTTTCCCAAATAGGGGAATGGCGAAGGTATTCAGAGGGAAGAACACGTGGAAAAGTCCTGAGACAGAAATATGCTTGAACTCTGAGAAACAGCCATGGGCCCAGGAGGGGATGTGGAGGGAACAAGGAGGAAAGGGAAGCGGGGGGGTGGGGTGGGGGTGGGGGTGGGTGGCTGCACAAAAGGTAAAGCCATTTGATTTTACTTCAAGGGAGATGATTGAAAGGAGAAAGTTAAAGCAGCTGGCCTTTACCTTTTTGATCTGTTTTCCTGAGTACCAGGGTGGGGTGGAGGAAGCTCCCAGGGAGAGAAAGAAGGCAGGTCACCGGTTTAATCCCCTGGTAGACATGCTGTTAACTGGATCTCCTGGTAAGCAGATTCATGATATTCGTTCAGAGGAAAGTCTTTTCTGCAAGGCTCATAGCAGGATACCCCTGGTTTGGGGTTGCTTATGGTAAACAAACTTAGGATCATTGGGTTTACGAAGAGTCAGCTCTCTGGAAAATGTCAGAAGCCCTATGACGATCTGAGACTAAAGTAGAGAAATTTCACTACCTAAACACTTCCTACTCTGTGAGGTGATCCAGAAACCTTACTTTGACCCTTTATGTGTCACTCTGGGCCAGAGAGCATATTTCTGATGTGGGAAGGAAGAAGCGGGGAGCCACGTGGTATCCCAGACGTCTCCCTGCTTTGCCTGTGTCTTTGAAATTATTAGTAAAGCTTGATACTGGATAAGATCTCTAATTTGTGCTAGTCTGATTGGGGATTCAATTTTTGGTGTTTGGGTTTTGTTTTGTTTTGTTTGGATGCAGGTAGTTTATTTCAGAGATGATCCCAGGAAACACAGGTGAGGGGACAGGGAAAATGAGACAGGAAGGAAGAAAAGCCAATGATGGATGCAACAATGTGTGAATTACACTGTGAGACACTATGCATAATCCTTTTAGAGACGCTCTGAGAAACACTGTAATCGAATACACTGGATGAGGACCCAATGAAGAACTGAGTAGAATGTCATGTTCAAGCTGATATTTTAAAAGGATCACCGTGACTATTGTTTTGAAAACAAACTCTATAGTGGCAAGAATACAAGCAAGGAGACCATTTGAAGGCAATTTCAGTAGCCCTGGTGAAGTTGATGATGATTTGGACTACTTGGGGGTGATGGAGATCAGAGTTTACTTTATTTTTTAATTTTTAAAAAAATTTTTAACGTTTATTTTTTTGAAAGAGAGACAGGGTGTGAGCAGGGGAAGGGCAGAGAGAGAGGAAGACACAGAGTCTGAAGCAGGCTCCAGGTTCTGAGCTGTCAGCACAGAGCCTGACGCAGGGCACAAACCCACAGACTGCAAGATCGTGACCTGAGTCGAAGTCAGATGCTTAACCAACTGAGCCACCCAGGAGTCCCCAGAGTTCACTTTAGACATGTTACCTTTAGATAACCTATCAGACATGTGAGTGTGTGTGCTACAAAAGCAGACCCATAGTTCAAAGAAGAGGTCTGGTTGGAAGGTACATGTTTGTTATCAGCACCATATTCATGCATACTGTAGAAGAGTGAATATAGAAAGAAAAGAGAAGAGGTCAAGGTCTAAGCTCTGGAGCTTTCTAAAAGGTAGAGGTTGATAAGATGAGAAGGCACCAGTAAAGGAGTCTGAGAAGGAGGAAAACCAAGTGAGAGGAATATAGAAAAGCCCAATGATGGTGGCGTTTGCAGGAGGAGCAAGTGGGGAACAGAAGCCAATGCTACTTCAAGGTCATGAGAGATGTGTCTGAGAAAGGTGCATTGGCCCTAACAGTGTGCAAGTCACTGGGGGCCTTGGCAAGAGCTGTCTGGTTGGAGCAGTGAGGGTGAAGCCTTCATTGAGGTGAGCTCTAGGGACCAGAGGAGAGAAAGTAGGGATGCAAAAGAAAATTCTGTTGAGTTTTTGCACTTAAGGGCAGCTGAGATATGTGGGAGGTACTTGACAGAGGGTGTTGTTGTATTTTCCTATGATGGAAATATTACTGAATGTTTTAATGCTGAAGGGAGTGTTATAGTTGAGGGGACTGATGAGGGAAGTGATGAGAGCAGGTCTGGGGGTGATGTTTCTGGGAGGGAGAGAGGGTGATTTTCCCACAGTGAAGGAGAGAATGCAGAACATACAGGAACAGAACAATTGGGTCGTGGGTAGATTTAGTGGTAACAGCAAGTAAAAAGTTTCTTTTGGTTGTTTCTATTTTTCTCGATGAAATAGAAAGCAATTGCCTAGTATCAAGTTCTTCCAAGTGTCGTCCACGGAAGGGTAAAAGCAGTGTCACATGGGAGTTATTGAAAATGTAGACTCTTAAGCTTTACTTTAGACCTCCAGAATTACACTTTTTTTAACAATAGGAACCCTCAGGTGAGTCTTACACACATTAAAGTTTGAGAAGCACGGCTAGACTAGTGCCCCTCAAAGCATGGTCCACACACCACTGCTACTTTGCTAATAATGTTTGCCACTAGTCTGCAATGAGATTTGTGGAGAAATTGAGAGTACTCCTTCAGTAACTTTTATAGAAATTTGACATTGCTCTGAGATCAAAGCACGTGATCACAGTACTCACCTCGTTGAACAAATGAGGAGCACTTTGGGTGGTGTGGAACTCAGGGGTAAATCACATGGGATGCAAGCTATGTTCTAGGTATGGGCAACAAGACCATGTTACAAAGCGTGGTCTTGAGAATTAATTTGCCAATTACCAAGGGCATGAAATGTTGAATCCATTTCTTTAATTGAAACGCAATTTAAACTTAATAACAGAATTGTTATAGAATGAATTGTTAAAACCAATGATGGATTGAAGATGAATTTTGAAACACATTCTAGCAGCAGAGGCACTGTGGTGTCTTCCTTTTAGGACCTGCAACTCTCTGCCTCCTCACTCCATGTTCCACGAAAGCCTCTTTCTTACTCCTTAGAGAAAAGAGGGGATCTCTGCAATTAGAAAGGGATACTTTAGTTACTGTATCAGATGTTAGTGTATGCATACATGCACTGAAATGAGTCTAATATTGATTCCTTGGATGGATGGATGTCATAAAGAATTTAGCTTTGGCCAAAGACAGGCCAGGCCTCTGCTTTTGGCTTCTGGGAGGTAATCTAAGTCATTTCTGACAGGAGTCCCTTTGTTTGGGTCAGAGGTTGGCCACACTGATGTTTTGGGGCAGAAACTGGCAATGCCATAATGACTGAACATGTGATTTGGGGGACAACCCCCCCCACCCCCAAATCACATGTTCAGTCATTAGGGCATGTGGTGTCAGTCTTCCTAGAAGTTAAATTCAAACACCTAAGAAATCAGTAACTCAATCAGTCATTCCTACATAACAAAACCCCAATAAAATCTCTAGACACTGAAGTTCAGCTGAGCATCCCTGGACAGCAGCCCTCCAGACACATTGTCACACATCAATACTGGGAGGGTAACATGTCCTGAAAACAATGGAAATGCCATGATTGGAACCCTCCTAGACTCTGCTCCATATATCTCTTCCTTTGGTTGATTTTAAGTCATATCCTTTCCTGGTAATAAACCATGTGCGTATAATAGATTTCAGTGAGCTTTGTGAGTCCTTCTAGCTAAATTACTGAACCTGTGGGTGGTTTTTGGAACCTCTTAAACTTGTGGTTGGTATCAGAAGTGAGAATGGACTTGTGTGGACTCTTCTGTCTAATTTGTAGTTCACACTGTCTTAGTTTGCTCTGGCTGCCATAACAAATTACTATAGGTTGGGTGGCTTAGCCAACAGGAATTTATTTTCTCCATGTTTCGGAGCCTGGTGAGAGCTTAGTTCCTTGTGAGGGCTCTCTGGCTTATAGACAGCCACCTTCTTTCTGTGCTCACATGGTGGAGAGATATATCTCTGGCTTCTCTCCCTCTTTTATAAGGATACCGGTTCTATCAGATCAGGGTCTCACTCTTATGACTTTATTTAACTTTAATCACCCCCTTAAAGGCCCAATCTCCAATACAGTCACATGGTGTGCATGGGGCTTGGTTAGGGTTTCAACATATGAACTTGGAGCGGGTCACAAGTCAGTCCATAGCAGACCCTAACTCCTGGCAGTGGGATCAGCAGTCCTGGACAGACTTGAAAGTCCAGGGACTGTGCCCTTAACCTCATAGTTTGCCTCTGGGTAGGAGAGAGAAGGTAGCAAGGGGTTACTTAAAAGTGCATGTGAGGGGCGCCTCGGTGGCGCAGTCGGTTAAGCGTCCGACTTCAGCCAGGTCACGATCTCGCGGTCCGTGAGTTTGAGCCCCGCGTCGGGCTCTGGGCTGATGGCTCGGAGCCTGGAGCCTGTTTCCGATTCTGTGTCTCCCTCTCTCTCTGCCCCTCCCCCGTTCATGCTCTGTCTCTCTCTGTCCCAAAAATAAATAAACGTTGAAAAAAAAAATTAAAAAAAAAAAAAAAGTGCATGTGACACATTCTGTTAAGTGAAAATAAGCCAGACATAAAAGGACAACAAACACTACACGATTTCACTTATGTGAGCTACCTGGAAGAGTCAAATTCCTAGAAAGAGAAAATACAATAGAAGGGGCTACGGGATGGAATGAATGGGGAGTTATCATTTAATGGTCAGAAAGTTTCAGTCTGGGGTAACAGAAATGGTCTGGAGACAGACGGTGGCTATGGTTGCACAGAAATGTGAATGTACTTAATGCCACTGAATGCCACTTAAAAAAGGTTAAAATGGCAAATTTCATGTTACATATATTTTACCACAATTTTTATTAAAAAAAATTTTTTTTAACGTTTATTTATTTTTGAGACAGAGAGACAGAGCATGAACGGGGGAGGGTCAGAGAGAGAGGGAGACACAGAATCTGAAACAGGCTCCAGGCTCTGAGCGGTCAGCACAGAGCCCGATGCGGGGCTCGAACTCATGGACCGTGAGATGATGACCTGAGCCGAAGTCGGACGCCCAACTGACTGAGCCACCCAGGTGCCCCTTACCACAATTTTAAAAAGTACATGTGATTCATCAACCCATTTTAATTTTTATCATCCCATGGAATTGGAATTCAACCGACAGACAGCTCTGATAGTCTGTGGCAGTGGAGGCAAGGCTGTGTCCCCCTTCTGAATCTAGTTCACCCCTTCTGAATTATTGGTGCACGTTCAGCCATTCCTGCCACACATTGAAACAGAGGCTGCTCGCGTCCCTCAAAACTCACTCCATTTTCCTCCTGGGCATACACTTAGCCTGGATTTTCAAGGTAGGAGAGGCTACACCACTGAGTTCTGACCCATCTCCCCTGAGACTGAGCTTCTCTTTCTCTGTCTACCATGACAAAGGAGAGGATCCCAAGGACCAGAGGAGGCTGGATTGTCGTTGGTCAAGAAATAAATTTATACTGTGTAAAAAGCCTGGGTTTTTCTGTTATGGGAGCTGAAGTTACTTTAACTTATGTACCCACGCTTTGGGACAGTTGCTTCTGATGGGATCTGTTGCAAGGAAAGAGCTAGATGTCCAGGTACTTTTATTATAGAAGCGTCACTGTGATAAGGAAATCTGTCCCCTCTCCAAGAAGCAAATAGAAATCTTTTTCTTGAAACACATTTCTAAAAAAATTGACATCGGAACATATCCAGTAATAGATTTTAGCAGATATTATATAGTAGGCTATTCAAATAAAGTGTGAGATACTGGCTTAGTTCCTGCTGGACACAAAAATAGTGTTATGGCTTGTCACACTGTAAAAAACATAGCATTCTTTAAAAGCCAAAGTTAAGGGAAAAAATACAGCATTTCAAAATCATATGAAATTATGTGTACTGCCTCAGCATTTGTATAAAGCTTTGTCACAGTGAAATATTTCAAATATATAAGAAAAGCATGTGATTTTTGAATGATATATTTCAGTGTGTGAGAAAGCCCCAATTATAAATTAGGTATTAGAAATTAGATATGATGAAGCTGTTTTGTTTTTCTGTTCCCTATTTTGCACACTCTAGGTGTCCCTCCACAGTCTTCCAGTGAGCCTCTTTCACATGGGAAAAGTATCCATGGTTCCTGAGCATCTTGTATATCTCAGCATCTTCTGTGTCCCATTCCCAGTCTTCATTCTCAACCAGGCCTCGGGGGTGTGCACCACAGGAGCTAGAGGGGATATTCTGGGAAAGAGGAAATGGTGTTTTTCTATACTCATCTCTTGCCAGAGGAGACCCTGCTCTAGGTCAACACTCTGGAGTAGCATTCTTTTTATTTATTTATTTATTTATTTATTTATTTATTTATTTAAAAGTTTTTAATGTTTATTTTTGAGAGAGACAGAGCATGAGTGGGGGAGAAACAGAGAGAGAGGGCAACACAGAATCTGAAGCAGGCTCCAGGCTCTGAGCTGTCAGCACAGATCCTGGCGTGAGGCTTGAATTCATGAATCATGAGATCATGACCTGAGCTGAAGTCAGATACTTAACCGACTGAGCCATCCAGGTGCCCCTGGAGTATCATTCTTCTAGATTAGGATGTTTGTGAGCACTGGTAGACTGGGTCCAACATTTCCTGAGCCCAATTTCAGTGGCCTGTGAAGAGTAGAATTCCTAGTTTTCCTTAAATTTATTGGAATTGGACAGGAGTTAGAGGGAAGGGAGGGGGGCAGAAAAGGGGCTCTTCCAGAAAGGGCTTTCTTGCCCCTTATTCCCCATACACTGCACTACCAGTGATGGTGACTCAGGTGTAGTCTCTGGAAAGTATGGGTGTGCCACAGCAGTGACACTGTGCCCTAAGAGCTTTTGGGAGCACAGACTGAATTTGGACAAAATTCAACTTAAAATGAATCCAATGCTGCCTGGTGAGGCCCAGGCACAGTGCTAATGCTCAGAAATATCCTGAGAGCTATCTCTTACGATGCCTTTGTTTCAGATGAGGAAATGAAGATTCAGAGATATTAAGATGCCCATGATCACACAACTGAGAAGTCCCAACCCAATTTAAAACCTGTAGTTTCCTAATACCACAGTTTTGGAATACCTTCCAATGTAATTGACATGTTTATTTATTAATTTCCTCCACAAACATTTATTGAGCCCTGGGCAAGCAGGAATAATAAGATAGCATGGCTTTCAAAGCCCCACAGTGTGCTGGGATCCACAAGAAACTGCTCATTCTGCTATGGTGAGGCATAGCAGTGATGATGGGTGTCTAAGGGTCATGACTGGTAAGCACCATGTTCAGCTTGCCAGAAGGAGGAGGTCAGGGAAGAGCAGAGGGTGCTTGGGACAAGTTATAAAGGAAAGTAGGAGCAGACACGGGAAAATGGAGATTTCAGTACAGGAAACAACTTTGATGTGTAAGAAAGGGTCATAAATCCAGGGAATGACCGGAAGCTGGGACGGGGGAGGGAAAGTATAGGAGGCCAATAGAGAAGTGCAGGGACAAATGTGAGGGGGCATGAGTCATATCTGAGCTGTTCACATGTCAGACTAAGAAAATAAGACTTCATCTGCAAAAAGTGGTGCACCAGCAAAATATCTTAAAAGTCATCAGTCTGTGGACACATTGGGAAGAGCTGCCCATCTGCCCTGGTTGCAGGTAATACTGGAGACTGGAGTATTGTTTCCCATGCTAGAAAGAAGATGGCGGGCAAGGAAGTTTGCTACAGGGGGGTTGAGGTTGTACAGAAAGAGTAGATTTGGAAACAATGTAGGGGGAGGAGTTAAAATTGCTAGTTGCCTAACTGATGGTATGTAGGAGTGGGGGGCAATAGAAACTCACAGATTTCGGATGCAGGTGATTATCAGGTTTGAATGGTGGTACCCATCACTGTAGTACAATGTAGGATGGATGGAGATGGTGTGGTTAACTGAGGGTGTATGTGAGTATGTGTGATGGAGGAGGATTATTTTCTCTGGACACTGATACCTCCTGGAGTTCAGAAGAACAGCCTTGCTCAACTCAAAGACTAAAGCAGTCCTACCTGAAGAAAGGCAGTAGACATGAAAAGAGAAGTCCAACAAGCAAAATCTTATCAGTGTGTTTACACCACTATTCAGGAGTGATGGGTAATGCTCCAGTCAGCTCGCAGGATTGCTCCAGGTCCTTGGCAAGTGTGTCCTTATGTCCACATATGTCCCTTGACTTGGATTTTCATACTCACCAAACAAGCTTATGATTATAGCAGGCTCTCCAAATAGCCTTCCCTCAGGACAGAATATACACAGGTTGATATTAGAAGTCAGATTTCTCCAGGAATCTCTGGCTTAGTATACATTATTCCCTTGAGTTTGGTTATTCTGGATGAATCCTCAAATCCAATCACTTTAGGGTGTCCTGACAGATTGGATTTGAACCTTGGTGACAGCCCAGTTATAGCAGCCAGCTGGTCTTTCTAGTCCCCAAATCCAAGTGATTTCAACAACACTCACTGAGGCCAAGCCAGCACAGCCAGGAAGTTCTGCAGACACCACACGCTATTGTGGAAACCACCTGTATCCCACTGGACATTTCATCTAGAAGAGTGACTCCCGATGTTTACCAAGGCCTGATGAGTAGCACTGGTCTGGGGTTTCCAACCTCAGTTGATCAGGAATGTGTAGAATCTTGAAAATGAATACAGATGGCTGAGCCAAAAACACATCATGGCTTCAAAGGCAGCTTCTTTTATGAACAAATCACAAACAGAGGCATGTCCATTTATTATGCATATAAGAAAATGGTCTTGAAAGACACTTCATACATCCATTTACTCATTCATTCAACAGCTGCTTATTAGGTGTCTACTATGAGCCTCCTCAGTGATCTGCAAGCCTGACATGGTCTCTGTGGTACCTAGGTTCACCGTAGGTAGGTCAGGGTTCCATCTGGCATGCTGCCCAGAAGGCAGCCCAGCACTCTACCCTGTAGCCAGCATGGAAGGGAAGGAAGGTGATGTTGTGGCATAGCTACTGACTCCTCTGAAGACTCTCAGTCTGCATCTATAGTTTACCCAGAAATCTGTCTTCCTGTTGAATGTCCTGGGAACCAGATGTTGATTTACAAGCTAGACTCATGGAGCTGTTTACTCCTCTTTGCATCTTCACTTTTAAAAACATCAGTTCAGGTTTAATTTAAGTGCAATCATGTCTATGTGAGTGTCACCGTGTAGCTACCCAGTTCAGCTGCTTAAAAGCATCAGGCACAAGAGAGGATGATCACTAGGTAAAAACAATCCTCCAAACCTGCTGTCTATCTTACATGCTGATTTTTTTTTTTTTAATTTAGGACCTTTTTCTTGAATACTATAAAAGAGTAAAAAAGAGATCCAGAGAGAACATATATTTTTATTTAAACACCAGCACAGCTGGGCTGAACATTTGCTCAGTGCTCTGTGATGGAAACGTGACTCAGGTTTGGCTCAGCCATCCCTGTCTCCATTAGTTCACAGCCTCTTCCCCAGCTTGGACAGTCCTTCCCCATCTTCTTTTCAAAATGCTCAGTTTTCATTTCTCGCATCTTAGTCATGCATGTACTCTTTACAGTTTTGAGGTGTTAAAGTTTTTTTCCAGGCTGAATTCCTCACCTTAGTGTTTATGGAGAGGACCGTAATTCACTGTTCTCTAGGATCCCAAAGGAATCAGTAAATATTCAAGACAGCCTCTCAGAAACTCATGGAAAACAAAGGAAAAAGATGCTTCAGTCATAAGTTATAATAACAGAAAACACCAGCAGCACAACAATTCTCTAGTAAACTGTAGAAGTTCTGATGTATTTAAGAATCAGTGTCATCTTTGGATGCCTGGGTGGCTTGGCCAGTTAAGTGTTTGATTCTTGATCTTAGCTCAGGTCTTGATCTCAGGGTTGTTTGTTCAAGCCCCATATTGGACTCCGTGCTGGGTGTAAAGCCTACTTAAAAAACAAAAAGAAAAAAAGAATACAAGTCCTCTTATCAAGAAAAAAGGAAAGGACTCAAATAAATAAAATCACAAATGAGAGAGGAGAAATTTAACAACCAACACCACGGGAGTGCAAACATTTATAAAAGAATATTATGGGGGCGCCTGGGTGGCTCAGTCGGTTAAGCGTCCGACTTCAGCTCAGGTCACGATCTTGTGGTCTGTGAGTTGGAGCGCCGCGTCAGGCTCTGGGCTGATGGCTCAGAGCCTGGAGCCTGCTTCCGATTCTGTGTCTCCTTCTCTCTCTGCCCCTCCCCCGTCCATGCTCTGTCTCTGTCCCAAAAATAAATAAACGTTAAAAAAATAAATAAATAAAATAAAAGAATATTATGAAAAACTATATGTGAACCAATTAGATAACCTATAAAAATGGATAAATTCCTAGAAACATAACTTACCACAACTAAATCAGGAAGAAGTAATAAAATTTGAACATAACAATTACCAGCAAGGAGATCAAATCAGTAATCAATCAAAAAACTTCCAACAAACAAAATTGCAGAACCAGATGCCTTCATAGACAAATTCTACCAAACATTTAAAGAAGAGTTAATACCTATTCTTCTCAAACTATTCCAAAAAATAGAAAAGGAAGGAAAACTTCCAAATCCATTCTTTGAGACTGGCATTACACTGATACCAAAACCAGATAAAGACTCCACTAAAAAAGAGAACTACGGGCCAATATCCCTGATGAATATAGACACAAAAATCCTCAACAAAATACTAATAAAGTTAATCCAACAATACATTAAGAAAAAATGCTTCACCACAATAAAGTAGGATTTATTCCTGGGTTGCAAGAGTGGCTCAATATTTACAAATCAATCAGTGTAATACACCACATCAATAAGAGAAAAAATGAGAACCACCTGATCATGTCAATAGATGCAGGAAAAGCATTTGACAAAGTACAACATCCATTCTTCATAAAAACCCTCAACTAAGTAGGGTTAGCAGGAACATACCTCAACACAGTAAAGGCCATATATGGAAAACCCACAGATGATATGCCTCAATGGGGAAGAACTGAGAGCTTCTCCCTTAAGGCCAGAAACAAGTCCAGGATGTTCACTCTCACCACTTTTATTCTACATAGTACTAGAAATCATAGCCACAGAAATCAGACAACAAAAAGAAATAAAAGGCATCCAAATTGGTAAGGAAGAAGTAAAATGCTCACTATTTGCAGATAAAATGATAGTCTAGAAAAAAGCTCTGCCAAAAAATTGCTAGAACTGATAAATAAATTCAGTAAAGTCACAGGATACAAAATCAATGTACAGAAATCTATTGCATTTCTATATACCAATAATGAAGCAGCAGACAGAGAAATTAAGAAAACAATCCCATTTACAATTGCACCCAAAATAGTAAGATGTCTAGGAATAAACCTAACCAAAGAGGTGAAAGACCTGTACTCTGAGAACTATAAAACACTAAGGAAAGAAAGTGAACACAACATAAAGAAATGGAAAAACATCCCATACTCATGGATTAGAAGAACAAATACTGTTAAAATGTCCCTAATACTCAAAGCAATCCACACATTCAATGCAATCCTGATTAAAATACCAACAACATTTTACAGCTAGAACAAACAATCATAAAATGTGTATGGAACCTCAAAAGACCTTAAATACCCAAAGAAATCTTGAAAAAGAAAAGCAAAGCTGGAGGCATCACAATTCTGGACTTCAAGTTATATTACAAAGTCATAGTAGGCAAAACGATATGATATTGGCATAAAAATAGACATATAGATCAACAGAACAGAATAGAAAACTCAGAAATAAACCCACAATTATATGGTGAATTAATCCTTGGCAAAGCAGGAAAGAATATCAAATAGGGAGAAGACAATGTCTTCAACAGAGAAAACTGGACAGCTACTTGCAAAAGAATGAAGCCGGACCACTTTCTTATACCATACACAAAAATAAATTCAAAATCGATTAAAAAACCTAAATGTGAGCAGCACCTGGGTGGTTCAGTTGGCTAAGTGCCTGATTCTTGGTTTTGGCTCAGGTCATGAGCTCACTGGTTCATGAGTTTGAGCCCTGTGTCAGGCTCTGTGTTGAGAGTGTAGAGTCTGCTTGGGATTCTCTCTCCCTCTCTCTCTGCCTCTCCACTGCTCCTGCTTGGTCATTTTCTCTCTGCCTCTCCACTGCTCATGCTTGGTCATTCTCTCTCTCTCTCTCTCTCTCTCTCTCTCTCAAGAATAAATAAATAAACTTTAAAAAAACATCTAAATGTGAGACCTGAAATCACAATAATTTTAGAATAGAACATAGGCAATAATTTCTCTGACATCGGTCATAGCAACTTCTTTCTAGATATGTCCTGTGAAGCAAAAGAAATAAAAGCAAAAATAAGCTATTGGGACTACATCAAAACAATGAGTTTCTGCATAGTGAAGGAAACAATCAACAAAACTAAAGGCAACTCAAGGAATGGGAGAAGATATTTGCAAATGACATATCTGATAAAGGGTTAGTATCCAAAATCTATAAAGAATTTATAAAATGTAACACCCAAAAAACCAAATAATCCAATTAAAAAATGAGCAGAAGACATGAACAGATATTTCTTTGAAGAAGACATCCCTATGGCCAACAGACACATGAGAAGATACTCACCCTCATTTATCAGGGAAACGCAAATCAAAACTACAATGAGATTTACCTCAAGCCTGTCACAATGGCTAATATAAGAAACACAAGAAACAAGTGTTGGTGAGGATGTGGGGAAAGGGAAACCCTCTTGAACTGTTGATGGGAATGCGAATTGGTGTAGCCACTGTGGAAAACAGTATGAGAGTTCCTCAGAAAGTTAAAAATAGAACTACCCTACCATCCAGGAATCACACTACTGAGTTTTTACCCAGAGAATACAAAAACGCTAAATCAAAGGGATACATGCACCCCTATGTTTATAGCAATATTTGTTTACATTAGCCAAACTATGGAAGCAGCCCAAGTGTCTGTTAATAGATAAATGGATATACATTGTATGTATATACAATGGAATATTATTCAGCCACAAAAAGAATGAAATCTTGCCTTTTGCAACAACGTGGGTGGAGCTAGAGACTATTATGCTGAGCAAAATAAGTCAGTCAGATTTCATCCATATGTGAGTTTAAGAAACAAAACAAATGAGAAAAGGGTAAAAAAGAGAGAGAGATAGGCAAGCCAAGAAACAGACTCTTAACTATAGATGACATACTGATGGTCACCAGAGGGAGGGGGAAGGAGGATGGGTGAAATAGGTGATGGGGATTAAGGAAGGCACTTGTCCTGATGAGTACCTGTTGATGTATGGAATTGTTGAATCACTAGATTGTATACCTGAAACTAATATAGTACTATATGTTAACTAACTGGAATTAAAATTAAAGGAAAAAAAGAATCAGAGTCCTCCACATGTGAGCCTGTTCTCCATGTAATTCCATGAGGCAAAAGGATAAACAGATCAAAATTCACTGAGCCTTGAACTTTGTAATTATGGTTCTTGCAATGAAAAAAAGGATTGGGGCAGCAGGAGGGCAGAAGGTGGAGACTTTGTATTATTTCAGCTGTGTACTCTATTAGTTATCTCTTACTGTGTCACAGATCAACCCAAAATGTAGTGGCTTAAAACAACACACATTTATTATGTCAAGGTCCTTATAGGTCAGGGATCCGAGCACAGTTGAGCTGAGCCCTCTGCTTCAGGGCATTTCACAGGGCTGCTATAGGTTTAGGCTGTTGGTCTCTCCCAGGCGAGACTGGGGAAGAATCTGCTCATGTGTGAGGATGTTGCTGGGGTTTAGTTGGACTGAGGGTATCAGCTCCTTGTTGACTGTTGGTTGAAGGGGCTGCCCTCAGCCCTCAAGTGCTTGCCATGTAGACCTGTCTGCTGACAGGACAGCTTGCTTCATTAAATGTACAAGTGTGAATACTGGGACATGAGATCATCTGCCATTTTAGAAGTCGGCCTGCCACTTGTATAAAGTAGGACTATATATATATATATATATATATATATATATATATATTCAAATTCAAGTTAGTTAACATACAGTGTAGTCTTGGTGTCAGTAGAACCCAGTGATTCACCTCTTACATATGACATCCAGGACTCATCCCAACAAGTACTCTCCTTAATGCCCATCACCCATTTAATCCAACCCCCACTGCTCCCCTCCAGCAACCCTCAGTTTGTTCTCTGTATTTAAGAGTCTCTTAATGGTTCGCCTCCCTCTGTGTTTTTATCTTATTTTTCCTTCCCTTCCCCTATGTTCATCCGCATATGAGTTAAATTCCACATATGAGTGAAGTCATATGATATTTGTCTGTCTCTGACTGACTTACTTCACTTAGTAAGTATATATATATATATATATATACACACACATATGTATATATACACACACACACACACATATATATATATACACACACACACATATATATATATATCTTCTTTATCCACTCATCAGTTGATGGACATTTGGTCTCTTTCTATAATTTGGTTGTTGATAAAGACTTTATATTTTATATCATACTTTTTCAAATTCACATAAAATAAATTAGCCTTCATTGGTTGAGAGAACCTAATGGTGCTTAGAGTTGACAAATGAGTATATTAAGAGGGTACTTGTGAATTATCCTATATTTATATATCAATTTAAGGCAAATATTTCGGGAACATCATTAGAATAAATTGATGCCATGCTAGGCAGTGTTAGACCAGGTAGGTTCCTAAAACAAGAAAGTGCAAGTTGGGGAGACAGGAAACCCTGACTTCAAATTCTGATCTGTCACACAACACCAGGTGGTCTGAGCCCCCTGGAACCCTCCCTCATGCTCTCTGGCTCACTACCCAACCAAAGGTGACCAAACTTCAGGTCAATGGGCACATAATATAAGTATTTTTTGTGTGTATTTCTGGCTTTTTTGGTCATCACTATGTGAGATTCAACCATGGTGTTAATGTAGCTGTAGTTAGTTCATTCATTCTCATTACTTTTTAGTACTTCTATGTATGAACACATCCAAATTTATCCATCCTACTGTGGATGGTTTTGTTTTTTGTTTTTGTTTTCGGGTTTTTTTTTTTTTTTTGGCTATTATGAATAGTGTTGTTCTTTCAATTGTTGTGTTCATATAGAACCATTGCTTTTACACCTAAGAATAACATTACTAGGTGATAGGAATGTGTGTGTTCAGCTTAAAAGATAAGGACAGTTTACCAGAGTGGTTGCAACAATTTACACTCTTCTTAGCAGTGTAGGAAAGTTCTGGGTGCTCCACAGTCTCACCAAAGCTAGTGTTGTCAGTTTTTTAAATTTTAGCCAATTTGGTAGATGTCATATATTTAAATGTGGTTTTAATTTGCATTGTCCATTTATTAAAGAGATGAGCACCTTTTCATATATTTATTGGCTAATTGCATATCACCTTTTCTGATGCTTATCCTTTGTATATATCTTTTCCCATTCTGTGGCTTGTTTTTTTTTTTAATTCTCTCAATGGTGTAATTTGATAAATGGAATTTCTTAATTTTAGTGTCGCTCAATTTAACATGTAACTCCCTTCATATGGTTCCTTGAGTGGTTTATATGTTCTGTGCAAGAAATCTTTCCCTGTTCTAAGTACATGAAGATGGCCTCCTATATTATTTTCTAGAAACTTCATTGTTCTGCTTTTTACATTTAGATTCACCATGCACCTGTAATTGATTTTTCGTATACTGTGGGGTACGGGTCAATTTTCTTTCCTTCCTTTTTTGTTTTTTCTTAATATTGGCATCTTTTATTGAAAAGTAAATTTTTTCTTTGCAGTGCTTCCTTTGTTGTAAACCAATTGTGTATACATGCATGGGTCTCTTCCTTGATTTTTTTGTTGTGTTGCATTTGTCTATTCATTTTTTATTTGTTCATTCTTGCACCAATACCACTTTATCTTAACTTTGTAGCTTTATAATGTCTTGATAACTAGTATGGTGGATTCTCCCACCTTGTTCTTTAATTCATAAGGATACACGCACCTCTATGATTATTGAAACCTTATTTACAATAGCCAAACTATGGAAGCATCTCAAGTGTCCACTAATGAAGAAGGTGTGGTATATTATATTCCACAACATACAATGGAATATGATTTGGCCATAAAAAAGAATGAAATCTTGCCATTTGCAACAACATGGGTGGAGCTAGACAGTATAACGCTAACTGAAATAAGTTAGAGAAAGACCATATGATTTCACTCATATGTGGAGTTTAAGAAACAAAACAAATGAGCAAAGCAGGAAAAAAAGAGAGACTCAAACCAAGAAACAGACTCTTAACTGTAGAGAACAAACCGATGGTTACCAGAGAGAAAGTGGGTATGGGGATGGGGGCGATAGGGGATAGGGATTAAAGAGGACACTTATCACGGTGAAAAAAAAATAGGAAAATTAAATTGAGGTCATTATGAGTAAATTTGGTTTAACATATCTTGTTATCACTTTCTATTTGTCTGCACTCTGCTATGTTCCTTTGTCTGTCTTCTTGCCTTCTAGTGAATTAATTATTTTTTAATCTGCCTCCCTCCCATTTACTAGCTTATTGGCCATATATCATTTGATTACTCATTTAATGATTACCCTATAGATTATAATGTACATTCTTGATTTACTAAGATCTGAAATAAATAAATGCCTTCATTCCTTCCTGGACAACGCAAGGCCCTTAGGACAGTTGAACTCTATTTACTTCTCACTTCCCCATGCTCACCAGGTTGTATTGCTATAAGAAATAAATATTTACTTACACAGTCCAATTGTTTAAATGTGTCCACATACCAACTCTTTCTGTTAATTTTCATTCTGTCTTGAATCTCAAGGCTTCCATCTTGGTTCATTGCCTTCTGAATGAGGAAGAACCTTTAGTGTTTCTTTTGGTGAGTGACAAAACCTTAAGTTTTCTTTGCCTGAAAATTAACTTCCTCATAATCTTTGGAGAATATTTTTTCCCGTGTAAAGAATTCAGGGTGGCGTTTATTTAAGCACTTTGAAGTTATTACTCACTCCACTGTCTTCTGGAATCTGTTGTTTGTTGAGAACTCAGCCATTATTCTTGTTACTTCTTTAAAGGTAATATGTATTTTTCAAAAAAATCTGTCTAATTTGTGTTGGTAGTTAGCTGTTTCACTAGGAGTGGCTTTCTTTGTATTCATTTTCCTTGGGACTCATGAGAATTTTTGAATCTATGGGTTCATATCTTTCATTGGTTTTGAAAATGTAAGTGGCGAAGCTGGAAGGAATCACAACACCAAACCATCTGACTTCAGAGATAGGGACCACTGGAAGTCTTCTGATAGGGCTGGTCTCTTTCCAGTTCATCTTTACTCCTTGTGTATCATCCTTCAGAATCCCAACTGTACGACTGCAGCTTGTAAGAGCCCATCTCACTTGGTGAATCTGATTTCCAGTATTGTATTTCTAGTCCCTTGAGCCCATTGAAAACTCTGATCAGCATCCGTGCTTTTAGAATCAGCAGATTCCTCTGCAGAAAAGTGCCTGCAAGTTCTTAACTCATATCTGTTGGTTTTCTCTCTCAGACTTTGATCATGCAGTTTTCCTCCCTGTCTGGGTGTATCTCCGATGCATTCAAACAAATGTAGTATTTAATCTTTTTCCAGCTTTTCTAGTTGTTTTCTGCAAATGGATTGATCAGTACTACCTATTCTGTCACGGTAGGAAGCAAAGTATTCTTTAAGTTTTAAACATAACATTTCAATTTTTTCTTTCTTTTTTCCCCCTAAACTCTGAGGTCCCAAGAGCAGAAACTATCTTATTCATCTTGGTATGGCTAGCACTCAACACAGAACTTGGAAACAATACAGGATTGTTAGATATTTGTTGAATAAATGAATAAACACAGATTTTGCTTGGGATTGGTGACAATTAGTGCTCATTGTTTTTACCCTTTACCAGAAACTGAAAAAGAGCATCACCCATGAACAGTATTGTATATACCAAGGGCAGGGCAGTGGAAGCTGTCCCTTCTAGATGTAGTCACTTGGCTAAAATTTAGACCAACAAAAAAAATTTTTTTTCCCTGAACAGGAGTATTCTGTCATTGACATTGTTAAAAATTTCTAATAGCGATTATCGTACTAAAAAGCAGATGATTTTAGGTATTCTCTGTTTTACATTTTCAATAAAAAAGGTTCCCTATTGTATACAATGTAAGGATGTAGGGTGGACTGCTCCCACCACATAACCCCTAGTGTGCCTTGGCTCATGACAGTGGAGGCAAGTGAGATGGTTGTGGGGCACATATAGCTGGGTTTATGGAAAGGAATGTGTCCATGTAAGTGAGTGGGTCAGCTTTGACACACTTCATGTCCCCTCACTGTCCTATTCTTTCCTGGGTCTTTGGGGAAACATTATTCTGGATTGGATTATTTTTAACTACACTGTGGTAGGCAAATGTTAGAGAATTATTTGCTCCAACTGGAGGGATCCCATGTTTGGGTATGCTTTCCATATTGGATTATAAGCTCCTTTGAGGACAAGCACACTCATTGTTCTGTTATGAACTCATCTGTTCCATAGCACCAACTCCAGTACTGCAGAGAATTGGTGTTTCAGAAATGTTAGTTACATCGAATGGTTCTCCCATATGTGTTATTTCACACATAAAATGAATACATTTTGTTACATTTTTTATCTCTTAAAACCTGGATGAATTGGAATAAAGTATACGTTTCTTAGGTAATATACGACATCCTGATGTCAGGATGTCAGCCCTTTGCTTCCTGGGATATAATTTTAAGAGAAATTGGTAATATATGTTTAGGGTACATTATTTGTTTAAAAGAGGAGGGAAACACATATTTAAAAAATAGATGGTTTTATTTCATGAAGAAAATGAGACAAAGGTTAGTGAGCAGCCAACCTACACAGCAAAGGGAGCTGCCACACACACATCAACTGAGGATCCTTGTATCAGAAGACTTTGGAGACACTCACAGAGCTCACTTGAGAACATGCTTCTCTTTAGTTATGCTTTTATTTACCTGTTATCTTAGATGTTGACAATGAAGTTCACCTACATAGATATGTAGAAGCCATGACCACATAAAAGAAAGCAATTTGAATCCCTTACATCCATGATTATTTTTGCCTTTGTGTAAGCATGAAGTCAGTTTGTTGATATCTCTAAGTTTTCAGGGTCGATTTTTTTCTTTTAACATCACCAACACCAAAGGTTAAGGTATTCTGTTTTGTTTCCATTCATCCTTTCTTAGAGAGTCATTCTGATCCTAGAATTCTTGTATTCTTTATATTCTTAAATATTCCTTAATTTTTATTCTCATGAATTTGTCCTCAGTGTAAATGAGAAGCTCATTGATAAGTTGGTATGTTTCTAATTAACTATGTTAGTCATTAATACTATTCACTAAATATTTTGGACTCTCCACCATTCCAGAAATACGATAGGATTGAACTTCTTAGCATTAGACTGGTTGAGATTATGTGACAAGTTGTGGCCATTATATTGTGAGAAAAAGGGCATGTGTTACTTCCTGGCCAGAATTTAATTGCTTGCTGATGTAAGACCCTCCAGGGATCTCCTTTCCCTCTGATACAGTGACCACCAATATTGGCTTTGTCAACTTGGGTCCCTGAGTGGCCTAGGTCCATCTGTGTTGTTGCAAATGGCATGATCTCATCCTTTTTATGGCTGTGTAACATTCCATCATGTGTATACCACATTTTCCTTATTCATTCCTCTATTGATGGACACTTAGGCTGCTTCCACATCTTAGCTACTGTAAATAATGCTGTGATAAATATAGAAATGCACATATCTTTTTGAGTTAGTGTTTTTGTTTTCCCTGGATAAATATCCAATAGTGGAATTATGGGATCATATGGCATTTCCATTTTTAATTTTTTGAGAAAACTTCATACTATTTTCCATACTGGCCGCACCAGTTTGCATTCTCAGCAATATGCAAGAGGGTTCCTTTATCTCCACATTCTCACCAACACTTGTTTCTTCTATTTCAGCTATTCTGACAGATGTGAGGTGATAGATGTAATGGGACAGATGGTAGCTATACCTGTGGTGAACACAGCATGACGTATAACCTTGTCAAATCACTAAGTTGTATACCTGAAACTAATGTAACCTTGTGTGTCAACTCTACTCAAATAAAAAAAGTGTGCAAATAATAATAACAAAACCTCTGTGGTTTTAAGCCACTAAGATTTTGGGAT
This sequence comes from Puma concolor, assembly GCF_028749965.1. NCBI lineage: Eukaryota > Metazoa > Chordata > Mammalia > Carnivora > Felidae > Puma > Puma concolor. The sequence goes on from NC_141683.1 coordinate 62,753,046, forward strand.
TATCACCATGCTTATCAGTCTGAGTTCTACCATAAAAATAGAGCAAATAGGGTACACACTGGTTAGGTGGGGTGGGGGGGGGAGAGAGAGAGAGAGAGAGAGAGAGAGAGAGAGATTGACTTATTGCAAAGGACTGGCCTATCTTTAGTGGGGCTGACTAGGCAAGGCTGAAATCCCCAGGGCAGGCTGTGGAACAGGCTGCAGGAACTTGGGTAGGAGCTGGTGCTGCAGTGCACAGGTGGAATTTCTTCCCATTAGGACACCTTTAGTTCTGCTCCTGTGGCCTCTCTACCTGACTGAATCAGGCCCAGCCAGATGATATGAAACAATCATCCTTACTTAAACAAAACCATCGGTAGACTTTAATCATATCTACAAAATATCTCCTCAACAACTCCTAGGTTAGTGTTTACTGAACACATGGGGGCTGTCACCCAGCTAAATTGACGCATGCAACCGAGCATCACACTGTGGCACAACGTGATTAGGCTTCCCTGATTACATGACCATACCAACAACTAGCAAGACTTGACTGTCAGCAGACGTTAGACTTAAAGAATCTATCTCACGCATCCTTTTCATATAGATGACTACAAGCTGACTGGCTGAGTGACAAACTTCAAAATAAGAACTTTGTTTTCAATCCATAAATTAAATGGTAGTTTTTATGGCATTCTTTTAACTTTTGAACAAGTGTCCACAATGGGCTTACTACGCACAACTGTTGACCTTCTTCTGATATTATAAATCCCTACCCAAATTTAGTAGGAAGAGACGCCAGGCTGAATATGCCTTTACCCTGCCCCGCTTCCTTTGATCCCTGTCATGGCGTTGTGAAGGCCCGTCTTCTGCTTAGGGGTAGTGTGACTACCATCTTCCACAAATCTCTGTGAACTTCCACTTGCTCCAAATATTCAGCATATTATTAGCAATTTTTGCATTTATTAAGTCAATCATACTATGTATTTAAAAACAATTTCTATATTTATAACACATCTGCCTCTAGTTAGCGCAGTGTGTGTGTTCTGCACCTCATTTTCCTCATATATTTAAAAAAAGATGTTTTTGGGCTTCAAGAGTCCTAATTTTTCTTCCAGCTCTAACAAACCCTGTGTCTGTGGTATACTCATCTCCTGAATGGATTTTTCATCTGTGTCCTCAATGCTTCCAAATCGTCTTTATAAGTCCAGGATATTTGGCAACAATCAATTTGATGTAGAAACTTACAGAGTGGATCTGGAGGGTTTACTGTGGAGATCACCAGTGTGGGTCTGCATCTAATCATGACACAGTTACCACAGCCCTTCTGTTATTTATTCAGGATATTATCCTGGGGATAGCTGTAACTTTAGGAAGTGTGTTAGGCCCCTCAGGATGGCAAGGAACAGACGTGCAGTCAGGTTATCTCAATTAATGTGAGTTTATTTGTGTCGATACACAAGAAAGTATAAAAGATAAGAAAGCAACCCAGTAACTACAAAGTCCAGCCTCACTGTTCAAGGATCAGTCATTACTCCAGTAACCTGAGAGCAGATGCAGTGAGTCAACAAGAACTCTTGAGTGTTTCACCTGAAGCATTGCTGTTACCGGTCTAAGGTGGCATCACTAGAATGACTTCACTCTTCTCTATTTTGGCTGATTTTACTGCTACCCATTTCCCTTGTATATCTCATATTCAGACTCCCTAAAGGAGAGCTGTGGTTGGTAGGGCCAGGTGCCATCTGCTAGGTACATCTCTCTTCCTAGTCCACTCCCTAGCCTGTAACTGGGTTTCTTTGAGTCACGGTACAGTTGGCTGTGGCCAATGTGGAGTGTTCATGTGACAGAAACGTGCTTCTGCTCATGGGGGAGCTATGGATATGGTCTGCCCAGGACTCTAGGAAAGCTATAGATCCACCCAGAAAATATGGATAAACACAGCTTTATTGCTGGGGACAAATGAGCTTTTTTTTTTCCTCCCTGACACTTTCTTATGAAGGATTTTCAAGTGCTCTACCAATGTCATAACTTCCCTGAAACTATAACCTTGCCTTTCTCTTATTACATTTTTTGGGGGGAGAACATTACCTTTAATAATGTATACTTTCTAAAGGGCAGATAATCTCCACTTTTAAGGAAAAGTAAGTGAAATTGTAGATTAAACTCTGAATCATATGAATGCTGTTGGATCATATTTTCTGAGTTGTCTTTAAAGATCTTCTTTCCCCATTAATATTGGACAGTCACATAAAATTTCAATATTTTTAATCCTGGAAATTGAGGTCATACTCCCAAGATCTGTTGAATACTCATGTGAGGAAACTCTAAATTAGAAACCAGGTCAAGGTGCGGCTCAGTCGGTTCAGTGTCCAACTTCAGCTCAGGTCATGATCTTGCGGTCCATGAGTTTGAGCCCTGCATTGGGCTCTGTGCTGACAGCTCAGAGCTTGGAGCCTGCTTCAGATTCTGTGTGTGTGTGTGTGTGTGTGTGTGTGTGTGTGTCTGCCCCTCCTCTGCTTGTGCTCTGTCTTTCAAAAATAAATAAAAATTAAAAAAAATTAAAAAAAAAAGAAACCAGGTCTGTCCATGTTTCTGTCTTACCAAGAGTGCAGAATTTCTCGACCATTCCTAAGATTATTTCACCCATGGAAGACAGGAGAGTCCATAATGGAATTGACAATTTTCAGCATGTCTGAGGCCAGAAGGAGCAGGTTTGATAGCCAGATTTTGTCCAAGGAGAATTTTTTCCTTACTAATTTTTCTATGAAGTAAAAATAAATCATCAATAATCTTCACCCTTCCTATGATTTAATTGGCTCCATGCACAATTGTCTCTTATTAGAATGTTAGGCAGATTTATTTTTTAAGCATGCAATTTCAGGATTCAGAAACTGCTGATAAAATCACATCATAATTGACTATTGCAGATTCATCAAGTTGGCTTTATTAAGCCTTTGTTAAACTCTCAAATGACAGCTTTAAAAAAGTATGCTTCTTCAGAATTTCTCTATCTACAAAAGGGGTACCCACTGTGTACTTTCTTTCAGAGATAAGGCATCTCAAATCCAAGTTACTCTAGCAAATCAGTAACACTGCACTCTGTGTGGGTCTTGTGAAAGGAACTGTAGTAACCACTCCCAATGTGTTGGCGTGAGTAGGCCCTCAACTTCTGAGTGGCCACACAGGAAGAGAATTTGTACATTTGGAGGAGTTGGTTTGGATGGCTTTCAAGGAATCCTCCAGACCTGAGATTCAGTCTGGGTCTGTTGAGCAGACACCAGGTGTATTTGATTATGGGTAGAAGCTTGGAAGGAATAGAGTGTGGTGGGTGGGGAAGTACGTGAGACTTGTATCCACACATATCTGTTCTGTCACAGGGAGAGAGTGTACAGTCTGGAAGCTGAGGAGAAAAATAAATGCCTCATCTCACAGAAGGAAAAGACCATATAATATTTACTTATGAAAAAAATCGAGCATTTGGTTATATGAAAAGCTTGAGAATTTTAATGATTGCCCCCAAATTCAGCCCTTTATCACACCGATTTATTTAGGGATCTCAAGGTTAATAGTATAGATATGTCCAGGTACAACTTTGTCCTATTTACATAAAGAAACATTAAAAATCCAAGATATCCTTTGTAACAGAATCAGAAGTTTAGTAGTTGAACATAACAGAAGAAAATGCAGAATAGCCTACTAAGTCTCCCATTTCTTTCCAGCAAATTGCCAAAGAAAGCGGACATGGTCGGTGACCTTTTTTAGAACTCTGTAAGTACCAGACTGCTTGCTGATGGGTCAAAAATAAGAAAGTTTGGTTTTTACTACTTCAAGAAGCTTCTAAAGAATACCTATCTAGTCACCATAAAAGCAATATCTTCATAATTCAGCCACTGATGAGAATTCTCTCAAACGAGAAAGGCAGACAATGAACTGGGGTTGACTTCGGGGCTATTAAAAATCCTCTGTCAGTTTAAATCAATAAGGTAAAAATGATGAATAGCTATTTGGTTATCAGCATAAAAAAGAAAAAGGAAAAAAAAAAGCTAAATCATAGCAAATGGAAAAATGCTGACTATGGATTCATTTATCCACTGTACCTTAGGCCAAATGGACATTATATGAATCTCTCCTTCAAAAGGCTTATAATAAAGTGCACCAGTTCATTGAGAATAAGTACAGAAATCCAAAGAATTGAACATTCGTCCGCAATGTTTGGGGCTGTTCATTAGGGACCGAGTCTGAATAACCAATAGCAAAGTCTCTTTCATTGCAGAAGGTAACTGTTCCATCACAAGTGAAGGCAGCTTTTTACATCCCTTAAGTGTTGATGATAATGGGATGAATTCTGGACAGAGAAAGTCACACAAGTGATTATACATATGAAAAAAAGGCAGATTCTGGGGTAGAATTCCTGAGACAGACGGACCCTGGGTCTGATCTTATCGAGAAATTCTTATAGTCTTTTTATTTTGTTTTGTTTTTCCCTGGAATTTAGTTCAATAGAAGTTTCTAAAAACAAACAGAGAACTCAGAATGAATCAGTCACTTGAAAATAGCCACAGGCTGGTGGGAAATGGGCTTCTGTCAGTCCCAGGTTCAGCGAGGCACTTTGAACAAACCAGCAACTGCAGTGACAAGACACAGTTTTCTAAGGGCGAGATCAACCAACAATGTGATCACACCCGTCTCACCAAGAGCCACTTGAGAAGTGAGACAAACGATAAAACAGATACAGCCTGAATAGAAAAAGGTGCCCAGATCTCCACACACACACAGTGTTCACAGCTCTTTTGTTTCTTTTACTGGGTCTGCTTTGACTTTTAGATACTAGTTTCCATTCTATGTTCCACGGGACTTTGGAAGTCTGCCAGCATCTCTTTACGAGGTCCTTTAAAGTGGGGACATTTTCAGTGTGCCTCGCTTCTGTCATTTTCAGGTACTTAAAGTGTGGCATTCACAGAGCATGGATATGATCCAGAAGATTCCACTTCCTCTCCGGTGGTTTGATAAGCTGTGATTCAGTTAGCGGATGCACTGGAGGCCAGTGACAGCACAGAGGAGGCCAACAGTGCTGATGTTTGACGGTGTGTGTCAATGACTTGGGGGTGGTCAGCACTGGGTGGCTTAGGAGGAGAGCAGGCTACATGAAAGCTGATGACACTGACACGTGTTTTTGACCGGAAGACCCACGAGAAGTTCTTATTGGACCACGCGGTAAGCGTAAGTGTTCTCACAGAGTGAATCACTGTTTAAAATCAATGCTTGAGCATAAATAAGGCACTAGGTTGATGTAAGTGGCACAGGAATCTAAACTACGGTCTTGAATGGTGTTTGCATTCTTTTTCCCCTTTGGGAAATAACTCCTGGAATATTTATGGAGGAAAAGAAACTGGAGGTTAGGTTCCTCCGAATTTCTGGCAAGGACATCTGTCAGATTGTCTCGAATTAAAGTGTTTTTGTTATGCTTTGCTTTTTCTCTTGGGAAATAACTAGTGGAGAGTGTGTTGGGGAGGGGGTGGGATAGAAAGAAGTTGTCTGTTTTGCACAGACACAGAGTCGGAAAGAGAGGAAGGCCACTTTTAGGAGGGTAGATAAAGCATCCAAATGCAAAAGAAAGTTCTGCCAAATTAAATGTTCTGTTAGGAGACATGGGCCAATTTATGACACTCTCTGTTCAGGGGCTGTTTTCCTGGCTGCCTGGAGGCCAGTGCTGCCTCCTGAAGTTGGCGACCTGGCTGAGGGGGTAGACCGCTGGGCCAGGGAGGGCTCTGCTGCTGCTGGTGCTGGTGGCACAAAGTCCCGGGACACAGTTCCTGGTGCCACTGTATTGATGGGCTCAGAGGGAAATGGCAATGGTGGCCATTTTATAAAGGATGCCATTCTCTCCTATCACATGTGGAAGTGGGGGACAATGATAGGGGCCCCATTACGCCAAGCCAACGCTTGTCCCACAGCTGTGACACACATTCCGGGTGATACTTGAGAACCAACAAGGAGGCAGCCACACCTCTCCCCTTGGATGCCCTTTTCAAACCTAGCCCCGGTTGCTTTTCTTTGCCCAGAATGGAACTTGGTATGTTTGTCTCCATGCCTACTCTTTGCTTGTTCTTTTTTCTTCCTTTTTAAAATAATTTCCAAAGCCACCTTTATTTTACTGAGATGATTGGCAGGCTAGCCACCTACTCAAATAAGGACTGGGTATACGGTCAATATTTAGAATCTTATGGCCTGGCCATTATTGGTGAAAAATTTTGTTAAGAATCGTGCGCTCTCTCCCAGCTCTCTTCACTGACTGGCCAAATATCCAGTAAAGCCTATCTTGGGAGCAACAAGAAAGGAACTACGTGACCACTAGCTGACAAACAATGGCCCTTCCACAACCAATCAAACCCACTGGATGAGATTCATAGGTTCTTCCATGACTCTACCTGGTGAAATAGAAAGCAAGTCTCTGGATACACAAAATAATAGAGATTGTTTTTCCCTGCTCTGAAAACACACGTATATGCCGGTCCTAAAGAACGATCCCCAGCACAATGTCTGGCTTCGTGTGGATGTTATTTATGCCGAAGTGACCCGACAAAATGCGCCATCAAAATGATGATGACAATCCTAATCTCCAGCGGGGTTTTTGAGTTACTGTGTTCACCCACATTTGCAGCTGGAGGCTATGGATTTGTTTTCCCTTGTAGGTTCTCTGGGAGAACCTGGTATGGATTATATCAGGATACCACAAAGATTATTTCAAGAAAAAGATTATACATCACAATGCTTAGCATTTATATAGGTTCTTTTGATTTCAAAACAAGTTATAAATATTTCCTACCGTGACAACATCCACGCGAGGTAGGTGAGTATTACTGTCCCTACGTTACCAATAGAAACACGAGGCCAAGGAGTGCAGGACTCTGTCCCAGGTCCTAGAGAGTCAGGAGCAAGCTTAAGACTGGCTTCCTGATGGCCACCTGCTCTGAGCTCCAAAGAGGCCATGCCTGTCTCTAGTGTGGCAACAGTCTCCATGAATATAGGGTTATATATTGTATAGATATAAAACAGCAACACACAACGACATTCTAGAACAATAATCCAATATTTTTGTTTCTTAGTAAAATATGTTAAGCACAGTATTTAAATTGCATTTCTCTGAAAAGCATTTGGTATATTAAATAGCTCTATAAAGCTTTGCTGGCATACCCTTAACAGCATAATGAATGATTCTGAAGAAATTAAAGTCCACAGATGCATAGAGATCTTTCCTTTATAATACCAGAAGCTAAACAAAAATGTGAAAAACTACTTTTATTCTCATAATGCAGACTTAATAGCTTGCTGGATATTAGCAGGCAGCTACATAATTTTTCTGAGCTTGAGAGAAAAGATACATATTGCTGGCTGTGGTTTTAAACTACCAATTTCAGGGGGAAATGTGGTTGAAAGGTGAAAATTAAAGACTGCCATCTCCATTAGGTATCCCCTCTGAGGAATCCCTACATTTCCAAAAGATGCCGTCAGACTCGGAACTCACATCGAGGCGAAGACAGGGGCGCCGCTAATAAGAACATTTTCTGCAAGGAGAAAATGATACAAAATAAATGGAGTGGTATCAGAAGAAGATGAACAAGGAGGCGAAAGGGTGCTTTTCAAGAGCGCTGAGGCTGGCATGAGATGTCAGCTGTTCATGCTCAGACGACTGTACAGGTCTTGGAGACGGTTTACAGAGCGAATACTTGGCTCGATCGGTCTCTCGGCTGGGGTGAAAGCCTCACTCACCTCGCTAAGAAGGGTGTGAAAGCGTTTACCTCATGCTAAGCTTCGTAAGAATGGAACAGGTAGGGCAGCAGAAAAAGTTCTAAAACTAGGAAGGAAGAGGCATCAAAGTCTTAAAATCTGTATGCAAACGTAAAAACTAACTTCCAAGCTGAAAGGACATTCTCTGTCAGGAGTCACAGGTACAAAAAATCCTACACTTAGTGTACACGCCGCTAAGATATTGTTAGATAAGATATTACATGGCGTTCGGAGAATATTTCTTTGTGAGTGTGCTTTTTTCCCTAAAAAAAGACATATTAAATTGTTTTTCTCTCCTCAAGTCCTTTATATAGAAATAGGAAACACGAGCTGTCCCGGCAGTCCCTTCACATTATACGCTGGCGGGGTCCTTGGTGCTGGCACCATACGTGGCACTTTTGTTTGAGGCGGGTTTGAGTCTGAACAGGCTGGAACAGTTAGGCTGTTTGGTCGGCTGCAAGGTCCTGGCGTAGGGCGAGTACCAGTCCCGCTCAAACACATCCTTAAGCTGCTTAATGATGCTCCTGTTGTTCCTCACATCTGCCTGGTTGATAACGAGGCCCGTGCCAGCGTTCTGGGTAAAATCGTTCCCTACCCAGTCAAAATTGCCTGCGAACAAACAAAGGAGACAGTGGCACGGCGTTAAGATCACTGGGGAACATTCCGCATTTAATGAAACACACAACAGACTCTATTAAAAAAAAATAATGACAAGGAGACTGAATTGTGTTGACAGCTCAAAAAAAAAAAAAACCTCCAAGAGGCCTTACATATGGCATATTAATATTTGCATATTATTTTGGCATTTTCTTCAGCTTTGCTCAACTTGAAACTCAAAACAAGGAATCTGCTGGTTTTTTTTTTTTGTAAATGTTATTTCTTATTGACATTCACAAGACACACTAAATACAGCAATATTGAAAATATATAGGAATACACTTAAAAAGCCTGTGAACAATTACTACCTTCTCAAAGAGACGACATCTAATCCACATGTACAAATGAGGGATTCTAATTACAGTGCCCAGAAGCTTGCATATTGAAGAAAAAGCTGAAGGCAGAGAAGGAGAACCCGTTCCTATCTGGATACACAAAGCCCTCCTTGCCTGGGCTGTAAATCATTTCCTGGGTCCAGGATCTGGCTCCTTGGCCCAGGCATGGAGGCAGTTGTGATGACGGTAGGCTTCCCAGCACGACTGTCTGGTGATACTTGGTGGATTAGTTTGCTAGGTCTGCTGTAACAAAGTTCCACAGATTTGGTGGCTTACATGACAGCAATTTGTTGCCTAATAGTTCTGGAGGCTAAAAGTCCAAAACCAATGTGTTGACAGGGCTGGTTCCTTCTGAGGGCCTGGACAGAGAATCTGTTCCAGGCTGCTCCTCTGGGCTTCTACATGGCCAGTTTCTCCCCTGTGTGTCTTCACATTCTCTTCCCTCTGTGCATGTCTGTCTCTGTGTCCAAATGTCCCTTGTCTATGAGGGCACCAGTCAAATCAGATCAGGGCCCATTCCGATGACCCCATTCTAACTTGATTATTACCTCTGTAGAGATCCTGTCTCCAAATAAGGTCATATGCTGAGGTACTGGGACTTCCAACATATGGATTTGGGGAGGACACGGTTCAGCCCATAGCAGGTAGTAAGGTTGGAATCTGTCCAAGAAGGGACTAATTGTATCTACGTCACTCACATGTAGTTCATCTTCTAGGCGAGAGTAGATAAAAGACAAGACGACCCCAGAGTGCCATATGAATCTCCTGTCTTGCCATCCATCGGGGAGAGGGTTCTAGCAGGAGAACAGTACCAATAAATGCACATTTACTGAGTGTCCAATGTCTACCAGGTACATGGGGCCATGTTATTTCTTCTGACCATTTCTTAGGGACCATGATATAAACCAGAATATGACAGTCCCTGACTTCAAGGGGTCCAGGAAGGAAACACAATGATTATAATATAAAGAGATGTAGGTATACAATGCCACAAGGGTAAGAGAAAAAGAATTTCTAACTCTGGCTGGATGAGTCAGGAAAACATTTTATTGAGGGTAAGGTTAAATTCTTTACTACACAAATGGCAATTGACGGATGTACAGAAACTCATTGCTTTGGAAATTAGAAAGCCACACCCCCAAAGGGATGTGGACAAAAATATGATCAGGATCTTGGAGCATGAGGTGGAAGAGTTAGGGATAAAGTCACGATATAGGGGCCTTAGAGAGGGAGAAGAGCTCTCCTTTATTAAGTGCCTAATATGAGCAAAGTGCTAGGCTTGGCATTTATGTCCATTATCTCACAGGGTTGGTAGGATTTACGCCTACTCCACAGATGAGAAGCCTGAGGCTCAAAGAGGTGAACAGATTTTCCTGTCACATGGCTAATCAGTGATGGACCCAGATCTCCACAATGTATAATACAATAAATGAAGCAGTGTCCTCACTAACGAAGATTTAGCTGCATCAAGACTGACAAAATGATTTCAGAAATTACCACCAGCCTGAGTCTGGTCTAAGCTCCCAAATCTGTGCTCCTCTTTGGTCCAGAGCTGTTTTCATAAAGAAAACTGAAGGCTTTTTAAGTGTAGAGCTTGATCTCCAGTCCCTCAGCAGCTCTTCAGCCACAGCTGCAGGGATATTTGCTGAATAAGACAGTAGGCATCCTTGACCCAAGGCTGGCCTGGCAGCCATCTGTGGGGGAAGAAACATCCACAGAGAGCTGATAGGTGTTCCTTCACAACGCTCATCCTGTGGGCCCCCTGCTGCTCTCTGGAGTCCCCACACTTTTTCCATATGGCACCAGAGGAGGCTGTTTCCCTGTCTCTCATGAGTTTATTCCTCAGGGCCTAATACCAGGTCCCTAAATCAAATATTATCAGCATAGAGAAAGAACTCTTCCTTCTCTTTTCTATCTCTGTCCTCCATCTCATACTGTCTCCCTGCCATACCCCCAAACACCACACCGACACTATTGATAGCTTCATGATAGACATAACTGTGGATGAATTTTTACTGTTATAAATTAGTGAACTGTCTGCCGAATGGTTCACAATACTGAGTGGGAGTCTCTTTGCCAGTGGTGTGTTTCTGACCACGTGCTCTCAGACACATGGCCACGCTCAGAGGCTCTGTGCCAATGCTCAGCGCCAGCTAAATACAGGCTTGGACTTCTTAGACTGGGGATTAGTAGCTGCTGCAGGTTAAGAGTTATTTTGGAGCCGGCTGGCAGGCAGTGCCTTCTATCCATTCCATCAACGGAAGGACTTGTGGATAAGACCCTAAAGTCTCGTGCCTACAGCTGAGCACCAGGAAGTGAATTCATTACATCAATACATTATCTCCTTCAATATTCACTGCAATCCTATGAGGTGATAATACAAAATCCATTGTACTGACGAGGAAATTAAGGCGCAGAAAGGTTAGGTAATTTGACCGAGACAGGAGTGAAAAAAATACCAGAGCCGAGTTTCAAAGTCAGCTCTGACCCCACAGCCCACCCTTAACTTCTGTTCCATGTCACCTCCAAGCCTAAAGGCCAACTGTGCATTTTCCCTGGGGACTTCAGCATCAGCTGCTCAGCTGGAGCCTTGGACCACACTGAACTCCACTCATTTGTGGACCATGCTCTCTGAAGAGCACAGACGTGGAAATGTGAGGAGAGGGGAAGACAAGGTGGGGGAGAAGTGACAAGATTTTGGAGGCTTATTCTGTGAGATTCAGCTTTTCCCTTCAGCACAGTGATGGAGCCAAGATCCTGCACCTTTGATCCTCCAAAGCTTTACTGAGGTTCTTCTCAGGAACTGCAGCCTGAGGCAGCTTTCCCAAGGTCTACAGAGGACGTCCTCCACCAGTGTGACCATTTCCCACCTTTCACTTCCTCATGGTTTGGCTAAACTTCAGAATCATGGATGTGCTCCAATATTTTCTGGGACACTGTTGCACCCAGGCCTGAGACTGCCATTTCTGCTTCCAGAATGCAGGAGAACTGTAGTGTCATCCCCAGGTATAGACGAGGGTATAGATAAGCGTTTAGACAAGCTCACTGGGAAGGTGTATGGGCCTTCAACAAGATTTCTGAGTGCCTTCACCTAACATACCACTCCATCAGCCCTCAAACAATTCAGACCAACTTCTGGACAAATTTGCCAAACTAGACTCAAATACAGTCTACAGAATTCAAGGTTAGAGAGAGGACACCATTTGGGGAATCTTCTGAAAGTCCTGCAAAGATTTAATGAGCTATAATTCCATGCAAGGATTAGTGTGGGTTTTTCTTAATTTTGCATTCTCAGCAGGTGTCTGAGTGACGACTTAAGAGATTTCCAGAACATGCTGATCATTATTTAAATTATCAATGAATTTTCTCTCCGGATGCTCTTTAAATATTTTTATACAATAACTATGCTTTGCTCTAGGGAATTAATGTTTTGCTCAACTGCTGTGTGTAAAATGAACTCATTTAAAATTGAATTATAATAGGGCTCCAGAAATAGACCCACGTAAATAAGTCAGCTGATCGTGAGAGAGGAGCAAAGGCAATCAAGGGAGCAAAAGTAGCCTTTTCAACAAATAGAAATGTTTGCCAGAATAACTGGACATGGGCGTGCGGAAAGTGAATTCTAGACACTGACCCTTTCACAAAAGTTAACTCAAAATGGGTCACAGACCTAAATGTGAGATGCAAAATTATGAAACTCCTGGAAGATAACAAATAAGAAAATCTAGATGAATTTGGGTTCAGTGGTGAGTTTTTAGATGCGACACTGAAGGCACGATCCAGGAAAGAAATCATTGATAAGCTGAACTGCATTTCAAGTTAGGAAGTTTACTCCGTGAAAGACACTGTCAAGAGAATGAAGGGATAACGCACAGGGTGGGAGAAAATATTTGCAAAAGATGCATCTGACAAAAGATTGTTATAATTATACAAAGAACTCGTAATACAGGTTCTCATAAGAAAGAAAATGAAAAATAAGAAAATGAAGAAGTAAGAAAAAGAAGAAAATGAAAAAAGAAAGAAAATGAAATAAGAAATAAGAAAGAAAATGAAAAATATGATTAAAAAATGGGCCAACGACCTCATCAAAGAAGATACTCAGATGACAAGGTAAGCATATAAAGAGATGCTCTACATCATATTATGAAGGAAATGCAAACTAAAAGCAATCATTAGCTACACTACACACGTATCAGAAGGGCCCACATCTGGAACTTGGACAACACGAAACGCTGGTAAGAATGTGGACCAATAGGAACTCTCGCTCACCGCTGCTGGGAACTGACAACTGTAGCGCCACTTTGGGAGACCGGAAAGCTCACCGCTGCCGGGAACTCAAAATGGCAGAGCCACCTGGGGAGACAGGCAGTTTCTCGCAACACTAAACATAATCTTACCATACAATCCTGCAATCACGCTCCTTGGTATTACCCAACAGGGTTGAACACATGTCCACACAAAACCTACGTGTGGATGTTTATAGCAGCTTTATTCATAATTGCCAAAACCTGGAAGCAGCCAAGATGTCCTGAAGGTGAATGGGTAGGTGAGTGGATAAAAGAACTGTGGCAGATCCAGACAATGGAATACTATTCAGTGCTAAAAAAAATAAGCTATCGAGCCATTAAAAGATACAGAGGAAGTTTGGGGCACCTGGGTGGCTCTGTCAGTTAAGTGTCTGACTTCGGCTCAGCTCGTGATCTCATGGTTCGTGGGTTCCAGCCCCACGTGGGGCTCCGTACTGACAGTGGGGAGCCTACCTGGGATTCTCTCTCTCTCTCTCTCTCTCTCCCTCGTTCTGCCCCTGCCTGACTCAAGCTTTCTCTCTCTAAAAATAAATAAATAAACTTAAAAAAATTACAGAGGAAGCTTAAATGCATGTTACTAAGTAGAAGAAGCCAATCTGAAAAGGCTACCTACTATGATTTTGACTACATGACATTTTGGAGAAGCTGAAACTCTGAAGACTGTAAAAAGATCAGTGGTTGTCAGGAGTTATGGGGAGGGAAGGATGAGTAGGTGGAGCACAGAGAATTCTTGGGACAGTGAAGCTACTCTATATATTACACATTTGTCAGGACCCATAGGATGAATGGCATCAAGGGAGAACCCTAATGTCAACAATGGACGTTGGGTGATGCTGATGTGTTAATGTAGGTCCGACGTATCATGTATGTTATAAACAAATGTACCACTTTGGTGGGGGATGTTGATAATGGGGCAGGCTGTGTGTATGTGTTGTGGGGGGCAGAAGGATGTGAGAGTTCTGTATTTTCTGCTCGATTTTGCTGTGAACCTAACTGCTCTAAATAATGAAAGTCTACTTTAAAAATGTAATATATGGAGGAAGTTACCTGGGTGGCTCAGTAGGTTGAGCATCTTGAGCTTTGGCTTAGGTCCTGATCTCGCAGTTCATGGGATGGAGCCCTGTGTTGAGGATTCTCTCTTCCTCTTAAGGCCCTCTCTCTTCCTCTCCCTTTGCCCCTCTCCCCTGCTTGCATGCACACTCTCTCTCTCAAACAAACAAACAAAAATGTATTCTATGGGAAGAAGAAGAGAGAGCCAGAAATCCATATTTACTAAGGATTTAGACAGATGCGAGACAGTGTTTGGAGGTTTTCATATATTATCTCATTTAATCCTTCTATCACCACCAAAGGGTAGATGCTATTATTCCTATTTTATAGATAAGAAAACAGAGGCACACAGAGGCTCAGAGAGATCACGTGACTTTCCATCATCTTCCAGCTTCCAGTGCCAGTGCTTGAATTCAAACAGAAGTTTTTGTGACTCCAAAACATTTAATTCATTAAAAGAACTTTAGGACACAGGTGCCACATAACTGCTCCAAGTACACATGGCACTTTAAGTAAACCCCACAGGTAAAATATCCAGATCTGAGTTCCTAATCCAACTGTGCCTGAAACCTGATCCATCCCTGTATTTTCCAATTATTGAGCCTGAAATTCCCAGTTTTGATGAAATGATTTTGAGTTCGTTTTTGTCACTTGCTTAAAAAGAAGCTGATTCATTCTACTCTCCGTAAGCTGATGAACATGAGAAAATCCAAACTATTACATCTTAAGCCACTGAGAGGGACAGCATGAATAAAGTAACATTCTCATATCCTAAAACAGCTTGAATAATAGACATTTAAAAAAATTCCAATCCTCTCTTCTCCTAATGTGGACACATGACTATTCGAAATGGAAAAAGAACACCTTTCTAGAAGGCAGGATGGAGTAACTAACTGTCCGGTGGCTGATGGCAGTGTCTTCCTCTGGTTCCAGGGTGGGGGTGGGGCTCTGGGTGCCGTGGATCCTAGAACTCGCTCTTCTTCACATCTGCATGTTTAAGTCAATTCCTGTCTTACGGTCCTCATTTCTAAACTGTAGGTGATAAAGGCCACCCTCCCTATCAGCAAATGAGATAGGGGCGCCTGAGTGGCTCAGTTGGTTAAGCATCTGACCTTGGCTCAGGTCAGGATCTCACAGTTGGTGAGTTGGAGCCCCGTGCTGGGCTCTGTGCTGATAGCTGAGCCCGCTTCAGATCCTCCTGTTCCCCCCTTTCTCTGCCCCTCCCCTGCTTGTTCCAAAAATAAATAAACACTAAAAAAAAAAAAAAAGCAAATGAGATAAAGTGGTTTACAAAGCACAAAGGGCATATTCCACTCACTCAGTGAATGGGGGAACACCCATATTCCATATTCTTTCATTCCACACACGTTTTTCTTTTCTATTTGGAGACTGCCACTTCATCTTTACAGTAATAGCCACGCTGCTGTTTTGTGATTTATGTACCTTCTTTTATAGATAATAATTTCCACTCTGCAGTTGATGGTACCAATTAAGGGGTTACCCTGGACTCACCCACACTGTAGGAAAGGAGAACAGATCCGACACACGAGTAAACAATTCCACCAGGAGGTATGATTTCTGCATCTGGGTTGTGAAATTACCTTACAAATAAAAACTAGGGTGCCTGGGGGGTTTAGTCGGTTAAGCGTCCAACTCTTGATTTCAGCTCAGTTCTCACAGTTCGTGGGGTCAAGCCCTGTGCACGTGAGGAGGTGCACTGACAGCACAGAGCCTGCTTGGGATTCTCTCTCTCTCCCTCTCTCTACCCCTCCCCTGCTCGTGCTCTCATCCTCTCTCTCTCAAAATAAATAAATAAACATTTTATAAATAAAAATAAAAAATACACGAATCAGGTATTATCTGTGTGCCAGCGGTTTTAAATGTGCAAGGCGCTTTGCAGATATCCATTCCACTTAAATTTCACGGAATGAGGTAGAAACTATTATTAGCCCCATTTTACAGATGAGAAAACTGAGGTGTAGACAGCTTAAGTAAATTCTCCAGGGTTAGACATTTATAAAGTGGCAGAGGTGGGACTGCTGCCCAAGAAGTGCTCATTTGGCACTGAGCGGCCACCACGTCTGCTGCTGTAACTCACGACAGGTTGGCTGTGGTAGGTGGGTGCTCATCCGACCACCAGGACTCACTTTTGATGAGCCATTTGCCTCCTCACCTATCAAATGAGGCAAGGAGACCAAAGAACTTCCGAAAACACTTACAAAAAAACATCTTCTGTGGTGTGCTTGTGCTTGAACCAAGCCCTAGAGGAGATGTTCAGTTCAAGAGCTCTTGGCCCTCACCCTCCTGTTTCCTCCAGGGCCCCATGGGGTACGGAAAAGCACAGTCGGACCGCCACTGACCCGCACTGTCCCCTGAGGAGGCTGACACCTACCGATGTAAGCTGCGCCGTCTGTCACCATGTACTTGTTGCGATTTAACTTAGGAAAGGCGTGATCTTTTTGTTCTTTTGTAGCACAAACATTCTCTCTCTCCAGATCAAAAAACTTCTGTAAGACACAAAAATAAACCCATTCGTAAAGCAGGTGAATAGACAACATTTTTGGCTTTGTGCAAGAGCACAAGAGCGTGTCTTATCCAAACAGCCGCAGCAGACCTCATACTGGGTTATTAAAGCCACAATCTTGTTTCTTCATATAGAGGAAGCTATTTTTGTTCTCAAGCCTATATGGGCGACAAGAGAGAAAATTAGCGTGCTCAACTAGGTCTATAATGAACGCTTTGAAGCTGCAAAATGAACACAAAATTCATTCTTTCACCAGGGCGAGGGCCAGACGTTGGTTTAATTCTCATTGTCATATTCATCAGGGTGCAGCAGCATCTGAGGTCGGCCTCAGGGCACTTTCTGTCATGCACACCGATGAACTGAATGAATATTCCTCTGTGTTGCATACATTATAAGAAGCAGTAGGCTCGTGGCAATGACTAGCTGATTAAGCTGGGGATTTGCAAAGGTCAAAACAGATTTTTGCCAAAGGAACAAATATTTTCCATCTAAACACCTAGGTCTACAAGCTCTTTTAATAAGCAAGTCAAAAAAAAAAATCATTTCAACCCAGGAATCCTGAATTTCAACTTTAATGTGACCCGAAAAGCACCTGAGGCCCGGGATGTGGGGGCTGACAGTGGGGGTAGGCGGGCTGGTGCCTCTGGAATCTGCTGGAACTGGTAGCTGCTTAGATGAGGACTGAACTGTGACAGAGCTCACAGAATACACACCATCAAAGGTGAGGTCTCAGATCTCCTCCACGCCAGAAAAGGCTGAGCATTTTCAGCACTGTGTGTGGAATCTTCCTGGATTGAATGTCTTACGGCTGTGGGATCATGCGTGTTTGAAGGAAAGAGGCAGAGAGAAAAATGAGATGCTACCTAGAAATGGAGACATCATTTAGTTTGAAACCTGTAACTGTCTGGGGCTCCTGGGTGGCTCAGTCCGTTAAGCACCTGACTCTTGGTTTCGGCTCAGGTCATGATCTCACAGTTTGTGAGTTTGAACCTCGCATCGGGCTCTGCAACTGTCAGTGTGGAGCCTGCTTGGGATTCTCTCTCTCTCCCTCTCTCTGCCCCTCTCACTCTATCAAAGTAACTAAACTAAACTGAACTAAACGGAACAAAACGAAAACTGTAAGTGTTCAAGTTTGGCTTGGGGAAACAATGAGGATTGGTCTTCCCCTTTGCCCAAGGGTGAGAAAGGAGTGATAAACTGGAGGATCACCAAGGTCCCCTGCAGCCCTTGAAAATTCTATTCTGATTTTCTGCAGATTCCTTGAGATCAATGGTGCACAGGCCAAAATCTACTCCCCAAGAACTGTCACTTGCACATCACAGAGGACAGTGTTACCTGGGGCCACATTACCATGATGATAGGTAATGCTGCATCAGTTCCCTTTCTTCCCAGTTCCTGTCTCCTGCAAAATCTGTGTCATTTGGAGGGCTCACATATAGCCACGTTTTGTGGACTCTTCCCATGGACTTGATTACCTGTGAATGCTCTTATGTCATAGTTATATATCTGTGAGGTCCTGTGTTACCCACCTGTCATTCAGTAAAAGCAGTCACCCTGCTCAGACATTCTATCACAACACATGTCCACACACTCTACTGCCTCCTTTTGAGGAAAATATTATTGTGGAATCACAATGGATGTAAAAAAGAACAAAATATATATCCTAATTTAAGTTTGGGATGTCATCACTGCTTGAGGCTCTACGGATAACCCATTTGCTCTAGAAAGCTGAAGATGCCCAAAAGAGGGAGACAGCTTTATCTGGGAGACTAAAGTGGCAGCAGAAATCATACTGTATTCACTGACATACTACTAAACACCTAATATGCTGTAGGTGACAGCAAAGACTTTTCAAAAGTGATTTACTTTTTAAATGTTTTTCAAAGTTTATTTATTGAGAGAGAGAGAGAGAGGGAGAGAGAGAGAGAGAGAGAGAGAGAGAGAGAGAGAGGCAGTGAGACAGGGAGAGAGAGAATCCCAAGCAGATTCCACAATGTAAGTGTAGAGTCCAATGCAGGGCTTGATCCCATGAATGGTGAGATCATGACCTAAGCCGAAATCAAGAGTCAGACACTTAACCGACTGATCCACCCAGGAACCCCAAAAGTGATTTATGAACTTATTAAAAAATAAAAGCCTAGCTGACAGGGGCAATTCTGTGAATGCAGTCTGTTTCCCATGAGTCCCCTCATGGACATAAATCCCCCCAAGCCAAGGATAGGGGTGCCCACTCCTCCGAGGAGAGAGATTCCCTGCCTCACTCCCAGGCAGTTGTCTGCTTTATCAGGGCTTAAAGACTCCAGAAGACATGCTTCACTCAAGGTTCCAATGCCCACTTGTCTTGGAAAAGCTCTCACCCATCTGTGTTCTAGATGTAGGGGCCGCAGGCTTCATTCCCACCCAGGCTTATCTTGATGCTTAGAAGTGCAGGGCCTGGCTTCCATGAGGACCAGAGTCTCTGTTTCATGAAACGTCCAATGGTGAACTATTAATGTTTGGTTCATTCAAGTAATGAGACCATGAGTGTTTGCAAAGACGGAGCTAAGTAGAGAATAAAATAATGGATTCTACTTTCCTTGTAATTTCTTGCAAGTCTTAAATGAGAGCACTAATTTCATGATGGAGATTTCAACTGACAATGGCTTAGAGAAGAGATAGGAGCAAATGCACCATGTGTGATGGGCCCCAGACATTTTCCCCTCTGCTTCTGCTTGTATTAGTCATATCTTCTTATTTTCTGTATTCAGATGCTTTGACATTTGGGTCCTGCTGAGCCTGGAGGGATTGCCCTTCTGAGGGCTGGCTAATTCCTAGAGATAGCAAACAACTTGCCTGTGAGCACACTTCTCATATGTAAACCAAACAGTCCAGGGACCATACCCAGAACCACCTCCTTTATGGGCTCTCACACTCTGGGTCACTATCCGTCTGCTCTAATCACCCCAGGGTCAGGTACCAGGAAATCAGGGACAGCTCCTAGGCCCAAGGGCCCACTGAAATTATTCAAACTTGCCGATCCTAAATTGGCTTACCCTGCTTGCTTGTTCCACCACCACGTAAACCAAACAAAGGCCCTTGCCCATATTTCCCCTCACTCCTGCCTTATGCCCCCTTCTCTTGAGATCTATGGATAAAACAAACTATTTTTGCAATGGCTGTTGTCTTCTGATCCATTGATGTTGTCACACCTCAATCATAATTAAAGTTATATTTTAAAACACTGTGATATCTGGTAAGTCTGATTATGGTACCCCTCTAAGTGCAAGCATACTGTACTCTGAGTAAATGACTTCCCCCAAAAGATTCTTCACCCCTCTCCAAGCACATCCCCCGTTTGAGAAAATGGCAAAAATGACTCCACATCCACCATGTCTTGGACATGGGCTGTGTTCCCTCCACTCAGTGGTTCCCATAGAGCCTTCCTAAGGCTCCCTTTTTTATTTCATCCATCCATCCATCCATCCATCCATGCATTCCACATATATGCTTTGAATGCTTTGTGCCAGCATCATGCTAGGCCCTGGGAATACGATGGTGAACCTATTCACTGCCATGCAGCCTCACATGCCACTTCAGTTATCTGGAAAATGCTATCCCTGCAGATGAAACAATCCCCAGCATTCTCTTGTCCATGGAAAGGTACTGAACACAAACTGACTCTATTCTCCTGGTTCTCTGCCTGGCTTCCTGGGTCCATCCAGTGTTTCCTATAATCCCTGATATCTGATTCCAAACTAAAGTTGGTGCCCTGATGCAACTCCTGGTTATCACACTCATTTGCAAACCTGGCACGGAAAATAGACCTACAGTAGTAATCACAGACCTGTTGTTATTTCCATTTTATCGAGAAGTAATTGACGTCTATCACTGCATAAATTTTAGTTGTACAGCATGATGTTTTGATTTACATATATTGTGAATGATGATTGCAATAGGTGCAGCTAACAGCCATCTTCTCATACATTGTATCATACAGATACAATACAAAGAAAAGAAAAGAAAAGAAAAGAAAAGAAAAGAAAAGAAAAGAAAAGAAAAGAATGAAGAAATTTTTTTTTTCTCTTTGTGATGAGGACGCTTTGGATTGATTTCCTTGACAACTTTCCTACGTATCCTACAGCAGCATTAGCAGAAGTCATCACGTTGTACATTATATCCCTAGTACTTATCTTGTAACTGGAAGTTTGTACCCTTTGACCACCTTGCTTCAATTCCCCCGCCTCTCACCCTCCCCCCCCACCTCTGGTTACCACAAGTCTGATCTCTTTTTCTATGACTTTGTGTGTGTGTGTTTTAATTTTAGATTCCACATACAATTGGTATCATACAGTATTTGTCCTTCTTTGCCTGACTTATTTCACTTAGAATAATGCCTTCAACGCCCATCTATGTTGTCACAAATGGTAGTATTTCCTCATTTTTATGGCTGAATAATATCCCATTGTATATATATACCACAACTTCTTTATCCATTCATCCACTAACGGGCACATAGGTTGTTTCTGCGTCTTGGCTACTGTGAATATTGCTGCTATGAACATGAAGATGCAGATACACTTTTGAGTTAGTGTTTTGGTTTCTTTGGGATATACTTCCATAAGTAGAATTACTAAATCACATGATAGTTCTATTTTTAATTTGTAAAGGATGTTTCATACTGTTTTCCATGGTAGCTATACCAATTTAAATTCCTACCATGAATTCCCTTTTCTCCACATACTCACCAGCATTTGTTACCTCTTGTCTTTTTGGTGATGGCCATTCTAAAAGGCATGCTGTGGTATCTAATAGTGGTTTTAATTTGCATTTCCCTAATGACTGGTAATGTTGAGCATCTTTTCATGTACCTGTTGGCCTTCTGTCTATCTTCTTTGGAGAAATGTCTATTCAGCTCCTTTGCCCATCTTTAAATTGGGTTATTTGCTATCGAGTCATATGAGTTCTTGATGTATTTTGGCTATTAACCCCTTATCAGATATGTGGTGTGCCAATATTTCCCCCCCCTTCCATAAGTTGTTTTTTCACATTGTTGATGGTTTCTTTTCTTGGCAGAAGCTTTTTAGTTTGATGTAATCCCATTTGCTTATATTTATTTTTGATTTTGTTGCTTGTACTGTAGAGGTCCTATCCAAAAAATTATTACCCTAATCCATGTCAAGAAGCTTTGTTTCTGTGTTTTATTCTAGTAATTTCATGGTTTCAGGTCTTACATTTATGTATTTAATCCGTTTTGTGTTACTTTTTATGAGTGGTGTATGATATGGGTCCAGTTTTATTCTTTTACATGTGAATATCCAGTTATCTCAGTACCATATATTGACAAGGTTGTCTTTTCTCCATTGAGTATTCTTGGCTCCCTTGGCTGTGTATGCTTGGGTTTATTTCTGGTCTCTTGATTCTATTCCACTGGTCTATTTGTCTGTTTTTATGCCAGTACCATATTTGATGACCATAGCTTATTATAGTATAGCCTGAAATCAGAAAATGTTATAATTCCTTCTTTGTTCTTCTTTCTCAAGATTTCTTTGGCTATTCAGGTTCTTTTGCAGTTTCATATAAATTTTTCAGTGTTTTTTCTACTTTCTACATCTAAAGGATGCCATTGGAGTCTTGATAGTATTGCATTGAATCTATAGATAGATTTCGGTTGTATTGACATTTTAACAATATTACTTTTTCTAATATCTTTCCATTGTTTTGTGTTGTCTTTGATTTATTTCATAAATACCTTAGAGTTTTCAGTGTAGAGATTATTCACCTCCTTAGTTAAATTTATTCCTAAGTATTTTATTGTTTTTAATACTAGTGTATATGGGATCCATTTCTTTATTTCCCTTTCAGAAATTTCATTGTTAGTGTATAGAAACACTACTGATTTTTGTGTGTTAATTTTGTATTTCTGTAACTTTGCAGAATTCATTGATTAAATATAACATTTTTTTTCTTTTGGCTGAGTCTTTAAGATTTTCTATATATAAAGTCATGTTGTCTGCAAACTGACAATTTTGCTTCTTCCTTTTCAATTCTGATCCTTTTTATTTCTTTTTCTTGCCTGATTGCTCTGGCTAGGACTTCCAGTACTATGTTGAATGGGAGTGGTAAAAATGGGAACCCTTGTCTTGTCTCTGATCTTAAAGGAAAACTTTTCATCATTGAGTATGATGTTAGCTGTAGGTTTCATAGACCTGTTTCTACTTCTAATACTTATTTGTGAACTCAGACATGTGCATGGCTACCTCAGTTTATAAAAACCAGTAAAATGGAAATAAAAATTTCTATTTTATCAATATTACCAGAATGTTAGGAAGATTAAAACAAAATATATGTGGGAAGCATGCTTTTTTTTTGAAATTTATAGTAAATTCTGGAATTTTATGTCTTTAAATTGTTGATAGTTTCAACTTTTAAAAATATTTAATGGCATGATTGAGTTAAAAAACATCTTATCTGATATTTTTGTTGATCCTCAGAGATACATCAGTCAGATGAGTAGCCTCTCAGGTCTTCAAGCAGATATAAATATGATGTTTTTAATATAGGTAGGAAAGACAAAAAAATCTTTATAACTTCAATTATTTGTTCTACTTGCTGACCATACAGTATGAGGTTTAAGAGCCCAGTCTCTGGAGTTAGAAAGACTTGTATTTGAATCTCTCTCCACTATTAACTAGTGTCCTGGAGAGAAATTATTTAATTTCTTCAGGCTTCACTCTCAATGTGTGTACAATGGGAAAATTTCCCACTTCATAGTGTGGTTATGAAGATTAAATAGTACATACAAAGTATTTAATGCAGCGCCTGTCTAAATGTCTATACTCATGAATATAACCAATTCCTTCATTTGTTTAAAAAAATATTAAGCACTCACTACATCCAGGCAATGTGACGTGAGATGCTGCCATAACGGCAGCAATAAAAACTTAATAAAAGATGGGGCAATGGTTTATCCCATGGGCAGCAGGCAGTAAGGAAATTGGTATTGCAGGATGGAAATAATGGAGACCCATGTTAATGCAGTGGAAAAATACTTGGTAAGACCGTAACCTGCACTGATTTAGAAGGAAGACTAAGCACCCCCAAACCTTTGGCTACAGGGCAACGGATGGGAAAACAAATTGTTAACAGTGTATATGGGTCATTACTAGTGCTTTTAGGAAGTTAGTAGAGGAGATAAATGAGCTCAGAGATGGATTTGCTGGCTCGCAAGCACATATGGAAGGGAACAGCTACGCTAGAAATATGGTATTTCAAAGGGCTGGAAAAACTGTGCTGGGAGCCCAATAGTAGAAAAGAAATTTGAAGAATGCTTTAAGTGGTTGAGTTAAGACTCATTTACGGGGACACACAGGTAGCTCAGTCGGTTAAACCTCTGACTTCAGCTTAGGTCATGATCTCACGGTCTGTGAGTTCAAGCCCTGCATCAGGCTCTGTGCTGACAGCTCAGAGCCTGGAGCCTGCTTCAATTCTGTCTCCCTCTCTCTGTGCTCCAACCCCCCATCATGCTCACTCTCTCTCTCTCTCTCAAAAAAAAAAAAAAAAAAAAAAAAAAAAAGAGACTCATTTCTGCAGCAAAGATCAGATAACTGAAGTAATCATAATTGGTATAATCTTCCCACCCAAGTCTGATGACCTGAATGAAGCCACCGTTAATAGGAAGAGACAGAAGGGGGGAGGGGAGAGGAAGAGGAAGGCTGAGGCAGAGGTATATGGGAAAGGAAGCATGATTAGTGAAGTTTGGGAATTATGTACAACAAAATCTTTGGTTGTGGCTACTGGTACTTGGAAATGACTAGAAGCAAACAAATCAGAAGCCTATTATGTTTCTGAGAAAATTGCATTGCCAGAGAAACCATGAGCTAGAACCAAAACCTCCTTTAACTGTTCACGCTGAAAACAACCTTGGGAGCTGGCACAGGAGGACTTCACTGTACCTGCCCAGAAGGATTTTACGATCACTTGGACCAGTGACTGCTGAGTGTCCTCTCCTGAATGGGAGTTTTTACTGTCCTTCTCCTGTTCCTGTTATGTGGGGAGGAGGCAACTTCAACCTGGGTCTTGGGTCTCGTAGGAGACTGTTGTTTTGTTTTTAGTTTCTGTTTATTGAACTATGAAATGCCATATCCAGATTTGCTGTCCAGTCCTGCACATCACTAGGAGGTCCTGAACTTTGAGCTGTGCAAAGCCACACTCATAAGCTGTCTCTGCCACTGAATGTGGACAGGTGAGTGACTTCTGAGCAGCAGAATGAAGGCTAAAGGGATGTTCACCACCTCCAGGTCTAACCCATAAATGTCTCCTGGGAAGCCCTCCAGTCTCTCTCTCCTTCTGATCGACCTTGGGATGTTGAGGCTCAGGACTATCTTGGAAGGTATGTGTCAGAGTGGATGGTGGTGCCCCTGTCATCTTGGGTCCTTAAATGCTGCATGGAGCACAGACCCATCACCTAGAAGGGTGCCTGGCAGAAAGTAGGATCTTGGGGTATATATTTTTAATGTTTATTTATTTATTTTGAAGGAAAGAGAGAGAGTAAGCAGGGGAGGGGCAGAGAGAGAGGGATAGAGAATCCCAAGGGAACTCCTCACCATCAGCACAGAGCCTGATGCAGGACTTGAACCCGCAAACTGTGAGATCATGCCCCGGGCCAAAATCATTAATAAGATGTTTAACTGAGTGAGCCACCCAGGCACCCCTCTCAGGGTACTTTTGCTGAATGACTGCAGTGGAGGCTGGAAAATGTAAGCCCTAAAGGACTAGAGGGCATTAGTCAGATAAAGCATGGAGGAGAAGAGTGTTATGGGCAGAGGGAACAGCATGTACAAAGGCCCTGAGGTGAGGAAGAGGAAGTCACAGGTAAGGACCCAAGGAAAGTCAAACATGAGCTAGGGAGTTACCACACTGAAAGTAATACCAATTCCCAATCTTGCCCCGCTCAGAGTAGGCGGATATGGATTAGCATGTGGCCCCCGGGGGCTGGAACAAGGGCAGGAGCTAAGCCAGGGGCACGTTGGGGCTGGGGGAGGCTGTGCAGGTGCATGTGACCTCACTGAGGTCATGGCCTTAGGAACTGGAATGGCAGGCAGCAGAACGAGGCAGACCCAACAAAGTGGAGAGGACACCACGGGCAGTGTATAAAAACAGGGCAGGGCCAGGAGGCAGCAGGAAATGTGGGATCCAGGCTCCTTTTCTCGAGAGTGTTTGTCTTGAAACATTACTTATCCTACTTCTGAAGTGCTTTTTCACTATCAGAGACTGTTATCCTGGTTCTTACTTGGCAGTTCACATGAGTGCAAACGCTCATAGCTTTCACAGATGTGCAGAGGGAATCAGCCCTTTTTATTTAATAATACGTAAGCCAATGTCATACTTACAACTTTCAAACTGCAGTTGGCTATTTCAGTGCAAATAGCCTTAAGAGATGAAATAAAGTTAAACGTAAGGGGGTCCGTTTCCTTCCAGAAGCTTATCAGGAGTCGGACTTTAACGCTTCGCAAAACTAAGGCTTCTCTGATTTTCCCATCCAAGTCTGGCCAGTAAGTCCTGCAGAAATAATACCCATGTGGATAAAAACAAAGAAAATAAGTTAGCTGGGGGAAAGTAATATACTAGACTACAAAGAACATTTATATATTAACCCAATCGTTAACTGCTTTCTGTAAATAACTTGATTGGATATTTGGAGAGAGGCTTTACTGGGTCCTGCCCCTGCCTAAAACGTGTTCTCCCACCAGCAGGGCCTCAGGGTGTGTGTGCGGAGTATGCGGACAGGTTGGCCTCGACCGTGTGCTACCCTGGCCACACTTACACCCACCTCCAGCTGGACCTTAGCTCATACGTGTGCAAAGAATCAACTGTCCAACAGAGTTCCAGTTCGGAGCCTCGAGCACCTCTTTGGTCCCCAAATGCTGCCTGAACCCCTCTTCTTTGGAAACTGCCCCCCAAATGAGCTTCTGCTCTGGTCATCCCCTTACTCTTACTTCCAGTTGCCTTCCTCTCTCCTGACCAAGCCCCCAGCTACTCTGGCCCTTGGACTCCTCCATCAGGCAAACGGTTTCTCCTGGAGGCTCAGCCTCTTCCCTCAATCCTTAGTCTTCTGCCTTAATTAAATCCTGACCAGAGACTCTCCAGAAGTCTGGCCATGTATTTTTCTACGAGAGTTTGCCCACTTAGTGTAAGAAGTGGGGTCAGCCCCCCACCAACACACACAATGTCACTTCCAGAACTGTCATTCAATTCTCATTTAAGAAGGAAAAACAACAAATGTTTCCTTCGGAAGGATAAGCCCCGAATCTCTGTCTCCCCTCGGCCCTGACAAACCTTGTTTGTTCACTTGTTCACATCTTCCCCTAGATCCAGGCCAACTCAGTTTGGACTAGTAAAGTATTATTCAAAACATTAGCCTGTTGGCCTCATGATCACTGCACCTCCAAAGCTCTCCTCTTTATATTGGACTGGCTGCGGTTCTACAGCATCCCATACTCTGGGAAATCCTCACTGACCATGTTCTTGCCCTGCGTGGGCCCAGCCCGGTGACCCTCTCACTCTCCTGCTCTATCCGCTTTGGGTCCCCTTTCTGGCCCAGCCTAACCTCAGTGCCGATTGCCTGAAGGACACCTGCCCTGATCCTTCCTCTTAGCTCTTGGTAGCATCTAAATCCTGGCTCAGAGCCTCACCTAGCCACACACACAGGTCTATTTCAATGGTCACAAAGCCGAGGATTACTGAACAAAGTCAGTTCAGCCTGTGAAGCTGAAGCCAGCACGAGCCCATCAGGGCCTTCACCACCATCCAGCACCCCTGTCCTTGCCTTGGGCGGTTCTGCCTCCCAGACCTTTCCGTCATTACTCTAAGCTGTACCCCACTCGAGCTAAATTTGTTGCTTCCTCTGTCCACAAAAACGGAGCTTCTCAGTCATGGTGTCCCTCAGATTTCCACCCTTGAGAGCCTCATACATCCTTCTCCCCTTCCTTCTGGCTTAGAGGATAAGGCAACCTTGTTCAGGGTCAGACCTGTACCACTCTGCCTCTTGGGCTGGTCCCCTGACCCTCTGCAGCTGTGTTTCACCGGTCATTCCTTCCTGAAGACAGTCTCAACTCCCCCACCTCCCCACCTTTCTTGTAGTTTGAGAACAAAATGTAAATCTCATCCATTCAGAGAAAATTTCCCTGACTCTGTATCACTCTGTGGCTGGTGCACAATCTCTTCTTTTTTGAACAAATCTATCATCTATCTATCTATCTATCTATCTATCTATCTATCATCTATCTATCTATCTATCTATCTATCTATCTATCTATCATCTATCTATATTTGAGTATAGTTGACACACAATGTTACATTAGTTTCAGGCGTACAATGTAGTGATTCAACATCTGTATGTGATGCTGTGCTCACCACGGTGACCTGCCATCTGTCCCCACACAACACTGTTACACCATCCCTGAGGACATTCCCTATGCTGTGCCATTCATCCTTGTGACTTACTCATTGCACCACTGGACGTCTGGATCTTCCTCTGTCCTTCACCCATTTTGTCCCTCCCCTGCCCCTCCCCACTGGCAACCGTCAGTTTTCTCTCTGTATTTCTGGGTCTGTTTCCACTTTTTTTTTTTGAACATAACTTCTTGACAGTGTAATCTAGAACATCCGACTTGACTTCATCACCCCTGCTCACTTCTCAGCCTCTTGCCCCCCTGGCCTCCAGCTTGCCATTCTGCAAATCCCCAAGTCAGCAGGGATAGGCCAACTGCCACATCTAATGGATATCATTCAATTCTTATTTTAGTCAGTCTATGTCACATGCAGCTCTGTTGATGGTTTCTTCCTTCTTGATGACTAATTCCATTGGCTTCCGTGACCCTGTGGTTTGATGGTCCGTCCCCTATCTCTCAGAATGCCTCTTTGTCTCTTCTATGGTCAATGTTCCCATCCTATTCCATCACCACCCTCTGTTCTCCTCACTGTATATGCCAACCCCTTGGTGGCTTCATTTATGTACCTGATTTCAACTGTCCTCTATAATCTGAAAAGCTCCAAATCCGAATCACCAGGCTAACCCTCTTCAGACTTCGTTGTGAATATCTTCGTAAGATCTTTACCGATCTGGACCTTCACAAGAACCTCAAATTCACAAGTCTGCTTACTTCCTTATATTTTTTGTAGCCTCCACTTTGCACAATGTTCATCCTCTAATCACCCAAGGTAAAAACTCGGCAATAATTCTTACATCTGCTCTCCTTTTTACCATTCACCATGTATTTCAAAAATATTCTTGGCAAGTACGTCCTTTATTCTGTCCTTCCTATCCCTCATTAACCCTGACCTGGGCCACTATAACAGCTCCAAGGTGGTTTCTCTGCCTCCAGTCTTGTCCCTGTCAAGTACATCTTCCATGGCCACCAAAGGGATCTGTCTAAAAGCACATCTCCCTTGATTAAAACATAACGGACGCTCTCCAAAGTGACAAGATCCTCTCACAGTTAGGCCTTCCCGTTCCTGGTCCCTGCCTTTCCTCCAAGTGGATCTCACAGGACCTTACCTCGGGTTCTGTGTTCCAGCACTGAACTTGACTGAACTTGTGACAGACCCTGCCATGTGCTAGGCTATTTGTCTCCACCTGAAACTTGGCTCATGCTATCCTTTCTACCTGGAAAACTCCCTTTTTGTCCTTTTTTTCTAAGTCCTGCCTATTTTAATTTTTTTTTAATGTTTATTTTTGAGAAAGAGAGAGACAGAGTGCCAGTGGGGGAGGGGCAGAGAGAGAGGGAGACACAGAATGCGAAGCAGGCTCCAGGCTCTGAGCTGTCAGCACAGAGCCCGATGCGGGGCTCGAACTCACGAACCGCGAGACCATGACCTGAGCCGAAGTCGGACACCCAACTGATTGAGCCACCCAGGCACCCCACTCCTGCCTATTTTAAAATGTAATTAAGGTAGCATTTCCTCCAATAAGCCTCTTTTAACTTTGAAACTGCCACAAATGCTCTTTCATTGAGGACCTATACTATTTTGTACATATATTTATTATTCCGTTCACCACATTGTTATGATCATCTAGTCTGTGTCCGTTTGCCGTATTGGATGGAGTTCCTGAGACCATACACTGCTGATACTTGAATCACTCCTGCACAGTGCCCAATAAATATTAGTTGAATGAAAACATAAATGAAAAATGTTAATAGCTCACAGACTAATCAGCCTACTTTTTTTTTTTAATGTTTATTGATTTTTTGAGAGAGAGAGAGAGAGCATGAGTGTGCAAGCTGGGGAGGGGCAGAGAGAGAGACAGAGAGACAAGATCTGCAGTGGGCTCTGTGCTGAGAGCAGAGGGGCCCAAACTCACCACCTGCGAGATCATGACCTGAGCCAAAGTTGGACATTACCCGACTGAGCCACCCAGGTGCCCCAGCCTACTTTTTTTTTCTTATTGAATAAATTTGATGTGCAACATTTTGTAAATTTAATAAGATGTATAGCATCTTACTTTGATACATTTTTACATTGTAACATGGTTGCCAATGCACTGATATTTACCATATTTACACAATTGCAGTGTAATATTGTTGCCTGTATTCATTATACAGTACATTAAATCTCCATGGCCTATTTACTATTCATTACAAGTTTGCAGCCTTAAACACCATCACTCCTATTGCTCACCCCCATCTCCTGGTAACCAACACTGTACTGTCTGTTTTCTACACTTTTCTAGATTCCATGTATAAGTGGGATCATACAGTACTTGTGTTTCTCTGTCTGACTTTTCTCACTTAGCATAATGTGCTCAAGGTCCATCCACATTGGTGCAAAAGGAAGGATATTCTCCTTTCTCATGGCTGAGTAATATTCCATTGTGTATATGCACCACGTCTTTTCATCCATTCATCTGTTGATAGGCATTTGTGTTGTTTCCATTATGAATTCTGTTTTCATTTCCTTTGCTTAAACACCCAGATGTTGGAATTGCTGGATCGTATGGTAGATTTATTTTAATTTTGGGGGGAACCTCCCTATCGTTTTCCACAGTGATTGGATCAACTTCTCTTTCTTTCAACTGTGTATAAGGGTTCCCTTTTCACTATATCCTCATCAGCACCTACTGTCTCTTGTCTTCTTGAGGAACCATTGTAACAGGTGTGAGGTGGTATCTCATCATTGTTTTTTTTTTTAATTTTTTTTAACGTTTTATTTTATTTTTGAGACGGGGAGAGACAGAGCATGAACAGGGGAGGGTCAGAGAGAGGGAGACACAGAATCTGAAACAGGCTCCAGACTCTGAGCTGTCAGGACAGAGCCTGACGTGGGGCTCGAACTCATGGACCGCGAGATCATGACCTGAGCCGAAGTCGGCCGCCCAACCAACGGAGCCACCCAGGTGCCCCTCTCATCATTGTTTTGATTTGCCTTTACCTCATGATGAGTGATATTGAACATCTTTTCATGTGTCTGTTGGCCATTTTGATGTCCTCTTTGGAGAATGTTATTAGTTCTTTTGCCCATTTGTAATCAGACTATTTGCTTTTTTTAAAAAATTGAGTTGAATGAGTTCTTTACATACTTGGATATTAACCCTTTAGCTGATGTATGGTTTGCAAAACTTTTTCCCTATTCTGTAGGCTGTCTTTTCATTTTGTTAATTGTTTTTTTTTTTTTCTATGCGAAAGCTTTTGAGTTTGATGTAGCCTCATATGTTAACTTTTTGTTCTTGTTTGTGCTTTTGGTATCGTGGAAAAAAATTATTACCAAGACCATTATTGATAAGCTCCTTCTCTATATTTTCTTCTAGGAGTTTTATGATATCAGGTCTTGCCTTGAAGTCTTTGACCCATCTGAGTTCATTTTTGTGAGTGGTATGAGGTGAGGGCCCAATGTAATTGTTTGACATGTTTTCTCCAGTTTCCCCAGCACCATTTGTTGAAGAGACTATGCTTTCCCCATTGAGTGTTCCTGGTGCCCGTGTTCAATAGTAGTTGACTGTATAGGCCAGAGTTTAGTTCTGGGCTCTCTATTTTGTTCTATTTGTTGATGTTTGCCCATTTTTGTACTGTGTTTTTTTGTTTGTTTGTTTTGTTTTTTATTAATATGGCTTTGTTGTGTAGTTTCAAATCAGGATGTGTGATGTCTCGAACTTTGTTCTTTTTCTCAGGATTGCTTTGGCTGTTTGGGGTCTTTTGTGGTTCCACACAAATTTTAGGATTGTTTCTTTTATTTCTGTGAAGAATGTTTTCGGTATTTTGACGGGGATTGCATTGAATCTGTAGATCACGTTGGGTTGTCTAGCCATTTTAACAATATTAATTCTGATCCAGGAACACAGTATGCCTTTCCATTTGTTTGTGTCTTCTTCAATTTTTTTCAGCAAAGCTTTGTACTTTTCATTGTGCAGACCTTTCACTTCCTTGGTTAAATTTATTCCTATTTTGTTTTTGATGCTACTGAGAATGAGATGGCTTCTTTTCGTTTTCAGAGGCTTCATCACCAGTGAAGGAATGCAATTGATTTTGTATCTTGATGCTTTACTGAAATTGTTGATTAATTCCAACAGTTTTTTGACTGATTCTTTAGGACTTTGTATATAGATCACATCATCATATTATCAGCAAATCATGTCAATTTTAACCACTCCCTTCCTGATGTGTATGCCTTTTATTTCTTTGTCTTGCCTGATCGCTCTGGCTAGGGTTTCCAGAACTATACTGAATAGGAGTGGGAGAGTAGGCATCCTCACTTTTTTCCCCACCTTGGGGAAAATGCTTTCAATTTCTCTTCAGTGAGTGTAATGTTAGCTGTTGGTTTGTCCTATACAGCCTTTGTTATGGTGAGGTACGTTCCTTCTGTACCAAATTTGTTAAACATTTTTTTTTTTATCATGAAAGGGTGTTTTATTTTGTCAAATGATTTTTCTGTATCGATTGAGATAATCGTGTGATTTTTTTATGTATTATTTTATTGATGTGATATATTTGCATTTGTTGATTTGCATATTATTGAAGTATCCTGGTATCCCAGTGATAAATCCCACTTGGTCCTTGTGTCTAATTCTTTTAGTGTGTTCCTGAATTCGGTTTGCTACTGTTTTGTTTGAGAATTTTTGCATCTATATTCATCAGGGATATTGGCCTGTTGTTGTCTTTCTTGTGGTCTCCTTATCAGATTTTGACATCAAAGTAATGCTGTTCTCATAGAATGAGTTTGGAAGTGTTCCTCCTCCTTGATATTTTGAAAGAGTTTGGGGGAGGATTGGTGTTAATTCTACTTTAAACCTTTGGTAGAATTCTCCAGTGAAGCCATCTGGTCCTGAGGTTTTCTGTTTTGGGAGTTTCTTGATTACTGATTCAGTCTCTTTACTCATAATTGGTCTGTTCAGACTTTGTATTTCATCATGATTCAGTCTGGATAGGTTGTGTGTTTCTAGCAATGTATCCATTTCTTCTAGTTTATGTAATTTCTTGGCATAAACTCGTTCATAGGCGTCTCATAATTCTAGGTATTTCTGTAGTATCAGTTGTAATGTCTCCTCTTTCATTTCTAACTTATTTCTTTGAGTCTTTCCTCTTTTCCCCTTAGTCTGGCCAACGGTGTCAATTTTGTTTATCTTTGCAAAGAACCAGTTCTTAGCTTTGCTGATCCTTTCTATTGGCTTTTGGTCTCTGTTTCATTTATTTCTTCTCTGATCCTTAATATTTCCCCCCTCCTGCTAATTTTGGGCTTACTTTGTTTTTTCTTTTTTATTTTTTTTTTTTTTTAAATTTTTTTTTTCAACGTTTTATTTATTTTTGGGACAGAGAGAGACAGAGCATGAACGGGGGAGGGGCAGAGAGAGAGGGAGACACAGAATCGGAAACAGGCTCCAGGCTCCGAGCCATCAGCCCGATGCGGGGCTCGAACTCACGGACCGCGAGATCGTGACCTGGCTGAAGTCGGACGCTTAACCGACTGCGCCACCCAGGCGCCCCTTACTTTGTTTTTTTGTTTGTTTGTTTTTCCCTAGTTCCTTGTGGTATAAAGTTAGGTTATTTGAGATCTTTCTAATTTCTTAGTATCTGTGTTTATAGTTATAAACTTTCCTCTTGAAACTGCTTTTGCTGTGTCCCACAATATTTGATACATTGTGTTTTCAATGTAATTTTTTATTTGCCTTTTGATTTCTTCTTTGACTCAATGGTTGTTTAGAAGTGTGGTTAGTGTCCATCTATTTGTAGATCTTCTTACATTCCTCCTGTTGATTTCTAGTTTCATACCACAGTGGTCAGAGAAGATAATTGGTATGATTTCAACCTTCTTAAATTTGCTAAGATTTATTTTGTGGCCTAACATGTGATTTATCCTGGACAACGTTCCATGTGCACTTGAGAAGAATGTGTATTCTGCTGCTGTTGGGTGGAATATTCTACATATGTCTAAGCAGTCCATTTGTTCTAAATTTGTTCCAGATTCAACTGCAACATTTTCTTGTTGATTTTCTGTCCAGGTGATTTATCCATTGTTGATGGTGGGGTATTAGAGTATCCTACAGTTATTGTATTATTGTCTATTTCTCCCTTAAGATCTCTCATTAATTGTTTAATATATTTTGATGTTCCAGTGTTGGGAGCATGTATATTTATGATTGCTATATCTTCTTGACATACTGGCCCCTTTGTCATTATATAACGACCTTCTTTACTTTTTGTGACCCCTTCTGGCTTGAAGTCTATTTTGTCTATTATAGGCACCTCTACGCTTGCCTCCTTTTCATATGTTTGCTTGGAATATCATCTTCCATCGTTCACTTTGAGTCTGTATTTGTCTCTAGAGCTGGAGTGAGTCTTCCGTAGGCAGCATATTGTTTTTTTATCCATCCAGCCACTCTGTGCCTTTTGATGGGTGAGTTCAATCCATTTTCACTGAGGGTGATACTAAGATGTAATCATATATACTATATACTGCTGCCATTTTAT
The DNA here is from genome assembly GCF_028749965.1 of Puma concolor. Classification (NCBI taxonomy): domain Eukaryota; kingdom Metazoa; phylum Chordata; class Mammalia; order Carnivora; family Felidae; genus Puma; species Puma concolor. The sequence goes on from NC_141683.1 coordinate 62,787,622, forward strand.
TTTTTGCCTTCTGGTTATTTTGTCTCTATTGTTTCTTTTTTCTCTTTTTCTTTTTACCCATTCTTTCTTTTTTTCCCCCATTTCTGTCTACTTTTGCCAGTTGGTGGTTTTCCATGATGATTTGTTCATTCTCCCCCTCTTTATATTTCATGACTGTTCTAAGTTTTTGCCATGTGGTTACCATGGGGTTTACCCAAAACAACTCATAGAAAAAACAGTCCTTTTTCTGCTGATAGCAGCTCACTTTTCTTGACCTATCATCCTTTCAATCCTCTCCTTTTATATATATATATATATTTTTTTTTATTTATTTTTGGGACAGAGAGAGACAGAGCATGAACGGGGGAGGGGCAGAGAGAGAGGGAGACACAGAATCGGAAACAGGCTCCAGGCTCCGAGCCATCAGCCCAGAGCCTGATGCGGGGCTCGAACTCACGGACCGCGAGATCGTGACCTGGCTGAAGTCGGATGCTTAACCGACTGCGCCACCCAGGCGCCCCTCCTTTTATATTTTTGATGCCACAAATTACCTCTTTTTATGTTATGATTTCATTACCAGCTTGCTGCAGCTATCGTTATTTTGGTGCTGTTTTTCTTTAACATTTATGATATAGCTAAGAGTTTCATACACTGTTCCAGAAAAAGAGTTCCAGTTTTCTAATTCTGACTGCCTGTTTATCACCTTAATCAGAATTTTGTGTGCTGTCAATTTTTTGTTTCAGCTTGAAGAGCGCCTTTCAACATTTCTTGTTAAGACAGGTCTAGTGGTGGTGAACTCCCTCAGCTTTTGTTTGTTTGGGAAAGCATTTATTCCTCCTTCACATCTGAAAGGTAACTTTGCCAGGAGAGAGTATTCTTGGCTGCCGGCCTACATTCTTATTGTTCCTTCACACATTTACTGGTTTTCTTCTGAAAGATGTATTTCGTGTGACTGAGGAAATAAATAACGAACAACCCCAAACCAAGGCCAAAATAAATATGCGAATTGCTAAAAGAAACAGCACTTGATTGCCAAAACAGGAAGAATTGAAATAGGGCTTCTGATTTTTTACCGCGGGATTGATTTAGCCATACATCATTGTTCCCTTCACTTCTTACTTCTTTGAAAGTTAGAAGTCACTTCTAATATTGTTGCTTAATGATGGTGTATATATTTTTCTACCTGTGACCAACCACTTCTACTTTGGGAACCTGTGAATTTTTCCTCTTTCATTTGGATGTTTAGCAGTGCGTAGACTAAAAGCCCAGCCTGTGGCACACTGACGCACTGATATTTGACAATGTCCATTTGTTCATTCTAGTTGAATTCTGAAAACTTTCTCCAGGACAATGTAGAGACAGGTAACCATGCTGACTCTTAAGTAATTTTTTTGTAGGATTGAGAAGAATTTAATTATAACGTGGATGTTTGAACTTCTTATGTCTCTGATGACTTTTTAAAAAAAATTTAATGTTTATTTACTTTTGAGAGGGGGAGAGGCGGGCAGAGAGAGAGGGAGACACAGAATCTGAAGCAGGCTCCAGGTTCTGAGTTGTCAGCACGGAGCCCGACGTGGGGCTTGAACTCACGAACTCATGAGATCATGACCTGAGCCGAAGTTGGATGCTTAACCGACTGAGCCCCCCAGGAGTCCCTCTGATGACTTTTCATTAGAATGCTTGATGGGATTGTGGGTTTGAAATATCCTAAGTATGATAAGAGAACTGCTCTTTGAACAGCCGCTGAAATGGTAGATTAATAACCAAAATGCAAAATTTCAGGTGAGTTTTCAGTTTTTTAACATTCTTTTAGTTTTCTTTAACTTCTACATTTCCAAGATATTTTAGATTCTCTATGCTAACTCCTTCCTCTCTGGCCACAAAGGATATTAATTTTGTTTGTGGGGCTTCATGGAATGAAGGTTTTGTCAATCCTAAGAAATCATCACCCCATTATCCCTTACTCTCATTCTGAATAATAGGAGAAGCAGGCAAAACGTATCTATTATGTTTCAAAGTCTTCTCAAAGTGAAGTTGACATCTAAAATGAAATCTCAAACCAATAAATTGGAGAAAAATAAAAAAGAGATAGCAAACATGTAAAAGTATATGGGTAAACACCTACGAATATTCAAGGGATGTGCCATATTTTAAAGTAAAAATGTTTTAATAGTATATCTTGTAGCTTGAAATGCTTTTTGACTGTCATTATGGGAGATCACTTTGCAGGAGACTCATGCTTTTGCAATCTTACAGGCATCTGCATAAAGAAGCTGCATATTAGGCATATGTTGGTTGGCAACATGAACAATATTCAAGCAAGAGAGGGCACGCTTCATCATTTACCTCAGTAAAGGGTTATTTTGAAATTGCAATTTCCCAAATTAAAAAGGTCTCCGGCTGTACTCTCAGAAATGTGCACTTTGAAAACTTTTCCTGGCTTTAAATGGGTTATTCAAAGCACTTATAAGTAGCCAAATCTGTGCATTCCTGGCAGGAGAGCAAAAGTGGGAAATATCTGGGGCACAGCCAGGCATTTATGCACTTAGGGGCATATAGTCCATCCCTAAATTTATTTCAAGTATTTCCCCTCTAAACAATGATGAATTGCTGTAAAAATCCCTTCATTTTTAAATTTAATTTTTTAAAACGTTTATTTATTTTTTGAGAGACAGCGACAGAGCGTGAGCAGGGGAGGGGCAGAGGGAGAGGGAGACACAGAATCCCAAGCAGGATCCAGGCTGCGAGCTGTCAGCACAGAGCCCGACGTGGGGCTCAAACTCATGAACTGAGAGATCATGACCTGAGCCAAAGTCGGATGCTTAACCAACTGAGCCACCCAGGTGCCCCCCAAATCCCTTCATTTTTTAAAATGCTCGCTTCCTCATAGAGAGGAATGGATTGACTGAGAACATATACATACTGAGTTTCTTTCTTCTTTAAGTTGAAAAAATACAAAAAATCAGCCTTTAATGAAAACTGACATGAATACGACCAAAATGATGTCTCCTTGGAGGAAAATCTTGCCAGACCTACTCAGTTTCAGTATATCCTTCAGGGACACCTGCTAGCTAAGAACTTTCAAGAAATATTTTTTGGGGAGCATCTGCCAGGCTCAGTCAGTAGAGCATGTGACTTTTGATCTCAGGGTTGTGAGTTCGAGGCCCACACTGGATGAGGAGATTACTTTTAAAAAGTGTTAAATTTTTTTTTCCAGAAAAATTTTTTTTTTCCAATTTATTTTATTTTTCAAATAAATTTCAAATTGAAAACAACCCGATCTCCATTCTAAAGTTGCTCTCATGCCTGTAAGGTAAAACACGGTGGTACTTCTGTAGAGTGAGTCCCCGAGTCCTTCAAATGGACTGAGGGAGGAGATGCATCATGGGTAAGTTGCAAATGCACTCGGAGGTCTGAACGGTGTGTGACCTAAAGGGAAACGGAGAGCACCTCAGTGTCCAGCCGGTTTCCTATGGTCCCCGGTTTGCACCTGGCCCTGGAGGCTGGGTTGAAGGACGAGGTTACTCACTCACTGACCTTTTGGTGCTCGTGCTGGAGATTGGCAGGTAGTCCGTGACAGCGATGTATACGTACTGCTTGGCGTCGTCTATCACGCTGTAGATGGCGTCTATGTCAAAGCTTCTGTTTTTAGGGCAGAAGAGTTTGGGAGAATTCTGTGAAGACACAAAAACCAAACTTTCAGAGGATTAATTTTTGTCAGCTGGGGCTTTCTCTTTGTTGTTGTTGTTGATTTGTTTCAGTGGATCTTGGCTTTGAGGTAGATTTTTCAAACCAACTCTCCAGTCCTTTATGAGAATAGACAAATGTATTTTCAATCCCATCATAGTTGAGGCATGTTCAGATCAAGGTGTGGTGGGATGTGTCTCAAGTCTGACCTTTATGTCTGTTTGGGGAGGAAATTCTTGCTTTCAGGATACACACCTCTCATTTTCAGAGTATTCTAACTCACACTTACAGGGCTCTGGTGAACACTCCATCATGAATAACAGTTAATTTTCTCAGGTGTTACCATATAATACATATATGTACACACAGCAATCAATTTACCTGAAAAGTCATTTCATTTGAAAGGTGATGTGGGCATAAAAACATTCTAGACATGCAATCTAAAAAATCTTGTGGATTTTTTCCCCTCTCATCATTAAGTCAGGAAGAAGAGTGCAAAGGTCATCAATAATTCTAAAGAAAAACCCAGCAAGTGACTACGAAGACCAAATTCATCAGGAGGGACAGGGAAGGAGGATATTCTGAAAAACTCAAGCCAACGAACAAAGAGGCAAATTATACTTGAGGCATTTTTCTCCTGTTGCTCAAGGTGGTTTCCATCTTATAAAAATAAGGTGTTTTTGGATGAAATTGCTATAGAAAGATGTAGTTTGGCTTTCTCGTTGTTTTCCCAGCACACAGGACTAAAAATAGCATTACTGGGTTTGCTGTCTTACTCTGAGCAGCAGGAGGCAGTGGTGAGTGGAGGGGTGCACGTATGGGAGGGCTTCTGGAACTGTCCTGCATCCAACGCTCAGGACAACTCCCATCACTGTGCTGGTGGGAATGCCTATCCCGGCTTAGACAGAGGGAAGATGAAGCCGTTGTCTTGGATGTCCAAGCAAGACAGACGTGGAGCGTGGGGGCAGGAAAGGAGCCTGTTGAAGGTCATATACTCTCTCAATGTCCCTGCTCAGAAAGTCATCTTGGAAGGCGACTATCAGATTGAGTTTTTGATCATTTATTTTTCTTCTGGAACGAAGATGAGTTTCCAAGTCTTTTAAGAAATTAATGCCAGGGGCACCCGGGAGGCTCAGTCGGTCAAGTGTCCGAATGTTGATTTCAGCTCAGGTCATGATCCAGCACCGTGGGATTGAGTCCCATGCTGGGCTCTGCGCTGACAGCACAAAGCCTGTTTGGATCTTCTCTCTGCCCCTCCCCCTGCTCGTGCTCTCTCTCAAAATAAATAAGTAAACTTAAAAAAAAAAAAAACAACAACTAATGACAAAAAACCCTCACAAAAAAACGTAAAAATAGAGGTGCCTGGGTGGCTCAGGTCATGATCACAGTTTGTGGGTTCAAGCCCCGCATTGGGCTCTGTGCTGACAGCTCAGAACCTGGAGCCTGCTTTGGTTTCTGCGCCCCCCTCTCTCTGCCCCTCCCCCACTCACGCTCTGTCTGTCTCAAAAAATGAACATTAACAAAAAAATTTAAAAAACATAAACATAAGAAAAGACACAAACATAAACCCCAAACAAAAACAACAAAAGATAAAACCAACCAACCAACCAACCAAACCCAGTGCTGGTCCTACACCTTTTCCCTAGCACACACGCAGTGGATACTCTGCCTGTCCCCAAGACAGGTGCTCCTGCTTCTAGTGGCCACTGGGTCTCCCTCTTACTCCTGACTGCCCCTCCTCCCATTCAGGCTCTAGTGCTCTTTCTTTGCTGGGGCTTTTACACATCATTTTCTCGTCACCATGATGGACACACACACACACACACACACACACACACACACACATCACACTCAGCATTTCTGGTGTCTGGGAATCCAGTCTGAACCCACTGAACTATGGCCTCCAAGCCCTGGCCTCCCATTTCTCTGCCTCCCTCCTGTGCCAGCTATCACGCCCTCTGTGCCTGGCTCTCATCTGTCTGCCCCTGCACATTTGCTCCCGCCAGCCCTTCCGGACCAAGCTTCCTCGTTCTTGCCCGTCAGTTTTATGCTTTCTCTAGTTCAACTACAAGCTCCTCCATGAAACTTCTGTATTTCCCCAGCCAGAGGCCCCTTCTCCCTTCTCTGCCCGCCGGTAATATGATTGATTGGCTACATTATTTAGCATATTCAAACTTGTAATTATTTGCACTTGCCTCATTTGCCTGCCTAGACTGTCACTGACCTGATTTTAGGGACTGTACTTTACTCATTTTTCTATCTCCATGAAAACATCCAAAATTGACATTACTTAATTCCCTCAGCCTGTTGGGTCTGCTTTAAACATTCTTCAGGCTAACATGGGGGAGCTGAGGGTCTTTGCTCTAGACAGGAGCTCAAGGAAGCTCCGACATGCGTCCAAGCGCCCACGTTTCTGCTTCAGGAATTTCTTGAACTTCCTTGCATGTTGCAAAAACGAGGTTTTGGTTTCAGGGAGGAAAAAATTGAGGCACAGGAGTCGTTGCTGTCTTCACATTTGCTCTTATATCCTGCAAGTCTGGACTTTGGGTGCCTTTCAGTGATACAGGCTAGGCTCCAGCATTTACAGCCTGCAGCCTGCTGGCTGTGTACCTTACACTTGCTGAGCCTCGCAGCCTAAGGGATTAATAGTAGAACGCACCTCTCACACTGGTTTCCCTTGAGGCTTAAATCGGGTAATGGCCTGTTCCCTGGCTGGGTGAGTGCCTTTCTTCTGTGCTTGCTTTCATTTGTTCAGCAAATAGTACGAAGTGCCCGCCATGCTCCAGCTCTAGGCTAGCCACCTGGTATATACCAGTGATCAAAGTAAGACTCCTGCTTCCTGGAGCTTCATTCTGGAACGTGCTACATTGTATTGCATTCATATGCAACCGCTGGGTTGCTCATCCCCTTTACCTTATGCCATGCTGTGCTTAGCATATGTTTTATATCCATATCTGTGGAATGAATGTGAAAGTGCTTCTTAAATTAATCAGCATTGAAGGTCTGTGTGATCCCCCAACCTCCATTCTTAATGGAGTTACTTCATGCTACGTCTTTCCATCCACGTGTGAACAGTTCTTTATTTGGATTTGCCTGCTGTATTGTTTCCTATGTTCCCATTGTCTAACCCAGTGCCTAAACCATGGCAGGTGCTCCACGTGTTTATTAAGGAAACGCATGACCCTCGGTATCAGTACCCCCCTGGCCCTAGGGGCATGGTGGTATGTGATGATATGTTCCAGAGTCTGCTACCTTTGAAAATAGTGCTGAATATACTACTGGCTAAAAATGTTTGCTTAAGATATAAATGAATAAGGGGTGCCTGAGTGGCTCCAACTCTTGGTTTCAGCTCAGGTCGTGATCTCATGGTTCAGGAGTTCGAGCCCCACATCAGGTTCCTGGCTGACGGTGGGGAGCCTGTTTGGGATTCTCTGTCTCTGTCTCTCTCTCTCTGCCCCTCCTCCACTCATGCACTCATGCTGTCCACCTCCCCCCCGCCCTGCAAAATAAATAAATAAACATAAAAAGATGTAAATGAATGAACAACACAAAGAATGATCTACTGATTCAGCGGAGGAAGTTAACTAGTTCCAATAGTTTAATTACAGAGAAGGCTGTTAAGTTTCCCTGTTATTGCTCCTGAATTAATTTTTTGAGCCTAGCACTGTGTACTCCTTTACTATGAGAGGGAGAAGGAAAACAGATTCTTCCCTGTTTCAGCTCTGTGATGACTTTTACCGCTCAAATGCTCTCGTGCACCTTGCTTCTAGGCAATATGTCTCTCTTAGATCAAATAGTGCCTTATACACGCACGTAACTTGTTTTGCATATTCGTTAAATATTTGCCTTAGACTTCTGATTTATTTCACTATAGTTTCCTGGTTTTTAAGAAGTTCATACTCCATCCTCAAAATATATATGTTAAAATATATTAAACACAAAAAGATAGCCCACAGAATGGGAGAAAATATTTGCAAATTGTATATCTGATAAAGGAGCTATATGCAGAATGTATAAGAACTCTTACAACTCAGTAATAAAAACCAAATAAAAGCCACCTTGGTGGCTCAGTTGGTTAAAAGTCTGACTCTTGATTTTAGCTCAGGTGATGATCTCAGGGTCATGAGAGGAGTCCTACATCGGGCTCTGCACTGGGTATAGAGCCTGCTTAAGAGTCTCTCTTCCTCTCCCTCAGTCCCTCCCCGACTTGTGCTCTCTCTCTCAACAAACAAACAAAACCCAAGTAAACTAATGGAAAAGTGGGCAAAGGATTGGATAGACATTTCTCAAAAAAGATAAACAAATAGCCAATGAACATATTAAAATATACAAATGAAAACCACAGTGAGATACCATTTCATACCCATTTGGAGGGGTAAAATAAAACAAAATAACAAGCATTGGCAAAGATGTGGAGAAAACAGAGCCCTCATTAACTGCTGGGGGAACTGTAAAATGGGGCAGCCAGTTTGGAAACCAATGTGTCAGTCTCTCAAAATGTTAAGCACAGAGTTGCCACATTCCCCAACACAGCCACTCCTGAGTACACACCCCAAAGCACTGAAAACAGGTGTTCAAATACAAACTTGCACACGTCAGTCCATGACAACAGTACTGTCAGGACCCAAAAGATAGAAACACCCAAATGTCCGTCAACTGATGGGGGAATAAACAAACTGTGGCATATCTGTATAATGGAGTATTATTTGGCCACGAAAGGGAATGGAGTGCTGATTCATGCTGTAACATTAATGGACTTTGAAAACATTATACTAAGTGAAAGATGTCAATTACAAAAGACTACATATTATATATGCTTCATTTATATGAAATACCTAAAGAAAGGAGAATTCTAAGGGACAGAAAGTAGACTAGCAGTTTCCAGGGGCTGAGGGAAGGGGAAAATGGAGAGTGGCTCCTAATGGTTTTCTTTGTGGTGATGAAACTGTCCTTTTATTAAAAACTTTTTAATGTTTATTTATTTTTGAAAGACAGAGAGAGACAGAGAATGAACAGGGGAGGGGCAGAGAGAGGGAGACATGGAATCCGAAGCAGGCTCCAGGCTCTGAGCTGGCAGCACAGAGCCCGATGAGGGGCTTGAACTCACAAACTGTGATGTCATGACCTGTGCAGAAGTCGAATGCTTAACTAACTAAGCCACCCAGGTGCCCCCAAAATAACCTAAAATTAGATGGTGGAGATAGCTGCACAAGCCTGTGATTACACAAAAACCCACTGAATCATATACTTTAAAAGAAATGCCACGGAATGTGAAGTATCTCTCAATAAAGCTATTAAAAAGGTAATTAACAATATGTAGTGGAGGTTCTAAAGACTAATATAACATGGCATTTTTCATAGCAGCACTAGGTTCCACTTAATGTCCTGCCCTCACTCACTAGATACATCTCAGTATACATGACTGCTGGGTGAATGAACAAAACTATAATGAGAGATCAGATCTGTCTAGCACCCAGATCAGTAACTAGTCTATATATATATTTTTAATGTTCATTTATTTTTTTTTTAAATTAAAAAAAATTATTTATTTTTGAGAGGCAGAGAGAGACAGAGAACAAGTGGGGGAGGGGCAGAGAGAGAAGGAGACACAGAATCTGAAACAGGCTCCAGGCTCTGAGCTGTCAGCCCAGAGCACGACGTGGGGCTCGAACTCACAGACTTGAGATCATGACCTGGGCCGAAGTCGGACGCCCAACCAACTGAGCCACCCAGGTGCCCCACACCAAATACTTTCAATTTAAATATATTTGCTTTGGCATGTTTGGCATACATCACTCAGAAAATTATATACATCCTAGAACTTTATATTAAAATTACTAATAAATCCAATCCAACATTTTTTGGAGCCTTGTGTAAGGTGTTGGGAATACCAATGAGCAAGACGGTCCAGTATATGATCTTCAGAGGCTTTTAAATAGCAGGAGAGATGATCAATAAACAATCAACAAACAGCTACGAAAATATAATAGATGCCACAACAGGGGTGAAATCAAGGAGGTCTGGGATTCCAGACCAATTCCACTGGTGGCGGGGGGTGTCTGACTTTATTTTATACCTGTAGGATTTTATACCTCTGCAAACGTGGTGTTCAATTAATACCTGTTGAATTGAAATTCAAAGGTAGGCTTGACATTACTAGGAAATAGAAAACAGTAAGTTAAAATAATATAATAAATAAAAATAGAAAATAGAGGCATCATATACTTGAAAAGACTATACCTAAAGGCATGTTTCAAAAGTCTACTTATTTTGTGACAAATCGTTTGATAAAACGCAATTTGTAAGTCTGTCCCACAGTACAACAAAGATCTACATTTTAGTAGATTTTATTAAAGGCCTGGGCCCTCTCTCTGGGGTAGATATGTTAATTTTGGGATCAACAAAGGGGGATTTGCCACCTTTTTAAGAGTCAGAATTTAGGGGTGCCTGGGTAGCTCAGTCGGTTAAGTGTCCGACTTTGGCTCAGGTCATGATCTCATGGTTTTGAATTTGAGCCCCACGTCAGGCTCTCTGCTGTCAGCTGGGGGGCTGCTTCAGATCCTCACCACCCCCCCCCCCACCCCTCCCCACTCAGGTGCACATGCATGCACATGTTCTCTCTCTCTCTCTCTCAAAACTAAATAAACATTTAAAAAAAGAAAATTTAAATGTATGCAAAACCCACATTCACCAATCTCTAAGATTTAAACCGTAAATTGAAAATCTAGCAAGTATCTGAAACTTGCTTACCATTCATTTCTTCCCTGTTGCTTCCCATCTGTTCTACTGGAGCTGGCTGAGCACCTGTCCTTTGGGGCATCATGTCACCCTGTTACCTTCTCTGCATTAAGGGATCCTTGGCAAATTTCCTATTGTGACTCATCTACAAATTCAGGATACTATCTGGCCTTCTTGTTTTACAGGGTTGTCTTGAGAGAAACTTCAGAAATGAAACTGAATACATGAAGTCATTTTGCTAGTAAAACACCCCATACAATATGCTGCTTGCTACTACATTGCTGACCTCCACATATTAAAAAGAAAAGCCTTTTTCACTTTGATGAAAATCTTTCAGTCTATTTTCTGCTATTTGCATTTATGTGAATTTCTTAAGACAAACAACTTCAACATCCTCTTTTGTCTCAATTGCTACATGTCTAAATTTTCAGACTGTGCTTTCATTTTAATTGACAAAAAGGTCAGAATTCACTCTTCAGTGACACGTTCTTCAGTGATATAAAAATTGTTGGCATAAAAGCACTCCTGTCAGTGGGGGACCAGCATGTTGAATTGGGAGCATGGTCTTAAGAAATTTATCTAGGTCCCAGGATCAATTCAGAAGGCTGTTTCATTTTTTTTTTTTAATTTTTTTTTTTTTTTTAGCGTTTATTTATTTTTGAGACAGAGAGAGACAAAGCATGAATGGGGGAGGGCCAGAGAGAGAGACGGAGACACAGAATCTGAAACAGGCTCCAGGCTCTGAGCTGTCAGCACAGAGCCCGACGCGGGGCTCGAACTCACGGGCCGCGAGATCATGACCTGGGCCGAAGTCGGCCGCTTAACCGACTGAGCCACCCAGGCGCCCCCAGAAGGCTGTTTCAAATCAAAATTCTAAGGTCTCACCCCAGGTCCAGTGGATCAGATCCTGGCCTGGGCAATGGTGGGAGGCTGCATATCTGCATTTTATTTATTTTATTTTATTTTATTTTATTTGATTTTATTATTTTATTGTTTATTTATTTTTGAGAGAGAGAGAGACAGCGCAAGCAGGGGAGGGGCAAATAGAGAGGGGGAGAGAGAATTCCAAGCACTGTCAGCACAGAGCCTGATGCAGGGCTCAGTCTCAGGAACTGTGAGATCAAGACCTGAGCCCAAACCAAGAGTCGGACACTTAACCAACTGAGCCACCCAGGCACCCCATGTAAATCTGCATCTTCAACAGGATCCCCAGCCAGTTCTTAAGTTTTTAAAGTTTGGTGGACCAGGGCTGCAGGCACGGATATTCACATTGCCCATTCCCAGTGACCCTGTGGGACAGCAGTGGGTCGTAGTTGTGGGAGGTGGGGAGTGGCAGTTTCCAGGGTAGTCAGAGGCCTGAAGCTGTGCCCTGCCCTCTGGGCCTCCTCCCTCAGCCTCGATCAAGTACACTTCTGCTTTTACCTGTTTTACACACCAACATGCCTCAGATTTTTTCATCAAAGGTTTCTATTGCTAAAAACAAGTCTGACAATCACTGAAGTAGGGCATGGAAAATAGGATCAGAAGACCTGGGAGCTGGTGCCTGTCTTGGCTCCTGCCATGAGGGTCTTTGTGTTAGTAGATAAGCCTCATCCCTTTGTCTGTAACAGGGTTACAAAGCTGGGTCTACCTTAACAGATGGCCAGAGGGATCAAATTCAATAACACTAAGCATAAGGAACTAGGGATGAATATTAACGTTCATTATTATCACTAGGGACAGCATATGATTAGGCGTAAGAGTGGGTGTATCTCGGGGCGTCTGGGTGACTCAGTCGGTTAAGCTTCCGACTTCCGCTCAAGTCATGATCTCACAGTTCATGAGTTTGGGCCCCGCGTCGGGCTCTGGGCTGACAGCTCAGAGCCTGGAGCCTGCTTTGGATTCTGTGTCTCCTCTCTCTCCACCCTTCCCTTGCTTGCACTTGGTCTCTCTCTCTCTCTCAAAAGTAAATAAACATTAAAATAATTTCTTTCAGAAAAGAGTGGGTATATCTTACCTCGTCAAGGGGTGGGACAGAACTCATCTTTAGAATTTGGGCTTGCCCAGCACAAGATCACACTCGAACGAACATTCCAACTTCGGAAGAAGGAAGAGGAGGAGCGAGAGGGCAATGACTCACCGACACAAATGCTTGAGATTTGGTGTCGTTCAGCTGAAGCTGCAATTTCTTTTCGTTGTCATAGACTCCGTAGAGCCTCTTGGACCAGGTCTGAGGCACTCTGCTCTTGAATTTTAATGAGCTATACAGAGCGAATATCCTCTGTAAATCCAGGACCAGGCAGCTGCAGTTGTAGAAGATGACACCGAGTTCTTTCATCTGTGAAATTAAAATAGAAAAAGCATCGGTGCCATGTACGACGGGTGGCGCTATTTTCAGAGAACAAATATGCACAAGAATGCAGTTGTAGTGACTCCTTCTCTCACTGCTGTTATACAGAAGTGTGCAGATACAGGCATGTTACGGTGTCTGGAGGGGATACGGTATAAAAATGCTTCAAGATTTCAGGAGAACTTTGGCTTGCGTTTTTGCATTTGGGGTCTTATAGATAAGTTTTCCATATTCACTTCCATTTTTACATCAGCTCTTCAGATTCATTCCTTAAAACACTTTCTCGTCCGAATCCTTAAATCGTGCGGCGGTACCCAGGTTTTCATGGCAGCATCGTGGAACGGTTGACATCCTGGATTCTGAAGTCAGACTGCCTGGAATTAGGCTCCAGTTCCACAGCTTTCTAGCTGTGTGACTTTGGGCAAGACTCACCATCTCCGGGCCTCAGTTTCCTTCTTCCCTAAAACTGGGTTAATAGTGTTTATTGTACAGAGGTGCTGTGATGCTTAAAATGGTCAGTACCATTAAAGGGCTCAGAAGAGTGTCCATGACTTGTAACTCACTAAAAATAGGTTAACAATTGTTAGTTACTCTTACTAACACTGCACAAGCCTCAGGAGGAACACCCCAATACACCCTTGCAACGAAGGGACCAGAGGGGAAAGGGAAGCTCAGGAGGGTAAGCAAAAACACTTGCCCCAAGTGAGAGACCTTATCAGCAAGAGATTGAGAATTTAAATTCAGGTTTCTGACCCTTGATCCAATACACCCAGGAACATAGCAGGACTGGCTTCATCTGAGTCTAGGATCACTTTGTAAGAGTTACAGATGATTTCCAATTTAGTCAATGAAAGTGACAAAGTAAAATCGGGGTCATAAAAGACAGCACAAAGACACATGCCCAGGGAGGGCAGTGCTAGGGACGCCTGGGCCCTTTAGAGACCTGAGTCTGACTCCCCTGCTATGTCTTCCTCTAGCTCCCCAGTGAGGACTCTACTCAGGATTACAGAAGACGTCACCTAGGACTCCCTAATACAGTATGTCATGGAGGTATTTCCCCGTTCATCTATACCCCCCTGGAGTTGTTCCACCAGCTCCAAAGTGACTACAGAATAGATGCACACACATTATTTAATCTGCTGATGGACTTGTCCCTCTTTTTTCTCTAGTGCAAAAAATAAAGCAATGGGTGTCCTTATACACATATCTTTGTGCACCTGTGGAAGTATTTCCCCAGTATAGATTCCTAGAATTGGATGGACAAGCAGAAGGACAATTAGAGGCTAAGAAAGTGGGAGGAGATGGGGCGCTTAGGTGGTTCAGTCACTTAAGCATTGGCTCAGGTCATGATCTCGCGGTTCATGAGCTCAAGTCCTGCATCAGGCTCCATGCTGGGCCTGCTGGGATTCTCTCTCTCTCCCCATCCCTCTCTGCCCCTTCCACATTTGCTCTCTCTCTCTCTCAAAACAAATAAATAAACTTTAAAAAAAAAAGTGGATGGAGATAGGGCAGGGTGGGTGTATCAGGCATGTGCAAAGGCACTGAGGCTGGTGGGGATACAATCAGAGCTGTGTGGCTAAAGCTGAACGAGCTAGGAGAGAACATGTATGTGTGTGAGCGTGTAGACATTTTTTGTTTAAATTTATTTATTTATTTGAGAGACAGAGAGAGAGAGAGCGTGCACATGAGCAGGGGAGGGGCAGAGAGGAGAGAGAGAGAATCCCAAGCAAATCCCAGAGAATTTTGCACTGCCAGCGTGGAGCCTGGTGCAGGGCTGTGAGACCTGTGAAACCATGACCTGAGGCCAAACCAAGAGCCAGAGGGAAGCTTAACGGACTGAGCCACCCAAGCGTGCCGAGATATTTTTTTCTGATGGCAGAGGGTAACACTGTAGGGACAGGGGTGGCAGATCCTCAGGGGCCTTTGAGCTGGGATAAATAGCTTGGCATTTATGCTGAAGATCCTGGGGAAGCAGGCAAGGAGGGTCGGGGTGTGAATTGAAAAGGGCCGTTTGGCTGTGCTGTGGAGACAGGAGACAGGGTGAGGGAGCTAGGGTACAATATTCAGCCCCAGGCCTTGGCGGTAGGAGGCAGAAAGGTTTACCTGTTCTTAGGTGTTTTCCAATCTCAGAGGCTTCAAAAAATTGTCTAGAGTAGCTGCTAATGATGGCTAATCTTGTGCCAGGTTGAGGACGAGCCCACCCAGCTGTTTGCCCACAGGGTCTCTGGAACATTCGGCTCTGCATCTGACCCTCACGCTCTTGTACCTTTTTGGGTTAGAGCAACACTGCCACCTTATCTTCTCCTGGGGAGCCTTTTGCATTTCACATTGTTCTAGTTCAGCAGGTATAATACCCAGGCTCTTTGTCTGGGGTGGCCGTCGGTCGGAGAATCCGAGATCTGCCTCCCGTGTGGGTAAGGAGCTGTCCTCAGGACCAGGGCCTCCCTGACATGCTTCTTCGTCTGCCAGACTCAGGCAAGGTTAGTGCACATCCAGGGGGCCCAAATTCTCTGGTGGGGTTTGGCTCATAAAGTCAGCCTTGCCCCTCCGGGTTCAAGACATCAATTTCCTGCCCATCTTCATCCCCTGTAGCACTGCCTGCCCATCCCGCCAAGGCTGCCTGGAGAAGAAGGACTTGTGCTGTGTGTCAGGATGAGCTCCCCTCAGTATCTGCAGGATTGTGGCTGGTGACCCTCCCTGGTTTTAAATTCGGTGGAGGCCCATTTGCATCTTAATCCTGCAACTTGCTTGTTGACTAGCCTTGGGCAAATTACTTAATTCTTTTTTTTTTTTTTAATTTTTTTTCAACATTTATTTATTTTTGGGACAGAGAGAGACAGAGCATGAACAGGGGAGGGGCAGAGAGAGAGGGAGACACACAATCGGAAACAGGCTCCAGGCTCTGAGCCATCAGCCCAGAGCCCGACGCGGGGCTCGAACTCACGGACCGCGAGAATCGTGACCTGGCTGAAGTCGGACGCTTAACCGACTGCGCCACCCAGGCGCCCCAAATCACTTAATTCTTAAATTTCAGTTTATTGTTCAATGAGGACAATATGGGTCTCCCAAGGTATGCAGTTAGAATAATATAATTTTGATAGCTAGTGTTGATGGAGTGCTTAGTTGGTGTGTGTACTGGGTTGAATAGTGCTCCCTCCCCCCAAATTCATTTCCGCCCGGAACCTGTGAATGTGACCTTCTTGGGAAATGCGGTCTTTGCAGATGCAATCAAGATGAAGTCATACTGAATTATGGTGGGTCCTAAATCTAGTATGACTGGTGTCCTTATAAAAAAAGGAAAATTCAGGCAGACGCACAGGGGGAGGGCTATGTGAAGATGGAGATTGGAGTAACACACCTACAAGCCAAGGAACACAAAGCATTACCAGCAACAGCCAGAAGCTAGAAGGAGGTGAGGAAAGACTGTCCCCTAGAGCCTTCCGGGAGAGCGGGGCTCTGCCAACACCTTGATTTCGCACTTCTAGCCCCCAGAACTGCGACTGAATAAGTACGTTCCTGCTCTTGGAAGCCACCAAGTTTGTGGCTAGTTGTTATGGAAGCTCTAGGAAACATACACTGTGCCTCATCGGCTTTCCTCCTGGAAGTGGGTCAGGTAGATAGTGTCCATCCCCATTTTACAAGGGGGAAACTAAGCTTGGATGATTTGCTCCCTGGGAGATGACACAGCTGATATTTCAACTCGGAAGGCTGCATGCCTGACCACTATGATAATACCCCACTTAGCACCTGGCTAGAATACAGTCCACCGTACCTCCTGCTATCAGTTCCGTGAAGCCTTTTCTGGCCAACCCATTGCCTGCTTTGTCTAGTACTATACCTGTTGCCTATTTCTGATGTGGCATGTCTTACACTGTATCATAATTAAAACAAATTATGTGTCTGTTTTTCCTAAGTGACTCTACAGTCTCTGAAGAGACTACGTCAGGTTCATAGTTTGTTTGTTTTTTTTCCAGTGCTGGATTATAAGACTTGCCTAGAAAATGTTCGTTGAATGAATGCCTGCCCTTGGAAATGAATAAATGGTGGTCAGAGATGAAAACAAGTTCCCTTCTGAATCCAGGAGCCCAAGCTCCAGGTTAGCCCAATGCCTTCTGATCCTGAGTACATGAATTTAATAAGAATCTCTCTTCTGGTACCGAAGGAGCAGAAAACCTGGCGATGGCCACACCCAGAGACCCGCCCAGAAGATTTTCACAAGCATGGTGAAAATACATGGTGATACTGAGTGGTCAGTATCAGTGGCACGCCTTACATTGGTCAGTGAACTAACTGTCCTCTAGACATGCTTCCTGCACCTACCAACATGGGACACAGACACCAACATGAGCTTGTCTTTTGAATGCAGACTGCCTTAAACAGGTGCACACTATCCAAGTCCCAGTGGAGTCTAAGACAGAATACCACTGAAAGTAGAAATCTAGGGGATCATTTGATTTTTCACCCAAAGGGGAACTCATTGATCATTATTCTTTTTACTATGTTTGGATCTCATTGGTGTCCTTTGGTTTTCCCACCTCAGGCCTTCAGTGTTTTCAGGTTACTTGTTCACACATGGCAAACATGTATTTTTGGAGACCTCTGACCAAAGGCTGAATAAGAATGCCATGCTTCCCTGTCCACCTCTTTACTCAGGAATACACATCTGCTAGTCTTCCAGTGGAAGTTATGCCCCTTTGTTGTGGTTGGGGGCAGATTAAAGCAAACAGTAGTTGTTGGGGAACAAAACCACATCCTCCCCACACCCTGTCATTCTCTACTGATTCTGTCCTGATATGTAGAATGATATTAAACGTAGTCACAACACTACTGTGAGCTTCCCATAATTGTGAAGAAAGACAACCACTTTTTAATGATACAACATGATGCATCTGGGTAAGTACTAATATAAAATTTGACATCTAGAAGGATGCCAGGATGGCAATTCTGATAACCTTTCCCTGCAAGTGAATGAGAGAGAGGTCTCTCAATATGACTTAATCATGACACATGACATCAAAACACATCATCTCCTGGAACGGGCTCTGAAGACAGACTAACTCCACCATGAGAAGGCACTTAACCTCATCTGTAAATGGACGTACATCAAAGGACCACTATGAAGAATAAATGGAACAAAATGCATGTAAAACACGCATCTCAGTGCCTGGCTCAAACAGTGTTAGCTTCCGTTTTACCAAGATCTAGCTTTCTTCTGCTTCTCCTGAGAAGGATGCTTCTACTATACTCTTGCTCTAAAAGGGGCACAAATTTGTTTGAATTAAACAAAAGAGGTGCCAAAATTCTTTATCCATGTACAATTTTACTTTAGCCACCAACAGATTCCAGACACTTTAGTCACAAGTGTGAGGGTAGGAAGTCACTCCTCAGACACCATTTGTGGTAGGTAGACTTGGTGCCAGAATGGTCACAACAGAATAGCTATTTCAGATGGATGAAATACGACATTTTCACTTGCTTCTCTGGGTCAGCCTTACTGGTCTTGAGCTTGATCCTTTATCAGATGATCGTGGGGTGGCAGGAGGACAGCACAGTGGCTGGAACAAATTGGTGTAAGCAAATAGTAAGGTGCCACTGGACAGAGCTGAAGAAGGACACCACAGGGAAAAGGAGTACACTGAAGTGAGACCGTGGGGTGATGTAAATGGCTGGTGAAGGATCTCCATGGGGGCAAGAGAATGACTAAGGGTTTAAGGCAGGACAGTGACAAAGTAGCACGGTTGTACCAGCTTTATGTGGACTTCTCCACTGAAGTCTCAAATCTGGACATGCAGGTCGTTTGTGAAAGCCTCCAGCCTTACATGAAGGTGGAGGGAACAGTGACCTTTGCCTGAACCTATGGAACTCAGTGCCCAGACCTTTGAGGCCAACTCCCCTTAGAAGTCACCCCACTGGGGAACCAGCTTGAGAGTAAAAATTTAAGGCTCCGGTCATTGGGTTTCTAGGGAATTTATAATTTTCAATAAATTAAAAAAATAATTTGTCCAATGTTTAAATGACCAACTAGATGTCAACAAAGAGGATGTACAGGAAACATACCTCCACAAAATGATGGCTGTATATGAAAAACCCACAGCTAACATCAAACTCAGTGGTGAAAAACTGAGAGGTTTTCCTCTAAGGTCAAGAACAAGGCAAGAATATATCCACTCTTGCCACTTTTATTCCACATAGTATTCGAAGCCCTAGCCATAGCATTTAGATAAGAAAAAGAAATAAAAGGCATCCATATTAGTAAAGAAGAGTTAACCTGTCATTATTTGCAGATGGTATGATACTATACATAGAAAGCCCTAAAGACTCCACCAAAAAGTTATAGAACTAATACATGAATTCAGTAAAGTTGTAGCATGCAAAATTAATACCAGAAATTGGTAGCATTTTTATGTTCTGACAAGAACGTAGCAGAAAAATAAATTCATAAAACAACACCATTTGCAAGTGCACCCAAAAGAATAAAATGCCTTAACCAAGGTGATGAAAGACCTGTAGTCTAAAAACTATAAAACATTGATGAAAGAAATTTAAGATGACACAAACAAATGGAAGGATACTCTATGCTTGTAGACTGGAAGAATTAATATTGTTAAAATGTCCATACTACCCAAAGCAATCTACAGACTCAATTCAATCTCTATCAAAATGCAAAGAGCATTTTTCACAGAACAAGAACAAGCAATACTAAAATTTGCATGGAACCCAAAAGACCCGAAATAGCCAAAGCAATCTTGAAAAAGAGGAACAAAGCTAGATGTTATCACAATCTCGTATTTTAAAATATACTACAAAGCTGTAGTAATCAAAACAGTGCTGGCACAAAAACAGACACAGAGATCAATGGAACACAATAGAGAGCCCAGAAAAAAACCCACACTCTTGTGGTCAATTAATGTATGAAAGAAGAGGCAAGAATATAAAATGGGGAAAAGGCAGTCTCTTCAATGACAGGTTCTGGGAAAACTGGAAAACTACATGCAAAAGAATGAAACTGGACCATTTTGTTTCACCATCCAGAAAAATAAACTCAAAATGCATTAAAAACCTAAATGTGAGACCTGAAACCATAAAACTCCTAGAAGAGAACACGGCCAATAATTTCTCTGACGTTTATTATAGCAACATGTCTCCTAAGGCAGGGAGAACAAAAGGAAAAATAAACTATTGGGACCTCATCAAAATAAAAAGACAGTGAAGGAAACCATCTACAATACAAAAAGACAAATTACTGAATGGGAGAAGATATTTGTAAATGATATATCTGACAAGGGGTTGGTATCCAAAATATATGAAGAAGTTATACAACTCAATACTAAGAAAACAAACAATCCAATTAAAAAATGGACAGAGGCATCTGGGTGGCTCAGTCAGTTGAGCATCAAACTCTTGATTTTGGCTCAGGTCATAATCTCACGGTTTGTGGGTTTGAGCCCTGCATCGGGCTCTGTGCTCACAGTGCAGAGCCTTCTTGGGATTCTCTGTCTCTCTTCCTCCCTTTTCGCCCCTCTCATGTGCTGTCTCTTTCTCAAAATAAATAAAATAAATTTAAAAAATAAAAATAAATAAAAAGTGGATAGAAGACCTGAATAGACATTTTTCCAAAGAAGATATAAAAATGGCCAACAGACACATGAAGAGATGCTCAACATCACTAATCATCATGGAAGTGAAAATCAAAAACACAAGAAGACATCACCTTACACCGGTCAGAATGGCTAAAATAAAATTAAAAAAAAAAAGATAAGAAAAGATAAATGTTGGTGAGGATGAGGGAAAAAAGGAACCCTCATGTATTATTGGTGGGAGTGAAAAATTGGTGCAGCCACCATGGGAAACAGTATGGAGGTTCCTCAAAAAATTAAAAATAGAACTACCATATGATCCAGTAATTCCACTACTTGGTACTTACCCACAGAAAGTGAAAACACTAATTTGAAAAGGTACAGACATCCCTGTTTATTGCAGCATTATTTATAATAGCTCAAATATACAAAAAACCTGTATCCATTGATAGATGAATGGAAAAGAAAGATGATATATACATATATATCATATATAGATATATGGTATCATATATAGATACCATATATAGGTATATATGTATATATAATGGAATAGTACACAGCCATAAAAGGGATGAGATTGGGTCATTTGAAACAACATGGATGGACTTAGAGGGTATTATGCTAAGTGAAATAAGTCAGGCGGAGAAAGACAAATACCATATGATCTCACTCATGTAAAATCCACAAAACAAAACAAATGAATAAGCCAACAAACAAAAAGCAGAATCAGATCTGTATAAACAGAACTGATGGTTGTCAGAGGGGAGGGGAGCTGGGGATCGTGCAAAGTGGGTGAAGGGAAGTGGGAGATACAGGCTTCCAGTTATGGAAAGACATAGGGAATATAGTCAATGGTATTGGGACAGCCGACAGCTACACTTGTGGTGAGCATAGCATAACACATAGAGAGGTTGAATCACTAGGTTGTATGTATACCTGAAACTAATGTAACATTGTGTGTCAACTGTACTCATTTTTTTAAAAAAAAAATACCAACTAGATGCCAGCTTTGGAAAACAAGTGTCACAGAGCTCTGTTAGTGCTACTTTATGAATGGGAATAAATGAAATGTTCTTTCAAAAAAATTTTTTTTAATGTTTATTTATTTTTGAGAGAGACAGACAGAGTGGGAGCAGGGGAGGGGCAGAGAGAGAGGGAGACACAGAATCTGAAGCAGGTTCCAGGCTTCATCCAACCTGTCAGCACAGAGCCCGAAGTGGGGCTTGAACCCACAAACCGTGAGATCATGACCTGAGCCGAAGTTGGATGCTTAACTGGCAACCACCCAGGTGCCCCAAAATGTCATTCTTTCTTAAGGAAAATGAATTTTATCAAATATCAAATTAATATATTTAAAAAATTAAAATAATGTAGAAGACTGGCATGTGGAAACATTCTGATAGTTCTATCATACATGGGACACTATTACTTTTCTGTTCAGCAAGAGTGTATGGTTGCTTTCCAGACCCATAGCAGTGGTCAAAATGTATGTGCTAGGCTAATTACATTCATGATCTGATTATATCTGTATCTATAGTTACATCCATGTCTATAAACAGATCCACATCCAGATCTACATCCACGTCCACAACCGGGTCTACAATTATATCTACGCTTCCATATTCATCTCCGACTACATCTCCATCTCCATCTACAACTACATCTACACCTACAACTACAACTACATCTACACCTACAACTACAACCACATCTACATCTACAACTACAACCACATCTACATCTACAACTACATCTATACCTAGAACTACATGTACATCTACAACTACATCTATACCTAGAACTACATGTACATCTACAACTACATCTACACCTAGAACTACATGTACACCTCCATCTACAACTACAACTACATCTACATCTCCCTTTCCATCTACAACTACATCTACACCTACACCTACAACTACATCTACATCTACATCTACAACTACAACTACAACTACATCTGCATCTACATCTATACCTAGAACTACATGTACACCTCCATCTACAACTACAACTACATCTACACCTCCATCTACAACTATAACTACATCTACATCTCCCTTTCCATCTACAACTACATCTACACCTACACCTACAACTACATCTACATCTACAACTACATCTACAACTACAACTACATCTACATCTACAACTACAACTACATCTACAACTACATCTACAACTACAACTACATCTACAACTACAACTACATCTACATCTACAACTACAACTACATCTACATCTGCATCTACATCTACACCTAGAACTACATGTACACCTCCATCTACAACTACAACTACATCTACACCTCCATCTACAACTATAACTACATCTACATCTCCCTTTCCATCTACAACTACATCTACACCTACACCTACATCTACAACTACATCTACAACTACAACTACAACTACATCTACATCTACAACTACATCTACAACTACAACCACATCTACATCTACAACTACATCTGCATCTACAACTACATCTACAACTACAACCACATCTACATCTACAACTACATCTGCATCTACAACTACATCTATACCTAGGACTACATGTACACCTCCATCTACAACTACATCTACACCCACACCTACAACTACAAATACATCTACATCTACAACTACATCTACAACTACAACTACATCTACATCTACACCTACAACTACAACTACATCTACATCTACAACTACATCTACAACTACATCTACATCTACAACTACAACTACATCTGCATCTCCCTTTCCATCTACAACTACACCTACAACTACACCTACACCTACACCTACAACTACATCTACATCTACAACTACATCTACAACTACAACTACATCTGCATCTACAACTACATCTACACCTAGAACTACATGTACACCTCCATCTACAACTACATCTACAACTACACCTACATCTACAACTACAACTACATCTACATCTACAACTACATCTACAACTACATCTACACCTACATCTACAACTACATCTACATCTACAACTACATCTACAACTACAACTACATCTGCATCTACAACTACATCTATACCTAGAACTACATGTACACCTCCATCTACAACTACAACTACATCTACACCTCCATTTACAACTATAACTACATCTACATCTCCCTTTCCATCTACAACTACATCTACACCTACACCTACAACTACATCTACATCTACAACTACATCTACAACTACAACTACATCTGCATCTACAACTACATCTACACCTAGAACTACATGTACACCTCCATCTACAACTACAACTACATCTACACCTCCATCTACAACTACAACTACATCTACACCTCCATCTACAACTATAACTACATCTACATCTCCCTCTCCATCTACAACTACATCTCCATCTACAACTACAACTACATCTCCCTCTCCATCTCCCTATCTTCTTCTGCCAGCCAAGCACCACGACAGGTCTGAGGCTACAGCAGAGAACAAGTTATACTTGGTCTCTATCCTCAGGGATCTTGGAGCACAGACTATAGCAGGGAATACAGACCAAACCATGAAGGTATGAACATTTGGTATTTTATGAGAGCAGTCCATGTTTTGAGGTGGATGTTCTTATTCAATGTTAGCGATAAAAGCACGGAGACCCTGGTCACTTTTCTAATATGTAGGAGAGCTCACCTGTGACCCAGTTTGTTCTGACTCCTTAGTCTGTTCTTTCCACTGCATCACCAGACTTAGGCTGTCTGCACCCCTATATCCTTGGGGAAACTTCCCTAGTACTTTCTTCCATTCAAAAGGAATTCTTTTGTTTAAAGAGGGGTTCACTTGCTCTACCAACCTCGGGACACTTCTGTCAAACTGAGTGTCTGGAGAGACAGGCTGGAGATCACCAACTAGAGGTGGTTCTAAATGTAATGTCAATACTTGAACAAAATCTGACTCTCGATGGAGGCATGGAAGGTGGAGGGCAAGAGGCTGTAATTGAAGCAGAGCATGTTTAGGTCAGGCTTGGAGTCTCACTGAAGTCAATGGACAGTGTTGTTTTCAAGACTCACTCCAGTTCTCCATGGAATATGACAGGTAGCTTGGCTGGATTCCCCTGGGAAATCCAGGATGATGAAAGCAGATGTTTCATGAAAGAAAAGCGAGAGCAAATCTTTGTCAAATGTTTGGGCTTACAGACCAGACAGAGTTGTATTAACATTATGGTTCTTTAACTCATGAGCTGTATGACTTTGGACTAGCTCATCAACCTCTTTATGCCCCTGAGAAAGATAATAGCAGCTCTTGACATCTGGAAGCCAGCATGGGACTGTCAGCTTGGCCTTGATGTTTTAAGGAGCTGGCCTGGTGCTCACAGCTGTGCCTTGGTGTTCTCCTGTTAAACATAAGCCATTTCTAGCACACTAACAACAAAACAAAACAAATGTTTTGTCTGGATACAGACAAAAACATGAGCACTGTCCAAACCATAAAAAGGACCAAAGATCCCCCCGTATGGTTTTAGCTTCACTGGATTCCCTCTCCCATATAGAGAAGATTTATTAAGACACCCAATCATAAAATTGCTCCTACTTCATGATACCATCCAATCTTGAGCAAATCCCTGCTTCCTAAAATCTTCCCCCAAATCACCTAAGCCTTAATCCCATAAGTCCTTTCTAAAACCTGCTTATTGAGACACCCCTTGTTTTGCCACAGTGTGTGCTCTCCCTTGTAACAAGCACCTTGCTCAACTTCAGCGTGCTTGCTGGTCTTTGGCTGGAGGGTAATGCCACCACCTTATTCTCATGACAACCACTTAAAAAGGTTGTTAAAGACAGACAGATCAGGGCAGCAGAGCACAGAGACCAGTACTCAATATGTATTGACTGTTGTTTTTCTATTTTAAATCATATTATAGAGGGAAGTGTTAGGTATTCCATATTGTTCCAGTTGTAACAGCAAGTTGCCTAGGTAGCAGATCAAGAGGTATTTAGGGGGAAGGAATGAATAAAGTCACTAATGGCTCTTGTGCAAAGGCATAAGGAAGGGCTGCATTTTGGGAAGGGGCTTCACCCATTAGAACCTAAGGTCCAATAATGCTCCTGAGACACTTTCAGTGTTGCTCTGACTTCTGGTCTCTGCATGTTTTATACACACACACACACACACACACACACACACACACACACACCATGTTTTGGAATGTACACCATTAAACATTTTAATTTGGTATCTGGTGAACTAATTATTTAAAAGCTAGTGGAAAAATTGGTTTCATATTTAGATCTTTAATCCATTTTGAGTTTATTTTTGTGTATGGTGTAAGAAAGCAGCCCATTTTCATTCTTTTTCATGTAACTGTCCAGTTTTTCCAGTGCCACTTATTGAAGAGAGTGTCTTTTCTACATTGCGTATTTTTGCTTCCTTTGCCATGGATTAAGTGACCGTATAATCATTGGTTTATTTCTGGGCTCTCTATTCTGTTCCATTGATCTATGTGTCCATTTTTATGCCAGTGCCACGCTGCTTTGATTACTACAGCTTGGTAGTATGATCTGGGATTGTGATAACTCCAATTTTGTTTTTCTTTTTTCTTTCTTTCTTTCTTTCTTTCTTTCTTTCTTTCTTTCTTTCTTTCTTTCTTTCTTTCTTTCTTTCTATTGTTTAAATCCAAGTTAGTTAACATACAGTGTAAAAATCATCTCAGGAGTAGAATTTAGTGATTCATCACTTACATATAACACTCAGGGTGCATCCCAGCAAATGCTCTCCTTAATGCCCAACACACATTTGGTCTATCGTCCCACCCAGCACCCCTCCAGCAACCCTCAGATTGTTCTCTGTATTTAAGAGTTTCTTATGGTTTGCCTCCCTCTCTTTTTTTGTCTTATTTTTCCTTCCCTTCCCCTATGTTCATCTGTTTTGTTTGTTAAATTCCACATATGAGTGAAATCATATATTTGTCTTTCTCTGAATGACTTATTTTGCTTAGCATAATACATTCTAATTCCATCCATGTTGTTGCAAATGGCAAGATTTAATTCTTTTTGATCACCAAATAATATTCCATTGTATACAGATATACACCACATCTTCTTTATCCATTCATCAGTCCATGGACATTTGGGTTCTTTCCATAATTTGGCTACTGTTGATAGTGCTGTTATAAATGTCGGGGTGCATGTGCCCCTTCGAATCAGCATTTTTATATCTTTTGGATAAATACCTAGTAGTGAAATTGTTGGGTTGTAGGGTTCTTCTTTTTCATGATTACTTTGGCTATTCAGGATCTTTTGTGTTTCATACAAGTTTTATATTATTTGTTCTTATTCTGTGAAAAATGTTGTTTGTATTTTGATAGGGATGGTATTATATCTGTAGATTGCTTTGGACAGTATGAACATTTTAGCAATATTGGTTCTTCCAATCCATGATCATGAAATATCTTCCATTTGTTTGTGTCCTTCAATTTCTTTCATGACCTAAATTTGAGACCTGAAACCATAAAACTCCTAGAAGAAAGCATAGGCAGTAATCTGTTTTACATTGGCAGTGGAAACATTTTTCTAGATATGTATCCTACAGGCAAGGGAGACGAAGGTAAAAATAAACTATTGGGACCTCTTCAAAAGAAAAAAAAATTTTTGGCCAGCAAAGCAAACCATCAAAAAACCAAAAAGAGCCCACTGAATGACAGAAGATATTTGCAAATGATATATCCAATAAGGGGTTAATACCCAATATACATAAGGAACTTATAATACAACTCAACACTAAAACAACCCAAATAATCCGATTAAAAAATGGGCAGAGGACCTGAACATTTTTCCATAGAGGACATATAAATGGCCAACATATACATGAAATGATGTTCAATGTCACTAATCATCAGGGAAATGCAAATCAAAAGTACGAGATATCACCTTACACCTGTCAGAATGGCTAAAATCAAAAACACAAGAAATAACACGTGTGGCTAGGATGTGGAGAAAAAGGAATCCTTGTGCACTGTTAGTGGGAATGAAAATTGGTGCAGCCACTGTGGAAAACAGTATGGAAGTTCCTCAAAAAATTAAAAATAGAACAACCATTTGATCCAGTAATTCCACTGCCGGGTATTTACCCAAAGAAAACAAAAACACTAATTTGAAAAGATACATACATTTCTATGTTTACTGCAGCACTGTTTACAGTAGCCAAGATATGGAAGTAACCCAAGTGTCCACTGATAGATGAATAAATAAACAAGATGCAGTATATATAAAAAATGGAATATTACTCAGCCCCCAAAAGAATGAGATCTGGACATTTGCAACAACATGGATGGATCTAGCAGGTTTAATGGCAAGGGAAGTAAGTAAGATAGAGAAAGACAAATACCATATGATTTCAGTCATATGTGGAATTTAAGAAGCAAATGAACAAAGAAAAAAGAGACAAACAAATAAACAAAAAACAGACTCTTACAAAGAACAAACTGGCTGTTGTCAGAGGGAGGTAGATAGGGGGATGGGTGAAATAGATAAAGGAGATTAAGAGGTACAAACTTCCAATTGCAAAACAAGTCATGGAGATGAAAAATGCAGCATAGGGAATATAGTCAATGAGACTGTAGAAACTCTATTTGGTGACAGATGGTAACTACACTTACCACAATGAGCATGGAGTAACGTATAGGATTGTTGAAGCATGTTGTACACCTGAAACTAATCTAACACTCTCTTAATTATACTTAAAAAAAAACCTAATGGAAAAACTGGAAGTCTAAAATAAAAATTCTTATTTAATGGCACCATAATTATGAGTGATGTTTGTTTCTTTAGGTATGATCAGATGGAGAGAAGCATGTTTATGAACATTCTCAGCATTTAGTATCCCCAGGACTCTCCTTATGTACCATTCATCATCATCAAGATGCAAATGGCACTGTCTCTCTGTGCACTCTATCCAGACGTTCTCCAGCTACTAGTGTTACTAATGAGTCTATTCTAAACAAAGATGTAGTGTTCCTTTTTCTCTGTTGTGTAAGTTGTTTTTCATGAGCTTTTCTCCACAACTCCTGACATCAATCTTCTCTGTGACTACATTACAGCTTCAGAACCTGAAGGGAATGGAAGAAGCCAAGCCTGGCCCTCTAGAGATAAAAAAGGAATTACACTTCCTCTGAGTACCATCCTCTGAACTTTACGATGACTCAAATCCATTTCTAATTATACATATTTGGTTCAGGCTGGTGTTGATTGAAGATGGGAAAAAAGACACCAGCTTTCATTTTGTATTTTTTTTCAGCTAGAGCAAAAATCCAGGACAGGTTTATGAACAAATCTTAAAATGATGCCATTTTAAGAATGGGAAAAATATGTGGTGAAAATAACACAGATTTGGGGTCCTGAAAAGCTTCCATGTCTAGATTACCAAAGGAATAAAAAGCTAAAATGATTGAGTGATTGGCTGAGGCTCTCTTACTGTTGTCTTACTAATAAGACAAACCTTACCTACTAGACATCTGCCCCCTGCCTGCTGGTGGGCTACTCAGCTGAGCATAGCCACATGCCCGCCATACTCTGGTCACATGCCTGCCATGTGCCCTCTGGGCATCTTCATGGGCCACCCTGAGTTTTTAGTTCAATCACACAGTTGACAGCTGATTAAATGGTCCAACTGTTTGAATAAAATAATCTTGAAAAAGCTGGAGACATCACCTAATGATTCTTTGGAAGATTATTATTCTAAACAAAAGATAAATTATCTTTTCCACAAAATGGGTGTCTAGTTAGTGACCAACCCATGGAGTTAAGCAGGCTTGGAGCCTCTAACAGCCCAGAGGAAGGGTCGACATCACCTAAAGCTTGAGTTCTACCAGTGGTTCCATCTGTCCCTTGCACTAAGATGTTAAGGGGAGAACTTTTGTTGGCATGTAGGGTTGACACAGTCCAGGAGATGCTATCATCCTACCACTCAGGGGAAAATGACAGTACTAATGCCCCATGCATTGTTCTGGATGCTTTACAAGCCTGTGTTTGTTGAAATCTCACAACAACCCATCTTATAGGGAAGGAAACAGAATGGAAAGGACTTGCCCAAACGCAGCTGGTAAGAAGGGAAGCTGAGTGTCACAAATACGCAAGGAGACTAGCTTACTATTTCATCTTTGGGAAGAATTATTCACAACATGTAGTGCCCATAAGACTCTAGCCTGGCTGTTCATGTGTGTCCTCTTTCTTGGCCCTGGAAGTTCTATGTGTATTAATAGTCTCAGTTTCAAAGCAAAATAAGAATTCAGGGAAACGTGTAATTACACGAGAGAAACATTTTTCTTATTTTCTCGAAATCAGTGGAAGGCAGTTATGAAAAGAAATGCAGTGAGTTAAAAAAAAAAGAAAAGAAAAGAAAAAAAAAAAAAAAAACAGCCCCTTTGTGCTTCGGGCCTGAGTGGCAGTGGAGGGAGACAGGCTGGGTTTGGCGGGTTTTATTAGGTGCTGCAGCAGCAAAACAGGCGTCTGATGGATGCTTCTGTCAGAAGCATGAGGAGGGAGAGGCATTAGCATCATTCCTCACTGTAATTCTGAACAATTAATATAAGTTAGCTTAGCCGCGGCTCAATTTATTATTTACAGGTGTCCACTCTGCTATTCTCATGATTTCATGCAAATGTGAACAAGCATTTCTTCAAATCTCTTGACAAAGACAAAAGAAGGTGCCCCGGGAGTAGCCCCATGTATCCTGTTAGCTCCTGGTTTGCATTCTGAGTTACTGCAGGAAATTTAATTAGTAGGAACTGTAACTTGATTTTGTTTCTGTCCTCAAGGTGAAATTTTTGTTCCCGGGGATGGAAAATAAAGAACTTAATCTTGGCATCTCAAAGACAGCTTCCCACTCAGAAGTGTGCTCTTTGGCCTCTCCTTTTTTGTCCTGGTGGTCTACACCACTTAGCTTCTTGAGGTCTTATTTTCTTTGTTACCAAGTGGGAATAATATTGTTGGCCACAAAGAACATGACTATTTGAAGAGACAGCAGAGCATAAGAGCCTTAGAGAACACCTAGTTCAAACTTATTTCCAAAGTAAGGAAACTGAGGCCCCCAAAGGGGACTGACTCACAAGATCACAGAATAATGAATGTCCTGTGATTTTTGGTCCTGGACTCCTTTGCCCAATAGGCTGTGCAAATACCAGACAAAGTCCATCTGCAGGATGGAGAGGGCTGTTGCTTGCTCGCTCCCTCACTCCTTTTCACTCGAACCAGTTCTTCCTTTTTATATAAGGATCTCACAACTCTCCAAAGTACCACTATTCACTCGGCATCTTTGTCTACTGGCTATAAAGAATTCACACTCGGTTCCTTGGCTTTGTCTCATCAAAGGGAAATCAGTAGATAAAACCTTGAACAGAGTGACCAGGGAATGTTAATGGAAGGAATCCTGAAGGAGTAGGGCTGAGAGTGGTACGGGATGAAATGCATCGCGATCACAGTTCAGTTATTTTTGAGTACTTTAATTTCATCCTGCTTCTTAAGAGTTGAAAGTGATTTCAGAATGCCACTGCACCTCAGGCCATGTCTGCTTTCTGTCTTCTCTCATTAATAATGAGCATTAAGGAAGCTGAGATCATCCATTTGAACTCACTATTTTGGATTCCCTTTCCAACTCCCTCCAGGGCTTGATTCTTGACAAAATGTTGGGCCAGACCTAGGTGACTGTCTGTCTTCCAGGTCTGCAAGATAAACACCCAGCCCCACATATGTACCAGGATATTAAGAGTAATGTATATATTATCCATTTAGCTTCATATTCATGCAAAGATGAAATAATTAAGGAAACCAGAGAGGTAGAGAAAATCTTTTTTGAAAGAAAGTACAAAATGTATAAATCCATGCTACTCTTCCTTGAAGTCAACTCATCTGGGAGTTGGAAAGCAAGGGCAAGTGGGTAGAATTTAGAAGGTCTCATTTATGGAGTACAATTCATAAAACGAGTTTAGTCTTGAGTCTTCTTTGAGACCCTGAAGTACAGAAAGGCTCTGAAATTTTTCAGAAAAAAAGGATGTTCTTTTTGTCCCAGAGAAATGTTTTGACCTCAGCCTATTCCATTCCTCTTGATTCATTCCTTGTAATTCAGAACATGAGCTCACTGCCTTTGTCCTCCTCAGTGATGCTGTCATGAGCTGTATTGAGTTCCCTTCACACATGTCATCTTAAGCAGTGACAACAAGGACCAGAGATACCTAGCCTTTTAAGAAGAAATGTTACACCTATATTCCCAGCGCACTGGGAATATTCCTCTCATTTCCTCTATGTCCACCCAGAAACATCTCAGAATGATGAAAAGAGACAGTGCTTGTCCACCACTGGGCTGGTCTGAAATCCTGAGCGCAATCCCTGGCCACCCCAGGATTTATCTGCCTTAGTGGGTAAAGCATGGACTCAGGCTTAAATTCTAGGTCTGCTGCCTTCTCCAGTGACTCTGGCCAAGTTCCATTTGTATCTGAAACTGACAAGTTCCTTAATCTCTGTAATGTGGGGGTAATAATAATACCTATAGGGGTGTTGAGATAATTAAAGAAATATAAGGAGTCTGCTTAGGATAGTTCTGTAGAATAACAAATGTCTGCTATTGCTGTTATCCTCATTATTATCATTGTCATTACAACCAACCATACATCAGTTAAATGCACACTTTTGCCACACTCTTCAGGAGAAGGTTCTTGGCCATCCAGTGACCAGCTACACCTCACATATGGAAAACATGAATGCACTTGCCATGCTCTCTGCTGCCTGGCTCAGATTTCCCTTCCTCCCTTCCTTATTGCAAGCAGGATACTTGCCCATCTACATATTTTCAATTTTTCAGCTTATCAGTATTGCATGCTGATAAAGCGAGAAACTCAGGAAGGCGCCATAAGATTGTTAAAGGGGAGATGCTGGAGATGTAAAGTTATCTTTGTTTGCATCAGGATGGACCATTGACATAAAAATAGCGGATGAGACTGTCCAAATTACAAAGTCACCACTGAATATGAGTCAGTGGGTCCCACATCATAACCTGATCTTCCTTGCATCCATTATACTGTTGAGAGCCATATTCTTCCTCTCCCAGAGTTCCTGCCTTGGCCTAAGGCTTCAGCCCAAAGAGTAAGCTCTTTTACCCTTTCGCAATATTGAGAATGGTGATGTCCACCTTTCTATGTCTGGCTCCCTCCCTCACTCCTCCCAAGGGAGAAAGACTGACTTCCCCAGGGCGATGAGAAAGGACATGACTGGCACAGAGCAGGCTCTTCCTCTCATTTGGAGCAGCCTGGGCTCTGGTTGCTTTGCTCCTGTCCTCCGTGGGCATGCACAGGGGCAACCAGCAGATATACCTTTAACTTGGGCAAGTTCAATTCTGGGGAAAGTAGTAGGAAGCCCAGTTTTGGCCACATGTTCTGAATGTATTTTCCATTCTGGTTTCATCGGTGATGAAGCTGATAGCTTGATCACCATCTGTCTGCTTCTTGGTGGTGTTTCTTTTAAATGCCTGGGAGCTCAGGAAGGGAAGAGAGGATGTCATTTATTGGATTCTTACAACTCCAAGAATTAACTGCCACATCTAATGATCTCAACTTCATTCTCCTATGGCCATTTCTGTGAGTCTGAATTAGGTATGAGTGCTCCAAACAACACCTATTGTTTCTTTCATAAGGGAAACATCCAGTCAGATTTTTAAAAAGATACCTTTCCTCCTTTCCCTCCTTCTTTCCTCCCTCTCTCCTTCCCTCCCTTTCCTTCCTTCTTATTTCCTTTCCTTTCCTTTCCTTTCCTTTCCTTTCCTTTCCTTTCCTTTCCTTTCCTTTCCTTTCCTTTCCTTTCCTTTCTTTTCCTTTCCTTTCCTTTCAATTGGAAAGGTGTTTCAGGTGTAAAACATAGTAGTTCAACATCTCTATATATTATACTATGCTCACCACAAGTGTAGCTGCCCTATGTCACCACACAATGCTATCATAATACCATTGACTATATTCCCTATGCTGTGCCTTTTATTCGCAAGACTTGTTCACTCCATAACTGGAAGCTTGTATCTCACACTCCCCTTCACCCTTTTTGCCCATCCCTCACTCTGCAATCATCAGTTTGTTCTCTGTATTTATAGGTCTGATTCTGATTTTTGTTTGCTTTTTCATTTGCTTTTTAGATTCCACATACACATGACATCATATGGTATTTGTCTTCCTCTGTCGGTTTATTTCACTTAGGATAATATCCTCTTGGTCTATCCATGTTGTTGCAAATGGCATATGTACATACACTCCACATCGTCCATCTTCCTTATCCATTCATTCAATGATGGCTACTTGGGCTGCTTCCATATTGTGACTATCGCAAATAATGCTGCAATAAACCAGAGGGGTGCATATATCTTTTTGAATTTGGGTAAAATTTTTGAATTTTTTTTCTTTGGGTAAATACCTAGCAGTGGAATTACTGGATCACAGGGTAGTTCTATTTTTAATTTCTGGAGGAACCTTCATACTATTTTCCACAGTGGTTGCATTGATTTACATTCCCATGAACAGTGCACAGGGGTTCCTTTTTCTCCACATCCTTGCCAACACTTCTTACTTCTTGTCTTTTTAATGCTAGCCATTCTCACAGTTTTAAGGTGATATTTCATTGTGGTTTTTAATTTGCATTTCCGTGATGATTAGTGATGTTGAGCATTTTTCATGTCTCTTTTGGCCGTCTGTAAGTCTTCTTGGGAAAATTGTCTATTCAGGTCCTCTGCACATTTTTTAATTTGATTTTTTTTCTGTGTTGAGTTGTATAAGTTTTTTTTTTTTTTTATGTATCTTAGCTATTAACCCTTTATCAGATATGTCATTTGTAAATATCTTCATCCATTCAGTAGGTTGTCTTTTTGTTTTATAGATGGCTTTCTTTGCTGTGAAAAGCTTATTTAGAAGTAGCCATAATAGTTTCATTTTTGCTTTTGTTTCCTTTTTCTTTGGAGACAGATCTAGAAAAATATTCTTATAGGTGATGTCAAAGAAACTGCCTGTGTTCTCTTCCAGGAGTAGGTATCATTTCTTTTTGTGCATGTTGTGATGTACTCATGGCTTGTCTGTGTTGCTCACAGATATATTGTGCTTTTCATCTCAGCATTCAGCACACCCTCCCCATCATAATGTTTTGAAAAGAGTATTGCTCAAGGTGTTCCAACACTGTTTAGTGCGCTGATGTCCTAACCTCAAAGAGAAAGCTTGGGCTGCAGTATGAAAATACAATTGAGATGAAACAAATCCTCTTCTGATTCTTCAGTTAGATCCTCAAACTTAACTCCCACAAAATGCCCAAAGCACCACTCTGTTAATGCTGTGGTGTCATGTTTTTGCCCTTCCTGGTGCTTCTGGTTCTTTTCATTAAATATCCAACAAACATCTCTTTTGTGAGATAGGATGCTATAGGAATTGTCAATATCCAAAGAATAGGGTAAAATTTGAAAACTGTGAACCTTATCATGTAACAATTTCACACAGATGCCATCAATTTATTTGCAGAAACACCTGAAAATATAGCTAAACACGGCTGTAACCAATCTTTCAGTTCATGGGAAGTCACCTTTTAAAGGATCTGGAGTGGGATGACCACTCCCTAGGAGGTGGGATGCAGTCCCAACAGTTTCTCAGTAACTGGCTGGTGAAAGCTATAAAACAGAAACCACCCTACTGTGCTTGCTCTGGGATAGCTATGTGTGAGTGAGAAACTTACAGCAAATAACTTGATATTGATTTCTCTGAATATAACCCACATTGACTTGAAAACAGTCACAATAAAAACCACAATAACAACCACCACAGTAAAAATAAGGGGTATCTTATTTGGAACCAGATTGGCAATATTGTAGGGTGGAAATGTCTCCAACAATCTTACAGGTGGAAATATCTTGAGGATTATTCATTAGCCAGTCCAGTATGGTTTGAACATGCAAGACCCTTTGATGTTGAGAACGATCACACAAAGTGTAGCCAAACTTAACAGGGATGGGAGAGCACTAGGATCTGATCAAACACAGACCTGTGAGCATCTTTAAAATGTATCAGAGCCACAGAGACATCAAATATCTATGGCAGAGAAAACTGTTCAAGAAGTATGACCTGCTAGAAGAAATGAAAGCAATACCTTTGAATGTAGAAATAAAGTAATAAATAAATAACCAGATGCTTTGTTTGCCAACTTCAAATTCTCACTGAGCCTACAATGAAGGTTGAATTATTCATATCTTTCTACATATCTATGGGTCACAAAAACATGGCTGTCATCAATAATCCAATGAACTAGATGCCCTGGAAGTTATGGCACAGAAAACAGTTTGGAAATCAAACATTATCAGAAAAGTGTGTTTGCCCCATGTAGAACTTCTCCAATATTATAAGCAATGTAATTATTGTGAAATGGTTAGCTGCGTAGTCAGTTCACAGACTGGCATCCAGGGTTTATAAATATTATAATTGCATTCAGTAATTAAATACTAATCATGTCTGATATACAAGGCAGTGTGATAGGCAAGCAAGGCAAGATTATGGGCAAATCATGGTCTCTGATGGATGATTATGTGTGTGGGTCAGGTTGGGGTGTGAAGGGGTGGTGGCAATTGGGAGACAAGAACAAAAACAAGCTATAAAACAAGGCAGAATATGGTAAGCATCTTAAGGAAAATATTAGCAATGTTCTGTAGGGCTCAAATTGTAAAAGATCCAAACAGTTCCTTAACCTGTGAACCATGCATGAAAGAAATTAAGAAAACAATCCTATTTACAATTGCAACCAAAATAATAAGATATCTAGGAATAAACTTAACCAAGGAGGTGAAAGACCTGTACTCTGAAAAATAAAAAACAAAAAAACTAAAAAAACCATGCATGGAGTGTATCATGCATGGTGTACATCTTCAGGTTTCTAAGGAGAAGACCCATAGGCTTTTACCAAACACTCTGTGATTAAAATAGTAAGAGCTTGACTGGCAGATACCTGAAAATTAGGTATGAAACAGCTTCATGTAAGTGGTGAAATCTGAAAAAGATCGTAAAGGGTCTGGAAACTCTATAGTTACAACAGCAGAGTTGGGAGGACATGCCCAAAAGAAGAAAGGGCATGAATAAAGGCAGGGAAGGGAGAAATGTCAGAACATAAACTGTGAGAGAACAAGGGGTGTGAGGGGGTAACCCTGGTGAGTGCTAGGATCCAGACCTGGAAGGCTATTTTAAAGAGCGGGGCTATCACTTTACATGTTAGAGGTTGAAAGCTCAACTTGGAACAAGAACAACATGTGATATAAATGTGTGTAAAAACTGAGGGCTTTTCCTCTAAGATCAGGAACAAGACAAGTATGTCCACTCTCACCACTTTTATTCAAAATAGCACTAGAAATCCTAGCCACAGCAATCAGACAAGAAAAAGAAATAAGAGGCATCCATATTGGCAGAGAAGAAATTAGTCATTATTTGCAGATGACATGATACTATATATAGAAAAACTCTAAAGACTCCACCAAAAAAACTACTAGAAGTAATAAATTAATTCAGTAAACTTGTAGGATACAAAATCAATCTACAGAAATCTGTTGCATTTCTATACACCAATAATGAAGCAGCAGAAAGAAATTAAGAAAACAATCCTATTTACAATTGCAACCAAAATAATAAGATATCTAGGAATAAACTTAACCAAGGAGGTGAAAGACCTGTACTCTGAAAACTATAAAACAAAAGAAATTGACAAAAGAAATTGAGGACAACACAAAGAAATGGAAAGACATTCCATGCTCATGGCTTGGAAGAACAAATATTGTTAAAATATTTATACTACCCAAAGCAATTTACAGATTTAATGCAATTCCTATCAAAATACCAATAGCATTTTTCACAGAGCTAGAACAAACAATCCTAAAATTTTTATGGAATCAAAAAAGTCCTAGAACAGTCAAAACAATCTGCAAGAAGAAAAACAAACTGAAGGTATCACAATTCCAGACTTCAAGTTAAATTACAAAGCTGTAGTAATAAAAACGGTATGGTACTGGCATAAAAATAGACACAAAGATCAACAGAATAGAACAGAAAAACTAGAAATAAACCCACAATTATATGGTTAATTAATCTTTGACAAATATGGAATTAAAATACAATGGAAAAAAGAGAGTCTCTTCAACAAATGGTGTTGGCAAAACTGGGCAGACATAAGAATGAAACTGGACCATTTTCTTTCACTGTACCCAAAAATAAACTCAAAATGGATTAAGGACCTAAATGTGAGATCCAAAACCATAAAAATCCTTGAAGAGACCACAGGCAGTATTCTCTCTGAAATTGGCTGTAGCAACATTTTTCCAAATATGTTCCCTGAGGCAAGGGAAGTACAAGCAAACTAAACTATGAGGACTACATCACAATAAAAACTTTCTGCACAGTGAGGGAAATAATAAACAAAGCTAAATGGGAGAAGATATTTGCAAATGACATATCCAATAAAGGGTTAATATCCAATATATATATATATATATATATATATATATATATATATATATATGTATGTATATATATATAAAGAACTGATACAACTCAATAGACAACAAGTAAATAACCCAATTAAAAATAAGCAGAAGACAGGAATAGACAATTCTCTAAAGAAGCGATGCAAATGGCCAATAGACACATGAAAAGATGCTCAACATCACTCATCATCAGGGAAATGCAAATCAAAACCATAAGGAGATATCACTTCACACCTGTCAGAATGGCTAAAATCAACAACAGAAGAAACAACAGGTGTTTGTGAGGATGTGGAGAAAAAGGACCCCTCTTCCATTTTTGGTAGGAATGCAAATTGGTGCAGCCATTGTGGAAAACAGTATGAAGGTTACTCAAAAAGTTAAAAATAGAACTACCCTGGGGGACCTGGGTGGCTCAGTCAGTTAAGCATCTGACTTTGACTCCGGTCATGATCTCCAGGCTCATGAGTTCAAGCACTGGGTCAGGCTCTTTACTGTCGGCACGGAGCCTGCTTGGGGATCCTCTGTCTCACTCTCCATCTGCCCCTTCTCTGTTTGCACACTCTATCTCTCTCTCTCAAAAATAAATGAACATTAAAAAAAAAATAGAACTACCCTATGATCCAGCAATTACACTACTGGGTATTTACCCAAAGAATACGAAAACACTAAGGGTATGTACACCCCTATGTTTATAGCAGCATTATTTACAATAGCCAACATATGGAATGAGCCCAAGTGTCCTTCAATAAATGAATGGATAGAGAAGATGTGGTATATACATACAGTGGAATATTATTCAGCCATAAAAAAGAATGAAATCTTGCCATTTGCAACAACATAGATGGAACTACAGACTATAATGCTGAGTGAAATAAGTCAGAGAAAGACAAATACCATATGACTTTACTCATATGTGAAATTTAATAAACAAAACAAAGAAAGGAAAACAAGAGAGAGACAGAGACAAATCAAGAAACAGACCCTAAATTATAGAGAACATACGGATGGTTACCAGAGGGGAGGTAGGTGGGGGGCATGGAGGAAAAAGGGGACAGGGATTAGAGTACACTTATTATGATAAAAAATAAAAGAGATTAATTAATTTAAAAAGGAGAAAAGATAGAGATAAATCTCAAGAACCGATGCTTTAAAAACAAAAAAAGTAAATAAAAACTTATCTAACAAATCAAAGAGTAACAAGAGAAATCTTGAACACATAAAATAAGTGAAACATAAAGAAAAACAGTCACAGATACAGAAGAAATTAAAACATTCTTGAAAGTTGACTTTTCTAAAACAATAAAAATAAATAGGAATTAAGAAGTCAAGGCTTACAACAGGCACATGAAAAGATGTTCAACGTCGCTCCTTATCAGGGAAATACAAATCAAAACCACACTCAGATATTACCTCACGCCAGTCAGAGTGGCCAAAATGAACAAATCAGGAGACTATAGATGCTGGAGAGGATGTGGAGAAACGGGAACCCTCTTGCACTGTTGGTGGGAATGCAAATTGGTGCAGCCGCTCTGGAAAGCAGTGTGGAGGTTCCTCAGAAAATTAAAAATAGACCTACCCTATGACCCAGCAATAGCACTGCTAGGAATTTATCCAAGGGATACAGGAGTACTGATGCATAGGGACACTTGTACCCCAATGTTTATAGCAGCACTCTCAACAATAGCCAAATTATGGAAAGAGCCTAAATGTCCATCAACTGATGAATGGATAAAGAAATTGTGGTTTATATACACAATGGAATACTACGTGGCAATGAGAAAAAATGAAATATGGCCTTTTGTAGCAACGTGGATGGAACTGGAGAGTGTGATGCTAAGTGAAATAAGCCATACAGAGAAAGACAGATACCATATGTTTTCACTCTTATGTGGATCCTGAGAAACTTAACAGGAACCCATGGGGGAGGGGAAGGAAAAAAAAAAGAGAGAGAGAGAGGTTAGAGTGGGAGAGAGTCAAAGCATAAGAGACTCTTAAAAACTGAGAACAATTTTTGAGGGTTGATGGGGGGTGGGAGGGAGGGGAGGGTGGGTGATGGGTATTGAGGAGGGCACCTTTTGGGATGAGCACTGGGTGTTGTATGGCAACCAATTTGACAATAAATTTCATATATTAAAAAAAAAAAAAGAAGTCAAGGCCTAGACAGACTGCATCCCTAACTTACCAGTCACTGAATTTTTCAACATGAGATAGCAGAACAGAAAATTGGAAGCAACCTAAATGGCCACTATGATACTGGTTAAATAAATTACAATACATGCAAATTACATGTGTAAATTTTACATGCATTGAGTCTTTAATGGTATTGTCGATCTTTACTTATTGATACCAGAAAATGTTTATTTCATGGTTAAAG
The DNA here is from genome assembly GCF_028749965.1 of Puma concolor. Taxonomy (NCBI): domain Eukaryota; kingdom Metazoa; phylum Chordata; class Mammalia; order Carnivora; family Felidae; genus Puma; species Puma concolor. The sequence goes on from NC_141683.1 coordinate 62,827,792, forward strand.
TGCAAACCACATTACAAAGACATACAAAAGAAATAGTATGATAGCTGTTTATTCTAAAAATAAACAATGGTAATGTACAAAGGCTTATGGTCTTTATTTTTTTATCAGTATTTTTATTGAAAATTTTAATTTGGTCCATTAATGTCTGTCATATTTTCAATAAAAGAATATTAAAATATCTTTTGTGTATTTAAGATACACTCTACTTACATCTATATGAAAGTATATGTACTTCTAAACAATGACTGGTGGGAACAGAAAAAAATTGTATTCAAATAGTTAGATTTGGGATGTATTTTCCACCTTTGCAGTTTTCTAAAAAAACATTTTTAATGTTTTTATTTACTTTGAGACAGAGAGAGACAGTGCATGAGTAGGGGAGGGGCAGAAAGAGAGGGAGACACAGAATCTAAAGCAGGCTCCAGGCTCTGAGCTGTCAGCACAGAGCCCAACGCGGGGCTCGAACTCATGGAGTGTGAGATCATGACCTAAGCTGAAGTCAGACGCTCAACTGACAGGGCCACCCAGGCTCCCCGACCTTTGCATTTTTCTATTTTATAATAATAAATGTAATTTTGGGAGGGGGGTAATAGATGTGCATATTTTGGATGCCTTCCTTAACGTTTTCCAGAGGTCTTGATGTGGGTATGTGAAAAGAGATGGTCATGAACACTGCAGACAGATCGCAATCTATGCAGGAGGTTCTTAGGAAGACTTCACTCTGGTTATCCTTCCACCCCGCCCTTCCTTCCTTTGTTGTCTTTGCCCATTTTAGGTTAAGACCTCTTCCAGAAGTAATATACATCGAGAAAGAAGGGATTACAAATTCCTAGCAAGGGTTATTAGAAATCTGTTTGGAGTCCTTGATAATTTCTCAATAAAGATAAAAACAACATGGAGGTACAACCACATGAACAGTAAGCTGCCCTGGCAAAGGGAAAGGAGAAATTTCTACTGTGGTTTATGCCCTGGGTCCTTTCCAGCTGAACATCTCAGGACAATATACACAGATGCTCAACCATGGCACTGTCATCGTTTGCAATTTTCAAAGAAGTTGACATTTGGCATAATTAAAAATATACACACTATAGAAATGATTCCTGTAAGAACTGATCAATGAGCCAGGAGCTGTTAATTCTTTGAAAGAATTAGCAAATTGATAAACCCCTAGCCAGACTGATCAAAACGAAAAAGGAAAGGAGCCAAAAATGTAAAATCACGAATGAAAGAGGAGAGATCACAACCAACACCACAGAAATACCAACAATGATAAGAGAATATTATAAGCAATTATATGCCAACAAATTGGACAATCTGGAAGAAATGGACAAATTCCTAGAAACATATAAACTACCAAAACTGAAACAAGAGGAAATAGAAAATTTGAACAGACCTATAACCATTAAAGAAATTGAATTAGTAATCAGAAATCTCCCCAAAACCAAGAGTCCAGGGCCAGATGGCTTCCCAGGGGAATTCTACCAAACACTTAAGGAAGAGCTAACACGTAGAAATGGAAACGGAAGGAAAACTTCCAAACCCATTCTACAAGGCCAGCATAACCTTGATTCCAAAGCCAGACAAAGACCCCACTAAAAAGAACTACAGACCAATTTTCCTGATGAAAATAGATGCAAAATTTCTCAACCAGATACTAGCAAACCAGATCCAACAATACATTAAAAGAATTATTCACCATGATCAAGTGGGGTTTATTCCTGGGATGCAGGGCTAGTTCAATATCTGCAAATCAATCAATGTGATACATGACACTAATAAAAGAAAGGATAAGTACCACATGATCCTCTCAATAGATACAGAAAAAGCATTTGACAAAATACAGCATCCTTTCTTGATAAAAACCTTCAAGAAAGTATGGATAAAAGGAACATGCCTTAAGATCATATAGGACATATACAAAAAACTCACAGCTAATATCATCCTCAATGAGAGCTTTCCCCCTAAGGTCAGGAACATGACAGGGGTGTCCACTCTCATCACTGTTATTCAACATAGTGTTGTTAAGTCCTAGCCTCAGAAAGCAGACAACACAAAGAAATAAAAGGCATTCAAATCGATAAGGAGGAGGTCAAACTTTCACTCCTTGCAGACAACATGATACTCTACATGGAAAACCCAAAAAGATTCCACCAAAAACTACTAGAACTGATCCATGAATTCAGCAAAGTCTCAGGATATAAATAAATGTACAGAAATTGGTTGCATTTCTATACACCAATAATGACGCAGCAGAAAGAGAAATCAAGGAACCAATCCCATTTACAATTGCACCAAAATCCATAAGATACTAAGGAATAAACCTAACCAAAGAGGTGAAAGATCTATACATTGAAAACTATATAAAACTTATGAAAAGAAATTGAAGAAGGCACGAAGAAATGGAAAAACATTCCATGTTCATGGATTGGAAGAACAAATACTGTTAAAAATGTCAATACTACCCAAAGCAATCTACATATTCAATTCAATCCCTATCAAAATGCTAGAATCCCTAGCATTCTTCACGGAGCTAGAACAAACAATTCTAAAATTTGTATGGAACTACAAAGGACCCTGAATAGCCAAAGTAAGGTTGAAAAAGAAAACCAAAACTGGAGGCATCACAATTCTGGTCTTCAAGCTGTATTACAAAGCTGTAATCAACAAGACAGTATGGCATGGCACAAAAACAGAGACATAGATCAATGGAACAGAATAAAGAACCCAGAAATGGACCCACAAACATATGGCCAACTAATCATCGACAAAGCAAGAAAGAATATCCAATGGGAAAAAGAGAGTCTCTTCAGCAAATGGTGTTGGGAAAACTGGACAGTGACATGTAGAAGAATAAACCTGGACCACTTTCTTACACTGTACACAAAAATAAACTCAAATGGATGAACGATCTAAATGTAAGACTGGAAGCCACCAAAATCCTAGAGGAGAAAACAGGCAACAACCTCTTTGACCTTGGTCATACCAACTTCTTACTTCTCCGGAGGCAAGAGAAACAAAAGCAAAAATGAACTATTGGGATATCATCAAGATAAAAAGCTTCTGCATAGCAAAGGAAACAATCAGCAAAACGAAAAGACAACCGACGGAATGGGAGAAGATATTTGCAAATGACATATGAGATAAAAGATTAGCATCCAAAATCTATAAAGAACTTATCAAACTCAACACCCAAAATCCAAATAAGCCAGTGAAGACATGGGCAAAAGACATGAATAGACACTTTTCCAAAGGAGAAATTCATGTGGCTAATAGACACATGAAAAGATGCTCAACATCACTCATCATCAGGGAAATACAGATCAAAACCACAATGAGATACCTCCTGACACCTGTCAGAATGTCTAAAATTAACAACTCAGGCAACAACAGATGTTGGTGAAGATGCAGAAAAAGAGGAACTCTTTTGCACTGTTTATGAGAATGACAATTGATGCAGCCACTCTGGAAAAGTGTGGAAGTTCCTCAAAAAATTAAAAATAGAACTACCCTATGACCCAGAAATTGCACTACTAGGTATTTATCCAAAGATATAAGAGTGCTGATTTGAAGGGGCACATGTACCCCAATGTTTATAGCAGCACTATAGACAATAGGTAAATTATGGAAAGAGTCCAAATGACCATTGACTGATGAATGGATAAAGAAGATGTGGTAAATATATACAATGGAATATTACTTGGCAATCAAAAAGAATGAACGCTTGCCATTTGCAACAACACGGATGGAACTAGATTGTATGGTGCTAAGCGAAATAAGTTAGTCAGACAAAGACAAATATTGTACAACTTCACTCATATGTGGAATTTAAGAAACAAAACAGATGGGTACAGTGGAAGGGAAGCAAAAATAAGATAAAAACAGAGAGGGAGACAAACCATAGAAGACTCTTAAATACAGAGAACAAACTAAGGGCTGCTGGCGGGGTGTTGGGTGGGGGGATGGGCTAAGTAGGTGATGGGCATTAAGGAGGGGAATTGTTGGAATGGGCACTGGGTGTTACATGTAAGTGATGAATCACTGAATTCTATTCCTGAAATCATTATTACACTATATGTTAACTAACTTGTGTTTAAATAAAAAAAATTAAAAAAACAATAATTAAAAATAGACATATAAAATAAATTTGGTCAGGAAGACGAGGACAACATTTATTCAGCTAACAGTGGGGACAGAAGTTAAATTCTCCTCTGAATCTTACACACCATTAAATTTCCAATTAAAGTTTCCAAAGACAGGCATTGCCAACTGAAAGAACAGGGGACACTGAATGCCGGGACCCTTGTTTTGTATTCAATAGGAAGGAGCATTTCCCTCTCTGAATAAACTGGAGGCTTCTGGCTGAGTGTTGTCACTGCTAGCGAGCTCTTCATTGTGCAGGACACTCACTTATTAGTGGAAAAGCTGCTACGCAATGATGATAACCGTTACCTGGGAAGCAGGTCAATGTGATGATTGTCATTTGTAATGGAGATTGAGAAAATGCAAGGAAAATTATCTAGCCCCAAATTCCCAGGAATCTAGTGTGAGTTTATTTCTCTGGCTTGGGTATTTCTTTTTTGTAGCCCTATAGACAACTTTAAAGTATTAAACATTTGCTCAGGGATGAGACGTAGCAACTAATGACACGGTCTATTACTTTATGTGCATCTGAATTTTTCCTTTTTTTTTTTTTTACATTTATTTATTTAATTTGGGAGTGGAGAAGGGAGAGGGAGAGAGAGAATCCCAAGCAGGCTCCGTGCTGTCAGCACAGAGCCCAATGTGGGTCTCAAACTCACAAAACTGTGCGATGGTGACCTGAGCCATAAACCAAGAGTCAGACGTTTAACCGACTGAGCCACCCAAGTGCCTCATCTGAATATTTCTAATATTTAGTTACAGCTTTTCTTTTGGGATCAAGGTCGCAATGCCAAAGAGCTACACAGAGCTTTGCTCTGCCTCACTTAAACTAATGAGCCTTGCAATATAAGGTTCTGTTAAATTAGAAAAAAAATAAACCGCTTAAGTCATTTGTAAATCATAAACCATATGTATTATTTTTAGGTTGGAAATATTTGCAGGTGGGAAGCAGATGGTAGCATGGCAACAAAATTACCCTCCAACCTGGCAAGATGAAGAAGGGGCCTCAGGGTCATCCATTTATGCGCCGAACATAAAAGAACCAATCTAATAAGTGCAAAAAAAAAAAAAAAATCGTGTCAGCAATAATCAATACCGTCCTTCTCCAAAAGAGCTGGCAGAGACCCTGTAGCTTTCTGCCCCAGTCCCTCCTGAGCCTTCTATCCACCGGTGTTCATCAAATGTGTGTTGGTTCGGCATGGCATTAGCATCTTCGGGCTACACAGAGAATTAAGGAATCCATGGAAATATAAGAAAAGAAAAGGAGAGAGGGAAGAATTTTCTGCAAGTGTTAATTGTCGAGAGGGCAGATTATTTTTATTTTTGTGTTCTGTTCAAATACTATAAAATTTACTCTTTTACACTGTATGACTCCGTGGTTTTTAGAACACTGAGGATTGTACACCCAATCCCCCCCATCTATGAAATGTTTCACTGTCTCCAAAGGAAACCGCATCGCCATCGACTCTCAAGCTCACACCCTACAGCCTCCAGCCCCCAGCCACTGACAGTCTGCTTTGCCACCATTTATTTTCCTAATATGGACAGCTTGCGTAAATGGGAGTATGTAATATGTGATTTTTTTAAAGTGGCTTTCTTTCACTTAGAATAATGTTTTCAAGGTTCATCCAGGTTGTAGCATATTGTCAGTATTTCACTCTTTTTTATGGCTAAATAATACTCTTCTGTGGTATCAAAATACCACGCCTTCTTTCCTATTCATCAGATAAAGGATATTTTGGTTGTTTCCCTTTTCTGCTATTATGAATAATGCTGTTATTGACATATACAGAAAGCATTTATGTATATACATGTTTGCATTTAAGTGAAGGTATATGTAAGAGTTAAATTGTTAGGCTATTTTTTAAACATTTTTAGGGAGTATCAAATTGCTTTCCAATGTGATTAAACTACTTGGCAATTCTGCCGCCAATATATGAAATTTCCAATTTCTTTTCTTTCCCAAGTTTAGTTATTTATCTTCAAAGAGAGAGAGTGCATGCATACCCAAGGGAAGGGCAGAGAGAGAGAGGAAGAGAGAGACTCCTAAGTAGGCTCCACACTGCCAGCATAGAACCCAACTTGCAGTTTGAAGTCACAGACCATGAGATCATGACGCAAGCCAAAATCAAGATCCAGACACTAAACCAACTGAGCCACTCCAAATTTCCAATTTCTCCATGTCCTTGCCAACACTTGTTATTGTTTGGCTTTTGTTTTTAGCCATCCTAGTAAGTGTGAAGCATATCTTGGTATATTTTTGATTTGCATTACCCTAAAAATTAATGATGCTGAATATATTTGCCTGCACTGACTGGCCATCTATACATCTGTAGTGAAATCTCTATTGAGATTCTTTTCCATTTGGCAACTGCATTGTCTTTTTATTGTTGAATTATAAGAATTTATATATTCTGGATATATGCCCCTTATCAGACATACAATTGGCAAGTATTTTCTCTTATTTGGTGGGTTTTCTTTTGATTTCCTTCATGGTTTGTGTGGGTCTTTTAACCTGAATTAAAATTCAAAAACACAAAACAACAACAAAAAAGAGCAGAAATAAGGAATAGGGATGCTTGATCAACATGTCAGAAAAGTAAACAGATTTTCTCATAAATTTGAACTTGGAAAGTTACATCTCTTAGTAAGTACATAATGTGAAACCTGCTGGCTATTCTTTCCCCAGGAATTTTCCTTTTTTTTTTTTTTTTTTTTTTGTGCCTCAATACGTGGCCTGGGTTGGCTGAATTTGCAAAGGGGGGAGAAGAAAAAGGTGAAAGAAAGATGAGAGGGGAGGGAGAGGAAGGAAACAGAAGAGAAGGCAAGCAAAGAGCAGGAAGAACAGAAAGGGAAGAAGGGCATCAAGGGACCACTTTCTTCATCTGAGAAAAGAAATAATATCTTCTGTTTCATTTGGGACCCTCTAAATGGGGCGCCTGGGTGGCGCAGTCGGTTAAGCGTCTGACTTCAGCCAGGTCACGATCTCGCGGTCCGTGAGTTCGAGCCCCGCGTCGGGCTCTGGGCTGATGGCTCGGAGCCTGGAGCCTGTTTCTGATTCTGTGTCTCCCTCTCTCTCTGCCCCTCCCCCGTTCATGCTCTGTGTCTCTCTCTGTCCCAAAAATAAATAAACGTTGAAAAAAAAAATTTTTTTTTAAAGAGAACTGTACTTACATAAATTATGACACAATTAACTACATATATATGTATTTCATATTTTGTATATAGTTCACATGTTTATATTTTACAAATTTATAAAATAAAAAATACACAAATTCCAGCAGGTATGAGTAAATCTCCAGCTGTCTCCAGGTAATCTCATCATTCCAATGTCCCTGATGTTGGCAAAGTTTGAGGCTTTTCAGGTAGCAAATTTAGAAAACCATATACACGTAGGGGATAAGTAATTGTCTGTGAAAACCATTATTATTATTATTATTATCATTTTTTTTTAAAGAGATATTTGGGTAAAGGAGGTAAAACCCTCAATACCCGGACTGGTCATACATCTGAAAGCAGAAAAAAAGAACTGCACGCACTTATATGCAATTTTGGAAAGTACAGAAAGAATCATCTGTTCTCGGAAATCAAATTTCCCTTAACCCCGCTAATGTCAAAACCCCAAGTGAATGTGGGGGAAGTAGCGCTAAGACTAATTTGGTTATGTGAAAAATGTCTGCACATCATGCGAGTGAAACTGTATATACCCCTGGAAAGTTCTATGACTTTTTTTCCAGTTTCCAAATCATTTCCAAATGAAAAAATGCTCTCCGGCAGCGTTCTGGAGGCATCCCTGCTTTCCTTGCAAACACGGAGCCACGTCAATTATCAGCACATCAGGATATTTCGTTTGTAAATACAATTTGGGGCAAGACCAAAACAGCAGAAGCAAAGAAAGGGAGTTTTAGATACGTCCTTCTTAAGCACCCACATTCAAACTCATTTGTCTGTTTTTATTTGCGGAAGCAAATCATGCACTGAGTGCGTTCATGTCTACCTGACAGACACGATGGGTGTGTGGCAGGTGTGGACGGAAAGGGACCTCACCTCTACATGACTTCAGGAACCTTTCCACTTTCAAAACCTTCATTACCTGACTTTTGGGAACCCCCCCCTACGTGATGTCACTCAAGCGTCCATTTCCTCCTGCAACTTATGACACAGCTTAGCATTACTGTACTTGTTTTAGACATGATTAAGTTGCAAGGATTTTTACGTTGACTTGTAGATCTTTGGAGGAACTTTCCTTTTATGAGTTTTGCACTGCTCTGACTAGCATGCTTCTATCCTTCCACAGACCAAATGTCTGTTTCCTCCCTTGCCACGATCGGCTTAGCCTTAACAGAAAATTCATCAGCCTTCAAAGGGCTCTTCCCTAAGCAAGAGAACGATAAGGGAACACATTATAGGCGAGGGGGGTTTTCCCAGTTGGAATAGCTTCCCGCCACCTCCTCTTTCTATTCCTGCCCTTACTTGCATTCTTTTCCCAGAAGCAAAGTGTTTGTTTTTGAGAGGGAGCAAGAACAGGACTCGGTACTTTAAACAAGAAAATGGGGTGATCACGGTGTGAACCGTGTTTACCACATGCAGCAGTATTTCTAGAAGTCGCTTTCATGATTTCGAGGTTTCAATGCCCCTTTGCAAGATGGCATCTTCTCCAGCACACGTTGTGACTTTTAGTTATGGGAAATCACTCAAAGCCTTTTCACTTCCTTAGTCTGATACATAGCTTGTCTGTGGCTCTAAGAAAACAAAGGCCTGCCAGCAACAGTTGGAAGTGAAATAGAGACTATGCAAAAAAGCATTTTTTTCAAATCTTCACAACAGTAAACACGTGGGAACCAAAAGAAGCCTTTAGATCCTCACCTAAGTGACGTGTATAATTATGGAAAGACGAAAGCTAATGCTGTTCTAGAACACACTCACCTCTACCTACACATGCCTATGCACATGCGTGCACACACTCTCCCACACAGGCCCTGGCAGGGCCCTCAATGCCACCAGGCTTTTCTCTTTGACAGAGAAGCAACATTATGTTCTCAACCTCCCCACAAATCTCATCTATTAAAAGTGGGGGGCATGTCAGGACATACACCGCTTTTATTCAGCACTGATCTCCCACCTCTTCAATTACTAAAGCTTTCTCGAAATCTTCCCCCATTTTTTCCAATGGAGAGAGAAAATTTAATAAGCTTTTCTCAACTAATTGAACTTTACTTGAAACTATTCACTAAACAGGTGTCGGTTGGTAAGTTATTCAGGAAGAAAGTCAACTTGGGGAAAAGGGAAGAATTCACCTTTCTTCACAATCCACAGACTAATGATCTATTTTACGGGTGACTGGGGCCACTGTTATGATGTGTTTGCATGTCTTGTTGAGTTGTGAGTTGTGCACACAACCCTGTTACTGATAAAAGAGAAGAACCAAAGACTGACACATATTTTTGCTTAACAAGTTAGAGGGGATTTAAGCTCATACGTAGTGTAAAAGCACTGTCACTCACTTGCTTTTTGGTACCCTTTATGGAGTGGGATGCAAGTTGGCTAGAGCAGGATTCTGGTGACAGGAGTGACCATAACATCAGTACTCACAGTGACAACAGGAATAACGAACATGTATGCAACCTTTAATAATTGCCTGACAAAATTCTAAGTATTATCTTGTTAAGTCTCCACAACAATGCTGTGAGATGGTTCCATTTTTTACCCCCCATTTTACAGATGACAAAACCAAGGCAAGGAGAAGTATAGGGACTTACCCCAAATCACATATCTAGCACATACATCCATGGGCACATAATGCTTACGTGAAAGCAATTTGAAACACACTATGGCAGAGCTAATAATAATTAGACACCCATTTGTCCAAAGATTTAGGTAGGCAACTTGCTCGTGGGTTTTTGTTGTTGTTGTTGTTGTTGTTTTTTACTGATCTGCCCTTTGCCTTTGAAATATCTCAATAATTCTTCACTCAATCAGAGGATAAAGAGGTAAATCTATATCAGTGTATGTTGCTACATGTAAACATCGGGAAATGTTAGCTTGAGGAGGAGGTGACTCTTCATCAGGTTGCATGAGAGAATACATCTTGGAGAAGTATTTTCAGATGCACATGCCAAGATGCAGTCCCAAATCTATGGAAACAGAATCCCCAGCACTTACAAAAACAATCAAATAAACAAACAAAAGCCAAGTGATAAGGATACAATCCTCAGTTAAGAAACGTTGATAATTTTACAGATGTCTGTTTGCTCGTTTTATGATCATGGATAATGGAATCATAATCTTTAGAGTAAGCCTTTGGTTGAACACAAAGAAGATATTAATTGGGCCAAGAAATCAAACCTGCATGTCGTTAATACCAGAGTAGTAGAAACATGATACTGATGAAAAGAAATTTCAAATTTTTGTTTTTGACTTAATGCATATTTTTTTTGCAGAGTATATACTCTGGTAACTATGAACACATCAGAGATGATGGGCAAAGAAGCACTTTGAAGCTGTAACATCTCCAAGGCTGTCTGGGCAGAGGGGAGATGGCAGAAATGGCTGGTTAAAATAGTTTTGGGGATGAGAGCTTTTCTCATGCATACATTTATGTGAGAAGTGGAATATATACAAAGATTCCTTAATAATTTTAAACCACCAAATTTAAGATTATAATTGGACTGGAACGACAGTATGCTTTTGCACTATTTATGAGGTGAGAGGATTTTAAAGTTTTTTAGGAGCACATCTTTACCCTGTTTAAATGTGCCAACTTCGGGTGCCTGGGGGACTCAGTTGGTTAAGCGTCTGACTTTGGCTCAGGTCATGATCTCGCGATTTGTGGGTTCGAGCCCCGCATCAGGTCTGCACTGACAGCTCAGAGCCTGGAGCCTGCTTCAGATTCTGTGTCTCTCTCGCTCTCTGCCCCTCCCCCACTCACACACACACACACACACACACACACACACACACACACACACACACTCTCTCTCTCTCTCTCTCTCTCTCTCAAAAATAAACGTTAAAAAATTTGTTTTAAAAAATGTGCCAACTTATTTTGAGTACGACTGAGCAAACCGCACTCATTAAAGGGGCACCCGGGTGGCTCAGTTGGTTAGGCGTCCAACTTTGGCTTGGGTCATGATCTCAGTTCATGAGTTCAAGCTCTGTAGCTTGTAGTCCGGCTCTGTAGCTCGGAGCCTTGGAGCTTGCTTCGGATTCTGTGTCTCCTTCTCTCTCTGACCCTGCCCCACTCCTGCTCTCTCTCTCTCTGTCTCTAAAAAATAAAATTAAAAAAAAAAACCATACTCATTAAAAATAACTTATCTGCTCAGGAAAGTAACCTGCTGGTAAACATGAGCTTGAAAATTGCATCTATAGCTGGTTTGATGTGCACTCAAAAATAATGAAACAACACTTCTTCAAATGAGACTTCACTCACTCACACTGAGTTTATCTGTAATCATTTCAAATTAATAAAGTTTTATAGAGTGAACTTCTGGGTCTCTGCTACTTACTATAAAGCCAAAGAAAAGAGAGAAGGGAAAAGTTCTAATGAATTTAGGCCCACAATGGAAGTAATAATTTAAAAGCATTCCAGATGTCTAAGAGTGCTTTAATTCCTTGATAAACAGTGTAGATAAATAGTGGATTGATATACTAAGGTTCCCTTTCTTGTTCAACTATTAGTAGCTCCAAAAACACAGGAAACAATTCTAAGCAAATGGTTTAAACTAGAGATCAACCTACTAGCATTCCTACTTCAGACTGGGAAGTCTTGAGAATCTCATACTTTTCCATAAAATCTGTGAATAAATCTTCCTCTTTCAAGCACAGACCAGGCCCCCTGCTGCTGGGCTCAAGATTCCAGTTTGTTAAACGAGGCCTCAAAACAGAGGACTCCAAAGAAAGACCAATGGATGGATTTCAATTAATCCCTGACCACTACTACACCAAGGAGTGCCTGGGCAAAGGGTTATTAAAAACCATCCACGGGGTCTACAGACCTGTCCAGAAGACAAGACAGTACCAACGTGGAGAGCCTGGTGCAAATGAAGATTCAGGCTCTGACAATGGGGACCTGGACAGGGCTCAACAACCACTTGTTTGCACTCAATTCTTGAAATAGGTGTCAATCACGGTGTACATCTAGATAAAAAGGGTTAGTTGAGGAAAGTGTATTCCTGAGCTCTCCTTGGTTCTTACTAATACTTTGAACCAGCCTTCCAGGTTAAAACCTGTCCAGCTTCTAGAAGCAGGTCTTCACCCAGTTCCTATGGACTGAACTGCTACGGTGATTGCTCACATTGCAGATCTGCCAAATATATTCACTGTAACCCCCCCCAACTGTTCTATCTTGGTGTAAATATTACTGGGACCCTAGCCTCACCCATGTTCTAATTGGCCATGTCCAGCCCAAGTCAGAGTAGAACCCACCCCCTTGACGTTCATCAAACCATGTAAGTCCTAATGCAATGTTGCTGAGCATCATGGTTGGGAATAAACACTGCACTTGCTGTTTCTCTTATCTGTGATGTCTGTCACTCTGTCCTGCAGAGAAATGAACCTGTAAAATTTTCTTCATGAACTCATTCTAGGGCCATCTTTTTCTTCTTAGATACTTTCCAATTACTATTCTGGTGCTGAACTTCCCAGACTATTTTCAAACAGGTTTTCAAGCAAGGCAAGATGTCATTTCAATGATTCTCTCTGCTTAAAGAGGAGGATGTTCACATATGCTGCCAGCTACGAATGCATTAATTAACACTCAGACCACAATGTAATTTCCCCAGAATTACAAGCTGCTGTCATGCTGCAGAATCTGTGTTATTGTAGAACAGAACAAAAATAATCGACTTTAGAAAACACGTACTGAATCTGACTCCATCAAGAAGCCACTGACCTCTCCACGTGTGTAGAAAGGACACAAACATTTTATAATTCAGGAAGTGGCTTGCTTTGAGTCTTCCACATTCTACTCCAGTGTAAAGACACTTTGCTGTGGGACTGAAAATTTGAGACTAATTGCTAGAGTTCTCTTCGGGACTATAAAACAACCAGAAATTACCCAGGAAACATGCACACTGCTTCTTAGGGGGAGTCAGATATTCCGGGGACTCTTAAGAAGATGTGTGAATTGTTGTATATAATTGTTGACATGTCCTTTTTAAGTTTATTTTATTTATTTTGAGAGAGAGAGAGAGAGAGAGAGAGAGAGCGTGAGCCCATGGCAGTGGCAGAGATAGAGGAAGAGAGAATCCCAAGTAGACTCTGCACTGTCAGTGCAGAGCCTGACGTGAGGCTCCATTCCACGAACCGTGAGATCACGACCTGACCTGAAATCAAGAGTTGGACGCTTAACTGATTGAGCCACCCAGGCACCCCTTGACATAACCATTTGATATCATTATATGAGGACTCGCTTGCAGTGAGTGCTCCAAGAGGCCTGTGTGGGGGTGATAGGCTCAGGGGGGAATTCTCTTCTCTTCTGAAAATTTTTATGGAACAGCAGAACTTCCTGTACCCTGGAAAAACATCAGGAATGCCCCACTGCTGTCTATGAGGTAGTAGAATAGCATGGGGGAGGGAGCAGGGAGAGACAATCAGGCAACAGAGGATGCACTGTCTGCAGAGAATTCGGAAACAACAAGAAAACTCACAAAAAGTCATTTTGGTTCACCTTGTGCCAGTGACTCTAAACCAATCCAGTGATCATTCCTCTCAACAGGGTGGAGGGATTTATCTATTCTCCTGCTTCCACTTTGTTCCTTATACCCCATGCTGCTCTGCTGTGAGGATAGAGAATGTGGTGTCACCTTGTCTTTGGGTCTGTCTATGCCTGTGCTGCCCTGGACTGTGGTTTCTAACCGGAAGTGCATGTAAGTGGGTAGAACTGAGTGTGCACGTGCACGTGCAGAGGGAGAATGGTTCCTAGTTAACCTGTGAGCTCTGTTCAGTGATTCAGATATCACACATTCAGTGTTTGGTGCAGACTCACTGCAATCTCAAGTGCTGGTGCTTTTCGTTGAAATTATTTAAAATTAGCAGAGTATTGCTAAGTCAGGGAGGTAGGTGGTATGCCTACAGGTTTCGGTGTCAGACCAGCCTGACTAGTTCCTGGCTCCGTCACTGATCACATGTAGGCCCTGGGAGACCAGGACATCTCATCTGTGAGAGGCAGATATCCGTGCCTACTTTGCAGAGCGTTGGAAGGGGATCAGAGAAAATGTGTGTAAATATCTAATATACAGCCTAAGACATGGGAGGTGCTCAGCAAATGATAGCTTTTACAGGACACTGACCAAAGTTCTAGACACTTATTTTAATATGTATATATTGCAATATATACTTAATGAGATAACATACCTGACATCCTAGTGGGTTTCCATTCGCCTTCCTTTCATATCAGCGAATGTGTACGTAGCTGAGTAATGCCAGCTGGAAACTCCATTTGGTTCCTTAAGAAGTGGAATTTACGAGAAAAAAAAAATTCTCTCAAACTATAAGGCCCATGGGGAAAACCATAATGCTATCTTTGCCAGAGGAAGATGTTCTGGCATACTGGTTCCCAAACTTGTATGTGTGTAAGAACCATCTGGAGAGCTTGTGAGAACTCAGATTTCCAGTGCCAGGCTACTGATTCAATGGGTTTGTGTTGGAGCTCAAGAAAGAATTTCCCAAGTAGTGCTGATGCTGCTGGTACTGATCCAAAGATCACGTGGTGAACCACTGTTCCAGAAGACAGGGATTCTCAAACTTTAACATGCGCACAAATTATACGGGGCACCTTATTAAGATTTAGATTCTAATTCCACAGGTTGGGAATGGGGCACAAGATTTCTGCATTTCTAACAAGCTCCTAACTGATGTCGATACTGCTGGTCTGCAGACCATGCATGGAGTGAGCAAGGCCTGGGAGCTGCCTTCGTCCATGACGGTAGCTAAAAATCACATGCAACTACTGAACACTTAAAATGTAGTCTGAATTCAGAAGTGCTTATAAGGGTAAAATACTGGATTTAGAATATTTAGTATAAAAAAAGTAAAATATCTCCATAATTTTCCATATTGATTACATACTAAAATGCTAACATTTTCGATGGATTGTATTAAATAAAATATTTATTATTTTTGCCTTTTTAAAAAGCTTTTTTAATGTGTAGAAAATTTTAAATAATGCGTGTATGTCCCATTCCATTTCTGTTAGGATAGCACTGCTGTAGAGAATGCTAAAATCTCCTCTGACTCCCAAGCCCAACACTAATCTTTTTTTTTTTTTTAAACTTTTTTTTAAGGTTTATTCATTTCTCAGAGACAGAGAGACAGAGTGTGAGTGGAGGAGGGGCAGAGAGAGAGAGAGAGGGAGACACAGAATCTGAAACAGGCTTCAGGCTCTGAGCTGTCAGTACAGATCCCGATGTGGGGCTTGAACTCATGGACTGCGAGATCATGACCTGAGCCGAAGTCGGACGCTTAACCGACTGAGCCACCCAGGTGCCCCCCCAACACTAATCTTGAAACAGCTCCATGGAAGGACTTTACATTACTGACTGCTGCATCAATGCCTCCCCCACGCTGTTTTCATTTCATCTCTCTAAAATACTTCTTTAAGTCAAGGTCAAAAATTTTCAATGGCCCACCACTGTTTAAGAGATAAACCTTAGGTAAACTTTAAAAAGAAATAAATAAAATTTTAAAAAGGGGCTCCAGGTAGCTCAGTGGGTTAAGCCTCTGACTCTTGGTTTCAGCTCAGGTCATGATCTCTGATCTCATGGTTCGTGACTTCGAGCCCCACATCACTCACACGACACGCTCTCTCAAAATAAGTAAACTTTAAAAATTAATAAAATAGAAAAACATAATCCTTAAATTTCTAAATTTAGCATTCCAGACCATCCCCAGTCTATTCAATCTCATTTTCCAACTTAGGTATAATTGCTTCCCTAAAGCACAAGGCTTAGAACTATTTTTTGATTGTTTAATTAATGATGATTTTGATCAGTTTCAAAAAAAAAAAGTAGATTTCTAAATCGGCCTTGCCTAACATCTGCCCTTTAGGGTAAATTCTTTGATCTCTACTCAGTGGCAAACGTCAAGATGATAATTTCTACCTTCAAGGATTGACATGAATATATAAACACCTGGTGAGTTTCCACCCCTTTCCCCGTGATATTAATGAAGATAGAGGCAGGACCAAATTTAATATGTAAGATGCTTTTCTTAAGTGGTAACTGGTCTGCCTGTCCTCTTACCCAACTGTTCCCCGGAGGTCAGGAAGCCCTGTGGTCCAGGGAACTAGTGAAACCTCTCCCAGCGACATGTAACTCGTGGCTGCTGCATCTTATAGGTTAAACTCAGCAAGCTGTGCTTTTGACACTGGGAAGTGGGTACCCCAAGACTCCAGAGACACTTAGAGAGGTTCCCCAAAGGAATTCTCCAAATGTGCATGAGTTTTAAGTGTTTCTGTAAAATCGCTGACATTTTTAATATGCTGACATTGTCCTATCTATATCCACATCCACATCTTTAAAAAAAAATTTTAACATTTATTTATAATTATTCCGGAAGGCCAACAGGCACATGAAAAGATGCTCAACATCGCTCCTCATCAGGGAAATACAGATCAAAACCACACTCAGATATCACCTCACGCCAGTCAGAGTGGCCAAAATGAACAAATCAGGAGACTATAGATGCTGGAGAGGATGTGGAGAAACGGGAACCCTCTTGCACTGTTGGTGGGAATGCAAACTGGTGCAGCTGCTCTGGAAAACAGTGTGGAGGTTCCTCAAAAAATTAAAAATAGACCTACCCTATGACCCAGCAGTAGCATTGCTAGGAATTTACCCAAGGGATACAGGAGTACTGATGCATAGAAGCACTTGTACCCCAATGTTTATAGCAGCACTCTCAACAATAGCCAAATTATGGAAAGAGCCTAAATGTCCATCAACTGATGAATGGATAAAGAAATTGTGGTTTATATACACAATGGAGTACTACGTGGCAATGAGGAAGAACGAAATATGGCCCTTTGTAGCAACGTGGATGGAACTGGAGAGTGTGATGCTAAGTGAAATAAGCCATACAGAGAAAGACAGATACCATATGGTTTCACTCTTATGTGGATCCTGAGAAACTTAACAAACCCATGGGGGAGGGGAAGGAAAAAAAAAAAAAAGAGGTTAGAGTGGGAGAGACCCAAAGCATAAGAGACTCTTAAAAACTGAGAATAATTTTTGAGGGCTGATGGGGGGTGGGAGGGAGGGGAGGGGAGGTGATGGGCATTGAAGAGGGCATCTTTTAGGATGAGCACTGGGTGTTGTATGGAAACCAATTTGACAATAAATTTCATATATTAAAAAAATAACACTTATTTATGATTATGGAGAGATAGAGACAGAGTATGAGCAGCATGGGAGGGGCAAAGAGAGGAGGAGGAGACACAGAATCCAAGCAGGCTCCAGGCTGTGAGCTGTCAGCACAGAGCCTGATGTGGGACTCAAACCCACGAACTGTGAGATCATGACCTGAGCCAAAGTCGGACACTTAACCGACTGAGCCACCCAGGTGCCCCTATCCACATCCACATCTACATCATCATCGCCAGGACTCATTCCTTCCTCTCCTTCCATCCCTTCCTTACATGTCATTTGACACTGTGATAGTCTTCGTTCCCAAATTCTCAAATACGACTGAGGGCTAATAGAAAGCCACCACAGCAGGGAAAGGGTGATGGAGGTTTTATTTGATTTTACCTTAATTTGGTTAGGATAAAGAGCAAAAGTTAAGTTAAATTTTAATATAATGTCCATTCATGCCATCCCTAACTTAAGCATTCAGTTTTTAACATAACTTGCAATTTCCCCTAATGAGAGCATTTGGTTATAAACTACAGTATGTTTTGCTGTACTGTAGTTTAAATATTTTATTAAAACACCATTCCTCATTAAATATTTTTAAAGTCATCAAATAGGTGTCTAGATGAATTGGATTAGATGAAAACTAGGGCAGAGGTTCCCAAACTTGCTCTGATCAAGCACCCCTAGTGCCTCAGTAACTGCTGCACAGACCCCTAGGCCAAAAGCAACACCTAGAGTTTGATTTATTAAGAAAATAGGTCCAAGTGACTTAATTTTTATTTATATCCTAACAACCTACTAACTTTTTAGTTTTTTAAGTTTATTTTTAGAGAGAGAACGTGCACGTCCACACATGTGCCAAGGAGGTGAAGCCCTCCACCTGTTAAGGAATGATGGTTGAATTGGTTTAGAATCACTGGCACAAGGCGAACCAAACTGACTTTTTGTGAGTCTTCTTGCTTTCGAATTCTCTGCAAACGGTATATTCCCTGTTTCCAGAGAGACAAGGAGAGAGAAAGAATCCCAAGCAGGCTCTACACTGTTATTAGCACAGAGCGCAACACGGGGTTCGAACCCACAAACCTTGAGATTATGACTTGAGCCAAAGTCAAGAGTCAGAAGCTCAACAGACTGAGCCACCCAGCTGCCCCCTTACCAGCTGTTTTCTAAAAAATGTACACAAAGGGGAGCCTGGGTGGCTCAGTCGGTTAAGTGTCTGACTTTGGCTCAGGTCATGATCTCACCATCTGTAGGTTGAAGCCCTGTGTTGGGCTCTGCACTGACAGCTCAGAGCCTGGAGCCTGCTTCGGATTCTGTGTCTCCCTCTCTCTGCCCCTCACCTGCTTGCTCTCTGTATCTCAAAAAAAAAAAAAACAAAAACAAACAAAACAAAACAAAAAACAAACAAACAAAAAAACCAAAAAGCAAAAAACATAAAAGAAAAAAACAAAAACAAAAACCACAACATAAGAAAAAAATTTTAATGTACATGGAAATTACAAGAAACACTATTTTTTTTCCCTTCCAAATAACCAAAATTACTTATTAACGGGATGTGTGCACCTGTTTGACATAACTTCTCAAACCTTGGAGTCAGATGAGACCCTGTTAAATTTCCTGTTAAAACAGAGGTTTTTGCCTAGTACGTGCTTTTTATCACAGCAATCACAGAAACCGAGATTCACAAAGAATGTTGAAGTTATGAACTAATTTGAGACAGTAACTTATGTGGTGACCATACCAACAGATTTTTCTGTGTTTTCCTTGAAATTTAAAATACCCTCCAGCACCTCTGTGAATTTGCTGCAGTGTCCCAGGGGAACCACAGTACAGTTTGGAAACCACCGCTCTGCTATTTTCTGACTCTGAGAAGTTACGATTCAAAGGATTTTAAAACTTGAAATTTGAGTAAAACTTGAGTAAGTTCCTTCTCCCCTGCTGGAACTCAAATCCCACTGCATTTTTAGAAAAAAAGCAAGTGTCAGAAAAGAAGAAGACCTGTGCATGGGAAGGGCATGAGGCATGAAAGTACTTGGCTATTTTTCACATGGGATTGGAAAAACGGATTCTTGAGATGAAAGATGTGATCCAACAGTCAGAGCCTCAGTGGACCGAAGAACTTCCCTACTACCAAGCCCAGCCACACTGCCCCCCCCCCCCCCATTCCCATGTTTTCTCTCCAGCTACAGCAGGCTTCTTAAGGAAAGTAGCTTGACTGCCTTACTCAGCATCATGCTGCACAAAGCAATGATTGAAGACCTGAGCAATGGTGGCTTACTGAGACAGCTGGCTGCCTATGTTCTGTCATTTGGAATCCACCCGGGAACACACACATCCATCAGTGTGCTCCTGCAATGCACAAGGCTGTGTCCTAACCGGCTGGCCCAGCCCCACTTTGCTACCATAATGAATGATGCTTCATTTGCCAAATGCAATGGAAACCCACCACGGGCCAAGAGCTTCTGAGAAATGAGGAACTATAGACAGGGAGAAAGAAGCTGGGTGAAAGCAGTTATCAATCTATCAGATTGTAAACTTCTAACAGTGAATAATAAATAGATACATGTATTATTTAGGAAAATTACAACCAGGAATATTAATAAAACAAACTGTGAGTACTGTATGTTCTTTTCATAGTTTTGATTTGGGGGTAGGAGGGCAAAAAATAACTACAGCTATTTTCTAGATGGCCATAAACAAGATTCTGATTTATTTTCAGATAAGACAGCTGTGTGAGGCTTGCCTGGAGCACAGAGATATTACAGAAGACAAACTTTGTCAAAATCATTCTCATGATCCCCTTAATGGTCTCTTGATGCCCCCAATGGCAACTTTAATGGGTGTCTTTCCATTTTGCTAAGCTACACTGGATCATTGAAACAAGATTAAAAGAATATGCCTCTCTGCTTTTTTATTTTTAAGGATGGCATTTTAAGTTTAACTTGAGATTCTTCTACTTGTTTTTTTCTTTGGAAAGAATGGAAAAGCCTCACAGCTTGGGGTGTTGACAGTATTCCAAGAGACCCTAGACCCCTGTGGCTTCTTGAGGATGATTATGGAGCTGGCATCTGTCAGCATAACTGAGAGTGATTACCCATAAACAGGTGCTTGGCGACAATTACAATTCATTACCCACATCACAACCCAGAGTGTGGAAGAAGAAACGATAGGGTCAGTTTCTTGGCAGTTATGCTGTGATGGAAACTGAAATATTTTTAATAAAATATGGATAGAATTTTAATGTACTGGTTGGTCACGTGTGTGCTAGGCACTTATTCTATATTGTGTAAGGAATATGTATTTTTAAAGGTATAGTCATTGCTTTTCATAAGGGAAAGCTGAAAAATGAAAAACTATGCAAACTGCTAACCTAGAAGGCAAAATTGAGGTAGCGTGAGAAAGATATGGTTTGTGAATTTTCAGAAGGAGGAGAACCAGTTAATTGAAAAGCTACTCAGACCTTTCTCTATTTTCTCATTTAACTTCATGTAATCTTCACAAAAGTCCCATAAAATAGTAAAAATCACCCCTTTTCAGATCAGGAAACTGAGGTTTTCAAACAGTTATGGATGCACAAGGGATTTGAATGCGTGGTTTTCCAAGTCTGGAATCTATCGCTTTCCACAGACTATTTGAGGTAAACAAAGAAGCATATTATCCATGTATTAAAATGAACACTTTAATTTTTTTAATGTTTGTTTCTGAGACAGAGAGAGACAGAGCATCAGCGGGGGAGGGGCAGAGAGAGAAGGAGACATGCAATAAGAAGCAGGCTCCAGGCTCTGAGCTGTCAGCACAGAGCCCGACACGGGGCTCGAACTCACAGACCGCGAGATCATGACCTGAGCCGAAGTCGGTCGCTCAACTGACTGAGCCATCCAGGTGCCCCTAAAATGAACATTTTAAAGAGGAGAGGACACTTGTGATGAAATATGACGGCTAAAGTTTCTTTTTTTTTTTTTAATTTTTTTTTTAACGTTTATTTATTTTTGAGACAGAGAGAGACAGAGCATGAACGGGGGAGGGGCAGAGAGAGAGGGAGACACAGAATCAGAAGCAAGCTCCAGGCTCTGAGCCATCAGCCCAGAGCCCGACGTGGGGCCCGAACTCACGGACCGCGAGATCGTGACCTGAGCCGAAGTCGGACGCTCAACCGACTGAGCCACCCAGGTGCCCCTAAAGTTTCTTATTAAAATGCTTAATTTTTCACTGAAGTTAAAGTAACATTTATTCCAGTATCCAAAGAAAATAAAACCAATGTTTAAGTGACTCCCCCGTACATATCCACTGTCCAACCTGTCAGATAGTTGACACAGCAACCAGCCACAACCTCTTCTCCCCAGCTGGGCATGGCCACATGGAACCAAGGGGATGAAAGAGAAGGGCCTGGGAAAATCCCCCTCCCCAAATAAAGACTTGAACTCTTGGTAAGAGAAACTCCTCTGTCCTCTGCCTTTGAACCACTGTCTTCCCTGCGATTAGCTTTCCAGAGTGCAGATGAGAGAATGACCGGTTTCAGCTGCCTTTGACCATGATGCCACAAACACGAGAATAAAGGCTGAAAGACAGAATCAGGTCCTTGATGGTATCACTGAGGTACCACATCTGCCCGGAACCGTTTACACGTACACATTTTGTTGTGTAAAACAACCAAGCTCAGACCTACTTAAGCCAGTGAGAGTTTTTGTTGTCATTTGCTGCTGAACATGCTCATAACTGATATATACACCTTTAATATACCAGATATATATGTACACATATTATATACATATGTACATACTATATATGTCCTTCTGCATATAGCATTTTGAAAGTTGGTGGGTTTTTTTTTAAATATTTCTTGAGGACATAATATTTAACACCTTCATGGTGTTTCATTAAGTGCATGGAGCTAAGTTATTTTACCGTGTTCTATTGTCACATTCATAGGTCAATACCTTTTCTTTCCTTTTTAGCCACTATAAATACACCTCTGCATATATCTCACCTCTTTATATAGCTCCTATACCTCTGTATATATCTCATTACATCTCTGAGCACATGCTAGGTAGAAATGCCCCCAGGCAGCATGAGAGGGGAAAGCATTCCATGCAGAGGAAACAGCATGTGCAGAGACACAGAGAAGAGAAACATGAATCTTGCCCAGGGAATAGTCACGTTGTGTGGCTGTTGTGTGGCTGGTGCATGGGCTCATGGGAGGTGCCGTTAGGAGAGGGGCAGGAGTGAAACTTGAGGAGAGCTTTGACTGTCAGGCTGAGGAGAGTGGCTGGGGGTGTCTGAGGAAGGGGGTATGATTAACTTAGGGATGTGAGTCTGCGGTGGAGTTCAGTATTAATGGCAACAGGGGGAAGCCGGAAGCAGGAAGACGCCAGTGCGGGATGAGGAGTCCCAGGACCGAGCACTGAGCACCCGCTGCAGATAACTATGTTGGTGGGATGCATGGCAAAGGTGTTTCAGGTAAGGGAGGGAGGCTGAGGGCAGCAAAACACTAGGCTTAGGAATGCAGGCAGTTCAGTGGGTTGCCTGAAGTACTGAAGATGCCGAAGTCCTCAAACTGAAAGCAGGGATGATACAGACCACAGAATCTCTAGGACGTAAAAGAATCCAGAAGAGGGAGTGCCCGAGTTCCCACCTGTCTCGCCAGCTCTAGTCCACGGTCTTCCAAAAGCCAAGCTAGAAAGTTCTCCAGGCTTTCTGCCAGTCACTGATTTTTCTAGGAATTCTCTGTCCCCCGATACCTTCTTCCCATTATCATCTGTCACAACTCCCTCGTTGTTGTACTTGGCATCCATCACCACAATGATTTTATTCCTTTGCTTACTTGATCTGTAGACTGACTCTCCCATCAGACTGTAAGCTCGCTGAAGTCAAGGCTATTATTTTTCCTTGGTCTATTTTCATCTCCAGTGTCTGGGATGGTCTAGATAAAATGAGTGAGTGAATGAATCAATTAAGGTAATGGAGAGAAAAGCAGAAATAATTGTTCACTCTTCTCCGTTTGGGAAGGTCTCATAGAATATCACATTGCTCTGGAAGAGTCTGAAAATTTGAGAAGCTCTTTTGTCTGAGTCCCTCACTGCTGGCGAGTGAGAAAAAATTCCATGAAGGAGGACACTCTCCCCACAGAGACGCCCACCTTGTGGATGGCACCCCGCAGCTGGGGCCACTACATATCTCCTGCTTCTGTGATTGGCACCAAAGGAAGAATTTACTTCATTGTTCATTCACTGTAGACAATGTTAGATAATTGGAACAATAAATCATTTTTCCATGGCCATTCATCAAGGTGTCGCCTGGGTGAGGAACACCAGGGTCCTTTTGGAAGAAACACAGAAGAGCAGAACACCAGCCTCCAGGTACACACTTCCCAGAACCGTGTCCATGGGCTGATCACTTAGAGTTTCTGGACCTCAGTCCCACACCTAGGACCCCAGGACAGTAACACAGGCCCCTGTCTCCTTCCCCAGCAGTGGGAGGATGAGATAAATTAATGTGTAAGAAACTGTTTCATACACTAAGTACAGACAACCAACAGGGCTGGTTATCCTTCAAAAGTCTTCATTGTCAGGGTATTTGCTGTAAAAGCATTTCATCTGCATTTTATCTTCTGAGACACAAACAAGCTGTGGAAGTACTTAGAAAAAAAACAAAGACAAAATAAATCTTTTGAACATCTTCAGTGAGTTCTGGCCTTAAGGAGACAAGCCCACCGTCCTCCACGGGCAATCGAGATATGGCACCCACAGAGGGGGCCTGCCTCGTGTCCCAGACCCCCTGGCAGTGCCTGAGCCCAAGGATCAGGGTTCTCACATTTCTGTTCTCTGATGGAATGGGTACCCAGTAATCATGAGGTTTTCAGTGTCTACCAAAGTTTTCCGAGGGCCTACTAGAATGTTTGTTCTAGAATGTGGAATGATGGATGACAGGTTTGGGAAGGGGGCCAAATTTAGGAAGACTTTCTAAGAAAAAGAGAAATTCATCAATACATTCGGCTCAGGCAGGAGTGAGCCTCCCAGCTGGTCACTGGTGAGGAACCTGCCTGAGTTCGATGTCAGGAGTTACACCGTCTTTCCCTTCACCAGTTCTGGGAGTTCTCTGTGGGATTTCTGGTAGAAGAAGGCAAAGAAAGTAGAGATCCACAAAATGAACTGCTTTCTCTCGGAAAATGTCCCAAAGCCCTTCTCACCACTTTCTTAGCCTCTTCTCCTGTGCTGCTTATGTTTCAGCGGCTGAGGCATGTCTTCTCTTCAGCAACTTCTGTCTCTTTATTCTTGGTTCTGGGTGTAAATGCCAAGAAACTGACAATGCCAACTAAAAATAACTTGAAAATAAAAACATTACGGCTGCCTTAAATATGGTGTTTTCCATCTGTTTTAGATGCAATCTCTCAGATTGTCTGGCAGGCATTTCAAAGCTGAAGAGGCAGTGAGAACTAGCTTCCTGGCCCCTTCCATGCCCAGTGTGCTTCTGTGTTTCATGAGGCCTCTGTCTGGGGACCTCTACCCAGACTCACAAGAAATCTGCCTTCTTCCTCCCCAAGAAAAGCGCCTCCTGAGAAGATCACTGAATATGAAATAAAGGGAAAAAGCCTAATCATCTTGTTATGAATCCTATGCTTTGCTCAGAGTCTAAGTTCAGAAATGGATAAATAAGAATTCAAAGGCCAGAGTTAACACATGTGACTCAAAAATGGGTTGAGACCCAAGTGAATGAGTCCAGGGGCCAAGAGGAGGGTGAATGGGAATTTGTGTTATGTGAAGGCGATGAGTTAAGTGAGAACCAGAGGGGCATTGAGGCAGAGGATAATATAGAATTATAATTATAGGCAATATTATAGAATTATAATTATAAAATACATTATTCATAATATTAAAGACTATTAAAGCTGTCTGAGCTATTTTTGTTGTTGTTACCTGCTTGTTTTGAGGCTACAGTTGGCACAGGCAAAACTGTTACCTAAACGGAAGTGAGTGAATTCACATTAATTTGTCCTGTGCATTAAAAAAAAAAAATAAGAGCTAGGAGACAAACACAATCTTTGAAATTTCACTAGTGAACAAATCTGAAAAAAAATTGTGTCTGTGCTTTTTTAAAAAAACTATTTTTAAGTTTATTTATTTATTTTGAGAGAGAGAGAGAAAGACAGCTGGGGAGGGGTAGAGATAGAGGGAGAGAGAGAGAGAATCCCAAGCAAGTTCCTCGCCATCAGCACAGAGCCCGACGTGGGGCCTGATCTCACGAACTGTGAGCTCATGAGCTGAGCTAAAACCGAGAGTCAGAGGCTTAATGGACTGAGCCCCCCAGGTGCCTCAACTGTGTCTGTGTTTATACATGGTCAGAGCCATCAAAGATACTCCTGACTGTCATCCTTACCCATCGTTAGTGGTTTACAGAGGCTGGGTAGGTGGACAGTCTCACCACATGTGCAGGGACAGGCCAGACCAGCACTGCAGGGGCACTTACCATTCAGGAGCTTGGGACATCGGAAAGCTTTGTTCTAGATTTACCGAAATACAATTGACCTGTAACACTGTGTAAGCTTAAGGAGTGCAAAGGGATGGTTTGATATCTGCATATATTGTGAAACGATTACAATAATAAGGTTAATTAACACATCCATCACCTCACACACTTACCTTTTGTTGTTGCTAAGTTCCATTCTCTTAGCAACTTCCAAGTGTACAATACACTATTGCTAATTATAGTCCCCACATTAGAGCCCCAGAACTTATTCATCTTATAACTGGAAGCAACAAAGGGCTTTAATGATGGACCCTAAGCACAGGGCCAGGGTAATTATAGTTCTACGTGCCATGCGTCACACCATGATAGAACTATAATCTATATCCTCTCTCTACATACGTGCACACACATATATACATACATATACACACTACATACACACACACACACAGTAAGTGCTTATTGTATCATATGCAGTTACTATATTGAATTAAAATTAAATATATTTTAAAGTATCACTCCATTTAGGGGCGCCTGGGTAGGTCAGTCAGTTGAGCATCTGACTTCGGCTCAGGTCATGATCTCACGGCTTGTGAGTTCAAGCCCCACATAGGTCTCTGTACTCACAGCTCAGATCCTGGAGTCTGCTTCGGGTTCTGGGCCTTCCTCTCTTCTCTGCGCCTCCCCTGCTCATGCTCTGTCTCTCTCTCTCTCAAAATAAATACTAAAAAAATTTTTTTAAAAAGAAGCATATTAAAATATCACTCAATTTAAATATATATATTTACTAAACACTTACAAAGGAATAGTTTGAAGCAGTGTGGATGTCTCCAGAGAGTAAGCAAAGGCCCTTCTTCCTCTGTTTCTGCTCTCTCTCCAGAGCCATCGCTGTGAAGAGTTTGCTGCGTGTCCCTTTCTGTGTATGTGTGCACCCATACTCACTTGTGTGCACATAATGTGAGGGGGCTTTCTTTGTTTACAGAACACATGCGCAGATCTGACTCATGAGTCCCTGACCCAACCTCAGCCTTCTTTCAGGGGACTGTGACAACAAGAGTCCACAGTGGAGACTGGTGGCGAGCCAGCCTGGGGCCCCTCTGGCTTCTCCTTATTGCCAGGGACTTGGTTCAGGACTGCACTTTCCCCAGGGCCCTCCCTGCCCCACATCCGAATCATCTGCCACAGGGGTGCCCTTTCCTCCGGTCTCCATGCTTCCTGTCCACTTCCTGAAGCTTTCTAAAAAAACTTTAGACCGAGTCCACACTTCTCTGCACGACACCTGAGGCCCCAAGACCCCCCCTCTCCACTCAAGGCATCATTGTAACAGCCAGGTGGGCGACCGCCTCTTCTATGAACCAGGCCTGCCTGCTCCCACCTCCACGCAAAGGAAAACCTTTCTCCTCTTTCTTCATGTGGCTCCCCTCCACGTACCCTTCGGGGTCAGCTCACCGTTCCTGGCCCCTCCCCCAATCTGAGATGATCACACACATATCAAGCTGTATTATAAATATGCACTCACTTGGTTTTCTTCTTCGTGTATGTGAGCTCCTTAAGGGAAGGGACCCTGCTCCCGCATCTCCGTACCTCCAGAACATTCCGGACAGCCTAGCACAAAGGAGACCCTACAGAAATCTCTGCTGAGTGAATGAACGGAAACGATGTAGCGGGCAAATGACACCAGGATGCAGCAGGCAAAGCAACTTGTAGATGTTGTCTGCTGAAAGCTCTTGGCAGATAAAGATTATAAACATTTGCCTTCTGAGAACAACATCAAAATCACTTTTATAAGAAGGCAGAGCATAATCCATAAATGTGAAAGTCAGAATGAGCAGTTCTCATCAGGGCCATGTGTTGATGGCGTGAAAGGCTTTTGCAACTTCAAAGTCCTGACGCGCCTGGGGCGTCCTCCGCCATCTGACTTTCGAGGACGCTACAGTGTCACAGGAGCAGCCTTCCGACTGAAGTGGGTTTGTTTGCCTGATACAAAACCAGCTCTTCAGAGGAAATACCTTAGCTCTTCTCGCTTGTGATTAACTTAGAAAAAACAGAGTCGGCTTCCTAATCAAAGAGAAAGGGATGCTTGAGACCTGTGCCATCAAGATTGCCAGTAGTCACATGCGGTTATGAAGCATTTGACATTTGGCTTCGGTGACCTGAGATGCACTGTCATGCCGAAAAAGGTAAAATATCTCATTATTAAATGCTTTACATTAATGACTTGTTGAAATAACCATATTTAGGATATTTGAGATTATATGACATCGACTAACATCAATTTGACTTTCTTCTTTTACATTTTTCTGTGGCTTGTAGAAAATTTTAAATTACATATGTGGCTCTCATTAGTGGCTTGCAGTATATCTCTATTGGACAGGTCTGCTTTAGAGATCCAAATGGCCTGGGGCTGACAGCTCCAGGGATGAAGACTTCAGCTACTCTGATGGACTGCTCTCTCAAAAGTTTTTGTAATTTTTTTTTTATATTTATTTATTTTTGAGAGAGAGACAGAGAGAGAGAGAGTGAACACGAGCAGGAGAGAGGCAGAGAGAGAGAGGGGGACAGAGGATCTGAAGCAGGCTCTGTGCTGACAGCAGAGAGCTGGATGTGGGTCTCAAACTCACAAACTGTGAGATCATGACATGAGCCAAAGACAGATGCTTAACCAACTGAGCCACCCAGGTGCCCCTGCTAAGAAGTTTAAGCATGCTTCTTGCGTTTTGAATAGAAAGCAGTGAGTAGACAGAGTTTCCCCTTTCGTGAGCACTGGAATTTCAAATCTATGTGTCGCTTTTAATGGTCAGCGTTCCTTCCTGCCCTGTGGACAGCTGCCACTTGTCTGAGCTGTCACTGTTCTTCTCTGATTTGTGACTTCTTTTTTTTATTATTAAAACAAATTTTTTTTTAATGCTTATTTATTTTTCCTCTCAGGACTGCCTTCGCTGCATCCCAAAGCTAATGCTTATTTATTTTTGAGAGACAGAGAGAGACAGACCATGAGCAGGGGAGCACAGAGAGAGACACACACATACACGCACAGAATCAGAAGCAGGCTCTGTGCTCTGAAC
This sequence comes from Puma concolor, assembly GCF_028749965.1. Lineage (NCBI taxonomy): Eukaryota > Metazoa > Chordata > Mammalia > Carnivora > Felidae > Puma > Puma concolor. The sequence goes on from NC_141683.1 coordinate 62,856,809, forward strand.
TGGCAGCACGGAGCCCGACATGTCTCTCGACCTGAGATCATGACCTGAGCCGAAGTCGGACGCTTAACCGACTAAGCCACCCAAGCGCCCCTCTGATTTGTGACTTCTTATTGGCCACAATTTGGGTATTCATTAAACCTGTGGTGAACCGAAGAGAAAACAGATCTAAGTCCTACAGGGTGTTCTAGTAAGGAAAAGGCTGGGTGAGGTCTTTTTGTATATTCTTTGGTTCTTGGTTTATTCCAGTTAGAGCAGGCTCTCAGATATTGAGTTTCTAGATCTTTGGGATATTACTGTAAATGTGGGATGTTGCTATGTGTTTGGATCACTGACTCAGACAATTATTGAGTAAGAAAAAGAGTGTAGCACAGGCAAAGGAGTGTTACATAAACCGGAAGGTTTGGGTTGCCGTAACTCTGATGCTAACTGATGGAATAATTCCGGGACATGTTTTCAGTTAGCCTCTTGGAGGTAGTTTCCTGATCTGTAAATGAAATTTCTAAAGCAGTCCTGTGTATCTCACAGGGCAGCTGTGAGGAGCAAAGAAATCAATGTTTGTGGGAAATTTTTAAGAAGTCTGAAGCTCTTACTGAAAACTAGGAACCGATGAACATTTGTGTCTTTGTGTTTGGTTTACCTTAATCTTGTGTTACTATGAAGCATGGTTTCTCCCACAGGCCTCTAAGAATGACATTCAGAACCACCATTTCGAGAATAAACATATCCAACAGCACAGGCAAACAATTCAGAAGTGGAAGAGTATTGGGGCGCCTGGATGTCTCAGTCAGTTAAGCGTCCGACTTCGGCTCAGGTCATGATCTCACAGTTCGTGGGTTCAAGCCCCACATCAGGCTCTGCACTGACACCTCGGAGCCTGGAGCCTACTTCAGATTCTGGGTCTCCCTCTCTCTCTGTCCCTCCCCTGCTCATGCTCTGTCTCTTTCTGTCTCTCAACAATAAATCAATGTTAAAAAAAATAAGTAGAAGAATATTTTTAGGCTGTTTTTTTTTTTTTTTTTAATTTTTTTTTTTTTCAACGTTTATTTATTTTTGGGACAGAGAGAGACAGAGCATGAATGGGGGAGGGGCAGAGAGAGAGGGAGACACAGAATCGGAAACAGGCTCCAGGCTCTGAGCCATCAGCCCAGAGCCCGACGCGGGGCTCGAACTCACGGACCGCGAGATCGTGACCTGGCTGAAGTCGGACGCTCAACCGACTGCGCCACCCAGGCGCCCCTTTTAGGCTGTTTTTAAGGTCAAATATGGTACATTTTACTCTGACTATAACAACATAGTTTAGCAGTTGGTGGGTGGGGAGTAAGAAGGCCACGGTATAAAAGCTGCAAGACAATGGAGCTAATTTTACACGCACAGTTTCTAGGGGGAATTAAGCTTCAGGAAAGGTTTTTAAGACTATGACAGTTATATTTTGGTGAATTCAACAAAAAAGGACTGAAGTGACAGCTAATTATAATAAAAGATGCTTGAGCTGTAATAGTTGATGTGGAATGATTTATGGGTATGAGTAGTATTCTCAAAAATCATTGTATCAAGATAATACATTCCAATTTTTTCCAATTAAAATATGAAAGCCATGAAGTAAAAAAAAAAAAAAAAAGTGGGAAAATAAAATTCACCTAAATGAGTCTTTTTAAATAGAGTTGTTAAAATCAATGCATTTCCTAGGTCTGACTAAGCCCTCAAAGGAATCCAGTGAAACGTTTTTAATAAACTTTTGTTAAAGGAAACAAAATTTGTATGTATGTATTCCACAAGCTTTTCTAGTGAAGATATTTACCTCAATATTAAAAACAAAACAGGGGCGCCTGGGTGGCGCAGTCGGTTAAGCGTCCGACTTCAGCCAGGTCACGATCTCGCGGTCCGTGAGTTCGAGCCCCGCGTCGGGCTCTGGGCTGATGGCTCAGAGCCTGGAGCCTGTTTCCGATTCTGTGTCTCCCTCTCTCTCTGCCCCTCCCCTGTTCATGCTCTGTCTCTCTCTGTCCCAAAAATAAATAAACGTTGAAAAAAAAAATTTAAAAAACAAAACAAAACAAAACAAAACTCCATGGTTTAAAGTGGTATTTTTATGCATACAATAACTTACTTTCAGAATAGTGTATTTCACCATCACGAGGGCAACGTCAGAAATGTTCCCCAATTGGCGTCACCAGCTTTTGGGGAAGGACACTGCTCTGTCATCAGGCCCAACATTCAGAGTGAGTGTGAGGCCAGGCTCTGGGGGGCACACATCTGCACTGTGGACCGGAAGTCAGATGGGGATGCAGAGTACCATGTATGAAGTGCTGAGGATAACGATGATGATATTAGCTCACACTCACTGAGCTCACGTGTCAGCTGTGATGAAGAAACCACAGCCACGTCAGCTCTTGCCATCTCTTCCTTGCCCTTCAATACGTGGTCCCGTAACGCCGCACCATCTTCAGTCTCCAACATTCCCTCCACCGAATCCCAGGGAGGTGACCATGTAGCCCCTGCCCACAACATGGGGCTAACTCTCTCACGGGGTTGGCCTGTCCATCGCTGGAAGGCTCCAGTGTTAGAAGCTTCTTGCTCACACAGACGTAAGCCCTTTCCTCTGGAATTCCATCTTCGATTCCTAATTCTCCTGCGAAGTGGCTTTAAGCCTCACGTGGTTACTGAACACGCTCTCGTTTGGTAATTCATGCATTCATTGGATAAAACAATTTTAAGCATCTAGTATGTGCCAGGCACTGAAGAGGTGCCGGGATTTCATGCATTAACCCACAGTCAGGGGACCCTCTTCCAGTCCTTGGAACAGGCTCCCCGACACCTATCTAGGATTCTAAAAACCATCTGTGGGGAGGCAGATGGTGAAAACGGGGAATTAACAGGAGGGCTTTGTTTATCTCTCAGAGACTGAACATACAAACGGACATTGGTCAAACCATGTATATATAAAACAGATCTCTGACTCACAACCTGCAGTAACCAGCCCAGAAAACCAAACAATAACTCCTGTAGCAATTGGCTCCAAAATGACCAGGACTTGATTAAAAATTCTCCAATTGTCCTCATGTTTCCTGCTCTCAAATTAGGATCAAACCGGAGGAAGCCACATATGTCTCCCTAACCAATCAATCGCACGATAAACCCCCATCTAGTCCGCCCTGCTCTCACTCCCTCCAGCCGCATGCACCTGAAGCCTTTCCTCTTCCTGCCACAAAGCCTCCCCTCTGCCTGCCTTTAAGTCCCTGCCGAAGCCCTGTGGTAGTGGCTGACTCCCCAGCTGTAGCACACTCTCAATAAACAGCTTCTGCTTATTCTCACTTGGGTGGCCTTCATTTATCTTCACACCCCTGTTCAATTTCCTCTCATTATGAGCACTGATCTGATTAACTAGCTAAAATCTCTTTAAGTCTGTGTCTGAAAACCAAGGTTTTAGTTCTGTCTCCCAGATTTGTTAAGTGTAAATCTGGCCAGTTGCCTTCTATGCATTTTACTGCTGGTGATAACGTTGGGCAGCACAGGATATAGAATAAAGAGCCCCTCATCCATGCCCCTAGGGTGTCATTGCCCACATCTCTGTGCTGTTAAGGAGGCCACATGCTTTGGAGATTTATGAAATCTTTGCCAAAGATCATAAATAAACACTAGCGCCTCTGGCTTTCTCTTGACCTTGACCTAGGTAACTTATCAAGGAAGGAAAAGGTTTCTTTGTCATCAGCTCCAAGGCTGCCATGTATTGAGCAGTAACCTGCTGCAGGTTCAGTTGGGTGTGTTAGAATATCTCATTCCATTCCTAGCAACTGTATGAGGTTGGTAGTATTACTCTAATTGTAGAGATACAGAAATCAAAGCTCAGGGGAAAAAACAAAAAACAATAAAAAAAACTGACCAGCATCAAATAATTGTAAAAAAATTCTGCAATTGTATAATTGCAGAAGAAAAGTGCTCCTACAGCGATAAGCCAAAGTCCACACGGGGAGGCTACTTTTTAAAAAAAAAAATTTTTTTTTAACATTTTATTTATTTTTGAGACAGGGAGAGACAGAGCATGAACAGGGGAGGGTCAGAGAGAGGGAGACACAGAATCTGAAACAGGCTCCAGGCTCTGAGCTGTCAGCACAGAGCCGACTTGGGGCTCGATCTCACAGACCGCGAGATCATGACCTGAGCCGAAGTCGGCCGCCTAACCGACTGAGCCACCCAGGCGCCCCCGGGGAGGCTACTTTTGAAGTACTATACTGAATTCTGGCCATCCTATTTTATTTATTTTTTTTTATAAATGTTTATTTATTTTGAGAGGGTGAGTGGAGGAAGGGCAGAGAGGGAGGGAGAGAATCCCAAGCAGGCTCTGTGCTGTCAGTGCAGAGCCTGATGCGGGGCTTCATCTCACAACTGTGAGATCATGACCCCAGCTGAAATCAAGAGTCAGATGCTTAACCAACTGAGCCACCCAGGCACCCTGGCCATCATATTCTAAGAGGGACTTTAGCCAAATGGGATTATATATAGATAAAAAGTGGCCAGGATAAAGACCTGAGACATATCACATAAGGAGCCATGATAGAGATCTCAGATTATCATGCCATTCAGAACATATTTATTCAGGGAGTAGGAGCTGGAGGGACATGTGAGGGAAATTTTTGGAAATAAAGAATTTCCACTTGGAAGGACTTACTAAGCCCCATCTTAGCAAAGGCAGAGAGGAGAGGGTAAAGTGATGCTCTTATTTCTTCACCTAATTGCACAAATTGAGACTATTTTTATAAGAGACAATAAACTGGCTTTGTAAGAATGCCTCCCAAGGGAGACTAGGAAAGAGATTTCCTACTTACGCCTCTTTTGAACAATACCATCTGCCAAATTGTTCCTGTAAATATTGTAGAAAATAATCGTGACTTTGTTAATGAAGGTGTGGCCTGCTAATCTGTTTCCTCTGTAAGGAACCTGCCTACCCCCCACCCCGCCCCATTTACTTTAGAATGCATCTGCACCCAAACCTGACCTTTCTGAGCAGCCCAGATAATCTTCTAAATCAACACTGCGAGAATTAATCCTTTGTTTGCCTTCACTGTGTGTTGCCCAAGGAATATTAATTATTCTCTGTTGCTTTTCTGGTTGAGTTTCCTTTTGCTTTGGTTCGTTTTTATTTCGCTTCTGACATCTGGTTACCGGCATTACCAGTGTTCCACTAGGAGCTAAGCATGTCTGTAGAAACTCATAAATTCAGGGGAAAAGGTAGGCGCAGCGCCAGCACTGACTGGGGTTGGCAAGATGTGCCACGGGACAGAGGCCTCCTCTTGCCCACTGGTTCACCCCCTGGGTGTTCAAACTCTGCCTCTTCCCTCTGTCCTTTTAACTGAAAGAAAAGGGGACAGGTGCCAGAACCAAAGGTGTGTTAAACCTTAGTTCTCTTTCTCATTGCTAATGTCAGGCACAACCTCAACCTGATGGAGGCTTGCCAAGAGTGACCCGGCCTGGTGAGCAGAGGGAGTGTGACTCTGCTCAATATCTCACCAAATGGTCACTGTCAGGAACTAGCAGCTACAGATGAAACCAGTAGTTTGGGGGCAGTAAAGAACCATCATTATTCAGGTGCTCAAGATATTAGACAAAAAGCAACAGATACCAGCCAATCCCTTTTCTGTTTGTCCGAATGTCCAGTGGACATGAAAACTGCCCCTTTCTCCTGACATTCCCCATTTCTGTTGACAGTTTGGTCCTTCTCTAGTGGGCCCACTTCCAGGGGCTGGAAATAAGCCCACTGTTCCTTCTGGCTCATTCCTTATGGCCCATCAGTCATTATGATGCAGCGTTTTGCCAGGTCTGTCCATTCCATTTCCTTGTAGCTCCCATAGTCCCTGTGTGTACCAGTCAGAGCGCTCCAGAGAAACAGAACTGACAGGGTATATATATATATAACCAACAGGAGATCTTATATCTATATGTACATAGATAGGTAGATAGAGATAGAGAGACAGAGATAGACAGAGATAGATAGAGATAGATAGAGATAGAGATTGATAGAGATAGAGACAGAGACAGAGATAGAGATAGAGACAGAGAGATAGAGATACAAAGAGAGAATTTTAAGGAATTGGCTTGGCTTGCGATTGTAGGAGCTCACAAGTCTGAAATCCACAAGGCAGGCTAGCAGGGTAGGGACTCAGGCAGGGTGTCTATGTTGCAGTCTTGGGACCAAATTTCTTCTGGAAACTTCAGTCTTTGCTCTTGAGAGCTGCAACTGGTTGGGTGAGGCCCACCCTTAGTATGAAGAATAATCCACTTTACTCAAGTCTACTGATTTAAATGTTAATCACACCTCAAAACAACCTTCACAGCAACATCTAGACTGTTTGAAGAAACAACTGGGCATCAAGTTGACACAATCTGCCTTCCCACCATCATTACCCAATCCTGTCACTTCTCTCTTTAATTTTGGCCATAGGCTCCCTGTCTCCCCACTCTTGTCACCCCTCCACCCATGCCCTTTGTCAAGGTCTGTTCCAGTCCTGCCAGGTCCTGGCCTCAATCACGATCCTCAGTGGCCCCTGTAGCCTGCAGGACTCAATTCACACACACCCTGTGCAGGGCAATCTCAGGCCTTCCTGAGTTTATCTGTGTCTTTCCTAGCCTTGGGTACAAGGGCTCTGCAACTAGAACATCCTGGGCTGGCAAGAAATTGCTCACAGGTCTTCTAACACCACACTCGTTCCCAGTGCTGTGTATTTGCCCAGAATCCCTTAAGGGTCACAGCTCACAAATCCCTTAAGGGTCAGCTCAACATCCAACATCTCACTGTGGCCTTTACTGTTTAGTCTGCGGGGATTTTCCTCTCCCCAAGTCCCCAAAGTACTCATTGACAATCCTACTCATTCAGCACCAGGGTTCATGGCCTCGGGCTGTGGAACACAGAGGACCCTGACCTTGACCCTGAGCTTGGGGTAACAGCTCTACTGTCACCATCTTGAAGTTCTTGATAATTTTTTTTTAATTTTTTTTTTTTAACATTTATTTATTTTTGAGACAGAGAGAGAGAGAGCATGAACGGGGGAGGGTCAGAGAGAGAGGGAGACACAGAATCTGAAACAGGCTCCGGGCTCCGAGCTGTCAGCACAGAGCCCGATGCGGGGCTCGAACTCACGGACCGCGAGATCGTAACCTGAGCCGAAGTCGGCCACTCAACCAACTGAGCCACCCAGGCGCCCCTCTTGATAAGTTTTTTAGCAAGAGGTCCCACATTTTCATCTCATACTGGGTCCCACAAATTAGGCTGTTTGGCCCACTTGGCAAATATCCTGGGTAGTCATGCTCCCTTGAAGAATGCTCAAATATTTTGTTTTTCAAACTGGATTCTAAAGTTTTTGCAGGTTTCTGTCATTTTTTTCCCAAACTCTCTGCCGTGATTAGGGCAGTTTCCTGAATAGAGTAAATGTGCAATAGCCACGTTGATTACCTCTACCACTGTAATCCCTGGTCTTCTCATTGTTCAGTTGTTCTGTTGCTAAGGATACAGAACCCTACAATTACCAGATTTGGAATCACATATTTTTCATAAGGTAGCACGTGTAGTGAAAAGGCCTGAGAGTCCTTAAGTCCTAAATCCTGACACAAGGGATGAAGGGGTCGCGGGTAAGTGACTAACATCTACCCACCCCAACCCTCCAGCCCTTCACCTCAGTGTTCTCATCGGTAAATTGCATCTCATGCAATTTATTTTTTAAACTTATCATACTGGTTTAGAGCAGCATTTGTGGAAACACAGAGGCTTCAAGGAGTATGTGATCCACAAAATTAACTGTGGAAAGCAGTTCATGGCCAAAAGGGTTTAATGAGGGTTCATCCTCTCCTACCCTCTTAGAGATTCTCAGAGCACATTAGCATATTAATGGCTCTGAGGAGTCCCACAGTAAAAGAAACCTATTTAAATGAAACCCATAGCTTCTCACTCTCAGGGAGTAGAGTCCCCTTCTCAGTGAACGGCATTTCCTAAGACACACCTTGGGAAACACTAGACTGATTATTCTCTGAGCTAATTTCCAGTTCCAAGATAAACAGCCTTAGTGATTCTAGATTCCAGGCGGAGCCTGGGCTGGCGGGTTCCATCTCCCACCGGAGCCACCGGATGTGTGTGGGTGTGCTGAACTGCTGTGCCACCACCCAGGTGCGGGTCACTGATGGTCTCGTCACCAGCAAGGTCACCGGGCTCCTGTGCCCCATGAGAACCGGCCTGTTTCAATGTACTCCTTTTTAGGTCTTTTCAGAACAAAGGTGGATTAAGGTTAAAACACATGTTAACAGAGTTTAAACAGGCCTATTCCTGTTTGCTCAAAATGCATTTTAAAATATTATTTAGGCGAAGCTGGGTGGCTCAGTTGGTTACGCAACCAACTCTTGACTTCACCTCAGGTCCTGAACTCACGGTTCATGAGTTTGAGCCCCACGTCCGGCTCTGCTCTGACAGTGCGGAGCCTGCTTGGGATTCTGTCTCCCTGTCTCTCTGCCCCTCCCCAGCTCACTTTCTATCTCTCTCAAAATAAATAAAAATAAACTTTAAGAACAATAAAAAATAAAACATTATTTAAAAATCTCCCCTTTTCAGAGTTGCCAGATTCTCGTGACCAATGAACCTATGGAAATCTGCTTTGAACTCCCGTCTACTATTCATTCAAGAGGGTATGTTCAAAAATTATAAATGTAACTATTTCTAAAAATGTGATTTTCATGTTTTCCTTCCTGCTTCTTGTACTTCAACATCACACCTTCCAGAGCCCCTTGGTTTAAAGATTGCTGTGCCCTTTTCTTCCTACTTCACACACCCGTTAATCTTTTGTTTGTTTTGTTAGTGTTGTATTTTTTGTTTCCTCCATGGTGTTTTTAAGCACTCCCAAGACTCACAAACCCAGACCCCTTTGTGGAAAAGCTTGTGGCGCTATCCCTTTCCTCCCACAGGATTCCCTGGTGGCCGTGGATTCCGGGGGAGCACCCTGAGCCATGGGGGAGAGGAATACAGAAGCACACATATTGACTCCCTAGTCTTTGAAATTCAACCCAGAGGCTAAGAGAGTCTGCAGAACTCAGTACCAAGCAACAGCAGGTGCCAACCTGTGGCCATCATATCATCGTGGGTGTGCAATCAGAAAGAAGTGAATGAGTAAAGGGTTTCTTTTTTCAAATTTTTTTTTTTAACGTTTATTTATTTTTGAGACAGAGAGAGACAGAGCATGAACAGGGGAGGGGCAGAGAGAGAGGGAGACACAGAATCCGAAACAGGCTCCAGGCTCTGAGCAGTCAGCACAGAGCCCGATGCGGGGCTCGAACTCACGGACCGTGAGATCATGACCTGAGCCGAAGTCGGCCGCTTAACCGACCAAGCCACCCAGGCGCCCCAAGGGTTTCTTGATGAACAGTATTGTTACCTTTTCTTAAAAGAGCTAGTGAGATGAAATCTATAGCTTAGGAAACAGCAAGATCATGGAAGAGAATGAGTTTTCATAAATATAATTTATTTTTTATTTCTTAAAATTAAAAAAAAAAAGGTTTATTTATTTTTGAGAGAGACAGAGAGAACACGAGTGGGGGAGGAGCAGAGAGAGAGGATCCGAAGCAGGCTCCACGCTGACAGCATTGACCCTGATGTGGCGCTTCAACTCACCAACTGAGATCATGACCTGAGCTGAAGTAGGACGCTCAAACAACTGAGCCACCCAGGTGCTCCATGCAGTTTATTTTTTAAAATTATTAGCAGTGAGGGGTGCTTTAATGGCACAGTGGGTTAAGCGTCTGACTTTAGCTCAAGTCACAATCTCACGGCTCATGATTCAAGCCCCACGTCGGGCTCTGTGCTGACAGCTCAGAGCCTGGAGCCTGCTTTGGGTTCTGTGTCTCCCCCTCTCCCTGCTCCTCCCCAGCTTGTGTTCTCTCTCTCTCAAAAATAAATAAATAAACTTAAAAAAAAGTTTAAAATTATTAGCAGTGAAAGAAGAGTGAGGAGTTTGGAGAAAGACTGCCTGGATATGAATTCTAGCCTTACTACCTCCTGGAAGGTGACCTTGGGTAAGTCACTTAATTGTGCCTCACTTTCTGCCTTTCTAAAATAAAGCCATGATGGTATTATTTACAATAAAGGGTGATCGTGAGAATTAAGTAAATTCATACTTTTTCAATCCTTAAAGAAGGCTTAGTACAGAGAAAGCCCTCAATACAATGAAGCTTTGATTTTTAGTATTATTATTTCTCCTACTTGCCATACATTGAAGGTAATAATTAGTAACAATAATCTGATTGCACTAGAAAACTTCACAAAATATAAAGCTGATGAAAGAGGTTGAATTTGACGCTTGGAAAATGCATTCTAATTCTTCATGTAATTGTTAGCCTCACACACAACTTTGTTCAAAGGAAAATCTGCTCTCACGTACGGGTCCTGCTGAGCAGTGTTTTATGCCACACTGAGGCAGACCAAGAAAAATCCCACGCAGCCAAGCACAGTTGAAAGGAAACCTAACTTAAGGTAGATGATTAAGCGTAATAATGGGATCCCAAATACTGAGTGCTATGGGGAGGGGTGGACAAGGTAGGAAACAGCACTTTTGTGGAAGCGCAGAGAGGCAGGGGAAAGGAGGTGGGTGTTGAAAGAGAACCCTCTTAGCAGGTGACATAGGTGCAGGGAAGCTGATGGGATGCTAACTGTTCTTGAAGAAGAGTTTTAAACCCTGTCCCCTCCCCAGCTACATCTCGTCTCCAACCTCATCCAAGAGTATAGTCTCTTCTGAGAGGAAAATGAGAAAGACTGTTAAAGGAGGACTGAGATTTATTTTAGTTTTTAAGAGTTGGGTTTAGCAGAAAATGACGACTTTGCATCGATTTCCACCTCAGTCCCAGATGGACTCTACCGACTTGACCATAAATCTAAAGAAGAGGAGAGCCATCTCCAAATGCCTGATTCCTACACAGGTTAGAAAGTGTTTTACTATTTTACAGGAGAGAAGAGTCACAGAATAGCATCTGTTCTGTTTTTATTTTCCAATATTATCTTCATTTGGAAGATGGCCATAATAGCCACCCTTAAGTTGCTATGAGAACTGAAGAATCAGGTCTGAAGCTATTAGCACAGTGCCTAGCACATACATACTGGCCTTTTGTAAAAAATAACAAAGATTTCTTCCATTCACCTCCTCCCAATTCCCTGGCCTCGGTGGAGTTTAACCTGTTATTAAATTTACAACCAGCATCACAATGCAGATTTCTGCAAAAGCAGTCCATGTGCCCTGAAAACACTGATGGCTTAAACATTTGCCATCAATGTATACATTTCATTCCAGCCTTTTCTCCATTCTACTCAAGGGTGCTCTCCAAGGACTGTTTCCATGGACAGCTGGTGAATATGACACTTCATGTGCCCTCTCTTCATGGAGATGTTTGGAATTGTTAAAAAGGAAGCCCAAAATGGAGTCACTTATGTTAAATCCATAAACATAAGTGGTAATGTTTGTTACCAACTTAACAAAATGGTTTGTTAAATCCAAACCAAGATTTAATATCTAATTTAACTGCAGTTTCAACCACTCTGGAATGTAACATTTAACCAGCCAATATGGAATTACCTGGTCCGCACTAGTGAAATAATCCACCAGAGAGATCTCTCCTTTTACCCTTAGCGAGGTGACTTTGCTTGAAATAATTCATTCTTTGCTAATAATTACCTTCCCCCCTCCCTTTCTTCCTTTAAAAACTTTTCCCTTTCTACGGCCTGCAGAGCTCCTGGTTTACTAATTGTGAACGGTTGAATAAAGCCAATTTGATCCCTGAATTTACTCAGTTGAATTTTTGTTATTTAACAGAGTGCTGAGCACCTTTTCATAGTCCTCCTTTCTGTGAATTTATGATGGATCAAAAAATAAGTTTATTTTTTAACCTGTTATTTCACTTACTCCATACTTAAGATGCACCATGATATCCATTTAGGTTTTTAAAAGTAAACTCTGCTGGTATATCTGAGCTGGTCTCTTTGAAGGAGAGAAATCTCAGGAGTCCATTCTGTTTATTCTCCCTTTCATTACCTGGCTTATGAGCTGAGAACAAACCAGCTATGCGACAGGACAGGGTCAGAGGGACAGATCTGGAGGCCCAGCTCACAAAACAGCATAATAGAGAGGCTGCAATTCTCCAGTTCCTACTGAGAAGGACATTTAAGTGAATGGCAAAGAGTTGATTGCTCCTTAGCAAAGGTGCTTGACTAGCTGTGAAACAGAGCTGGGTCCTGGTATTGTCCCATGTTGTCCTCTGACTCATGGGCAAGTCTGGTCTTCTCCATACATGAAGGGAAACTATCACTTCACAACGTGTAAGCAAGCAGAGATCCCAAGATGGTTTCAAGTCTTCATTTGACTAATAGGAAATAACGTGCCACCCATCCTTCATCTGCATTTACCATGTTTTGTGGGGAAGACTTGCCATTTCACAGTGAGGATCCATTTCCAAATGAGTACACAGCAAGGAATGAACATTAAAAGGTCAGCCTACTTTCCTAGAAAACACACAGCAAAAATCAGAGACCAAGGAGTAAGCCTCAAGCAGGGAAACCAACACTTGACTATTCATGTCCATTTGCCTAATGAAAGAAGTAAAAGGAAACGAAGATAACTTGCTCAAACATTTGGAGAAAAATGTCATTAAACCTTAATAATTCAAACCCCAGTCAAAAGGAATTCATGGAACTTTAAACCTTTTCAACTAACATTGCTTAATGACAAAGGAAATACAATTTGGTGGTGGGGAAGTGCATTTAAAAAAAAAGGCAAAATGATTCTCAAGTTAAAAACCACCTAGAAGCAGAATTTACATGTAATCAGTATTGTGATAGAACTGATTTTACCTATTTATTATAGGAGACCAAGCGAAAATTTCTGGGCAAAAGATGCTTACTGATTAATAAAAGATGAATTCAGATATTTCTATGAATTAGACTATTTTTATCTAACTCCTCTGAATTCATGAGGCTTTAATATTGCTTTTGACTTACTTCTGGTTTCTGAGGTAAGCCAAAGTTGCTATAACCCATATTTTTTATATCTGTGCTTGAAGGGCTATCACACAGATATGTTAAATCAAAATTTATATTTTCATTAACAGAATTAATACTGAAAGGAATTGGCTTAAAAGATTTAGTACTGAAATTCAATTCAGGGCTCAGGTCTACTTATCTTTAAAATGGAGACAAAAATAGTGTTTCCATCATAGGATCACTGTGAGGTTTAAAGTAAATAATTCATTTAAATGATTTAGAACAGCGCCTGGCATGCAATATAAGCTAGTTATTATTGTCATGATTGTTCATGGATACTATTATTTTGCTCAGAATCATTTTTATATCAGTAGATAGTGCCTTCAAATTTCCTGAGCAAATATAAAATAAACCATGTTTTGCCAATCTTGGATGGTGTCTGCATCCTAAAACTGATCAGAAAATCTTCTTCCAGTGTTCCCTTCTTGCTGGGGGGAGACTGTATTATTAGAAACAACAGTGGTTTGGGGTGCCTGGGTGGTTCAGTTGGTTAAGTGTCCAACATTGGCTTAGATTATAATCTCACGGTTCGTGAGTTCGAGCTCTGCGTCAGGCTCTGTGCTGAGAGCTCAGAGCCTACAGCCTGCTTTGGATTCTGTGTCTCCCTCTCTCTCTGCCCCTCCCCTGCTCACACTCTGTGTGTCTCTCTCTCAAAAAAGAAATAAAAAAAAAAAAAAAAAAAAAAAGAAACAACAGTGGTTTGACCCTCAAGACTGGATTACTGACTATCCTTTAAATATAAAACTAAACAAAACAACCTTAGATAGATTGTACTTTGGCTCTATACTGTCTATTCCCTGGAGAGGGAAGTAAGTGGACTTTTAGTATTTAGTTTGCCTGCTGTATATTTCTTTTACAGCTGCCACTGTTACCTGCCTGAACCCAAAGAAAGGAAGGTGTGGCATTTTAAGGACAAGAGGACAACAGTGGAAATCGGGGGGGGGGGGGGGATAATTAAATCCCTGAATCCACCAGTACAAATATCAAGTTACCTTCTCTCAGATTTATCCTATGTGGTGATGTCTTTCTTTACAAGTTACGGCCTTGTGTCTATCTGTACATCCCTACTTTCTTTCCCATAAGAAATGCAGTACAATTCACTTGGTAATTCCAGTGATCTGAATATTAAAAGAGCTCAGCTAAAAGCACGTATGGGCCGCTTAGCATGCATGGTTGACCGGCCAGTCTTCCTATGCACCCCAGGACGGAGAACTTCCCGTCATCAGTTGACTGGTGGGAAGAAGGTGATTTGCAATCCTCTGTGGATCGCGCTGGCACAAATAAATACCTGAACATTACAGATTTATCAAGTGAACCTTCAAGATATTTGAAGCGAACTATTCACAAAGAGGAAGATGACATCCTCATGTTAATATATTTATTAAAGGAATAACACAAACGATTACTGTTCTCAAACATACTACCCTCCGCTGAAGTTATGTTTTCCTCTGTCTCACAGATTCTGTGACCCCATGCTGAACATTTAGGCCCGGATACCATAAATCACGTGCCATCCTGCTCTCCAGAATCTGGAGGTAGCATCTGAATTACAAAAGCACAGACACAAGGGTAGGATTTGGGGTGGATGATGCTGTCAAGGAAGGTGTCTCATTTTGCATTAAACAGAGGCCAGCCTCTTAAAACTACACAGTTAAAAATAAAAAATGCTGTAGGTTTTATTTCCCACAGCCACACTATGGGTGCCCAAGCGCTTTATGAAGCTGGCACCTCTGATGCCGAGGGAACTCAGAGTTCATGTGATGTGCAAGGATTACCTGCCCCAGTGACTGCCAGTCTAAGCCGGCACTGCCGATGTAAACATGCTGCTTGTCCACGATCCAGAAGGAAGACTGCAGCCGGCCCTTGTTGTAGGCGGTCATGTTCATGTAGGTCACCTCGGCTCCTGGGGAGATCAAGGACATCCTGGTCAGCCTCAGAGTCCAGGCCTTGAAGGTGCAATCAGACATCTACCAGCAACAATACTCATGGTTTGCACTGATCACAAATGGCATTCGGGGAGGCCAAATATTTACATTAGCGTGGTGCACAGAAGACCCTCCAGGAGTTACTTTGTTCTCAAAAGAATCCAAAAGGAAAATCATAAGAATTACACCTGCACCTGGTGAGAGGAGGCTCTAGTATCCACAAGAGACAAGAACTGTGGCTTCTCCAGTCAGATGTGATTCAAATCCCGGCTCCATCACTTACCACCCGGATGGTGAGATACGTGCACCAAACTTTTTTTCTTTTAGAGAAATTTTCATACAGATTTGCAATCAATAAAAGGGTCATCCTGTTTCGTATTACAGCTCTCCTTCACAAGACATTGTCTCTCTTATCCTTTCTATTCGTTATTTTCACCCTTGACCCTTCAATTGCTTTTGCTTCTTCATTATCCCTCTTCATGATTAATCTGGATTTGGCCTCCTACTGGCCTTTCTTTTTTTAAATTTTTTTTTTAATGTTTATTTATTTTTGAGACAGAGAGAGACAGAGCATGAACAGGGGAGGGTCAGAGAGAGAGGGAGACACAGAATCTGAAGCAGGCTCCACGCTCTGAGCTGTCAGCACAGAGCCCGACGCGGGGCTTGAACTCACAGACCGTGAGATCATGACCTGAGCCGAAGTCGGACACTTAACCGACTGAGCCACCCAGGCGCCCCTTCTACTGGCCTTTCTTAATCTGATGGTTAATTTAAGCAACGATTATGTAAGCCTTACAAAAACGCAACCGTGAATGGTAAACTAGGTCACTCAAACTACTGTTAAAACCCAAAAACACATTTTAAGATCTAAATCTAGTTTTTTAAAAACGTTTGATTTATTTTTGAGAGAGACACGCAGACAGAGTAGGGGAGAGGCAGAGAGGGAGGGGGACAGAGTATCTGAAGCAGCATCCAGGCTCTGCACTGACAGCAGAGAGCCTGATGTGGGGCTTGAACTCATAAAATGTGAGATCATGACCTGAGCCGAAGTTGGACGCTCAACCAATGAACCACCCGGGTGCCCTTAAGTTTCAGTAACTCTTTAATTTTTTTCAAGTTTATTTATTTATTTATGAGAGAGAGAGAGAGAGAGACAGAGAGAACAAGTGGGGGAGGGGCAGAGAGAGAGGGAGAGAGGGAATTCCAAGCAGGCTCCACACTGTCAGCTTGGAGCCCCATGTGGGTCTCGAACTCACAAACCATGAGATTATGATCTGAGATGAAACAAAGAGTTGGACGCTCAACCGGCTGAGCCACCTAGGCATCCCTTCAGTAACTGTCCTAAGCACGACGTGTCATAATTGTCATGCTGTTCCATATTGCTGCCTCAGGACTATGCATTTACAACTTCTCAAAACAAACATATAATCCACTGAATGCCATTAAGTCTATTTATTGATTTTTATTTCAGTAGATTTGAAACATGAGTTTCAGGTATACAACACAGTGATTCAACAAGTCTCTACATTACACTGTGAGGCCCACAAGTGTAGCTACCAGCCGTCACCATGCAACACTATTAAAACACCACTGACTGTATTCCCTACACTGTGCCTTTTATTCCTGTGACTTCTTCATTCCCTAACTGGAAGCCTGAATGCAATTAAACTTAAATAAATTCTTCTAAATTTCCACTTCTTTAAAAGAACAGACCCATATGCGTATGTTCCATGAAGTAGCTATTTTGTTTTCAGACATTCAATATTAACGAAGAGGATGAATTCTTGGTGGCCTACTGGTCACTGTCTTCATGAGCAGAGGAAGATGAAACACTGTAGGCATATGGATATATTCCAGGATATCAGAAAGGACGAGTGGTTTATATATGAGCTTCACCTGTAACTCTTGGGAAAAGGTAAAGTGAGAACCTGGGCCCTGAGGCAGGATGTCGAGAGGGGCTATGGGGCTGGAGCAGGACCGGGGGGGGGGGGGGGGGAGGCCGGGGCGGGGGGGGCTAGCGTGCAGGCAGATTTCCTTGGCCTCCAGCCACCCTGGAATAGTCTCATCTAAGGAATGGTTACAGGCCCCAGAGAATGAACAGTTGGGTAGAGTGGGCTCTCAATGTCCAACGTGGGTGGTTGCCACATTGGCAACTGGAGAGACCCACATCTGCACAGATGGTGTGGTGCCCCGGTGTCCCCCAAAGACACAGCTGCCAGTGCTCCCAGGTGGATGAAGAGCAGCGTGTATCTTCGGGGAAGTGTCCCTTTCCTACGGCTGCCGTAACACAGTGAATCGGTTAAAACAACAGAAGTCTACTGTGTCTCAGTTCTGGAGATGGCAAGTCCAGAATCAAGGTGCTGGCAGGGGAGCCTGCAGGGGAGAGTCCTTCCTTGTCTCTTCCCACCTTCTGGGCAATGTCTGATGTTCCACCGCGGGCCCACCTCTGTTGTCACATGGAGTCTCCCCGTTTGTGTCTCAGTTTCTCCTGTGCTCATAAGGACACGAGTCCTGTTGAATTAAGGGCCCACTTCACACAAGTGTGATCTCATCTTAACTAATTATATCCCCAAAACGCCTCTTTCCAAATAAAGTCACATTCTAAGGGGCCGAGCATTAGGTCTTCAACATGTCTTTTTTGGGGGGACACAAGTCAATTGACAACACAGATCCAGGCTACTTTCCCTGGCCATGCCCTTCAACAGCACTAGACTGAGCAGCACTGAGGGAAGCATCTTCTCATCTCTGGAAGGAAGAGAATGAAGGTGGTCTTGGTGTTTGCCTCAGGTTTTATCTTCAACAAGTGTCTCCAGGCAGGCCTTCACCTGCCTTCTTATTCTGACCAGAAACAACTGTAACCCTCTGTGACCCCAGCTGGCTCTCACCTCCTGGCCTGGAACACCGTGCCTGAAATTTGACCCGCAACCAATCGCTACTTTGCATTGCATTGTTTCCTTTTTATTAGATCCCTATCTGTTCTCATTCAGGTCTGCTGGAGCCCCAGGCCACTGGTCCATTTGAGGGAACACTGGGTGTATGGGAGGGGACCACTGGGACCATCCCTTTTGACCTCTCGATGCCACAGTGCACAGCCACTGCCCTCAAAGGACTTCATTAATTTACTTGGTACTTTAGCCCAAGGACTGTGATTTCAGGACCATGGGGCTTTTGTGATGGTCCAGCCAGAGCCTCCACAGTTAGTTATTGAGGCCTATAATTATTCTATAAAGGAACAGAAACTTTCCGTCAGCAAACCTTTACTGATATATACCAGGTATACCAGATATATACCACATATATATCTGATATACACAGATAAATATCAGAAACCTGATATATACCAGATACTATGTTACATGACAGTAGCAACACACGACCTAAAGTGGCTGAGTCAAGTCCAGGCCCACAAATAAAGTGTGATATTTAAACCAATTGGGATTGTTCACATAGCAAGGGGGCACCAAGTATCCGAAAGATCAGGAGGAGAGTCCCCATCGCTGTATCAGGGAACTCCAAGTGAAGGCCAAGGGCATGAATGGCTTCACAGTTGTGCTGGGGGCCATGGCCACATGTGCAAAAGCCCTGGTACCACGTACAGACATCAAGCAACAAGTAGTAATAGTAACATCCATCCACTCAACACTACATGCACCCAGCACCAACACAGCTGGGCCACCGCAACCCCGCAGGGGATGTTATAGTTTCCCCATTTCAGGATACAACAAACAACTGCACGCGGTGTCCTAAATCAGCTGAAAAAATATTTGCCTGCATATAGTTTGTGGAATGTCACTTTCCCACTAATAATGATATGTCTCTTTGGGGCACCTGGGTGGATCAGTTGGTTAAGACTTCGGCTCAAGTCATGACCTTGCGGTTCATGAGTTTGAGCCCTGCGTCAGGCTCTGTACTGACAGCTCAGAGCCTGGAGCCTGCTTCAGATTCTGTGTCTCCCTCTCTCTCTGTCCCTCCCCGATCGCTCTCTCTCTCAAAAACAAAACAAAACATTAAAACGTTATAAAAAGAATTATGTTTTTCTATCAATCCTCCATCTATCTCTGAAGAAGACCTAAGCTTTTATCTTATTTTATACCTGACAGATAAATAGTCATATCCAACATGTCCCTGTTTATTACAGGCATATTATTCAATGTTTAGCTTAAAATAATTTATTTTACATGCACTTAGAAAATATCTTTGTTGACTGGTTACAGAGATTAGCCTCATCCTACTGTCTTTTTATATGTATTAGAAAGGTATGGTTAAAATCCAATGTTTTCTGGGGGCGCCTGAGTGGCTCAGTCAGTTAAGTGACTGACTTCCGCTCAGGTCATGATCTCGCGGTTTGTGAGTTCGAGCCCCGCGTCAGACTCTGTGCTGACAGCTCAGAGCCTGGAGCTGCTTTGGATTCTGTGTCTCCCTCTCTCTCTGTCCCTCCCCTGCTCACGTTCTGTCTCTCAATAACAAATAAACGTTAAAAAAAATTCAAAATCCAATGTTTTCTGACTATAAAACATATTTAATCACAAAAGTCGTTAACGCATCACTTAGTGCAGTATTATGTACAGAAGCTAAATTCAAGTTCATTTTCTAGTGTTATGCTAGAATTTGAATTGGCAAAGATGGTCCATACATTTTTGTGTATTTAAATTTTAATGTTTAAAGTTTAAAAATGTTCATATTTTTATATTTTATAAAACACAAAATTTGTAATACTTAATATTTAAAAATATTATACTTTAAAGAACAAACAATTCTAAAATTTGTATGGAACCACAAAAGGCCCTGAATAGTCAAAGTAATATTGAAGAAGAAAAACAAAGCGGGAGGCATCATAATCCCAGACTTTATCCTCTACTACAAAGCTGTAATCATCAAGACAGCATGGTATTGGCACAAAAACAGACACATAGACCAATGGAATAGAATAGAGACTCCAGAATTGGACCCACAAAAGTATGGCCAACTCATCTTTGACAAAGCAGGAAAGAATATCCAATGGAAAAAAGACAGCCTCTTTAACAAATGGTGCTGGGAGAACTGGACAGCAGCATGCAGAAGAATGAAACTAGACCACTTTCTTACACCATTCACCAAGATAAACTCAACATGGATGAAGACCTGAATGTGAGACAGGAAACCATCAAAACCCTAGAGGAGAAAGCAGGAAAAAACCTCTCTCACCTCAGCCACAGCAATTTCTTACTCAACACATTTCCAAAGTCAAGGGAATTAAAAGCAAAAATGAACTATTGGGACCTCATCAAGATACAAAGCTTCTGCACTGCAAAGGAAACAACAAAACTAAAAGGCAACCAACAGAATGGGAGAAGATACTTGCAAATAACATATTGGATAAAGGGTCTGTATCCAAAGAACTTGCCAAACTCAACACCCAAAACAAAATAATCCAGTGAAGAAATGGGCAGAAGACATGAATAGACACTTTTCCAAAGAAGACATCCAGATGGCCAACAGACACATTGAAACAATGCTCAATGTCACTCATCATCAGGGAAATACAAATCAAAGCCACACTGAAATACCACCTCACACTGGTCAAAGTGGCTGAAATGAACAAATAGGGAAACTACAGATGTTGGCGAGGATGTGGAGAAATGGGAACCCTGTTGCACTGTTGGTGGGAATGCAAACTGGTACAGCCACTCTGGGAAACAGGGTGGAGGTACCTCAAAAATTAAAAATAGAGCTACCCTATGATCCAGCAATAGCACTACTAGGAATTTACCCAAGGGATACAGGAGTGGTGATTCATAGAGCACATATACCCCAATGTTTATAGCAGTGCTTTGAACAATAGTCATATTATGGAAAGAGCCTAAATGTCCATCAACTGATGAATGCATAAAGAAGATGTGGTTTATATGTAAAATGGAATACTACTTGGCAATGAGAAAGAATGAAATCAACAGCAATGTGGGTGGAACTGGAAGGTATTATGCTGAATAAAAATAAGTCAGTCAGAGAAGGACAGTTATATATGTTTTCACTCATATGTGGATCTTGAGAAACTTAACAGGAGACCATGGGGGAAGGGAAGGGAAAAAAAAATAGTTACAAACAGAGAGGGAGGGAAGCAAACCACAAGAGACTCTTAAATGCAGAGAACAAACTGAGGGTTTATGGGGGAATGGGGGAGAGGGAGAAATGGGTGATGGGTATTGAGGAGGACACTTGTTGGGATGAGCACTGGGTGTTGTATGTATGCAATTACCATGGGAATCTATCCCCAAAAGCAAGAGCACACTTTACACACTGTATGTTAGCCAATTTGACAATAAATTATATTAAAAAAGTAAAAATTAAAAAAATTAAATAAAACCATTAGACTTTAAGATTACAAAATATCTTTAAAAGCTGGCTTGATTCAAGTAAATAGTTCTTTCAACAGCCTTGAAAATGTAATGAGTTAAGTTTGATTAACCAATTTTTGCCTTCCTAGATTTCATTTTTAAAGGGAAAACTATTCTTTCAGCCCATGACCCACTGTGCAGAGGCCCCAGGATGTCAATGAGATGCTCATCACAGCAACCTTGCACACTGGGACAGCTGGCTGGTGGCTTTGAGGTGGGGGGGGGGGGTGTCTGAATCTCTGGAGTCTGATCCTATCTCAGCTGGATCATCTGTTTGTTTAAGTAATGGTTAATAGGAGTTATTGGCAATTCCAAACAGTGTTTCTAGACGCCCAAAGTGATAAATCAAGAATATGGACTTGTTTTTATAGTTGCTTATAAAATACCTTCATGGTGTCTAAGAAGTCTAATTAAGTCTTTAAAAAGCTACAACATGCTACCATGGTGCTCACTGCTCAGGGCCTAATTGGCCACACTGATCAAGATTAAGTGGTGTGTTACATCCTTTTTGGAAAGTAAAAACAGTAAAAAATCAGGAAATCCCAAACTGCTAATTACAACTGCCTTGAGTTTTAACAGAGATGCTCTGTCGAAATTTAAGAGGATGCTCCTGGTTTCAGGGGGTTTTTGTTTCTTTACAGTTTTACCAAAATTGTTATTCTTATGGTATTAACCAGACAATCCTGCACTTTATTTTGTGGATAATTTCAATAAAGATAATATGCCACAGAAACTTATTAATAGAGAAAATGAAAACAGTGGCTAAAAAGTTATTTATTAATTAAAAATTATTTAAAGGAAAAAGTATACTCTCAAAATGAATTGGAAGGTTACTACCTTGGAGAATCAAGTTGACTGCATATCCATACACTTAAAAATGTGTGGATTCTCCAAAACCTTCCTTGGAGAAGACTTGACGGCATTCAGTTTGCTTATCATAGATCCGTTCCATACCTCGTTCCGTGGAATTTACAACTATTTCACCTACAGCCTTGTTCATTTCCAGAGACCCTGATGTTTGCTTCATTGTCAGATTTCAGAGAAGCTCATTGTTCCTCATGTGTGAAGCATGTGTGGATGACAGCATACGAGTGGACCTCAGGGCCACCCCTACCTTCTTGTGACGCAGACCCATGGGGGCCACCATTCCAACAGTGCCTATGAGGTGATTTTGAGGACAGGACTACGTTTGTAGTTCTGCTTCTTTATCATCAGCTCAAAAATCTTTATACTCCTATTTTGATCAGAAACAGGTTCACAAATAATATTAGACATTTGTTGAAGAGTAGTTAATTCGTCATCTCAGAATACCCATCCCAATCTAAAATTACTAAAAAAAGCTCCAGGAATGTGTTGTTGTCTCTAGAGTGATATAAAGCTAGTGCTCTCAAAACAGAATGTTAGAGCTTATGGAGAGGTTTAGCCTTGGGATGTTCACATATCCTTACACATAAGAAAGAGAACTCAAGGGGAAAATAAGCAACTTTAGAAGGCATATGGCTGAAGAATTTAATTTTTAATTCTAGTGTAGATAAGGAGAGTTACCTATGCTTAAAAAATTTGTATAATCTAGATGTATCTCCTATGTATCTCCTATGTATCTAGTGGCTCTCTCGTGGAAGGGAAACAAAATCTTCACAGGATATTTTTGTTAGTTGATGTTAGATGTAGTTGAGATGTGCATCATTTCTTCCCAGCCAGTACCCTCTTTGTATTTTTTTATTTTTATTTTTTATTTTTGAGAGAGCTCATGAGTGGGGGAGGGACAAAGATGGGGGGAGACAGAAGATCCAAAGTGGGCTCTGCATTGACAGCAGTGAGTCCAATGTGGGGCTTCAACTGACAAATCGTGAGATCATGGCCTGAGCCGAAGTCAGACACCCAACCGACTAAGCCACCTAGATGCCCCAGTGCCCTCTTAGAGTGCCCGATGCACCCGTGTGATGCCGAATAACACAGTCAAGGCACCATGTGAGCCTATCTAGTCTCTATCTGGCCACAGATAATTAGACCAGGTGTAAACAGCTGACTTATGCCAAGCCAGTATGATTTTCTCAATATTGAGTCACAAAGTAAGTTAATTAAAAGAAGCTGTGCTGGAGAGTCACGCACAGATGGAAGTTGCTCTGTCCAAGTTCACATAAATGAGGAAGAGGAGAAGGCAAGCCTCAGGGAGACAGCAAGAGATATATATGGATAAGAATGGAAAAGATAACATCCCCCCAAGAGAAGGAAGTGAAAGTGAGACTGTGGGGGAGGAAAGAACGTGGTAGTCCCGCCGCCAAACCCAGCATCACTTCTTACCTTGAGCTCTTCTAAATCCTTAGAATAAATTCCTTGTTATTTACACTGGTTTTAGAGGGGTTCTGTTTCTCTACTAACTTACTCTTGCAAGTTATGTACTTAAAAGTTATGCAGTACTTAATTATTCTTGTAAGATTGTACTTTATTTTGTGCACACATAATTCCAGAAGTCCAGCACCCTTGAAATGTGTATTTTTAATATTTGACTAAAATATTCAGTTCTGGCCTAACAGCCATGCAATTTTGAGCAAGTTCCAGTTGCCCAAATTGCATGATTAAGTGTTTCAAATTTTGAAGATTTAAAATAAACATCCTGTCAAAATATTCATCATAATGACACAATAGAAAATATGCTAGTGCACCGTGGTTAAGAAGTGAAAAATAAAGTTCCACATTCTCCATGAATCATCGGAATGAAGATCACACAGAATCTATCTCCAAGTTTATTTCCAGAAAATCAGCTGCTGCAAGATTATCAGCAGCTTTAGTAAATCTTACAACATTTATACATTCAAGAGAATATATGTAGCTTGTGGGTAAACTATGAAGCATCATCTACAAATGGACACCTGTGAACTTTCCACTTTACTAAAAACTAGAACCTTACCATTCTGATTAAAGTCAGTATTTCCAGGGGCGCCTGGGTGGCGCAGTCGGTTAAGCGTCCGACTTCAGCCAGGTCACGATCTCGCGGTCCGTGAGTTTGAGCCCCGTGTCAGGCTCTGGGCTGACGGCTCAGAGCCTGGAGCCTGTTTCCGATTCTGTGTCTCCCTCTCTCTCTGCCCCTCCCCCGTTCATGCTCTGTCTCTCTCTGTCCCAAAAATAAATAAACGTTGAAAAGAAAAAATTTAAAGTCAGTATTTCCAGGGCACCTGGGTGGCTCAGTGGGTTAAGCGTCTGACTCTTGATTTCAGCTCAGGTCATAATCTCACAGTTCAGGAGTTCGAGCACCTGCAAACGTCAAGAGTCCCAAGGGTGAGAAATCTGGCATTAACGTTTGTGTATTTACGCTTGATCTGACATCCCTGCCACTTTCCTCCAAATCAACAACTATCCTGAAGTTATTAGTATTTACCACTGTCTTGTCCTTAAATATTTCATCACACGTATACGTATCCTTAATAGCATTATAAAAAATGTGTTTATCACCAGCTGTGAGACACATTATTAATGAGCCTCAAGTGTGTATCAAAAGGAAATGCATTAGTTATCAATAATTATAGATTTCTGGAAAGGTTTTCAGATGCATCCTGAAAGCAAATTTTGCAGCAGAAATTTGTCTTATTGATCAAGCACTTCTTCTGAATATATTAATTTGTGTGAGCGATGAAAAGGTCAGAGCTAGCCCATTTTGGGGGACTTTAATAAAACCAGCACAGGTAACTCAGCAACATTTTGAAATCCATTCGGCTTAAAGGCTAAAGGGAACACCACAGGGCAAAAATCAGCTGTCATGACATCTCTGCTTTCAAATCATTCAGTGAGTGATATTCAGAAAAATTTTAAGATAACCAGTTGTAGGAAAAGTGAGTCTTCAATGCATGTTTCAGGCTTAGTTTTAACATCTCTATTCAAATATTG